>NC_091454.1:12936055-13536055 GCF_027789765.1 Dendropsophus ebraccatus | reverse complement strand
TCGATTTCCTGTCAGATCTTCCTCTAATATTCCACAGGCATAAAACCAGGACTGCTTTACATGTGTCTGGAGCCTGGTATATGAGACGAGGAGGAGGGTGTCATATATCAGATATATATATATATACACACTCGCCTACTCCCGCATGCCCTAGGTCTGATACTCAGCATTGTAACATAAGTGTAATATAGATCACAGCTTACAAGGAGAAAGACTACAGATAAAAGGATAAAAAAATCACATGGTGCAACAATAACATTGCAAGCAATGCGGAGAGAAGAATGAATGGAGAAAGAAGATGAAAGGACGAGGCTGTCGAGAGGTTCAAAGGCCTCAGTATTGGGAGAAAGGCCCCACTGTGCCGGGTATTCAGTATTCTCTATTCGGTACTTCCTATATGTCTTGAGAAGGAGGACAAGGCTCCCGCTGTGTCCACATGGCTCTAATAAAACTTTATATATGATATTATATTGTGTCAATTTGTATTCTGCTGCTGGGTCCCAAGCTGGGACTAGATGATGCCCAGACTAAAAGGGGTTATCCAGCGCTACAAAAACATGGCCACTTTCCCCCTACTGTTGTCTCCAGTTTGGGTGCAGGTTTTGAAACTCAGTTCCATTGAAGTAAATGGAGCTTAATTGCAAACCGCACCTGACCTGGAGACAACAGTAGGGGGAAAAGTGGCCATGTTTTTGTAGCGCTGGATAACCCCTTTAAGGCCCTATTACACGGGACGATTATCGTTGAAAAAAACGCTAAATCAATAGATGTAATAGGTGTAAACGAGCGAATGATGAACATAAAATGGTTATATTCTCACTCATCATGATCTTTAGGGCTGTATTACACGGGACGATTATCGTTCGAAAAATCGTTTGGATTTAAACGATAATCGTTTCGTGCAATAGCAGACAGCGATTAAACGACCAATGAGAAATCGTTGGTTTTTTGATAGAATTCGGACCCATTTTTATCGATTGATCGTTCGCAAATCGTCCGGTGTAATAAGTCATAGCTGAAACGAACACAATAGCGAGGACAAAATGACCTCAAGAATGATCATAAGTAACGGCCATTGTTCAGTTTTAGGCTATGTTCCCACTACGTAAGTCTCCGGACGTAGCCCGTTCTGTGAATAAGCGGCCGGAGACTTACGTAGTTTGCGTACAATGGAAAGTATACGATGTACGGCGGCACAGTTCACACTACGTACGAACTTACGCCCGGATCGTACGCAGCGCGTAAAAAAAAAAAAAACAGACCATTGTTTCCGAACGGAAATGCTGTAACTTACGCCCGTAGCGTAACATGCGGTCCCGTACGTAGTGGTGATTTCTTCATTTTTCAAGCTTTTTGTGCCGATCCAAAAGGTTCTGTGGGGTGTCCGGGGCTAGCCGAAGATTTCCAAGTAAAAGACTACGCTACGTAGGGCGCTCGGGAAGCGTAAGTAGACTGCGGGCGTAAGTTCGCACTCCGTACGTAGCTGGCCGCAAGTAGTGTAAATCCCCGGCCGGAGAATAACGCGTATATGTCCGGCCGCGAAAATATGCGGCCGGACATATACGCAGTGTGAACATAGCCTTATTGGGCAAACGATTTTGGGTCGTTTGCCATAGCGGTCGTTTGAGAACGTTTATTGTTCACTATAAAATCGATCGCCATCATTAGCAATCGATCGTTACGGCGAATCGCTAGGTGTAATAGAGGGGCTTTAGGGTCCTATGAGACAAATCAATTTTTAACAATGAACGATCACAAACAAGATTGTTTATCGTTAACCTGAAATCGTTCACCGTATTACACAGCACGATAGTCGTTACTACAATCGTTTACTCCATCTGATCCCGGCAAAAGAAAGAACGATGGGCGATTACACGATTAGTGAACGAATC
The DNA here is from genome assembly GCF_027789765.1 of Dendropsophus ebraccatus. NCBI lineage: Eukaryota > Metazoa > Chordata > Amphibia > Anura > Hylidae > Dendropsophus > Dendropsophus ebraccatus. The sequence goes on along the minus strand of NC_091454.1, from coordinate 13,534,163 downwards.
TGGAATTACAGCGAACGATTAACAATGATTTTAGGGTCAGATCTAAATCAAAGATCAATGACTCATGAACAATTTTCCCACCGTTGCCTGCAACTACATAGAACGTCTGTTCTCCATTTTTTTTTTTGTTTGGTCTCAAAGTAAGACTAGAAGACAGGCTGGGTTCACAATACGTCTGCAATCCGTTTTTTCCATCCGTTTTTTGCAAAAAAACTGATTAAAAGAATGGATGCATGTGTGTGCATCCGTTTTTCCACTGAATTCCATTATAAAAAAAAAAAACTGATCAAAACGTATCCTTTTTTTTTTTTAACGGACACAAAAATGAGGTTGACTAAGTTTTTGTGTATTTTAAAAAAACGTATCCGTTTTGATCTGTTTTGTTTATAAAGGAATTCAATGGAAAAACTGATCAAAACGGATGCACACACGAATACGTTTTTTCCATCCGTTTTGTTGCAAAAAAAAACTGATGAAAAAAAGGGATCGCAAGAACGTAGTGTGAACCCAGCCTTAGAGCCCTATTACATAGGACAATTATCATGCGAACTATCATTTGAATCGAAATGATAATCGTTTCTTGTAAATGCAGGCAGCGATCAATCGACCAATGAGAAATCGTTCATCGTTTGTTTGGTGCTGACACCAAATTCATCGTTAGTCGTTCGCTGTAATTCCATAACAATCGTAACTAACGACTTTGGCTCTGTGTAATATGGTGAACGATTCCAGGTTAACGATCTTGTTTGCGATCCTTTATCGTTAAAAATGGATTCATTTGATAGGACCCTTAAGGACATTTGCTCGCTCCCTGTTCTTTATCCTTTCTTCGAACTATAGGGGGCAATAAGGGCGCAGTACGTTTACGGTTGTGACCGGTTACAGATACGGTTGTGAAATAATTTCCCATCACCACTTGACACTATTGTTATATGAATATAACGTTCTAGGTCACTTTCAATATGGTGCTTGTGCCAACATTGAGCATCAGAGTGGCATGGACGTATGGGTACCATGTTAGGGTTCTATTACACTAAGCGATTTTTAACAATTACCGACTAACGATAAGCGATTGCAAACGAGATTGTCCAGCAAAACAATGGACAATGTGCAATTACACTAAGGATAAGTGAATAAACGCGAAACTACAGCGAACGAATGTGGAATTACAGTGAACGATTAGCGAACGATTAACGATGATTTTAGGTTCAGATCTAAATCAACAATCAACGACACACGTACAATTTTTCAATCGTCGCCTGCTATTACACAGGACGATTATCGTTTAAATTCGAACGATATAACGATTTTTTTCACGATAATCGTCCCTTGTAATAGGGCCCTATTAGACTAAGAGATTTTTAACGATTAACGACTAATGATAAACAATGGCAAACGAGATTGTTTATTGTTAACCTGAAACCGTTCACCATATTACACAGAACGATAGTCGTTTTTGCATGATAATCGTTCCATGTAATAGGGCCCTTAGGGTCCTATTAGACAAAGCGATTTTTAACGATTAATGACTAATGATAAACGATGGCAAACGAGATTGTTTATCGTTTACCTGAACTCATTTACCATATTACACAGAACGATGGTCGTTAGTTACGATCGTTATTATAATCGTTATTGCGATCGTTACTATGATCGTTTATTCCTTCTGATCACAGCAAAACAATGGACAATGTGCAATTACACTGAACGATTAGCGAACAAACGCGGAACCTGAGCGAACGAATGTGGAATTACAGCGAACAATTTAGGTTCAGATCTAAATCAACTATCAACGACACACAATTTTTCAATCGTTGCCTGCAATTACACAGGACGATAATCGTTTAAATTCGAACAATATAATAATTTTTTTCGTCCCGTGTAATAGGGCCCTTACTCTAGTGGGGGCACAGTCTTCAGTCAGTTCTTCTATTGGGCATCAAGGACATCAAGGGTTAAGTCTTTACCGAATTGTTTGGGGTACTCCAAGATAAAGTGAAGGACTCTGGTACTTGATTACCAACATGCCTACCGATCCCCCTTCTGCACTTCCCTCCACTCTCAGCAGACAACTTCCTGGGGGTGTGTCCTATAAAATGGGAGTGGCATATGTTAAAATAGTGTGCGGTGCACTACATATTCCATGCATTATCCTAGAAAATATTTATTTCTGTAAATAACCTTATAATTAGATAATCGAGGGGGATTGCTATGGATGGCTGGAAATATTACTTACAAGATAGGACACTAAAGAACACAGATAGAAGAGATATTATGTGGATAGAAAGTGGTAATATGATAGATGGATAGATAGTGGCAATTGAAAAGTTAAAGGTTTAACAGGGATTATAGAACAGCGCCACCCCTGTCCTCAGGTTTTGTGTGGTATTACCATTCAGCTCCATTCACTTAAATGGACCTTAGATTCAATACCAAACTGAGGACAAGAGCGGCACCGTTTCTGGAAGAAAGTGAATAACCCCCTTTAAATCTAGTTAAACTATTTAGAGGTATAATTTGTTAGGACGGGATAGTGGGAGTCAGCATGAGAAATCCAGAGCAGGAAAGTACTGAACAATTCCATATATCCCATATCTACATCCCCAGTATACAACAATGTAGGAAAACAGCAAAGATAGATGGGAGATAGATAGATAGATAGATAGATAGATAGGAGATAGATAGATAGATAGATAGATAGATAGATAGATAGATAGATAGGAGATAGATAGATAGATAGATAGATAGGAGATAGATAGATAGGAGATAGATAGATAGATAGATAGGAGATAGATAGGAGATAGATAGATAGATAGATAGATAGATAGATAGATAGATAGATAGATAGATAGATAGATAGGAGAGATAGATAGGAGATAGATAGGAGATAGATAGATAGATAGATAGATAGGAGATAGATAGATAGATAGATAGATAGATAGATAGATAGATAGGAGATAGATAGATAGATAGATAGATAGATAGATAGATAGGAGATAGATAGATAGATAGATAGATAGATAGATAGATAGATAGGAGATAGATAGGAGATAGCTAGATAGATAGATAGATAGATAGATAGATAATAGATAGATAGGAGATAGATAGATAGATAGATAGATAGATAGATAGATAATATATAGATAGATAGATAGATAGATAGATAGATAGATAGATAGATAGAATGTAGATGGAGGTAGATATCACTGCATACACCACTGCTGCTTTATGACTTGTTTTGATCATCTCAGGGTGGAGCGGAAATATCCGATCAATAATGAATCCAATAATTAGATACTGTGTATTAGTTTCCCCATATACAGTGTCTCATAAACCTCGTTCCTGGAAGCAGAATATATATGGCAGATGTGGTAAGTGCCAGGAACCTGCAGGCTGTCTAATAGCAGACAGGCCTCTAATGGAACAGACTGCAACCACCCAGCATTAGAGCGCTGCAGATTCCGGGAGAGGTCGGTGACGGCAGCCATGATGACATCAGGCCCTGCAGGATATCACATATCTGTAAGGGCCAACCTGTCTAGGAGAGAGCGGCCTCCTCTGCTATCACACAAGGTCTCACTTGGAATCCTGACTCCTGGCTCAAACAATGGTGCGTCAACATAGCTTTGGGGCTCTATTACAGTGCGGGATGATAGGCTGAATAAGTCATCACCCGGCAGATTTGGGTCGTTACTAGCCATGTAATAGGGGACGTGCGGCCAATGAGTGGTAGAGCCATAGGGCTCCATGAATGATCTGGTGTGGTGGTCACGCCTTACAGTAGGTTCTGTAAACAAGCACCGATCTACAATATTTAAGCATGGTCCGGGCCCTCTAAGAGTCCTTACAGAGTTCACAAAAGGTTCCTATTTACCACCTGTTTCTTTTACACCTTGGTGTGCACAAATTTTCATTATGTTGTTGCTCTCTCTCGTGCTTGTCTCTTGTACGTTTTGTTTGCTTTACTTTACGTATAACAAAAGCCTCTCCAGGGATCAAAGGTGTAAGGACCATCGAGGTGGACCATGCGTCTGTTATGGGGTCTTTTGTTATTCCATCCCTTTTCCAAACCTGAGTAGGACGGACCCTGATCCCCCCTCTTCCTGTATAAAATGATTTGTCGGTAAACAAGAGGGGGCACAATTGACCCATAAAAAAGTCGTGAATGTGGTAACAGCAGGTTCTTCTGTCCCGGGTGGCAGGACCATACCCCATTTTATTCTTTCCTTTGAGACCCTTTTTCTTTCACAACATTTGACTTTTAGTAAATTCCCCACAGGGGCCAAAGTAGCTGAGATCCCAACATGGGACCTAAAGGCCATATTAGACGGCCCGATATGCCACGTAAGCAAGCGACCATCTGCTAGATTGGCACTCGCTTACACAGCCTATTATATGGCTTAAATACCCTGCACCAAGGGATGTATATATATTGATAACAATGTCTGGGTAGTCCCTGCTTTATATAGTAAAAAAGAAAGTTTTATACTTACCTGTCCTTCTAGCTTTTCTCCGCCATTGAAGCTTCTATACCCATTGGTAAACTGACAGGCGGCTCAGCCAATCCCTGACCGAGAAGGGATAGAGCAGTGGCCAGAGATTGGCCGAGTGGCCTGTTAACTCAGCGACGGGTGTAGAAGGTTCAGTGGTGGGGAAAAGCTAGGAGGACAAAAGTAAGTATAAAACTTTATTATTTACTATATACTTTAATCAGCAGCTGTCTACGCACCTCCTGCTGAGCGATGTCTGGCCAGTGGCCGATAATTTTATAACATGCAGAAAGACAATGCAGATAATTGGCTCCTCGGCTGATTGTTGTCTATTGCAGGGGGCCTGATTGGGCAGATAATCGCCGGGTGTAATAGAGCCCTAACAAAACACATAGCAGAGTCAATAGGTAATAAACATTATCTTTAACCCTTATCTTGTTAGTAATTTCCACAATGTGGTCTTCAAGCCTCATGACCTTATAAGTGGAGATCCTCCAGAATCTACTCTATGGTCTTCAGGCTATTCGTGGTTTCTGTGATAGTCCAAGAACAGGATAAGGATCTAAAACCAAAATGTAAAGTCTATTTTTTATTTTTTATTTTACAGAATGAACGGTATCCAACAAGGATAGTTGCAACAACCTTGAACATCTGGTAGGAAGCATTCACCCTACGGGGTAACTAAAGCATTACACAGCTCCTATTGAAATGAGTGGGTTTTCTGTTTATTGTCCAAATTTTCTAGGTTCCACACAGCAAGCGTTCAATTCCCCTGCAGTGCCCCTACAGGAAAAGAGAAGTATTACACAGCACCTATTGAAATATGTGAGCTGTGTATGTAATGCTTAAACATTCCAGGGTCTACACGACACTTGGGAGATTTCCGTGCAGTGGAAGAAGCTATGCTTACCTCTCCATCCTCCTGTAGTGATCACTGTAGGCTTCCCCACTGACCGCAGCCACCAACAACACTTCCAAACCCATCGTCCACACAATTATCCCAAGTCCACACAAAGGACCACACAAACGATCCAGCTCATGGAACCTCGAGTGTCTTTTAATAGGCTGATCACCCAGATCAGCACTCATGTGTTTCACTTGTTTGATAAGACCTTAAAGGGGACCTGTCACACCGGCTGCCGGGGCGTCGGACGGCTTCCGACAGGGATTTCTTGGCGGCGGGATGAGGTCCGGAACTGGGACTTTGAGGAAGGGGTAAGTATAAGGGGCTCCACCGGGAGGTCGGGCGGGCTTCACCCCAGCAGCCGGGGTGACAGGCTTCCTTTAAGTTCTCTAATTCACAAATACCACAGTACACACAAAATTTCTGTGTTGATATGTTTTGAACCACGAAAGATATTGCAAATCTGATTGGGGCAATGGATAACTGGACAATTCTGGTTTTGATATGCTACAAGACCACCTCCCCATTGGAAAAACTCACGCTTGCCCTTGATCTTTTCAGATTTTTGAGAGTTTAAGATGGCGGCCATGTTCTGGCTATAGGCAAAAAGATAAGTCCCCTCATCCATTACTTGCTGGGACATTCAGGTGTAATTTTTTCTTTTCTGAAATGAAAGGGTGTCCTAAAGCTTTTGACATCCCCAACATGTAAATTGGCCTGTAAGGTATGTAACCTGATTGTAAGGCAAGGTATGTAACCTGATTGTAACCTGCCTCTTTGATGTAACCAGTTGTTCCTGTCGTATCAAAAGGTATAAGCCTTGTCACTACAAAGCATGACCATGGTAGCCACAAAGCAACCACTAGATGCCATCTAGGATAACAATCCCAAAGTAATTTCCAATGTCAACAAACAATAAATACTTCAAAGGTGCTGGACACCCAACAGCATTCCATTACCTGGAGTCATGTTCTCCATATACATAGGTAAAGGGGACAGACACCACTTACATTTGGGTCACTTTATCGAAGTGAAGACTAAAATTGGTCCTAGACGTAAAGATTTTTCCTTGAGTGTCTTGATAGTGGTAATAACTATTTTGCTTTATCGTAGCATACATTTTTACTGATTTCTTCTACTTTTTTATAGGTTATGTTCACACAAGGAAGTCTTTTGTAGACATAGACTTTTAAAAATAAAATAAAAAAAACTACTTGTTCTAGATTGGTTTTTAAAAAAAAATCCTTTTTAACCCTTTGAGGACCCGACCCAAAGAGTGGACCGCGTCAATTTTCATTTTTGCGTTTTCGTTTTTTTTCTCCTCCCCTTCTAAGAGCTCTAGCACTTTTATTTTTCTACCTATAGGGCCATGTAAGGGCTTGTTTTTTTCAGGAACAGGTGTACTTTGTAATTGTGTCTTTCATTCTACCATAACATGTATGACAGAACCCCCAAAATATTATTTATGAAAATATAAATTGGTGAGATTGGAAAAAAAGAATGCAATATGGTAACTTTTGGGGTGTTTCTGTGTCTACGTAATGCGCTATACGGTAAAAGCGACATGATATTATTACTCTATAGGTCAGTCCGGACACAACCATATTTACACAGATTTTCTAGTGTTACATTTTTTTTTAATGAAGTCTTTTTTTTTTCAATTATTAATAAAATGTGCCTATTGTGGCGCTTATAACGGTTTCATAATAGGATTGGTAAAATTGGATAAATATACAGTCTATACTTCCATGCCCAGGCCACTTATAGTACATTGCAAATTCTACAATACAGAGTGAAGAAAAAAAAGGAAGGTCAAGGGGATTATCCAGAATTAGACCTGCTAGAAAGTGGTGACCGCCCCAAATTAGGCAACGTAACCACGCCGAGAAAGACGGTATACAGGACTCGGTGCTGAGAATTACGGCCTAACAAATCTGACGTTGCATTTTCCAATGTGCTGTGAAAATGTCTTCAAGCTTCAGTGTAATCTTTAAAGCATTTTATTCTCTTCGGGGACCCATTATACGCTCAGCCAGAATCCTGTATATTATAGTCAGTACACTCAACAGTACAATGGCAACTAACACATGTCCTACAGTAAGAGCAAACCTATTAGAGAGATGGATGGATGGAGGGATGGATAGGTAGGTAGATAATAGATAAATACTGTAGATAGATAGATAGATAGATAGATAGATAGATAGATAGGAGATAAATAGATAGATAGGAGATAGATAGATAGGAGATAAATAGATAGATAGGAGATAGATAGGAGATATATTATAGATAGGAGATAGATAGATAGATAGATAGATAGATAGATAGATAGATAGATAGATATTATATATGAAGGATATAGAAGATGAGAAATGTGCACAGGCTCAGCCATCCATTGTTTTCCCCCTGGTAATCGGAGACTTGGAGTAATAGCGGGAGGGGCGGTGATATAGCAGTCATCCATTTTTCATGTAGTGGTCACTTAGCGTTATAAATAGACTAGAACGCAGGGTTGTTTAGGGCGAGGGATGTATTGTCATAATGCAGAGCACACATCAAGTTGTAAAACAACAAAGAAGGGCAAACAATGGCGCTCCCGCATGGAAACAACAGCATGCCAAAAGTGGAGGTCAAGTTGACCGCAAAGAAGTGGAGGTCAAGGTGACCGGTGAAGCCATTTATTATAAGGAGGGCAATGGACGGTGAAGCACTGTTGCGGTATGGATATGATAGAACTTTGGACGTATGATTATGGAAGCATTTTGTGATCAGACTGATTCCCTCTATTTGTCTCGATAACCATAATTCATCCATCGTACCTGCATCGACGCTGCACTTTCCAGCTCCGGGATAATGTACTGTGAAACCTGAGAGCAGCATCAGCAGTGGACAGCTCTTCTCTACTAGCATTACTATAGTGCTGCAGCTGAATCAGCACCACCGAGCAGGGTTACCGTCCCCCTTCCTAAGATCTATTCTGGGGTTGTAAGGTGTCACGGTGTTTTCAGGGTCCCTACAGTTACAGAAGGATATAGGCCGAAACACACCCTGCTGATCTTGTCCATGGGGAGTGTCAAATAAACTCATTATATTGATACTACATGAGAACTGCTATACGGTGATACTACATATGTATTGTATGGCATTGTTTCTTATTGCTGTATAACGATCTGCAAAGTGTGAGCGAGTACTATTCCTAAAAGTACCTACACACCTTCAATAACTATCAGCTGAATACCGATCCTGTCTTCAGAACAATCCCTCCAAAAACAAAATGGTTGGACAGTGAAAATCCACCACACCCAACCTCTATCTCCACCAACACCATCTGTCGGGGGAAAGTTGGGAGGCCCACATACACCATATACTGTCAGTCCAACCTGTCACCAGCATTAGGCGGTGTATTGGAGCCTAAAGTCTAGTGTCTATAAATAAAAAAAATTTTAACACCTGAGGGTACGTACACACTATGGAAATCACACAGATAACTTGCTGTGGATTCCGTTGCTTGTCCCCGCATACTCCAGCTTTACTTTCGACCGGTCCCATAGGCTGCATTCTATGGTCAGGTGGATTCTGCCATCCACCTGAAGAATGAACCTGTCCATTCTTTGGGCCAATGGCGGAATCCGCCTGACCATAGAATGGAGCCTATGGGACCGGCGGAAATTCAAGTGGGAGCGCAGGAGGAGTGAGCGACCCTAAGAATACGTTCAAACATTATCTACAATATTTGTTGTCATCACTGTTATATAATAGAAACTTTTTATTTGAGTCTTTTTTACATATATCAGGATATTGCACAAAGGTCATATAGGGTTAAGTCTCGCTTATATGGATTTCTGTGCCGGTAAGTGTCGGCTTTGCCTGTACCCAGATCTTGTGGGTTGGCAGGTGCTTCCTGATTAGATATATAAATATTATACTCAGACCTGATAAAGCTCTATAACTACAATTTGATTGCATTAATAAACTTATTTTTTTATTGTATTTGAGGGTGATCTTTAATTCAGTGATTCCCTTAAAGGGACTTTTACAATATTAGAAAAACATGTCAGTGCCCTTCCATTCCTGTCCATGGTACAGCAGCTCAGCTCCACTGAAGCAAATACAGCTACAATGCCAGATACATCCCGACACAACTTCTACTCCACACTTGATGGTCTTCTATGGCACTACATCCGCTATACTACTACAGGCCTTCCCGTACATCCCTACTTTCCAATACTCCAAATGCGACCTAAAGAGCCACCTCTCGAGATGTTATGTAACGTTTCATAAATTGTAACTCAGTACCACTTTGGCCGATTCTATATGGATTCCCACCTACTGTCTTTTTACTGTGGAAGAGTGGTGGCAGAATGTCTGGCCAGAGAATGGCAATCAACTATAAGGGTCATTTTACACGGCCCTATATGGGGCAACGCAATGTCGCAAACAAGAACCGATTAGCGAGATCGCAGCTGATATCGATAACTTTTGAAGTGATCAGCCAAAGAGTGGGCGTTTTCCCTCTTCTCAGCTTAATGCTGCCACTTTTACACAGGTCATTATTGGATGAAGGAACATTTTCAACATTGGCCTGTGTAAAAGAGTCTTTTGTCCGTAGAACAGCAATCAATAACAACTAACTAGTGTATGATAAAAAGACAACTATACATCAACCAACCAATAAGTTGCCTATACACCTTTAATAACTGTCGGTCAAATGATCGTTTGATAAAGGTCCCTGTCTCCCCATACATGTGGCCTTGTTCAACATTGGGAAGGGGTTAGCTGCAGCCAGAAAGCTCTGCCAATTGCTTTTACCTCCAAAAACAAAAAGCTCAGGCAGTAAAAATCCATCATGACCAAACTTTCTCTCCTCCGATATCATCTACAGGTTGTCGAGGTGCCTTCCCAAAGAAGGCCTACTGTTGTTGGCTGTTTCCTAATTGAGTTGGAGAATGGGTCCGGATCCCCTCTCCCACACCATGCACTTAGAATGAGGACACAGAGGCCTTAATGTCACACCAGACCCGTCCAACCTATTCACGGCCAACTATACCCCCCTATTAGCTAAAATTCGGCAGCTCTTGCACAACCTGAAGATCCCCTTTATATCCTGGATGGGCCGCAAAAACTACTTGAAGACATATATACTACCCCGCTTTCTCTATCTCTTCCAATCCCTCCCCATTCCGGTGCCCCGTACATATTTCATAGCTGCCCAACGTATGCTCTCTCAGTTCCTGTGGTCCAACAAGGCACCTAGACTGGCGCATAGACATCTGATCATTAAGCGCAGAGATGGTGGGTTTGGTCTTCCGGATCTGCAAACCTATTATAAGGCCTCTATCCTGACCAGATGGTGCGGATTGGTAAAATCCTATGGAACCAACACATCTCTATGGACAAATATGGAATTGGCACTATTGCCTCGCGCCAGCCTAGTTTGCCTGTGGAAACAAGGCCCAACCCCGCCGGACCTCCTCCCACATCACCCCATCTTGAACGCCACGTTTAAAGTAACACATGCAGTGTTTAAAGACCTATCGCCCGTGCCACTCCCATCCCCTGAGATGCCAATGAACCTGGTTCCAGCATACATAACGGGAAATATAACTCAACACCCTCCACTGTGGAATCACCTTCCTACTGACCCCATGGGGTCCTACCCAACCCAAGTATTTACTAACTTAGAATCCCTTATACCCTCCACTCTTGGGAAACTGATAGCCCACGCAGTAGCTTTAGCCGACCTCTCAGCCATTGGTAGACATTTTGCAACCCGTTACCTACCATGTCGCACCCAAAACTGGTTAGACAGTCTCATCTCTCGCCCCACACTCCCTAAAAAACTACTTTCAAAAATTTACTCCTCTTTGATCGGCCCCCCGACTACTGCTAAACCTTCATATATCCTGGCCTGGGAGAGGGAGTTGGGACGATCCTTCACCCCGCAAATGTTAACTGCTATGGCGGCAAGCTCCCATGGATACTCTTGCTGCGTTAAAACTCAGGAGAGCTCTTATAAGCTCTACACTAGATGGTACAGGACTCCATCCTTCCTCTTCCGGGCAGGCATCACCTCCACTGATGTATGTTGGAGATGCCATCAGGGCGCAGGCACATACAAACATATATGGTGGGAGTGCCCACTCATCGCCACCTATTGGGAGGGTATAAAAAATAGAATTGAGCAAGTGGTCAAGGCGAAAGTGGATTTATCAGCCTCACTCATTCTGCTCTGGGAACCCACTCCCACCCTCTGCCCTAAGCACAACGACCTTATAACTCACCTACTGACGGCGGCCAAACTGTTGGTTCCGCTATATTGGAATTGCACGGAGGCACCCCCCATAGCAGAATGGCTTAATAGATGTGACCAGCTAGCCAGATTGGAGGAGCTAAGAGGGTGGGAGAGGGGAACTAGAGAAGGTTACCTGAAGACATGGAACCCCTGGCTGATCTATCGCAAGCTCATCTGATAATCTGGATGATACCCACAGACCTCCCCTTATCTTTTGTCTTCTTGACAGACGGACCTCTTATATAGCAGCCCCATAACGCGAGAGGTTTGAAGACATTAGCAGACTAGTAGACCCCCCCCCCCTCCCTACAAGGGTCCTTCTACTGAGATGTGATAAGTGAGAAATGACTCCGGTCACGTGATATGTCCAGCGGATAATAGTCAGTGTACATTGTTGTTATTGTTACTGTTAATGTTTTGGTCTGTTACCCTCCCCTAACCCCTCTACCCAGTGGAGTTATCACTCTCCCTGCATTATCACAGGTTGCATTAACTACACCCTACATGTGAAAATATACGCTTCATATTTCTGCTACTGTATATTGATCAAATGTACTTGTACCTGTATTGCTTTCCGCTCTGTACTGGTTAGTTGTACCCTGTACTTTTCTGATAAAATAATAAAACTTGATTTGAAAAAAAAAATAAAAAAAAATAGAATGAGGACACAGACTACGTATCTTGCAAACAAGTCTGGTGTGTTCTGCTATCTCTGAGAACCCACCTTTATTTATACAGGAAAAAACCAATGGATATGAATGTAAAATGCAAAGTCATACACTATGCAAGTCATCAACTTCAAAAGAACGAATAACTACAGATATGTTTTGACAGATATGGATATACAATAAGATTAAATGTTCAATTAAAAATTGTTTACATAAGGATGTTGATACATGAACATTTGTTATCTTTCCTTACAAAAATGTGAATAATAAAATAACATTTATTATCTGCTGGAAACAGATGGTGAAACAGCTGTATGTCCTTGAAGGTCAGTCATGTAGGAAAGTTCATTTAGAAAAGAATTTATTTTTCTTCTTATTTCTTTGGATGGATTAACTCATTCCTCTCAGGTGGACAGTCAAGAGGCCCCTCTTTATGATGTCAGCTGAAACAGCCATGAGCAAAGGGTTCAATTGACTTTAGTATAAAATTTATGGGCCCCTTTAGACCTTGGAATGACAAGCAAATAGTAGACTTCAGAATGGCAAAGAAAGATTAGAAGTTAGTTTGGCAACGCAATGGTAGACCTTAGAACAGAGACTAAATAGAATACCTCAGAACAGCAACCAACCATTGGGTATTACAATGTCAAACAACATGTAGTCCTTAAAAAGGCAGCCACCCAATACACTAAATGGTATCCAACTGGTAGACCTCAGAGAGGCAACTAAATAGAGAACTTTAGAAAGGAAACCAACAATGTTAGTATGGCAACCTAAGGCCACGTTCACACTACGGAATTGGCAACGAGATTCCACGCAGAAGCCCCCACACACGGACTCGGCGCAGAATCCTGCCTTCAATCTCTTTGAATGGGAGGGTTTGCGCACCTCCACTTGAATTGACTCGTCAATTCTTTAAGCAGAGAGACACAGAGAGACAGGGAGAGCGGAGGCGCATGGACCTTCCCATTCAAAGAGACTGAAGGCAGGAATCGCCGCTGAGTCCGCGTGGATTCCGTAGTGTGAATGGGGCCTAATAGTAGACCTTGGAACAATGGCCAAACAGGACACCTTAGAATGGCAACCAACCATTAGGCACTACAATGTTAACCATCATGTAGTCTTTATAATAGCAACCACTGATTGGTAGCCAACTTTAAGACCTCAGAGAGGCAACTAAATAAGGAAATTTAGAAAGGCAACCAACGATGTTAGTATGGCAACCAAATGGTAGACCTAAGAACATCAACCAACCCGAATACTTAAGAAATGCAGCCAAGCAATACAACCTACTGATAGACCTTAGAAAGGAAGCCAACCGGACGCTTCATGACCAGCTGAGCAGATAGCCATCTGTGGTTTGGTTGACTGCTGATGATTTTTTAGCAGGACACCATGGTCGATTGTTTGCTTATTCGTTGACTGCTCACTAGACCTAGTACACAGGAGCATATCGGCCTGTCTGGCTCATAACAACCCTATGAAATAGGGTGACCAACTATTACAGCTTAAAACGGTGAAATAGTAGCCATGATTTTACAGTTGAACATCATTAAAACTCATTTGCCCTTGCTGTGCAATGATTAACCTAGTCTGTGATTTTAATCAATAATTTACATTATCTAAACATTACATTGTAGCCAGCAGCACCTTATCCTGATTGTAGTTTCATTGGCCTTACAATCTAGTTTATTTTAAGTACACAAATACTTTTGGTATTAATGGTAAGGTGTATGGTTCACTCTCAGATTCCATTGGGCTCAGAACATTGTGTAGCATGGCGCTTTACTGCACAGCCAGACCAAATGGAGACCTTAGAACAACAATCAATAATAGACGTAAGAACAGCAAACACATGGTAGACGACACAGCAACCAACCACAGCACGATAGAACCTCAACCAACAGACCTTAGAATGACAACTACGGCTACACCTCAGAATGGCAACAAAGTAGTAGACATTAGGAAGGCAGTCAACCAAGAGAACTTAGACCAACCAACTAGGGATGGTCCAAAACCGCCGAGGTTCGGATTCGTATGAACCCGAACGCTCGGCATCAGATTCCCACTGTCTGCCCGCTCCGTGGAGCGGGTGGATACAGCGGAAGGACCGCCTGGAAAACTGGGATACAGCCTATGGCTATGGCTGTATCCCAGTTTTCCAGGCGGTCCTTCCGCTGTATCCACCCGCTCCACGGAGTGGGCAGACAATGGGAATCATCACCGAGGGTTTGGGTTCGTACGAACCCGATCCGAACTCGGTTCGGACCATCCCTACAACCAACCGTTTGGCCTTAAAATGAAAATCTACCTTGGACCAAGGCCCAGTTATACCATCACGCTGTTTTTCTGCTGAATTCTACACAACCAACCAGGAGAACCTGGACCAACCAACCATTAGACCTTCGAAAAACAACCAAGCAGACCTCAGAATGGCAACCAACTTGTAGACCTTAAACAAGGCCCAGTAATTCTTAATGTTTGGCCATCAAGCTCTTTTTACAGTAACTTCTACACAACCAATCAGAACTTAGACCAACCAACTATTAGACCTTAGAACAACAAGCAGGCAGTTGACCTTAGAATATTAACTAAGTGATACATAGTAAAAAGCCAGCCAACCATTAAACCTTAGAATTGTAGCCATATAGTAGGCCTTGGGACATCAACCAACCAATAGACCTTAAAATGGCAGTTATACGGTAGGCTTTAGAATGGCAACCCACCAGAAAACCAACCTTAGAATGACAACCAACCAGTAAGTCTTTGAACAGCAACTAACCGTTAGATCCACCAACTATTAGGCCTTGGAACAGCAACCAAGAATGGCGACCAACCTGTAGACATTGGAACTGTCAGGGAAGAGAGGTTTTAATATAATTCTGGAATACAGAAAGGATAGAGTTAATATGATTCTAATAGACACATGAGTTTCGAAATGCTGACGTTGTTTATGAAGTTGGGTCAGGCTGACCTACCAAGAGGACACCTAGCAATAGTTTTGGTCTATAAAACATTGATAAAGAGTTGCACTAATGACACATTGCTCAGCTTCAAGCAACTAATAAACCGATTTGCAGGGAAATGATCAATAACAACCTTTTTATTAAAGTATTGTATTGCCACCCAAAAGTTATACAAATCACCAATATACACTTATTGCGGGAAATGCTTATAAAGTGTTTTGTTCCCTGCACTTACTACTGCATCAAAGCGTCACTTCCTGGATAAAATGGAGATGTCACGACTCGACTTCCAGAGCTGTGCGGGCTGTATCCAGGAAGTGAAGTCTTGATGCAGTAGTAAGTGCATGGAAAAAAACACTTTATGTGCATTTCCCGTAATAAGTGTATATTGGTAATATGTATAACTTCTGGAGGGTAATACAATACTTAAATAAAAATTTTGCTTATAACGCTTTTATCCTTTGGTCTATGGGGTTGATTGAGGTGTAATTTTTTGCGCCACGATGTGTTCTTTCTATTGGTACCTTGATTGCATATATGCGACTTTCTGATCGCTTTTCATTACAATCTTTCTGGATTTGATGCGACCAAAAATGCGCAATTTTTGCACTTTGGCGGGACTTTGCCCTTACGCCATTTACCATGCGAGATCAGGAATGTGATAAATTAATAGCTTGCGTGATTACGCCGCGGCGATATCAAACATGTTTATATATTTACTTATTTATTTTTATTTATAAAATGGGAAAAGGGGGGTGATTCAGACTTTTTTTAGCGGAGGGGTTTTTTTTATTAATAAAAACATTTTTTTTTTAACTTATACAGTAATTAGAAGCCCCCCTGGGGTTAGGATTATTCCCCCTGGGGTTAGGGTTATTCCCCCTAATACAACTACACTGATCTCTCATAGAGATCAGTGTAGCTGTATAACACAGCACCGATCCATGAGATCGGTGCTCTATAGCTATGGTCTGCTGCAGACCATTGCAATAGAATACCGAGCCAGGATCAGCATCATTCCGACGCTGAGGTCCGGCCCGGTAAGACCAAGGGATCCCCTCTCCGTGATCGCATCGCGGGGGCGATCCTGCCCCTAGACACCAGGGATGGGCTGCAAATAACACTGGTGTTAATTAGCGGGAGCGGCGATCGGCCCACTCCTGCTAATAGCCGCTGTCCCGTGCTGCAGATAGCAGTCGGGATCGCGGCAGTTCAGAGCGGGCTCACGGCGCGGCCCCCCTTTGAACTCCTCTTCCGGACATATGCTGTACGGGTACGGCATATGTCCTTAAGAGGTTAATTTCCCTTATTCTGCAAATAAACTGTCTAGTTATAGTGGTCAAGAGGCGCATGACCGGATGCAAACCACATGACTTCATTTATGGAAAACACCTTAAAGTCTTGTGTTAATGTTTAATCAAGTATACGCCTTGCAAGGGGTATAAAGGAAGATGATTTTCAGTCAGTAAACATGCTTCTGCTCAGATTCATCCTGTTTCTGTGTTGATTGCATCAACGGTCCGGACCATTCCTATTAATTTGGTTACCATCCAATGAATCTTAAGGGACCACCCTAACAGAACGAAGCCCGGAAAACCTTGATGTTGGGCCATCATGATGTTTTTCTGCTGACTTGTACACAACCAACTAGGAGGACTTAGACCGACCAAAAAATTGAACAACAACCAAAAGGTATCCCTTAGAATGAGGCAATTCAAACCTTGATGTTGAGCCATCAAACCATTTTGACTGCTGACTTTTACACAGAACTAGTAGGCATGGGTAGTAAGGCTTATATATTTTGAACAGGACAGGGTAAATGGGAGAATTATGTCATCATGTGTGAGTAACAGATGCCCCCCCCCCCCTGGTCCCTGGTAGACCATCAAATGCAAAAAGTTCAAAAGTTTTATGAACAAAAACTTCTACGAGCTGTGACTTGAAGTCAAAGATTCATTTCACAGCATCACCTACTAAGAGCCTTGATGCTTTTTAAGGCCGGTGACCTCTTGATTTCCATATCTCCACTCCGGGTAAATACATTAGCTGTCTCAGTCCTGCATCGAGTGCCGTAATTGATGTTCTTTGCAGAGGGGCTAATGCAGTAATTGTTGTCAGAGGCACTTTGAGCCAAATGTCCTATTAGAAAAGACTGTACATTTCCAATAATTGAGTAAGTGGTTTATTTTAGACATGACTGAAATCGGACCCGGCTTTTCTTTCCCCGCCTATGGAGGAAATATTTTTGAATTGTCACTATGACAGCTATACCTTGTAATGAAGACATACAGAGAGCCGGGTTATAAATATTTGATGGCGGCATTAAATTACTGCACTCTGCATGTCGGCTTATCATCTTCTCATTCCAGTATACAGGGAAACAGATGAATTATTAAGTAAGGCAATGTCCAATAGGACTGCGGCATTAGGTAAGAGGTCGCCATTGTCATCTTCTGTAGGTCCATGTAACCTCCCATTTTATAACCGTGCCAATGGCAGCCATAGACCTTGCCAATCATTCAACTTTACCAACATGTAGACGCAAGAGGTAGTCTGGGACTAGAAAATAAGTCCAGAAACAGCACCACTTTTGTTAGCTGGCTGTGTCTGGTATTGTTCCATTTATTTGAATATAGAAGAGCTGCAACACCAGACACGACCCAGACATGATTAAGAGACATGGCCTCGAAAAGCGTCAGCATGTATTTTCACTTTGTGTTCTTACTATTTTTTAAGATGTTCTAAATAAATTATTTTGATTTTATATTTGGAGCTGTGGACCTACTCTTTATCTTGGTGCATTGACTGTACTACTCCTGCACTGTATATGCACTCCAGCAATCTTATACAGTATTGTATGTGAAGCCTTACCAGTGCTAAACTCACCATGTACAACCCACCATCCACGCTCGCAAAAATGTTCTGACAGTTTTGAATTCCGAACGTTACTTCCCAAAAAAATTTCCTTCAAATACAGAATGGTTCAAATCCAAAAGCTTTCAAAAAATGAGGTATTACTGTATTACTATCTCTGGATGAAAAGGCACATCCTTTTTATAGGCCAACCTCATGAAATGAGACTGAAAAATTCTTAAAATTTCAAGTTGGGGAGTGTTTTCTACAGTTTTAGAATTATCTAGAAGACTGCATAAGCAATATAGTGCAACTGACATAAAGGCGTTGCCACGGATTAGAAAAAAATATCGCCCCCTCTCTTCTTCATGAATTGTGTGCAGTATCGAAGCACATTCAAAGGGACGCTCACTTAAAAGTTTTGATCGGTCAGGCTCATAAGCCATGTGACCAGGACCCACTCCCAATGTAGGTCTATGGGATCGTCTCAATCAACTGCGGTCTGAACACTTAGACCCCCAAGTGATAAAAACTTTTGAAATGTCACTAAAATGTAAAAAGTTTTTTCTAAACTGACAGGTACACTTTAAGTGAATGCAAAAACAACCAATGGATAAATGTGGCTATGCTGATGTTTCTTTTTTAGTCTTTTGATATCCAGAGAACCCTCAGGACTGTGTATGTCACCATCCCTATTGCAACGGGGCCTGTTTGGCCAATAATGGCCCTGCGTGATAGAGTCCTTATTTTTTTCCACATTCAGATCTGAAAACTCACGGTGGAAATATATACACCAGATAAAGTACGACACAGAAGATAACGGGACATGGATTGGCAGTGGAATTTTAGAACGGAATACACAAGGATCCTGCATTGAAATAATTTAAGGTTCTTTTACACGACTCGATATGCAGCTGAGTAAGACTGCACACGAGCGTCCATCAGTAAGATTGTCACTCTCTTTTAGACGAACAAATGCACAGCCGGGTCGCACCAAGGATCGCTATATGGTCTGTTACGCAGAGAGATGTGTGCCCAATAACAATTATTTTACCAGCCACACGAAAAGTTGGTTTACTCACTCGTCAGCTGATCTCTGGCACTTTTACACTGACTGATTATTGGCTGAATGACGTTTCCTAGGAATACTCGTTAACGATAATCAGCCAAGGATCCTAAGGGAAAGAAATTTCTACAATTTCCCTTCTTTATTTTGGTCTCTGTCCCAGTAGACATCCAATTCAGGTGGAATTCCCCTTTAACTTTAACAGTGTTGTCTAGCTTACAAAACTAATTTCAGATAAAATATCCGACTCTTCTTGAAGCAGAAGTTCCAAAATGTGGCAGCCGGCAGGGGGGAAATTGGATACAAGAAGGAACTTACATCTCCCCGTGCACATGGTGAGCAGCGGGACCAGCCTCAGGACCCCCGCCGGGCTCCGGGATCTCCAGCGTTGACGCGTCAAGACCCAGTTGATGGACTGGCCATTCAACCAGTCAGTGACACCACTCCAGTCACTGACTGGCTGTGTCCAGTCCATCAGCCGCGACAGGCCTTTTCCCCGTTGTCACAACTCCAGCGGGGGCCCCAAAGCTGGTCCCGACGCTCACCACGGGCAAAGGGAGAGGTAAGTTTGTACTTGTTATCAAATTCCTCCCTGCCCCAGACTTCTCCTTAAAGGACCCTCATCTATTTATCGAAGAACAGCTATAAAGAGTGACCCTGGAGAACCCAGAATTTTTGTTCATTAATAGAGATGAGCGAACTGGGTTCGGGTTCGAGTCCAGCCGAACCCGAACGATCGGCATTTGATTAGCGGGGGCTGCTGAAGTTGAAAAAAGCCCTAAGGCTATGTGGAAAACATGGATATAGTCATTGGCTGTATCCATGTTTTCCAGACAACCTTACAGCTTTATCCAAGTTCAGCAGCCCCAGCTAATCAAATGCCGATCGTTCGGGTTTGGCTGGACTCGAACCCGAACCCGGTTCACTCATCTCTATTCATTAACCAAAATACATTAAAGAACCCAATTTAAGATTTACTTCCAGCTCTGGAAACATGTCTGAAGGAAAGAGAAGAATTAATATAATAAAATGATACTGGGAATTCCATGAATTTGCCGACAATGATCAACATTTTAGCATCTCTATAGCCTTTATATTTCCTGTAGTCCTTCAGTTTCTGGTTAGTTTCCCAGACAGGGCATGGCTCCACCAGCCTCGTCCCCCTTACATATGTTTATTACCTTTTCACACCTCAATGACAAATGTACTCTTGTAACCTCGCAGCTACTAATTGAGTAGCCTTGTATTTGTTAACATGTCTTTACGCGGTGTTGACCATCACGTCTTAAAGGCTTAATGAGGATCAAGGACCTATTCATGCTCCTTCTTCCAAGAACTATCCAGAGCCATAAAGTCATACTAAAGCAAAATAGATCTACATGGGGGGGGCAAAAGATAATTCTGCTGTATAAGGACCCTATTACACAGGACTTTTTTTTTTTTTAAGTGCGCGCTCATGCAAGCTGAATACAAGTCTGTAAAAGTTAAATACAAAGGTTAGAAAATCAGATAGGAAGGCAGTTCATCAACTCTCAAAAGTATTTTGGGCGATTTGTGGTTCACGTAAATCGTTAATCGTTTTGTGTAGATGCAGGCAAATGACCAACGAGTAATCGTTCATCGTTCGTTCAGTGCTGACACTGAAATCATTGTTAATCACTTGCTAATCGTTACCTGTAATTCCGCATTTGTTGAATTATCGTTCACTAATCGTTCAGTGTACGGCCCCATTCACACTATCTGTGCCGCGATCCGGAGGAGGATCATCACGGCACGGATCCCCTAGCAGTGCAGCCCCATCCCCCCCCCCCCTGCTGCCGGGCACGAATCCCCCCACCGCCAGGCAGCAGAAATGACAGGACAGCATATATGTGCTCCTGTCATCGCATCTGACTACTCACCTACTCCCCCGTGGGTCGGCCCGCCTCAAGTGCTTTAGCCATGTCGATCCGAACCCGAACTTTCGGCATTTGATTAGCGGTGGCTGCTGAACTTGGATAAAGCCCTAAGGCTATGTGGAAATCATGGATATAGTCATTGGCTGTATCCATGTTTTCCAGACAACCTTACAGCTTTATCCAAGTTCAGCAGCCGCCACTAATTAAATGCCAAACGTTCGGGTTCGGGTCGTCTCGAACCCGATTCGCTCATCTCTAGTGAGGATGTAACGTCAGATATAGGCCCAAAGATGCATATAAAGTCACACACTTTTTTCAAAATGCTTAAATTTAAAGGGGTTGTTTTTTTCTTTTAAATCAACTGGCGCCAGAAAGTGACAGAGATTTGACTTTACTTCTATTAAAAAAAACCTCCAGTACTTATCAGCTGCTGTATGTCCTGCAGGAAGAAGTGTTATTTTTCCACTCTGGTGAGGAGAGGTTTTCTATGGGGGATTTGCTACTGCTCTGGACAGTTCCTGACATGGACAGAGGTGGCAGCAGAGAGCACTGTGTCACACTGGAAAGAATATACTCCCCTTCCTGCAGGACATACGTCAACTGATATGTACTGGTAGACTGGAGTTTTTTTTAATAGAAGTAAATTACAAATCTTTGGCAATTTCGAGCACCAGTTGATTTGAAAGAAAAAATTTTCATATACAGCTCCCTAATGTTTATAAGTTTAAATTAAACTGAACCTGAACCTGTTTCTTACACTCTTTCGAATAAACATTCGCTAGGTTACCTGGATACTGGGTAGATGTTAAAGGGATATACCCGCCTGGGAGGCTTGTGGCATATCCTGTGTCCTAAATGGGTATACCCCTTTAATAGTGTAATAAAGATGTGCTCATACATTACCTCTCCGGTGTTCTCTTTGATTCTGCCCGCTCCTGCAGCCGCCGATGCAACTTTAGAGCCGGTCTATGAGGTCACAGGCTGCTCAGCCAATCACTGGTCGGGGCAGGACCGCTGCGGCCAGTGATTGGCTGAGCAGGCTGTCACTTCAGAGACCGGCACTGAAGTTCAATCGGCGGCTGCAGAAGCGGGAAGAATCGAAAAGAACACCAGGGAGCATAGAGAGGTCATGCAAGGGCTGCACGGACATCCCTACACACACACACATATATATATATATATATATATATATATATGGTGTGGCGCTGGGAGGAGGCACAGCGCACTCTCCCTGCATTATCCATGGAGGCACCAGAAATACCTGAGTGCTCTACTGTATATCAAGCAATCCTATAGGCAATGCTCAAAGTATGTGCCAACCCAGCAGGGAGAGTAGGGGCCATGTTGTGAAGGTCGGACGACCGACAAACAGACAATTATTAAAAGGGTATTCAAGCCCATATAAGCTTATCTACTATTCACAGAATAGATCCCCTCACTATGGGGATCAGTGAGGGGTCCTAGCAGTCAAATCCCTACTGATCCGATATCCTGGCTGTATTCTATTACTTTGTAGGTTGGGAATACCCCATTATGAAAGTAAATAAGGAGTCCTATAGATAGTACCCGAAATATGTTTGGTGCAGCCATCAAGTGATCCAGACTAAGGGTCCTTTTCTGGAGCAGGACCCGATCAATGACGTAAACGAGCGCAAAACTGCTACATCGGCGCTTGTTTACTGGGCCTATTCCACAGCCCTGATGATCGTGAAATAAGGGCTGCAGGGACATTGTTACCGATGTCCTTGCAGCCCTTGTTTCATACATTACCTGTCCGGGCGCAGGTCTCCTTCTCCCGGTCCTGCGCCGCAGAAGCTCAGCCAATCACTGGCCGCGCCGGTCCCAGACAGTAATTGGCTTAGCAGTCTGTAAGTTCAGACAGCCCCACTCCGAAGCCGATGCTGCCGCGCGGGATCGGGAGAAGAAGACCTGCGGCCCGGACAGGTAGTGTATGGTTCTGCTGAAATCGTCGGTTTTAGGTCTGAACCTAAATGAACGATCAGCCGATGACATGATCATCGGCTGATCGTTCTCTCTATTCCACGGAGCAAAAGTCGTCCGAATCAGGCCGAATCGGCCGATTATCGCTCCTGTGGAATAGACCCCTAATGGCGTGATCCTCAGCGCTCTATTGGATAACAAGTACGAAGGCGACCTCTCCTATGGTTTCGAAATGTTCACCTACTGGTGATCAACTACGGGTCCAGCAATCGACTGTTATAGCTGAAGGTCGTTATAGTCGCGTTGACTTCTTCAGAAGAAACTTCCTTAAAGGGGGTATGGGCAGGGGTTGTCCTAATGGGATTTATTTATCACAATACAAGAGAAGGAAAAGGGAAGCTGCATTGACCCCAGCTTCCTGCAGCTTCCCTCCCAGACGATCGGTAGGATCAAACTGACCCCCACATGAACCTCAGCCTGCGATCCCGGTCCATATATAAGGCTGCTGAAGAATATTATAACCAGGACCCAACAGAACCTTCATCCAGGCCTGACACCGGTGACCTCTGTTGTGATGTGGGGCAGCGGGACCCTGCTAATCCCGGCTCACACACACACAATACCTGACCTTCCCCTGATCCCGCAGGCTGAGGTCACCGCTCAGTTTACCCGCTGTCCCGGCCAAATCCACTCCAGTATTAGCATCACTGATACTATTTTTCCTAGGAGACAAAACAGCTGAAGGGTAGGGGGGGGGGGGCACTACGGAGAATTATCCAATGGAAAACGGCGGCGTATTGATGTAGCAGAGCCAACTTATGATTTACATAGGCTTACCTGCAGTCCTGTGTAAATCCAAATAATAAATGAGGGTTGTGATGGCAGTATAAACTTGGAGGACCCTAACCAGACATGGCTACTGGCTATGGTCATCCACAATAGCCACCATTGTACATTGTATCATGTGGCCTCTGCGGGGTCTGGTTGTATTGTATCTGGAATATCGATGGTTAAGGATGAATACAATGCTGCAACCACTACTTCACCCACATACAGTATATCCTATCATATATAACCATAAGGGACAGTAGAGTACAGCTCCCAGCAATATAAAGACACGGGGTAGGCCCCAAACCAACCGTCCCAGACCACCAGACTCCTGGTCACCATGTAACCACCATCTCCTCAAGTACACGGCCGGGCAGAGACGTCCGGATAAGAATCCCGGATCCTGGCTCCCGGCCGCAGTAAAGCAGGTGCTGACGCTGCACATAGCACAGAGGACACAGCACAGGCCTCCACATTCTTCTGCCTATTACTCGGGCACTTGTCTTTGTCACCAGATTGTGGAATAATGTCATAGACATGCTGCTACACGACAGGACCGAGCGAGGTTAACCCTTCTGATACATGGAGAGGGCGGGAGGGAGAGATAGATAGATAGATAGATAGATAGGAGATAGATAGATAGATAGGAGATAGATAGGAGATAGATAGATAGATAGGAGATAGATAGATAGGAGATAGATAGATAGATAGATAGGAGATAGATAGATAGATAGATAGATAGGAGATAGATAGATAGATAGATAGATAGATAGATAGATAGATAGATAGATAGATAGGAGATAGATAGGATAGATAGATAGATAGATAGATAGATAGATAGATAGATAGATAGATAGATAGATAGATAGATAGATAGATAATAGGAGATAGATAGATAGATAGATAGATAGATAGGAGATAGATAGATAGATAGATAGATAGATAGGAGATAGATAGATAGATAGATAGATAGATAGATAGATAGATGATAGATAGATAGATAGATAGATAGATAGAAGATAGATAGATAAATAGATAGATGATAGATAGATAGATAGATAGATAGATAGATAGATAGATAGATAGATAGATAGATGATAGATAGATAGGAGATAGATAGATAGATAGATAGATAGATAGATAGATAGATAGATAGATAGATAGGAGATAGATAGGAGATAGATAGATAGATAGATAGATAGATAGATAGATAGATAGATAGATAGATAGGAGATAGATAGATGATAGATAGATAGATAGGAGATAGATAGATAGATAGATAGATAGATAGATAGATAGATAGATAGGAGATAGATAGATAGATAGATAGAAGATAGATAGATAAATAGATGATAGATAGATAGATAGATAGATAGATAGATAGATAGATAGATGATAGATAGATAGATAGGAGATAGATAGATAGATAGATAGATAGATAGATAAATAGATAGATAATAGATAGATAGATAGGAGATAGATAGATAGATAGATAGATAGATAGATAGATAGATAAATAGATAGATGATAGATAGATGATAGATAGGAGATGGTGCAGGTGGTGACACACTGGTTGCTCTCTGGTACCCTGTGCTGCTTCTGGTGCTGATGCGGCATATGGTGCCAGGTCCCCACACTCAGTGAAGTCAGAGAAAAAGTTTAAGGACGGGGACCTGATGTCACCAATACATCATCTATATACATGGTATGTAACATATTATCTATATACTGTACACTGTATATAACACAGCATTTATATACACTGTATATAACACAAACTACTATACTATATATGACATTGTATACACTACTATACTATATATATGAAATTGTATATCACACATACACTACTATACTATATATATATGACATTGTATAAACCACATACACTACTATACTATATATATATGACATTGTATAAACCACATACACTACTATACTATATATATATGACATTGTATAAACCACATACACTACTATACTATATATATGACATTGTATATACCACATACATTACTATACTATATATATGACAATGTATATACCACATACACTACTATACTATATATATATATATGACATTGTATATACCACATACACTACTATACTATATATATGACAATGTATACACTACTATACTATATATATGACATTGTATATACCACCTACACTACTATACTATATATATGACAATGTATACACTACTATACTATATATATGACATTGTATATACCACCTACACTACTATACTATATATATGACAATGTATACACTACTATACTATATATATGACAATGTATATACCACCTACACTACTATACTATATATATGACAATGTATACACTACTATACTATATATATGACAATGTATATACCACCTACACTACTATATAGATGACATTGTATACACTACTATACTATATATATGACATTGTATATACCACCTACACTATTATACTATATAGATGACAATGTATATACCACCTACACTACTATACTATATAGATGACAATGTATATACCACCTACACTACTATACTATATATCACCCAGACAATGCTGACACAAGCTGCAGTGACCACTACTCCTTCACAAGCCATTCAAAACCATGCCAACTTTATCTATAAACCCCAGCTGCCAGTCACTGTATGGGCCAGCTGGTGAGAATGGCAGGCACTGGGGGGCATTAGTGGTGCCCACACCCTTGCCCCCAGCAGGCCCTGGCACCCACCTCCTTGAGTTGCTCCAGCTCCTGCTTGAGGGAGTCATACTCAGCCTCCAGCTCATCATACTGCTGCTTGAGGGAGAGCTTCTCCTCCAGGACCACCAGCCCATACTCTGCAGCCTGGATCTTCTCCTGGGTGGTCTCACTCAGCTCCTTGGTCAGTCTCTCTATCTCAGCCTTGTAATCCTCCACAGTCTGCAGCACCTCCTCAGCAGCCATAGTCCCTTGTGCTGGGAGTCAGACTGGATGGACAGATGGGTGGGGAGGGGAGAGAGGAAGGGGGATGAGCAGAGATGGAGGCTGCTCTCTGGGTATCAGATCTGCAGCATCATGCCAAGCACAGGCGCAGAAGCCTGCCCCCCATGCCATGCAGTGTGTGCCCCCTGGATGTATACCCGCTATATAGCCTCCCTATACAATGACCAGGCCTTTCTGCTTATTCATAGCCGGGAAGACAAGGAGGAGGCAGCGCCATGTCTTCTGCAGTGTGAACTTTCCACCTGCTCACCCCCCCTCTGCAGGCTGCAAAATGATGCAGTCTGCCAGGAGCCGGCATCTACAGCCCGGGCCCCGGGAGCGCACATGTCAGGTCACGGGGGGGTGAGGGGGGGGGGGGCAATGTCAGTCAGGAGCTCTGAGGGGAAAGCTGCTGCGGGATGGGCACACACTGGGGTATAGGTGGTACCCTGTCACCTGGAGAGGGAGGAGGACTATGCAGGATGCATCATCTGTGTACATGTATTTACCTCATGTGGTATCTATAAACATATCACATCTATCAATCATCTATCTCCTATCTATCTATCTCCTATCTCCTATCTATCTATCTATCTATCTATCTATCTATCTCCTATCTATCTATCTATCTATCTATCTCCTATCTATCTATCTATCTATCATCTATCTATCTATCTATCTATCTATCTATCTATCTATCTCCTATCTATCTATCTATCTATCATATATTATCCATCTATCTATCTCCTATTTATCTATTATCTATCTATCTCATTTCTATGTATCTGTCTATCTATCTATCTATCTATCTATCTATCTATCTATCTATCCAGGGGCGGAACTACCGCCGTAGCAGCCGTAGCGGCTGCTACGGGGCCCCGCCGCATCAGGGGGCCCGTGGCGCGGGCCCCCGGAGCTGACATAGTCTGCAGCACCCGGCGGCTGAGCAGGCCTCCCGGGTGCTGCAGCTGTTTGGGGTCCGGGGGTGTCCTGGTACCTGGGGGCAGCACTGGTAACGGACTCAGCATCCGCCCGGGCTAGTACTTCCGGGTCACGGAGCGTCTGTGCCAGAAGTACAGGCCGGGGGGCGGACTTGTCATCCAGTCCTATCCCCGGCAGCACAGGTACTAGAGAGTTCAGAGTCCGCCCCCCGGCCTGTACTTCCGGCACAGACGCTCCGTGACCCAGAAGTACCAGCCCGGGCGGACGCCGACTCCGGTACCAGTGCTGCTTTGGAATCCCCGGGACACCCCCCAGGAAGCCCCCTGGGGAGAAGCGGAGAAGACAGCCGACGGGGGAGTTAGGTGAGTTGTGTTGTTTTTTTGTTTTTTTTAATCTGCTTTGCAAAAAGGGATGATACATCTATGTATCATCTATGGGGGATATACAGGAGGGGGGGCATCTATGGGGGATAATACAGGGGGCCATCTATGGGGGATAATAAAGGGGGGCATCTATGGGGGATATACAGGGGGGGCATCTATGGGGATATACAGGGGGGGTATCTATGGGGGATATACAGGGGGGGCATCTATGGGGATATACAGGGGGGTGGCATCTATGGGGGATAATACAGGGGGTGGCATCTATGGGGGATAATACAGGAGGCCATCTATGGGGGATATACAGGGGGGGCATCTATGGGGATATACAGGGGGAGTATCTATGGGGGATATCCAGGGGGGTGGCATCTATGGGGGATAATACAGGGGGGTGGCATCTCTGGGAGATAATACAGAGGGGGTGGCATCTATGGGGAATAATACAGGGGGGGGGCATCTATGGGGGATAATACAGGGGGGGGCATCTATGGGGGATAATACTGGGGGGTGGCATCTGTGGGGGATAATACAGGGGGGGCATCTATGGGGGATAATACAGGGGGTGACATCTATGGGGGATAATAGGGGGGGGGGGCATCTATGGGGGATAATAAAGGGGGGCATCTATGGGGGATATTACAAGGGGCCATCTATAGGGGGATTATACAGGGGGCCATCTCTAGGGAGAGAACATAAGGGGCATCTATAGGGGGACAACATGAGGGGAATCTTTAAGGGGGGGCAACATGGGGGACCATCTATGAGGGGGATGGAAAGCACAGGGCGGTGATTTATAAGGGGCTAACACGGGGGCATCTGTAAGGGAGAATACACAGAGGGGCATATACTATAAGGGGCTCACATAGTGTTAGGGCTACCAACTAAATGAGGGTGTAAAGGGGCCAATACAGATGTGCAGTGTGTATAGAGATGAGGATGGTGCCAGTATAAGCAGCCTAATATGTTTGTCTGGCAGATTCTGTGGCTCGGAGAAGTTCTCATAATGGCCCAGGACAGATGGAGAAGAAAATGAAAAGGGAAGAACTCTGATCAGAGAAGACGTCCCCTGTGAGTCACCTGATATAACTGCACTGTAATGTATTTGGTGTACAGAACCTGTGTAGAGCTGAGTGTGTTGATGGCGTAGTGGTCGATCGATCGAGGGAGGGGGGGGCCCCAATCAAAAGTTTGCTATGGGGCCCAGCCATTTCTAGTTACGCCCCTGTATCTATCTATCTCCTATCTATCTATCTATCTATCTATCTATCTATCTATCTCCTATCTATCTATCTGTCTATCTATCTATCTATCTATCTCCTATCTATCTATCTATCTCCTATCTATCTATCTATCTATCTATCTATCTATCTATCTATCTCCTATCTATCTATCTATCTACCTATCTATCTATCTATCATCTATCTCCTATCTATCTATCTATCTATCTATCTATCTATCTATCTATCTATCTCCTATCTATCTATCTATCTCCTATCTATCTATCTATCTATCTATCTATCTATCTCCTATCTATCTATCTATCTATCTATCATCTATCTATCTATCTATCTATCTATCTATCTATCTATCTATCTATCTCCTTTATTTCTATCTATTATCTATCTATCTATCTCCTATCTATCTATCTATCTATCTATTATCTATCTATCTATCTATCTATCTATCTATCTCCTTTATTTCTATCTATCTATCTATCTATCTCCTATCTATCTATCTATCTATCTATCTATCTATCTAACTATCTATCTATCTCCTTTCTATCTATCTCCTATCTATCTCCTATCTATCTATCTATCTATCTATCTATCTATCTATCTATCTATCTATCTATCTCATATCTATCTATCTATCTATCTATCTCCTTTCTTTCTATCTATTATCTATCTAACAATATGGACCTGTTCTGAGCTCGGGGAATCAGACACATATGGTGCAGTATTATTGAATGACTGCAGTTTATTGAAGCATTAGCAAAAGTGTTAGGGGCCTATTCCACAGAGCGATAATCGTCACGATTCGTCAGATTATCGCTCCATGAAATAGAGACTGATGATCGTGTCATCAGCTGATAGTTTAATAAGGTTCCAACCTAAAATCATCAGGCACCGACCGCGTATCGCTATGTGGAATAGCGACCAACAATTTCAGAAGCACCATACATTACCTAGCATGTTGCAGGGCTTCTCCTGCGATCCTTCTTCCTCCCGTTTCCGTGCGCACAAGCAGCTTCAGTGCGGCCTGTCTGAGCTGACAGACCGCTCAGCCAATCACTGACCAGGACCATCATGGCCAGTGATTGGCTGAGTGGTCTGTCAGCTAAGACAGGCCTAACCGAAGCTTCTGCTGAGCGCAGGACCGGCAGGAAGAAGGAGCGCAGGAGAAGCCCTGCAACATGCTAGGTAATGTATGGTGTTTTAAAACAAGGGCTGCAAGGATATCGGTAATCATGTCCCTGCAGCCCTCGCTAAACGATTAACGGGTCGTAGAATAGGCCCAGTAAACGAGTGGTCCGTGTCAGTGTGCCCACAGATGTTGGAAGCTGATTTTGACAATGTGCTGATGTCCCGGCCTCGGAATACACAATCATAGTGTGAACCCTCTCCTATAACACAGCACACATGATGGCTTTATGCCAGATAGGAGTCATGGTCTGCTACTATAAGAGAAGGAAGATGTCTGCTCTGTTGACAATAAGATAAGCAGGACACGTTCACAACATCTTACGTCCAAATCACAGATGTCTGTCGATGATCAGAACATTTGCTTCTCCTCCCTGTTTCACAGAATACAACAAAAATTACTGAATGGAGATGTTTGACGATAGGGAGGTGAAGCACAATTGTAGACAGATAACGGACCTATTTACCTCTATAGCCCCGTTAACACACCCAAAGGTGTTAGGTAGCATTCCCACTTTCCGTACACACTCTGTATACACAAATGGTGTGCAGCGGAATGGACTATCGGAACTCCCGACATCTTGTATCATTATGGAAAAGGACGACTCCGGCAGCAAAAAAAATAGCCCTCCTAAGCTAAGTCTTTTTTATACTTACCATCACTGGAAAGCCTGTTGCTGCCTGAAATTCGTCTGTCCTGGGACCCCGCCGCGCACCGATCACCATCTTCAGCTCTTCAACACTTCCTGGTTCGGCTGTTTGAATCTCCCGCCCACGCCGTCAACACAAGATGGTGGCGTCCGAATGTTCCGCGGCCAATAGAGATCAGGTAAGTATATGTTCTCATGCTTTCAGATGGGGGGCCGAGGGGGGGGGGGGGGACATAGGAAAGGGGGCCAGGCCAGTAATTAAGAGACATTACAAATTTATATAACTTTATAATGTGTTTTAATTGCCGCGAAAATTTATCTGTTAAATCTTTGCAGTACTGTACTGACATAGTCACTCTGCCTTTTCCCTGCTCTGTGTTAGTGCTTTTCCTAACTTATTTTCCCAATTGGTCTGAACACTCACACCCCAACCAATCAATTTTTGATGTGTTTATTTTTGTGAAAGTGCCTAAACAGAACTTATCCTCGGGGGCAGCACACAAAGACATTTCCCTCACTAGTCCAAAGTGGCTTATAGCAGAGAACAATAGAGCACATTCAGCTGTACGCTAAATGGTGGTACTGTCCCTTTAAATGATCCAATATAGACGCATCTTGCTGCCGGTGGATCGTCAGTGCTTGGTAAAACAAGGATGAAAATAGGAAAGAAATGTTTCCTAGCAACACAGGACAACAATGGTGGGGCGCAGGTGAATTTGCCTTCCCAGGGGGAGCTTGAGGTTCATCCCTGTTTAAATTATGCAGATGATGTCATTACCATAAGAAAACATCAGCAACGGATGTCTAGCTGCTTTACATGTCGTAGGAGGATCATAAGGTTTTGTTCCTGAGCTACGAATCAAATCTGCGTGAGTTGATTCAAAGCTGCAGTTTATTTTACATCGGTGTTACAGAATCTTTACAACTTTACACAGAGTTACGTCGAAAGCTCTTCTTATCCTTTTACCAAGCCATGTTATGCTAGGCTAAGTGGAAGGGTCCTGGGATGCCCAACAGCTATTAGCTGCTATGCATCATGTAGTCACCCAGGCTTCACAGAAATGTTTAGTCTATTCAGAGAGGGACAAATTTTCTTGGTGCCCAAGATAGGGTTTTCAACTTGGTCAGTCCAACAAAAACACAGTTTTTTCCTTGTGTTGTCTGCCCAGCCAATCAGTAGCTGAGGCGGGTCAGTGCTGCGTCCACTGATCAAACAGTCAGGTCCTCATCCTCCAGGACCGTTAAGTTGGAGGAGTAAGGGTCCTATTACACGGGCCGATGGGGGCCCGATAATAACTGTAAACGAGCGCCGATCTGCTAGATCGTCGCTCGTTTACTGGGCCTATTACACAGCCCAATAATCATTTAACAAGGGCTGCGTGGACATCGTTCCTGATGTCCTTGCAGCCCTTGCTTAAACTGTATAATTACCTGTCCATGCTGCAGGGCTCCTCTTGCGGTCTGCTTCTTACCGGGCCCAAGCGCTGCAGCTCCAGAGCGGCCTGTCTTAGCGGTCCTGGCCAGTGATTGGCTGAGCGGCCTGTCAGCTCTGAAGCTGGAGCAAGCAGGACCCAGGGAGAAGCAGAGCGCAAGAGGAGCCCTGCAGCATGGATAGATAATGTATACAGTTGGCAAATCGTCAGCTGCCGGCCGCACACCGCTGTTGCACGTAGCGAAGCGCAGTCGGTGCCAGACAGTTATAGGTCCAAACCTATATCAACAATCAGCCAATGACAAAGATCAACAATGTGTTTATTACACAAAGCGATAATAGGCCATATAGGGCCGATTCGGCCGATTATCGTTCCTTGTAATAGGGCCCTAAGGGTTGTAAGTAAAGTTCAAAATTTTTCAATGCTCGACTCGAGTAACAAGCCCCATTGAAATTAATGGAAGACTTAAGCAAGCCTGGTTAACATAGAGAATTTAACTCATGACGAACGATCGGAGTTAAGTATCAAAGTTTTTTTGTAATTCTTGTATATTTCATTTAAATATCCCATGTAGGAAAGAAATGTACAAAATCTTGAACAAAAAAAATTAAATAGGTCTGTAGGGAGCTATAACTGACGGCCAATCGATCAGTAAGTTATTCGAGCAACATCCGAGCATGCTCATTCTAATTTTACAAGACCTTGGGTATGAATTTTTATGAAAACTAATTTCATTGGCAGGCCCGCTTCTGCCATGAGGCGGAATGAGTATTCCGCCTCAGGCGGCAGATTTTGCGCCCCTGCAGGGGGCGGCAAGATTTTCCCCGCCGCTGTCATTTTAGCTAAGTTTAACTTAGCTAAAATGACAGCCACAGCACAGGCTCACCAGACCTCGCGAGTCGCGCTGCTCACGGTCACCACCGGCGTCTCCTCGTCGTACCGTCGGGCCGGCCATTCCGACGTCACCCGTCACGTGACCCGGCTTCCTTCTTCTGATTGGTTGTCACCCATCACGTGACCCGGCTTCCTTCTTCTGATTGGTTAAGTGCCTGCGCCACGGACGTCCGCCGCGGCGCTACGCAGCTGAGGTCACGAGACGTGTCCAGGAAGAAGAAGTGCAGTTCGGGTCTTCGTCTGCGGAGGAGAGGTTGCCGTGCGACTTGGTAAGTTCCTGGGGTGGGAAGGGGTTTGGATGGGTGGCGGGCGGCTTGCAGAGGTGCGGAGGTGCGGGGGTGGGTTGTGGGGGGACCTGTTAGTTTTTTCCCATGTTGGCAGTCTATTGTCATTATGAGGAGGTCTCTGCATTGAGGTGGTCAGGGCCTCTGCAGAGACCTCCTCATAATGACAATAGACTTAATGCTGCCAGGGCCTTTGTTTGCTGCTTTTTCACTTCTTTTTTTTTTTTTTTTTTTTTTTTTAACAGGTACAGACTGGACTACTTCGAAAGAAGATTTTTACATTTTTTATTTAATAAAAGGGTCAACGAGGTGTCTCTGGGGAGTTTTATTTCAATAAAGAGCTTTTTGAAATTGTTTTTTTTTTTTTTTTTTTTTTACTTATTTTTGGCTTGGTAGTGGAAGCCATCTAATAGATGGCGTCCATTACTAAGCCAGGCTTAGCGTTAGCCAGTAAAAGGGCTAACACTAACCCCCCACGCTTATTACCTCGGTACCCACCACCACCAGGGGTACCGGGAAGAGCCAGATACCGTCAGGCCTGGAGCACCAGAAAATGGCGCTCCTGGACTGGGCGGCAGCAGGCTGGTGTTATTAGGTTGGCAGTGGCCAAAATAAATGGCCCCTGCCACCCTGATAGCGTCCGGCTGCTGTTGCTTGGTTTTGTATCTGGCTGGTTATGGAAAATGAGGGGGACCCCACGCATTTTTTTTCCGATTTATTTATTTATTTAATAAAACATTCATGGGCCCCCTTATTTTCTATAACCAGTCAGATACAGAACCAAGCAACAGTAGCCTGACACTATCATGGTGACAATGGCCAAAATAAATGGCCCCTGCCACACTGATAGCGTCAGGTTGCTGCTGCTTGATTTTGTATCTGGCTGGTTATGGAAAATGAAGGGGACCCTATGTATTTTTATTTACTTATTTGATAAACTAATGCATGCTTTCGCCCCTTCAGTTTCCATAACCAGTCAGATACAGAACCAGCCAACAGCATCCTGACACTATCAGGGTAGCAGTGTCCAAACATAAATGGCCCCTGCCTTCCTGATAGTGTCAGGCTGCTGCAGCTTGGTTGGTTATGGAAAATGAGGGGGACCCCACACATTTTATTTATTTAATAAACTAATGGATAGGGTCTCCCCTATTTTCCATAACCAGACAGATACAAAACCAAGCAGCAGCAGCCTGACTATCAGAGGCAAGCGCCATTTATTTTAGTTATTGCCAGCCTAATAACGCCAGCCTGTTGCTGCCTAGTCCTGGATCATCATTTTCTGGCGTTCCAGGCCAGACAGTATCTGGTTCTTCCAAGTACCCCTGGTGACAGTAGGTACTAAAGGTAATAAGCATGGGGGTTAGTGTCAGCGCTTATAATAGCCAACACAAAGCCCTAGCTTACTAATGGATGCCATCTATTAGGCGGCTTCCACTACTAAGCCAAACATAAGTAAGAAGAAAAACAATTTAGCAAAGCTCTTTATTGAAATAAAATACCCCCAAGAACCCTTGTTGACCCTTTTTCATTAAAAGTAAGAATCTTCTATCTGAAGTAGTGCAGAATGAAAGTATTAAAAAATGTAAACAAAATAAAATGATACTTACCTGCCCTTGGTCCACCTTTATCAGTCCCTAAGGGTCCATTTACACAGAAAGATTATCTGACAGATTATCTGCCAAAGATTTGAAGCCAAAGCCAGGAATGGATTTGAAAAGAGGAAAAAAATCGCAAGCTTTCCTTTATTACCTGTTCCCTGTTTATAGTCTGTTTCTGGCTTTGGCTTCAAATCTTTGTCAGATAATCTTTCTGTGTAAATGGACCCTAAGGGGTCATTTACACAGAAAGACTATCTGCCAAAGATTTGAAGCCAAAGCCAGAAACAGACTATAAGTAGAAGTCAGGTCATATAGGAAAACCTGAAATTTTTCCTCTTTTTAAATCCATTCCTGGCTTTGGCTTCAAATCTTTGGCAGATAATCTGTCAGATAATCTTTCTGTGTAAATGGACAAATGTGACGATTTGCAACACCAGTAGATTTTGCCAGACAATCCAGGCTGTGTGTCAAAATCTGGTGCCACCTTTTGCTCTTTGCTTGAGGCATTCAGCAGAAGTACAGCAAACCTCATAGAGCTGTGCCCTGTAGCCAGCGCAACGAATTTGCACTTGGTGAATATAACCATGTACCACATGGTTATATTCACTGCTGTGGTGTGGTTATGCATTTGGTATATTTACTGCTGATATATATATATACACAGTGGTACCTTGGTTTAAGAGTAACTTGGTTTTAAGAGTGTTTTGGTGTAAGAGCTCCGCTTATTACGTCATATCTACGGTCAACAATGACACAAGAAAGACTTGTTGTTCTTGGGGGGGGGGGGGGCGCCATTTAAATTTTCGCCTCAGGCAGCAGAAAAGCTAGAATCGGCCCTGTTCATTGGGAATATCCAGTTATCTTGTGCCTGGCTAGTCACCCCATTGTCCACCAAGGAGTCAAAAATCAAGGTAGTCTTGCCCAGAGACTGGGTTACAGGAGAACCTGCTGGCCACACACATCTCCAAGACCTCCAGGATGGACTTCCCTTCAAGTGTCACATTGGACAGTGATAACACAAAGACATAAAAAAGTAATAGTCAAAGTCGTGCACTGTAAATAAAGCTCAGACAGCCATCAAAAATTATAAAAATTTATCATATCGCAGAGATAGAATAGAGATGAGTTACTCGACAGTGTGAAAGAGGGGTGTGTGCAATGTGCCAAGTGGAATCCCCATTGGCTTCAGACACCCCAGGGTCACCACTCTTAAGGTACTTGTGCACTTCAAGCTCTCAAACAACTCCATCAACATGACTTTCTTCAAGTAACCTTGGCCATCAGCAGGCAGATAATGGATCAGCTGATCCTACCCACGGATGAAGAAGGCAATAAAAGGGGGCAGCGTGTGTGATTTTAAACAGCAGCCTTGCTTCCCTTATACTGAGCGTATAGAATAAATGTTCTCAACTTACTCTTTGGCTAGCATGATCGTTTTGTATAGTTTACTTTGCAGATTTACATAGAAACTAGAGATGAGCGAATCACAAATTTAAATTAAACGCTTTGCTTGATCTGCGCTCCGCTCATGAAGCTGCCAGGCTGTCAGCACTGCTCCGCTTAATGCCACTCCTCCCAGGATGCCGGGAAAAGCTGGATCCAATCCTGGAAAACGCCTACTTTCCCAGGATTGGATCCAGCTTTTCCCTGGCTTTCAGGTTGAAGCAGCAGGGAGCGGAGCAGCGCTGACAGTCGGGCGGCTTGATGAGCGGAGCGCTTCACTTAGTTTAAATCTGCAATTCGCTCATCTCTAATAGAAATATACCAAACAGCACGTTGAGTGCACATTCCCGGCAAGTCTCCTGGAAAACATTTCCTTCTAATAAATAGAGGTGAGCGAACCTGGAGCATGCTCGAGTCGATCCGAACCCGAACTTTCGGCATTTGATTAGCGGTGGCTGCTGAACTTGGATAAAGCCCTAAGGCTATGTGGAAAACATAGATATAGTCATTGGCTGTATCCATGTTTTCCAGACAACCTTAGAGCTTTATGCAAGTTCAGCAGCCACCGCTAATCAAATGCAGATCGTTCAGGTTCGGATCGACTCGAACCCAAACCCGGTTCGCTCATCTCTACTAACTAACTCATGCTAAGGATACCTGAATCATTTACACTGAGTTTCAGAGAAAATGAACAATAGATAAGCAAATCCAGTGATCAAAGTGACTTGATGCAAGACCTGGTTGGTTGTCAATGGTGGAGTACCTGGGAGCTAGGATTTCACTGCCAACCTTGTGGTGTTTTCTGATGCAACAGCGTGTATAGACAGTATAAGGTATGGCTATTCCATGGAAAATACTGTCCATCAGGCACTCGGCTATCAGCCCACTTAAGGTGAGATACTCATCTTGCCTCAGGACATATATGGCCCTATGTGGATGGAAATAACACACTGACCAGCACGTGAAGCATGAATCGATTAACCATTTTGACAAGAGTTTAAGCTGGTGGAGGTGTAATGTTGCAAAGATTGTTTTCTAGGCATGCCCTCGGACCTCGGATACCTATTCCATCATGGCGTCTATTTTCCTATCGGCTGAATAACGCTCCATGCCACAAGGGTCAGATAGTTGAGGAGTACACAATGTACTAGACTTGGAGTTCCATCTCCAGGACACAGGTAGCACTATCCAAACATTAAAAAAATCTGGATTGTAGAACATGTTGCTGAAGCATGTACACTAAATGGACTAAAGTATTTGGTCACCTACAGGAACTATTTGGATATTCAATTCTGTATCCATAGGCATAAATATGGAGTCATTCCCCACATTACAGTAATAACATCTTCCTCTCTGCTGGAAATTCTAGAAGATTTTGGAGGCGTCTGTGAGAATTTTTACCCATTCATGTGTGAGGTCAGAAAGAGAGTGACCTGGCTTGAAATCTCTGGTTTAGTTCATGTAAAGGGCAGGGCTCTCATGTTCTTTCACACCAGACTCCCCCTCCATCTCCTTATGAACCTTGCTGTCCAGTCATAGGGGAACAGAAGAAGGTCAAACCCAAACTGTTCCTACAAAGATGGAAGCCACACTAGTCCACAATGTTTTGATGCTTAAGTATTATGACTTCCATTCCCTGGGGCTAAGAGGCCTAGGCCGACCCCTAAAGAACAGCCAAAGTTTTTTACACTCAAATAATACATCCTAGATGTGAATGAATGAAATATTCTCATTGAATACTTTGTTCTTTACAAATGTGTTGACAACAAAATCACACAAAAATCATCAATGGAAATCAAATTTATTAACCAATGGAGATCTAGATTTGGAGTCACACCCAAAATTCAAGAGGAAAAACACACTCCAGGCTGATCACTTCTCAGTACCTATTGCTTTCTGGCTGATGCTTTGGTCACTTTTGAATATTGGTGGTACTTTTACAATGGTGGTAGCATGAGACGGACTCTACAACCCACACAAGTGGCTCAGGTAGTGCAGCTCATCCAGGATGACACATCAATGCGAGCTGTGGCAAGAAGGTTTGCTGTGTCTATCAGCATAGTGTCCAAAGGCTGGAGGTGCTACCAGGAGACTGGCCAGTACACCAGGAGACATGGAGGAGGCTGTAGGAGGGCAACAATCTGGCAGCAGGACCGCTACCTCTGCCTTTGTGCAAGGATGAACAGGAGCAGCACTGCCAGAGCCCTGCAAAATTACCTCCAGCAGCCACAAATGTGCATGTGTCTGCACAAATGGTTAGAAACCAACTCCACGAGGGCCCGACGTCCATAGATAGGGGTTGTGCTCACAGCCCAACACTGTGTAAGATGCTTGGCATTTGCCAGAAAACACCAGGATTGGCAAATTCGCCACTGGCGCCCAGTGCTCTTCACAGATGAAAGCATGTTCTCACTGAGCACATGTGACAGACGTGAGAGTCTGAAGACACCATTAAGAGCGATCTGCTGCCTGCAACATCCTTCAGCATGAGCGGTTTGGCAGTGGGTCAGTAATGGTGTGGGGTGGCATTTCTTTGGAGGGCTGCACTTCTTTGGAGGGCTGCACAGCCAGAGGTAGTCTGGCTGCCATTAGGTACCGAGATCCTCAGACCCCTTGTGAGACCATATGCTGGTGCGGTTGGCCCTGGGTTCCTCCTAATGCAAGACAATGCTAGACCTCATGTGGCTCGAGTGTGTCAGCAGTTTCTTCAAGATGAAGGCATTGAAGCTATGGACGGGCCGCCCGTTCCCCAGACCTGAATCCGATTGAGCACATCTGGGACATCATGTCTCGCTCCATCCACCAACGTCACGCTGCACCGCTGAGTGTCCAGGATTTGTGGGATGCTTTAGTCCAGGTCTGGGAGGAGATCATCCCCCACCTCATCAGCATGCCCAGGTTTTGTAGAGAGGTCATACAGGCACGTGGAGGCCACAAACAATACTCAGACTCAATTTAACTTGTTTGAAGGACATAACATCAAAGTTGGATCAGCCTGGAGGGTGTTTTGTGTGACTCCAAATCCAGGCCTCCATTAGTCAATACATTTGATTTCTATTGATGTTTGTGTGATTTTGTTGTCAGCACATTCAACTTTGTACAGAACAAAGTATTCAATGAGAAGATCTCATTCATTTAGATCTAGGGTGTGTTATTTGAGTGTTCCCTTTATTTTTTACATCCTCTACCAAACTTTAAAGCTTGCACAATGCAGTCAGGTGACGTTCTCCTGGTATTCAACAAACCCAGACTGGTCCATCAGATGGAGAAGTATGATCCATGACTCCACAGAACTGGTATCCTTGGCTCCAGTAGTGATGGCTTTATGCCACTCCATTTGAAGCATAGAATTATGCTTGGTAATGAAACACTTTCCTACAGTTGTAAGGACAGGTTAACCCAGGACATGAAGCTTTCAGTAAGGCACAGTTTTGATTGAGTATTGATACCAGATAAGGTTTAGGATCCACAATTTTATGCACTATTTGCATTAGCGCACCAAGGGAGATTTATCAATAGATCTGGCAGGATGAATGGCTATGGGGCTTTATTTGTGAACAGAGTATAAATACACCAGTCTTGATATATTTCCACTCCCAGTTTGCTGTGCTTCCACTTCTTGATAAAACCACTCACAGGTGAAGGTACAAGATTTAGGATGAAAGATTTGTTTCATGGATAAAATTGAGTAATCCTCAATCTGAATAGAATACAGGCAGTTCTGTGTTAGTGAAGACTTCAGAATAGAAGGATTTAGGGGTAGTGATGTCTAAAAGCCTATAAAAATGTCGAGAGAGCCATTAGGTATTACTAAGGTTGGGTTTAAACCCAGTGGCCAAGTGCTGTGT
This sequence comes from Dendropsophus ebraccatus, assembly GCF_027789765.1. NCBI lineage: Eukaryota > Metazoa > Chordata > Amphibia > Anura > Hylidae > Dendropsophus > Dendropsophus ebraccatus. The sequence continues at coordinate 13,493,404 of NC_091454.1, read as the reverse complement.
AGCCAATCTGTATGTGTTTTACACAGGGCGCATCACTCCTGGCAGGTTAGGGGGCACCTGACCCCCTGCAGTGGGGTGAACAGTGTGGACAGCCGCCCAACTATTTACTTAGCCACCAGAGAGGGCCGGTGCCTGACGCCTCGAGATCTGCTTTGGCACTTTAACTGTGAGGCTCATAATGAGCACTCACAGTTAAATGATGTGGCATCCCCTCACTGACAGAGTTTTGCCTGCGGTCACAAGAGGCAGCTCTCTCCAACGGCATAGTGACGTCACTCCAGTGCCGCTCACCAATCGGAGACACGCGGACTGGATCCAGGCGAGTGTGTGTGTGTGTGTGTGTGTGTGTGTGTGTGTGTGTGTGTGTGTGTGTGTGTGTGTGTGTGTGTGTGTGTGTGGGGGGGGGGGGGGTGGTGAAGGACTACAGCTAACCACGTACAACTACCAAACTACAGCCAACTACCTACCGCTGACTACTATTTGGAGGCATGTATTGGGCATGCTGCTTATATGGGGGCACAGAGGGGTCTCTGTTACTGTGTTTGTATAGAGATGAGGATGATGCCGCAGCACAGAGGAGCCTAATATGTCTGTCTGGCAGATTCTGCAGAGCCGAGGAGTCACCAGAAGTCTCCATGATGGTCTAAACCAGAAGAAAAGGAAAAAATTCCTGCAAAAAACATAACCTGCAATTCATGCAGAGAAGACACCCCCTGTGCATCTTGTGTTAAGTATCGTCTTAGGTTAATGTATTATTTTTTTTTGTTATATGTGGTATTACAGTTTGTCTCTATTCACATCAATGGAACTGGGTTGTAATACCACACACACACACACAACCTGAGGACTAGGATGGAGCTGTTTATGAAAGAAAGTAGCCATGTCTTTATGAATTTCGGATAACTCCTTTAATAGGGTTAGCTAAAATTGGAAAAGAACAGCTACTTTGTTGCAGAAACAGCACAGCCGCGGGACAGCAGCATCTCTCTCTCTATCTCTAGCTCTATAAAATCACGGGTGGCACGCCAGAAGATGTTTTCGCACAGGGCGCCATCTGGTCCTGGTTTTACAGTAAATTAATTATGCTTTTGAAGTGTTATCTTTTTTTGTAAAAAACATTTTTTTCCCTTAATCTTTGTGAACAGAGCTCACTTTTTCAAATGGACTCAGACTGCACAGGATTATTAAGATCCTTCTATCTCAACACGATATAGTAAAAAACTGCTCAATGCAAATCTTAAAAAAAAATAATATTTAATCAAAGTACTGAAAAAACAAAAATAAAACTACAAAAACTGTCCTTGGGACATGTAACAAAAACCCATAGTGCAAAGTTGCAAGGAACTGTACAAAAAAAAGAAAACATAACAAATCACTAGTAGAAAATCTTGTTCCACTGTATATTGAAAAAACAAACACTTTACAATCTTTACAGTAATAGCAGCAACAAAATCAGCACCACTGGTCAATGCTCAGAAACAACAATTTTGCAAGTCACAACTGTTGTGAAGCCCATGTACAAAAAAAAAAAAAAAAAGTTTGACAGAGGGTATAAAACACAAACAAAAAAAAAAATCCCATTTCACTGAGAACAAAAAAATTTAATTTAGCATCCACCAAAATGTAATACTGGAAAGACCGTGCCAATCTATTTGCAGTCCACAATTTTAATCCTTCCAAACGTCCAACCGATATTGCAGGAAGGCGCGAAGGCTTTAGAGGCTGCCATCCAAGCTTTTACTTCTCTGCTCATGATACATCTTTTTAAAAGCATTGAATGTTGCTTGAGAGTCTTGAACTGGCCTTGAAGAACTTTTCTGAGATGACTTTGAAGAAGGGGCCGATTGAGATGGACTGTGACGGCCTGTGTAAAAAAAGGCAAGAAAGATTAAGAAAACTAAAATATTGATGACTACATTACCACATTAGGTATTATTATGTCACACGCTGTGATTAAGGCTATCACATCAGAAGATTTTTAGTTGTGGATGTGTATTCGTTGTCACCTTAACAAAATTTTTCAAAGTTAAAAATTTTGTAAAAACCCGCATAAAAGCCCAAAGACAAAGCCAACTATAAATTACTTATGCTTTTTCAAAACCCGAAACTGCTACAAGAGTCTACAAGTCGCCAATCCTCACTACTGTAGTAGAAAGTTATATGCCAACCACTATGCATGAAGACTACTGGACAAATGTCCTATGGATGATATCTACATGTGGGAGTGGACCACCACAGAATTATCAGCTATCCTACAAGACACCAGTGGAAATTGTGTGTGTGCGTGCATGCTAGTTTGTCATGAACATTGGTTGATTTACATGATTTGCACCTCACCTTGATCTTCAGAGTTACTATCCATCCAGATCTTCTTACCAGGACCACCACTGCACCATGCTTCTTTTTTGCTTTTAATACCTAGAGTGGAAAAAAAAAATTACAATTTATTTTGGGATCTTCAATACATGTATATTTTAAAACAATTCTGAAATCTGTCTCCACCCCTAGCACTAATCCTAAAAATAAACGGTGGCCATACACTTTCAATAATTGTCAGCAAAATGTCCTCTGCCATTCTACGATTAGCACACCTGAATGTTCCTATGTTCTCTGTAGATGGAAGTAGTAGGCCACAGCCAGACAGCGCAGGGGATGGCTTCTCTCTGAGAACAGAGGGAAATTTCAGCATGCCCAACCCCTTTCTCCACCGACAACTGTCTCAAAACACCTCCATATACTTTAATGGGTGAGAAACCTTCGGCCCTCCAGCTTTTGCGATACTACAATTCCAATCATGATGGAAATTGTAGTTTTGCAACAACTGGAGGACCAAAGGTTCCCATCCCTAGTTTAAATTGCCGGCTAAACCCTCTTCAAAAGGTCACAGTATGCCTGGAAAAGTTTTCATTAACTTCCTCTAAGTATCCATACAACTTGTACACTGCTTTCAAAGCTAGTCAAGCAAGAGAAGATCAGGCACAGAGTTCACCTGCTACCACCCATTCAATTTAGCAATCATTAGGGGTTCTCAGTACAGGTAAAACTTTGTGGGTTTTACAGATACCCTTTAAACCTATGAATTTTTGATTATGGGCCCTTGCACACCAAGGAAAATCGTGCAGATAACTTGCAGCGGAGTTAGTGTGCACTCCCGTTTGACTCTCCGCCCGTCCCATGGACTCCAGTCTATGCTCAGGTGGATTCAGTCGTCCGTCCAAAGAACTGACATGTCACTTCTTAGGGCAAACAATAGAATCCACCTGACCATAGAATGGAGCCTATGGGACAGGCGGAACTTCAAGAGGAGCGGAGTCAAGAGACGGAATCCACGTGATTTCCTTAGTGTCCAAGGGCCCTTATAGTCCAAAACCACTTACCTTCTACTAAATGCTTTTCTTTTACTAAATGCTTTTCTTTAACAACCTTCGACTCTCCTCTTCTTTCTTGCGTTGTTGGGCTTCGGGGATCAAATTGTGGATATAGCTTGAACTCCAGCATTTTGGGGGTCTCCTTGTTCTTGGTCTCATGCTTTGACTGCTTACTATGCACAGATCTATCAAGTGACTTCCTCCTTTCGTAATATCCAGGCTTTTCAGGAGAGCATCTAATTTGAAGTTTGGTTAAATTTATGCCTTCGCATGATGCCCTTCTTGCACTATCAGTAACAAGTGACAGGTAAATTTTATCTTTACCAGAAGTGCTTTTTTGATCAGAGCCTTTATTGGCCAAAAATCCTTTTCCGTGACTACTTGATGAACCTCTGTGTTTTTTGTGCACAGTGTCATATGCTCCACCGCTTTTTGGCTGGCCCTTTTGGGTTTGATTATTTAATATCAGTTTAGTCAATAAACTATGTTTATCAGCAATTTTAGGTCTTACATCAGTTGGCTCATCTCTTTGATCCACCTTGGGCGACGATCTTTTGTTGCAAAGCTCTCTCTTTCTCTCCAGGTATTCTTGCACAGTGGGAACTTTCCTTACCTTGTCAAAATGGCTCTCAGGCCGACTTTTACCCCTTCCTCTGCGCTTCTCCTGAGGAGGAGCCTGGCTCTGCAACTGTGACCTGTCTGAGCTACTGGAGGCCTTTAGTTTGTTTGTACCCCTTTCGGGGTGCTGAGCTGTACTAGCAGAGGGTTTACGTTTCTCATTGACTTTACTTTCAACTATACGTTCCATGTTATGGGTCTTTGGCGATTCACCCTTTTCTGCATTTTTGTAAATTTTTTGGACATTTTTGGCACCACCTTCTTCAGCATGTGACATCTTCTTTTCTTTATATTTCCTCTTCATTTTTAACAAATGCTTGTTTTTCAGAAAGTCAGTTTTGACAATGAGTTTATCCAACTTTGGGGGATCATCATCTTTTGGCTTAGAACCTGAAAAAGGATCTTTACTTTTCTTACCATTGGAATCGCCCAAGTGACTTTTTGACCGGTGAGCCTTTTCATTGGTCACGGTGTAATAGGTTATCAATTCTTTCTGAGACTGATCTTCGATATACTTTTCTGGTAATTCCATCTGGTCTGGTAAATCCATCTTTGCTTGGACAACTTCTTGTTGACTGTAATTCTCGATATGCTGATTAATTTCACTTTCACTTTCTAAAGGATCCTCTATCGGTTCAAGCTTTGGACGTTTAAGGACAGGTGGTAGGATTTCAGTATTTGTTTTCTCCTCTAATTTGACTTTACAAGGATCTGGAATAAGAGGTTTGAAGTAATCCGTCAAGGGTTCGAGGCTCGCTCTTAAAGGACTATGGACATCTGCTGGAGGTTCAGTCGTAATCATTGCAGCAGGTTGGGAAAAGCTGTTAGCCAAATCCTTAGCTTCGCTCAAGTCTGTCAACTTGCAATTGCATTTTGGTGCATTTCCATTTGTGTGGGTTAACCAGCTGAACAAGCAACAGAACAGTTCCTTATCTGGGACTAATTTAGTCTCCTTACTGTCAGAAGTCTCATTTATGGCACTTACTGAGTCATCCACAACAGGTGCTTCAGACTCTTTCCCAAAACACTCAACCAAAGGTTCTTCGTTTTGGACCATGGGCTTAGTGGAATCCTCGGGAAAAAGCTTGTTCATTTGATCCGAATCCAGTAATGTAATATGTATATTACCATCTGGACTATCACAAATGTCAAAACAATCCTCCTCAAGTTGTGTCTCCTCATCCGTAGGCAGTTCAGGGGTACGCACCCTCTCAGCCACACATTGTTGGGAGTTCTCGATCCTCGAAGACTCTATTTCCATGGTTGATGTGTCCATTGCATACTCGAGCTTCATACCCTGAACAGGCTCACTCTCAGCGTCACATGAAAAGGGCAATGCTGTTTTTGGCACTTCAGTTGTTTCTCTAAAATTCCCTACAGAGGCTTCAGTACTTTTTTCAGATATGTAATTTTTTATTCCAAAGGGAAACTCTGTTAGAAGCTCAGACAGCTGATCGGACACAGTGTTAGGTTCTAAATCAAATACATCAGAAGGCGGCAACGTACTTTCGGGGAGAGTTTGAAGGCAAACATTTGCTCCATCTTCAATGTTAACATGAGGTTCAATCTCTTCTTCAGGTTCTGATTTTACAGCTGTCAACTGGATAGTAGGTGAGAAACTACTTGTCTGCGAGGCATCGCACGTATTGATTTCCCCCTGAGAAAGCTGCAGCGTATGCTCTTCATTCAGATCAGTTTTTGGCAGTGGTGAAGTTCCATCAAACATCATTGCTATAGAGGAGTCATAGTTAGAGTTGCCTTCCACTAAAGTACATATCCCAGAGATTTGGAAGCCATCATCCCCAAAATTATCAGTAGTGGTCTGGTCCATATTACAATTAGACGACACCTCAACATTATATGGCGTTCTAGCGTCTAAGTTTTCTGTGCTTTCCATCATGGCAGTGGCATCTACAGGCGGTAATTTATCAAAGCAGTCATTGTCTTTAAATCCATTCATACCACCGTTTGCCAAGTCTTCACCTTTAGGATGCTGGCTTATCTCATTTACAAAAGCCTTAATCTGTACCAGTGGAGAGACTATTGCAATCTGAGGCTCAACACCCTTTGGTGCAATGGAGCCAGAATGCTCAGATTTTTGTGTCATTGTGACAGCAGTGGCCTCATTTATAGATTTGGAGACCATGTCCTCTAATATATTAATAGTATTAAGACTATTATCAACCATTGGTTGCTTTGGTTCCAAATGTTCGGTCGAAGCGGAGCACTGAGGAACAGATTTCCAGAGAGGCAAAGAAGCTTTGATGGCTTCTCTTGAACTAAATGTTAAGGGTTTGTTACTATAAAAGTTAGTGTTTGTTGCATGAACAGGATTACAACTTTCAGATGTTGGGGGTGTTTGGGAAAGGCTTTGGACAGAAGTTATACCAAGTCCATCTTGTGACAGATTCAAGTTGCCGAATGTGTCACCGGAAAGGTAAGCGTTACTGGCCTGCATAGATCCCAATGAGGTTTGAGGATTCTGGTCTCTTAAGGTCACAGAACCTACAGCCTGACCAGAAGAATTTGCATTACTTCCAAGACTCATCTGACTAGCATAATTTCTCTGATTTAGTAAGTCACCATTATTAGTTTGGTATACATGACTGCTCGATTGTGACACGTTCTGGACATTTAAAGAATTATTATACAAAGTGGGGGTCTGTGCTCCATGTGTATTTGACGGAGGTCTGCTTTGGACAGAAGAGTTTGTTGAAGCTTCATTACCATTTATAAGGCCACTTAAGGAAGTTAAATTATCCGGGAGGCTAGAAATTAGTGGAGGTTTTAAAGTACTAGAATTATCCTGGGGGGAGCTGAGCAATTTCTGCCTCAAAAGGTTATTCTCCCGATTGAGCAATAAATATTTTAATTTGACATTTCGATACACTTTTAACAATTGAAGGACGTTAGCTCTTTGGTCCTGTTGTATATTAGCTGGGGGTGGCGCAGTCACAGAAGGCTGATCCTGAGGAGATGTATAGGACTGTACCGGCTGTTGAACATTCTGTGCACTTAAGTTTTCGGGTGGATGCGCAAGTCTCTGGTTTATGGGAACATTGTAAACATTAGATGCATTTTTGTTGCGCTGAGGATATGGCGGTGGTTGTCCAGTAGCTGAAGGCAAAACGTTTGAAGAATTGTTGGCAAATCCACTATGTAAATTTGGCATCATTTGTTTTTGAGGACTTTGAATGTAGTTATTTATGTCCCGTTGTGGTTGTAGTGTATTTGCCTGGAAGTTGGCCCCTATCTGAGTTTGAATATTTTGTCCATTTTGATGATTGGAGGATGAAACCGGAACATTTTTGTCATTTAAAGCTTTGTAGGATGTGGCATACGGACCAGAGTTTCCATTTGGGACGGAATATGCAGTTTGAGCGTTTGGTTGTGGCATTGGCTGGTAACTTTGCTGAGCATTTTGACTGTATCTTCTGGAAGATTTCGCCATCTGTTGATATGCCTTTCTGTGCGAATATCCACTACTTTGTGTGGCTGGCGGCACCTGCTGAACATCAATGTTATTGTATCCAACTGCACCATAGCACTGGACTGGCTGAGCAATGGACACTTGCTGAGATTGCTGCGTAGGCTGAGCCTGCTGTTGGACAATTGGCATTGGCTGAGGTTGCTGAAGGTGTTGAGCCTGCTGTTGGACAATGGACATTGGCTGTGGCTGCTGCATAGGTTGAGCCTGCTGTTGGACAATGGACATTGGCTGTGGCTGCTGCATGGGTTGAGCCTGCTGTTGGACAATGGACATTGGCTGAGGCTGCTGCATGGGTTGAGTCTGTTGGTGAACAATTTGCATTGACTGCAGCTGTTGTATCGGCTGGACAATTGTCATTGGCTGCACATGCTGTTGGACGATGGTCATTTGTTGAGGCTGCTGCTGGACGATGGTCAATTGCTGAGGCTGCTTCACTGACTGAACCTGCTGCTGGGCAATAGACACCAGCCGAGGCTGCTGAAAGTTATGTAAAACAGAGTTTTGAAAAATTTGCATTTGATAATTTGATACTGCAGGGTTCTGAATATTACGATTACTCTGCTGGTTTGTGGCAGTGGTTGTCTTTTGCAGTGGACTGAATGAGTGTTTATACTGCCCTGGTGAAACTTGTGCGGCCTCCTGGACTGGTTGTTTTGATAAAGCAGACAGCTGAATATTTGCAATCTCTTCTAGAGAGCTAGCACCCAGTAGACTCTTCAGCAGACGATTATTGCCACTCATGGTAACACACGTCTGGGCCGGGCTGCAGGAGTTTGGTGGTACAAATGCCTTTTGGTTTGTCATGCTGGGAACTGTGGATGAGGTAGACTGTGGTAAATACTGCTGGTTGTTTGGATAGGCAACAGCCCCATTTGCATTCCTTCTACTCCAATCCATTTTGCTGATGCTCATCTGCTCTTGTAACCTAAAAAAAAAAATTAAAAAAAAATTACATGCTTTTTATATAAATCATCAAGCTCTAACTTTCTGCTCTTCATTTGAGCCATCAGAACTTTACATGTGATACAACCAACACATATGTCGCATTATTATACTGACTTTGGGTCATGAGATCCATGCACTCACGGGTGTAATACAGATGCAAAACCACATCCCTAATACACCTGTGTGAAACTATGTCTGGACCTCCAGATAGGGTGCCTTTACACAGATTTATCTGACAAATTGTTGATGCCAAAGCCAGGAACAGCCTATAAACAGAGAACAGGTCATAAAGGAGAGACTGAGATCTCTCCTAGTTTCAAATCCATTCCTGGCTTTGGCTTATAAAAACAAATCTGTCAGATAAATCTGTGTATGTAAATGTACCCTTACGGTTCTGAGGGATGGCCAAGCACCTGCGGTCATTCTAGTTAGTCCAAGCACTATATGGTTTCTATGCAAAAAGTTGCAGCACTTCTCAATAATTCTAGATAACTAGTTAATATACCCCATACTCCCAGGTTGGTTAGGGTATACCATTAGCACATCTTGCAGTATAAGTAGTATCTCAAAAAACTGCTTTAAAAAAAAAAAAAAATTACTATTGACTTGAATGGTCTGGCTCATCTAATGCAGAGTTTCTTATCTCTATTCCTTAAGGACAGGTGATGTTTTGAGGATTCCCTTAGTATTTAATCGGAGATAATTATAGTCAATGCATCAGGTATTGTCACAGGTGTTCTTTGTATGGAATAGCCGCTAATAGTCTAATGCAAGGACAAGCCGGGTCCTCCAAAACGCTAGTCCCCTTTTTGAAGCCACTATATAGTTCTATAAGTCCCATTATTCCCCTAACAATTTGGTAGCTTCAGAATCGTAAATACAAGCAGCATTTGGGAAACACCAATCCTTACAGTATCAGGTTACATGAACGCTGCCTAAACCATCAGGGGAGATGGGATATAATTTGTTTTTCATCCATATCAACCTTTGTTTCGCCTCCTGAGCATTCCCTTCAGTCAGGCAAAACATCGGCACCTATCATTAGCGCCAAACTACGAGGATAGGTCAGGTTTTGATGGATAGAACGTATTGGATTACAAAGAAAAAAATCCAATCCATGGGGATTTCAATACACCATAATAAAGGTTTATTAAAAGGGACGGTCTAAATAAGATTCCTAAGTAGCTACGAACTCCAGGTGCACAGTGCTTGTGGTTTATATGCTCTTTGGTAATCCAGTCCAAAATACGTAGAACTTCACTCCTGAACGTTCTTTATGATCTCAATAATTACACTACAACAACACGCAAAACAAAAATGGAAGCAGTACTGAACACAAGTAGAGATGAGCGAATTTCGAGTATATCCATGTTTTCCAGGACTCCCGAGGAAGACAACCAACTTTTCCAAACGCGGGGAATTTAATGCAGAGTTTTGGGTTCAGAGAAGTTGCCAAACCCGGACTTAAACTTAAAAGTTTGTTCATCTCTAAACAAAAGTAAACCAACAAAAACAATACTAAAAAGTAACAGCAACAGAAGTTTAGGTAATAATGGCAATACACCAATGTTATTCAGCTGACTTACACAACCCATATCTCATGGGATGGTCTTGAGCATGCAACTTTCTTTAGTACACAGGACAGACTCACCAACTAGTGTCTATAGTGTATTTCATAGAGATCTCTATGCATTATCCTATTATTGGTTAGTTACTAAATAATAGCTTTAATGCGTGACTTATATTACATAAGCAATTCTTATCAATGCCTTCACTTTATACCATCTAAATCAGCATTGGTCTCTCTGTTGATAACACGACAATGGGACTAGGCTGGACTATAGAACTGATAAATAACGAAAGCTTTTTCCAGAAATGGCTATTCACGATTATCCTGGGAATACAACTTCTGAATGTCAATGCAATAAGGTGACAAGTTGGGGGTCAATGTCTCACAAGATAAAGCCAAGCCATCTCAAAAAAGCAGAAGATTAAGCTTGCCTTGGCTGTGATATATACAAATACAACACTATATACATTCATAAAAACATTACGATAGATGACTTCTTGGAAAAACACCATACTGGTCTAACCCCTTTAAAATGAGAAAACATCTGTTCTTGTAGATCACTTGAAGGGGAGGAAGAATATATATAAGTTGTGTGTAGTCAGCTGTCTATATATGTCAGTCAGGCTTTTCCTTCCTTCCAAATTTAGATGCCACATGTTAACTCTTGCAACCAATTTTCACATGTTCCTATGTTAAATGTTGTAAAATGTACAAACCCTTTAAGCAAAAGATATTTATCTTATGTTTAGGTTTCACTACACTCTAGTGGCCGAAAAATGGAAAAGCAAATGGAGTGAGCCTTTTGTACCTAAGCTAGTGCATGTCCGAGGCTCAATGGAGTAAAACTGGCTCAGAAAGGAGGTTACTAGCAGATTCTTATATAAAAAAAGTCATTGCACATTGAACACACAAACCAACATCTCCTGGGTGTTGTGGTTAGGACGAGTGCAAAACCTCCGGAAATGTTAATCTGTGTTTATTATGTAGCCAAAAAGGACGGGTCTAAATAGTGTTATGCAAAATCTCATAGCTCGGGGCCATGCTATAATTCAATCCTGCAGACTTTACTGGTGAAACTCCCAGTGTTCTTGGCCATGACAGGGCTTTCACATACACAAGTCTCTGGAATGTGCTCAGCTCCCCCACACTGAACCTCTCAAGGTTTCCTGTGCTTATCAGCTAAACATATGAGAAGGTTTTGGGTGGAGATGAAAATGCCATCCCCAGATATGAAGGGGGTGAAGAAAAAAAAAAAAAAAAGCTTTACAATTCGTGCACACTCATCTTTCACGGAAAAAAAATATGTCGGAACACAGTTTCACATGAACAACAAAAATATTCTTAAATTTTGAATACAGGCCTTGGAGTTTATCAACAATTATAGGGCTTATCTGGGCAAGAAATTATCCAGATCAATCACTGATCTCTGCCTGAACTTCAGTGAATGGGGTTGGAAGCAGTTGTGTAGCAGTAGCGATGTTGAACTGCTGCTGAGCTCCTATTCAAATGAATGGTAACCAGGTCCGGTCTCTACACACTGAATAGAGACCATTTCTTCCGGCCCAATTCACCAGGCACCAATTAGTGACTGATCAATCTGTTTCGTCCTGTTAGGGTGGTCTTCAATGGGACCAATTGAGTACACTGGATGGTATTCAAATCAGATAGAGCAGCCCGGACCATGGACCGATGCATTCAGCACAAAAACTAAGTGAACCTGACCAGAAGCATTATTTATTGAGTAAACCCATCACAGTGGGCATACATACATGAATAAGAATTTTTGCAGGAATTCGTCAATATCTTCACTATATTGTAGGTAGAGTTATCTGGAGCGTGATAGTTCAAAGTCTATAATTAAATTTCCTCATTTATTTCATCATCAGTCGAAACATTGATTAAGCTAGTGTTGATCAGGTCGTCCTGACATGATCCGGACTTAAATCAGAACATCACATTTAACCCCCTTTAAAGCACAAACAGTATTTTGGTCAAACTGTCATGAAGTCTCATCCTAGAAGACAGCATGGAAACAAAAAGTATTGCCCTTCAGGGTCCAAAGTGCTCAACTGAAGGGTCTCAAAAAGATTTGGTAACTCCAGTATCCAAGTCAAGACAGTGGAATAATATTTGTAGAAATTTCAAGAAACTGTTCCACATCGAGCCACTAAAGCCCCTATTACACAGGGCGACAGAGGAGCAAACGAGGAGGGGCTGCCCAGGTGATCGCTAGGTCGTCCAGGCAGCCCATAGCAGCAGTCTGCTGCTGCCGCTTCTATTCCATGCTGCGATGGCAGCAGATCGTTGCTATATTGGTCGTTTGTCTTTCAACACGTTTAAGGACAAACGACACAACGATCAGCCGACATTGTTCACGTCGGCTGATCGTTGCCTTCTATTACACAAGACATTTATCGGCCGATAATTGCTTAGTGTAATAGGGCCTTATCCTATTAAAGTATAGCCAAATAGATACTGGTATGGTAAAAAGGGGGTTCTCTTTATCCTCTAGTTTAACCCCTTAAGGTCAAAGCCTATTTTCGTTTTTTGCGCTTTTGCTTATTCCATTTTAAGTTTAAAAGTCCATAGCGCTTGCATTTTTTCACCTAGAGACGTATATGAGCGCTTATTTTTTGCGAAACCAATTGTACTTTGCAATGACAGGCATTATTTTTCCATAACATATGCTGCGAAACCGGAAAAAAATAATTTGCGCTGTCAAATTGAAAAAAAAATGAATTTGTTTTGATTTCGGGGAGTTTTGCATTTACGCAGTCCGTCCTATGGTAAAACTGACTTGTTATGCATGTTCCTCAAGTCGTTACGATTACTATGATATATAACATGTATAACTTATATTGTATCTGATGGCCTGTAAAAAATTCAAACCATTGTCAACAAATATATGTTCCTTAAAATCGCTGTGTGAGGTGTCAGTTTTTGCGCCATGATGCGTTCTTTCTATCGGTACCTTGATTGCGCATATACGACTTTTTGATCGTTTTTTATTACATTTTTTCTGGATTTGATGCGACCAAAAATGCGCAATTTCGCACTTTGGATTTTTTTTGCGCTGACGCCATTTACCGTGCGAGATCAGGAATGTGATTAATAGTTTGGTCGAATACGCGCGCGGCGATACTAAATGTTTATTTATTTATTAATTTATATTTATAAAATGGGAAAAGGGGGGTGATTTGGACTTTTATTAGGGGAGGGGATTTTTTATTAATAAAAACACTTTTTTCCTTTTTTTTTTTACTGTTAACTAGAAGCCCCCCTGGGGGACTTGTATAGAGACAGCACTGATCTCTCATAGAGATCAATGCTGTGTATATACACAGCAAAGATCGATTAGATCGGTCATAGATTACTATGGCCTGCTGCAGGCCATAGCAATCTATTGCCGAGCCGGGATCAGCGTCATTCCGACGCTGAGGCCCGGCACGGGCAGAAGAACGGATCTCCCCCCCGCGATCGCATCGCGGGGGGGCGGAGATCCGTCCCACTAGACACCAGGGACATGCGGCGCAGTGCCTCTAAGTGCAGCTGTCAGGTTTGACAGCTGCACTTAGAGGCTTAATTAGCCGGCGCGGCAACGGGACCCGCGCCGGCACGTGTCAGCCGGGATCAGCGCCGTTCAGAGCGCGGTCCCGGCGGGACCCCGCTCTGAACACCCCGAGCGGCACCATGACGTATCAGATACGCCATGGGTCGCTAAGGGGTTAAACATCTTTAATTCTTTCCTGAAAGTGTGCTGGGAAACATTTACAAAGCCAAAAGTAGCTCATCTTTCCTGGAGGTATACAAGAATGTCTTCTCCTAAATTTCACTCAACAGCCCAACTACATAAGGTCGTAATTATTCTACTAAAATCATCCTCTAGAGCCCATTCTGTATTTCTGCACTGTATGTATTTTGCCTTGTCGAATATCTGTGATAAGTAGTTTCCCCATTCTGTTCCACCATTTTAATCCCAGTCTTCCAGTATTTCTCTAATACAGGCGGACATCCCCAAAACATGTTTCTAGAATAAGATTATACCATTTTAGATTTTCGGGTTTTCTATGGAAAACCTAATTATTGACGTTATTTTGTCGCCAGTACTAGACATCAGGCAGTTCCGTAGACATTGCTTTTGTTGCACAATATTCCTGCCCCTATTCACTTGCCCTGAAAGACCAACCTCTCCTACAGGTAGGATGTGCCAATCCCAAGCAGATTTAGAAATTGGGTAACCCCCGTCACCAAACAGAGCTCAAATGCTTTAATGTCCCCAAAACAGGATTTCCAAGCCTGGCTTGTCTATATTATTCCCCTTGTTTGTTAAGCTTTACTTCTGCCAACTTTCTCCCAGCAGGGGTTCTTTGAAGACTGCTTTGAAGACCAAGACAAGGCAGCAGTCTTTGTTCCTAAACTCCACCTCTCACCTGAGTTGGGAAGGGTAAAGGGGGGGGGGGGGTGTTTAAAGTCTGACAGATTAATGTATGTCCAGAAAAATGTTCAATGTCTTCTCAACTATTATGCCAACAGCCAATATAGAGAATAGGACAGCAATATTAAGTACTTTATGTCCATAGTTGAGCCTTGTAGGCACATTTTAAAAGGGAGAGGGGCAGGATCTTTTTTTTTTTTTTTTTAAATCGGTCACATCTGAGTGATCAGTAGAACGAGCAGGGGAGGGAACCCCACTGTCACACGCTCTGTCTATGAGACAGCTCCCTAAGTTTGCATTGAAGCATCCATCCAAGTCAGGTGACACAGGGCAAGGAATGATCACGCCTAGTGTGTACTTCTCCCCGCTAGTTCTGAGTGGTTTTAGCCTGAATAATCCTGATCAATCAAAACTTTTGATATTTGTTTGATACAAAAAAAATTTTCTTCTTCAAGGACTAAGTTAATGTGTCTGTAAAATGTCTCACTTTGAGAACTGGGGAGTTCGGTGCACAAGCCCAATAAATAGAATGGCGCATGAAACTCACCAGGGCATGGGATGTGTCCACTGTAACTAACGGCGTGAGCTTTGTTTGCATGCAGAAGGTTCAACCTCAGCACAATGACAGGTAAATCTCCAACCATTCCCCGACATTGTGTCCTGACCCCAAAAATTCCATCAGTGAAGAGAGATAAGGCCTGTTGAATTTTGTTCTCCCTAGAAAAAAAAAGTCACCAGGAGTCTGGCCACAGCTTCTTTCCACCAAAAATACATTAAGGCTACGTGCACATGGAGCTAAAGTGGCGGTATTCCATGGCGAATGCCGCCAGCCTCCCTGTCATAATTAGTCTACATAAGCCAAACCAAGCATGGGGAATTCGTAAGGAATGGCTGCCAACTGAATGAACATTTGGCCTGTAGTCCTTGAACCTTTGGCTTTGTGCCAACAGTGGAATGTTAAACTCTTCTTATTGTGCAATAGCTCTGGCTTAAACACGTGTAGTGTTTACATTTGAGTGGTAAGGAGGACCTGATAGTAGGTTATAGCCAGTTTTATATTGTGCGGTGGGTTCCAAGCATTCTGGAGATTTTCCACTAGCCTTAACCCCACGGTAGGAAGACACCAATAAAAGCCAAGCTCCCCTAAAGTCCACCCTCCCTACCTGGATTATAAAGCACAGTGAATATTCTTATTTGCACCTATTCTTTACCTCTCATAATTGATTTATTGTTATGCTCTACACATATTATAAGCTGGAGTTCTTTTCGCAAGGTAGACCAACACGTCTACGTCCGGGAACAATACACACATACACGGTGTACAGTGCATAATTCTGGGACTACTTCCAGTTCTTTATTTATATATCAGGCTAAACAAAACCCATCAAAAATTATGGTGTGAAGGCTACACAATTTCTTAGTAATTCTCCCCAATTCTTAGAAACCAGAACATTGTGAATGTTGCGAAATCACATCTGGGTTGGCTCAAAAAACCACAACTCTTCCAACTTTGCTCCCAAACTATTACTCCTACATTCTTATATTAACCACAGATAGTCACAGTCTGAGCAAATTCTAACCACATAAAAGTAAAATATTCATACAATGTGAACACAAAATTTAACCCTTAAGCATTTCGCCATTGACAAAATCAAAGTCAGGTATGTCCTACAACCAACCTACACTACAACTGACTAGCATTACATTTAAACTGCATTGTATAGCTTTTAAATATTAGTGATGGTTGGAAAAAAATTTGCTCTCCACTTTTTGTATTTTGTTACCCATTACACTTTCCATGGGGAAACTGTTTTCCTAACATCAGTCACATCTAGCTTTGCTCATAAGTCCAAGATCATAATAATTGTGTCATGACTGCCTCGGGAACCAACGGCAGTGAGCTTCAAATCTCGGACCAACACAAGGTTATCCAAGGATGAACCCAACCATTGGTGCTATGGAAGTTTCTATTGGTGTTCTACAGCAACTTCTTTATTGATGTATACCTATTCATACACCTACACGTAGCATGCTGTGTCCAATTTTAGTAGAGTTCTCCTTTAAAAGGACAATGCTCAAACTAGAAAGTTTACTAGCCCCAAATCACTCACCAATAGTTTATTGGCAGTTTATTATAATAACCCCATAACAAAAGCTTGTTCCATAACAACCACAGGACATTTAGAGAGATGCATCTGTTTCCGATAAAGTTTCACTTTGAATCATGAAGTATCGCCTACTCTTGAATCTTTACCAAATGTCTAGTTGGAATGAAACCCACAGCGGCTTAAGTACACAGAATACTGCTTCATCTGAACCAGTTATTGACCAGTTCTGTTATAGTCCTCAAATCAGTTTGGTTCAGCATTCTGACTTGACGGGATGACCATGTTAAAGCTACCATAGGTGTTGGCTATGAACTGCAGAATCCAGGAAGCCAATGTTCTTGCAATGGCTGACAAGCGCGCAAAGGATAACAGATCATTCCGCTGACCTCCACACATCCAGTTTTTTTCCTCCAGCTAAGCAGAAGAAATAAGCAGCTGGTAAAAAGTTCCAGGAAAAAAAAAAAAAAAAAAAAAAAGACAACCCGGGAATGGAGAGGGCGACATCTGGTAGATGTATATGGAGAATGGTAGACTATTTGAAACCTATCCAATTCACAAGAATGGTCTATGGTCATTTCAAAACTAAGAGGTCATCCACAACTGTTTGTAATAGCAATAAAGCCCAGAACTAAAACAAAGCTACCCTCTAAGCTAATAAAAAGAGTTGCTGGCTTTGGGTAGACAAACTAATTTGTAAACTCTAATTCTGTGGTGTTGACTACAATATCTGAAGGTAAACATACCAATGAAGGAAAGGGCCTGTTCAGTCTATGAAGAAGAACCGAGGGTGCGAAAGATCCCTCAAAAATTCTTCAAATATCGTCCACCTTCATGTAATGCTGGTAGTCTTACAGGAACATATGAAGTCACTTGACTTGTTCTTTTCTAAAGGAGCTTTTTGTCCTCGCATTCTCCGAAGCTTCAGTGTCCATGCCACTAGTAGGCAGATGGTCCATTTTTGATCAGAGTCAACATGAACTTTTAAGTAAACTTTTAGAAATACTTTAAGTTATAATAGTAATATACTAGCCAGATGAAACTGATTATACTCTTACATTACGAGGAAGTTCTGGCTTCTGGGAAACTCAGGATATGCCTATTTAGCCAACCTGACCTTTGTCCTCCTTTGGGTCTCCAGAGGGAAACGTTGCATAACTCCTTTATATTCTAGGACATGAGGTCACCACATGTTTTATTTTTCCTTTCTTACAGTCACAAAAAAAACAAAAAAAAACCCTCTCAATTGTATACAATCAGTTTTGTTTTCCAAAACCGGTTGAACCAGTTGGGTAACAAATCAAGATTTTATTTTTTTTGGTCTGGCACTAGGACCTCTACCAATAAAAATAAAAAATAAAAAAATAAAACACGCAATGCTAAATGTCATGCATGAAGCTTTCTAGGTGTTTTGTCTACCTCGGTCGGGTTTGCACAATCCCTTTATTTCTTTATTTAAAAGTAGCAAAGTTACGGACAAAATCCTTCTCCAGGACAGTCTGATCACGAGGCTCAAAAGGCCTCTGTCTAACACGTCACTACTTTATCTTTAACATTTTCGGAAACGAGGCGAGAGCTGCTATCGGATACTTTTTTTTTTTAAGTACATATATAGCTATGGTCCCCCACTTAGCATGTTCTACTCCGGGAGAACATGCGGTGTGTATTAATATGGCTCAGTTGACCCAAAAGGGCATTTAGGTCGTTACGCTAATGTAATGCTAAGGACAGAAATACAACCATCTATATACAAGACATTTGGCTAGACCCATGTGACAGTCCCAGCTTACAAAGTAGATCACATTACCGACCCTGCAGGGCTTATTTTGTGGACATCCTGAAGAAGGGGCAGAAGACCATTGCCAGATTCTTCCCTCCAACCGCTATAAGAACACAACAGCTTCAATATGACAGTAATGATGATCTTATAAACAACCTGACCTCCCACGTGCTTCTACTAGACTGGGAACTTGTATATGAGCCAGGAGTCTCCCGGCTATATTTCTTTAACGTTAATATATTTGTCCGTCTTGGACACAGTGAAGGGTCCCTCAATGATAAACTGACCAGGGAAAACCTGGGACATCTCCCTGCAGCGCCACCACAGGGGGAGACTAGGCATTACAACAAACTGTTGTATAATCTAGTTCATTGAAAGGACCCAAAAGGGAATTTTTTTCAACTTCTGGAAAGAACTCCAGTGACCATCTTAAATTCTAGTTCTAAGTTCTAAATTTAAACTTAGGAAAAAAAAAAACTTTAAACAAAAACTTTGCATAAATCAATACTATAAGTGAACAAAACAAATTGTAATATATATTGTAATTAACTATAAACTCTGGAAAACTGCAAAAAGACGAGGTTGACAATCAGTTCACTGAGGGATCAGGTTACCTGCTACCCAGAGAAGTTGATGTAAAGGGAAGGTAAGCACAGAGTGAGACAAAGGCAAAAATATACACAGATGCTACCTAAAGCTTCACTCAGTCTTGTATCTCACCCCAGTGCTGGATACATAGCTTAGTAGTTCTGCTCTATAATGTCCTCCATGCTGCTGAAGCTTCTAAGGTTGTACTAGAGAGACAGAACCCTCTTGTATGTTTGTGTGTAGTGCTATGGGATATGCCATACACAGGTTATATAATGGTGTAAAGTTAGAGGACCATTCAAAAAGTAATGTTCCCTGTACAAGAGTATTAGCAGGTGGGAATTCTCACTGCCAATAAACAGCCCATGTAAAAGGGTCAGCGAAATCTCTTTATTGGCTGATCCCAATACACATCTTCCTGTGTAAATGACTATGAATAGGTTCCTAGGTCTCGTAAACAATCTGTGCGTGGCCCAGCCGCGTGACCGCCAGCCTTTTAAAAACTCTGCAAACGAGGGCCGATCAGCACATGGGGCTGTGTCAGTCAAACCAAGTGTCCCCAAGATAATCCAATCCAATGACTTTACTACAGAAGTTCCTGTTCATATGAAACTAGCTGGGGAAGGAAGTACTCTCTCCGTCTCAATCATGTGCCTACTTCATCTAGGAGGAAGAGGGGGATGGGGACTTATACACAAGTTTTATTTTGTTTGCCAAGTTGTAAGCTTGTCTAATATGTCAATTGAACGCTTTAATTTTTGCGCAGGCGGGGGCAAAGCACATGATCGTCCTCACGCCTGCAGGTTCTACCGCACCGAGATAATTACCTGCATTATTTTATTAAAAATCACAACCCCTTGGGATATCAGCTTTGGGCAAAAAAAATAAAAATTAAAAAATATAATAACTGCACACCTGATTCTGTTAATTTACTTAAAATTTTCAAAAAGAAAAAAAAAATTAAAAACAAAACCCTCTCAATTTATATTTAATAGAAAAAAAATGGCTACAATTATACAACTAAAGTCTCCATGGAGCTAGAACTGTTCGTTGCCAGTCTCTTAAGGAATGCCCTCTACGTAAATCGAGAAGAGGGAACGGGCCTCAGCCGGTATCCTCGGGGAGATGTTGTGGACTAAAATATTTTCTTTCGAGAAGTAAAAACCTGATGCCTTTTAACCTTTTAAATCCAGGATCAGTTAAGGGAAAAAAAAAAAAAAAAAAAGAATATAAACTATAGAAAGCATAAATATTTAAAATTTAAAATTTGTAATCAAGTTTTTGGGTCGTTTTTTTAGTTTCTCATTTGTTTCCTTATTTTACTATTTTTTTATTCCACTGATTTATAATTTTTTTTTTTAAAGAATTTTCTTAAAGGGGACACAGAAGCTTTAACAATTAAACATTAGAGCATATCATCCAATTGTACAAGATTGCAGAATATCGGGTGAGTACAGTAAAGCAATCGAGTCGCCTTGGGGATCCCAGATTCCCTCACCTAGGTCGCTTCTCCAGGATCTTAAAAGTATCAAGAAAGTGTCTGAACTTTCAAATACCCTAGACGTACAAAGACCCAAGGTTATCAAGTACCAAGCAAACTCCACCGTCAGTCAATACAAACTATTGTAAGGAGTCACAAAAAAAAAACCAAAAAAAAAAAAAACCCACACAACTCATCCAATCCCTATGAGTTAGAGCCGCTAAGAGTGGGTTGTCCATCAGTTACACAGCTGAACAATGACCAATCACTGCCATGATCCACTGATCAACAGATTCCAGAAAGCAGCTGTGCCCATTAGCTTTATAGATGGTGTTAATTTTAAAACTCCCTTTAAACTCCTTAGGTCATCACCCTGCATATTGAACAGTTTCAAGTAATCTTATATACCCCACATATCTAACATTATCTCCATAGGCAAAAAAGAAAATTGAAAGAAAAAAAAAAAATTCAGCATAACAGGATACTCTTCATAGGTTTCAAGAGTGTCTCCCTCTCTGGAGGACTCATGCTAGACCATCTATTAGATGGGTTCCTATGAGACCTGCAATACCACACTTCTCCAGTGGCGGCCACTGCAGGACAAACCTGCTGCTAAAATCTGGAGTCAATCACTTGTGGTTTCAGCTGTCAGTCCAACAGCACAAAAAAAAAAAAAAAAAAAAAAAACATAGCCAACTTTAGAAAGTGTCAACACCTCCATAATTAGGATGTTCTGCAGCAGCTGCATAAATAAATCCAACCAATAATTGCTTTCTCAGGATGCTGCAAAAAGTGCTGTGCACCTTCTGTATTATTTTTTTTTTTTTTAACCTAGACCAAAAAATGTTTTTTCACAAGAAAAGTTGAAGAAATTGTACTGAATGGGTTACATGCACATGGACAGATGCCAAGTGACAAACCAGATAAAACCATTACAATAGAAGGGTAGTTTTCTAGATTTCCATAGACACTATAAAATAAATCTGTACATGCACTCATTTCCCAAACTTCTTAAAGAGTTATGCCTACATATAGATAGATATAGATGAATCAGAATGACCAGGATGAGCACTGATGCAGATTATAACTGTTTGACTAGTATTATAACACATCCATGCATTAGAAAGGGGTGAGCCACAGTTTCTGAGGAGGGAAAACTACAAAGAAACCAAAAACAAGGACTTAAAATATAAGTTCCATGCAATAAAAGATTGGTCCAAAAAAGTTAGAATCAAGTCTTTGTCTGTCTATAAACATCTCCCCAGAAAATGGAGCCCCTGCGCTGCACGAGAAGCCCAAAGAACGCCCACAAAGTCTCAGCGGCGCCGAACAGCGCAGGAAGTGACTACCAGGGAGCTGCATAGAACTTTGTACAAACAAAAAGTAACAAACCAACGGCTCCCCGGAAGGATCATAGAGTATATGCTGAACTTACACTAGTGCCCGGCGGTCACCGCTCTACCCACCTCCCGCAGCAAAGCATCAGCCTCCGAGCCGCCATGCACACTACTGCCCTGCACTCAGCCCCAGTTCTGCACATTGGGAGGAGGAAGGCGGCGCCCAGGCAACGAACAGCCAATCAGGAAACAGAAGGGGCGTGGCGACTGTATAGTATTCCCCGCTGATAATTCGTATGGAGTAGGCGTGGTTTAGAAGGCGAGGCCGGATGGGTGTGCTCCTTACGCGGTTGCTATGGTGCTGAGGAAACCGTCGCGGGCGCCATCTTTAAATCTGGCAGTGTGGGAAAAAGGAGTTTTATTAACTACGAAGCGCGATAATAATCCCGTACGGTGAATGGACTCGGTGAGCTCATGTATACTGTCCGGTATGACAGGATCTTAGATTTAATTGTATGATAAATTAAATGAATCGTGAGCTCCATAGATGTGTTTACATATGCTGATGCAAGAGAGACCCCTGCAGGCAAAGGGAGGAACTGCAAGACTAAAAGTTGATAGCTGTGCTGTACATTGCAAATGTAGAATTTAAAGGATTTTTTCCATCTTAAATAATATAATTATAATTGTGGGGCTCCTAAAGTTAAATATTTTTTGTAAATACATTGATATAGCAAACGTTTCTCCTTCTCCTGATATGCTGCGCTTTTCCTCCTATCGTTGACAGCTCATTGTCTAGGCTACCGACCACCACTCTGCTATAAAAGCATTGGCTGGACTCCAGATACTGTATATCACAAAAATTGTTGACTTATTGTTATCCATTGACTTGACTATATATTTGAATGGCATCATTTAATGTAATGTAAAATTCTTAAAGGAGTACTCCAGTGAATAAAATTTATTTTGTTTACATTTTATTCATAAAGTTTTATAGGTTTGTAATATAACTGTAATTAAAGCGAATGTACCATCAGGTACATTCACTTCAACATGACCCACAGATAGATCGGCACTGGCGCAGGGAAGTCGGTGCCGCGGACCATTCTTTTATCTGTGGCCAAGGCAGGAGTCCCCTGCCCCTCTATGACGCGGCTCTGTTAGAATCAATGGAGCCGCGTCATAGAGAGGCGGGGGATTCCTCCCACTGGGGCCGGCCCGGCCCCCTCCAGTGCTTCAGCCCAGACCCGGTATCCGAGGAAAGAATGGTGCCGTACACGGGAAACAGGCCGCGGTTGAAAAAATGGACCGCGGCACCGGCGCCGATCTATACGTGGGTCATGTTAAAGCGAATGTACCTGATGGTACATTCACTTTAAGTAAAAAAAATGTATACAGTGGCAGTAGTAAGGGATGTGGGGACGCTCTATGTGGAGTTAGGGTCCTATTAAATTATAGACTGCTGCTCGTTTACTGAGCCATTACATTGACTGACTATTGGGCAGCAAGGGCTACACGGACGTCATTAGCGAAGTCTGTGCAGCTCTTTCCTAAAATAATAAAATATTAACTCACCTTACCACGTTCTCCAGTGTCCTCGGAGGACTTTTCTACTGTCTGCAGCTCTGCTTTCTGTTCTGATCTCTGCACTGATCTGCTAAGCGGCCGCAACCTCTCAGTGCAGTGTTAGGAACTGCAGGGCTGCTCAAGCTCTCAACCCGCCAGTTAGGCCTCATTGACACGATCCCCAAGCAGTGCAGCCCCCTCCGCCGCCCGGCAGCAGAGATAAAATAGCCAGTGCACATTTTGCTCTCCTGTCATCTCTGCTGCCGGGCGGCAGGGGGGTTTGCACTGCTAGGGGATCCGTGCCGCAATCCGCACTAGGACATGTCCTATTTTTTCGTAGTGGGGATTGCTGCACGGATCATGTGAATGGCTGTATTCACTTGAATGGGTCCTAAAATTGTCCGTGGTCGCAGATCCGCAACCACGGACAATTTTACGGTGAGAGAAATGGTTAAACGCAAAACCTTCTCTGGGGACAATTGTTAAGTTTGTTCTCAACTTCCATGAACATCATCATCTCCCCCTCCATTATGATTGAAGGATGTAAACATATGTGGGAGTCAGGCTCAGGCCTAGTCAGACAAAGGTTATGGCCGTGTGAGGGACCCAGGTGGACGTTCTCCCTGGAACAAGATGCTGAATAAATCTATGACTTTCTGTGTCTCTCTCTGAGGCCTACAATGTTTGGCATAGATACAGGAAATTATATAATACGGAGAATATGTCAAGGTTGGTTGATAGAATTGTCTAGCATTTCCCTTTTCTTTCCCCAATATAATTGATTGTGGGATGGACACCAGGACTTGTCAGGGGAACAGTCATAGTGTTAGGGTGGTCTTTGGGTAAGACCTTCAGGTATATTGGATGGTAGCCAGATTGAAGGGGCGACTCGGCCAAGAAGGATGCAGACAACTCGAGATGGATCTGAGTAGCAGCATGTTTATTGACATGAAATCATCTTCTTTTATACCCCTCGCAGGGCGTATACTTTATTAAATATTAACACAAGATCTTTAGGTATTTTCCATAGATGAAGTCATGTGATAGTATCCGGTCATGCGTAATATGATCAACATGACTAAATAACTTATTTGGAGAATAAGGGAAATTAATAAGAATAACATCCAACGTGGTTGGTTAAAGGTTGGTATTGATCAATTCCCCGCTAATCAGTTTATTACTGCTTATTTAGTCAAGTTATCTCCAATTATTATGTCTCTGTAGATCTTTATCAATGTTCTGCAGACCAGAACACAGATAAGTGTCCTCAGGATGGGTCAGAGTGACCCAACCTGATAAACAACATCAGCATTTTATAAATCATGTATCCATGAGAATTCACATTAACCCTATCTTCTCTGTGACCCAAAATTATACTGAAGCCCCTCATCCCTGACAATAGTCAGGATTTTATAACTGATTGATTGGTTTGTTTACCTTGTGGTGTAAAATACAGTAACACGTCGCATGATGAAGAGATTGTATCATATCACACTGGTCTGTGTGTGTGTCTTCCTCCTGGCCGTACTAACGGATATAGGAAATAGCCAGAGCCAATATATATTGGATAATCAATATATTCTCTGACACTAGCAATACTGAGCCTCCCCTGATATCTGTATAATACATGTTAGCATTAGAATAGACTTTACACTGGGGAAAGCTGTCTGTGTCACTAGTACTTTAGCCTCCCCTGATGTCTATATAATACATGTTACCATTAGAAAAGATAATACACTGGGGGAAGCTGTCTGTATCAGTAGTACTGCAGCCTCCCCTGATGTCTATATGTTACATGTTACCATTAGAAAAGATATTACACTTGGGGAAGCTGTCTGTGTCACTATTACTGCAACCTCCCCTGATGTCTATATATTACATGTTACCATTAGAATAGACATTACACTGGGGGAAGCTGTATGTGTCACTAGTGCGGCAGCCTCCCCTGATGTCTATATAATACATTTTACCATTAGAATAGACATTACACTGGGGGAAGCTGTCTGTGTCACTAGTGCTGCAGCCTCCTTGATGTCTATATAACACATGTTAGTATTAGAACAGACATTACACTAGGGGAAGCGGTCTGTGTCAGTAGTACTGCAGCCTCCCCTGATGTCTAAATAATACATGTTGGTATTAGAATAGACATTACACTTGTAGAAGCCGTCTGTGTCCGTAGCGCTGTAGCATGACACAGTGTAGCAGAGCTGGCAGCTTCCTCAAATGTAATGGTTAATGCTGACCTGTGTATATAGACATCAGGCAAGGCTCAGTATCTCTAGAGATATGTAATTGTGCTTGAGCAGCCCTGCAGTTCCCAGCACCGCCTCTGGTGGCAGCAGAGGGACAGTATCGCTCTTTACTGCTCATACTAAAGTAAACATGTATGGATAAACCAAAATACTAACGTTTAGTTTAGTCTAATTGTTCACAATTGTTCTAATTGTCCTTGCTGACATCATTGTCGCTGCCATGTAAATATGCGGCATGCGAGGAATTTGAGGGTAATATGGAAAATAGTCTGACCCATTAACTCTATTAGGCCTAAAAAACAAACCCCACAGGGGTCCAGCCTTGCACAGCCCTCAAAGTGTCAAATCTCCCACCCCTAGCAGCCTAAGGGGCACCAGGCCTGATAGCAGAGGACCCCCTGCTGGGGCACCTGAGTCAGGTAAGCTAGATCAAAGAATCAATGTAGACGGCCAGGAGCCATGATTCTATAGCCAGTAATGGAGTTATCGCATATTTTAGCTGAGATTTGGGGATTAAAGGGTTAATCTGGCTGAAAACAAAATCAGATCAACTGGTGTCAGAAAGTTGTATAGATTTGTAATTTACTTCTAGTTAAAAATCTCCAGTCTTCCAGTACTTATCAGTTGCTGTATGTCCTGCAGGAAGTGGTGTATTCTTTCTAGTGTGACACAGTGCTCTCTGCTGCCACCTCTGTCCATGTCAGGAACTCCTCATAGAAAACCTCTACTGCTCTGGACAGTTCCTGACATGGACAGAGGTGGCAGCAGAGAGCACTGTGTAAGACTGGAAAGAATACACCACTTCCTGCAGGACATACAGCAGCTGATAAGTACTAGAAGGCTTGAGATTTTAAAATAGAAGTTAATTACAAATCTATATAACTTTCTGACACCAGTTGATTTGAAAGAAAATCTTTTTTGCCAGAGTACCCCTTTAAGACAAAGGCCCACCTCTGTCTCACTCCGTTCTAGGAGTCCTAGTATAGTGAAGCACCCTAGGAGGACTGAAAATGTAATAAAAAATGTATTTGGAAAAATGACCCCATATTAAAGGTTTAAAGGGAACCTGTCACCCCCCGTGCCGGGGTGACAGGCTCCCGACCCCCCCCCCCCCCCCGCCCCGCTACAGCCCCCTATACTCACCTGATCCCGCCGGGTCCCGCTTCTGGATCCGGTCGGGTCACGGAGATCTCAGCCGCTGAAGCCCAGCGCGCTCGCTGACAGATGAGTCCAACGCTCATAGAGAATGACGGAGAGTGCAGCGCTCCGTCATTCTCTATAATCGTTGGACTCCTCTCTCAGCACGCGCGCCGGGCTGCAGAGGGTGATATCTCCGTGATCCGACCGGATCCAGAAGCGGGACCTGGCGGGATCAGGTGAGTATAGGGGGCTGTAGCGGGGGGTCGGCAGCCTGGCACCCCGGCACGGGGGTGACAGGTTCCCTTTAAGCTGCCAATGTTTTTCCACTTTTCAAATAAAAAAAAAAACTCTATAACAAAACTAAAAAAAAACCAAAAAACCAAAAAAACATAATTGGTATCACAGTATGCAGAAATGTCCATATGAAAACTTAAAGGGGTACTTTGTTGAAAATAAATGTTTTTTTTAAATCAACTGGTGCCAGAATGTTATATAGATTAAAAATTTACTTCCATTTAAAAATCTCCAGTCTTCCAGTACTTATCAGCTGCTGTGTATCCTGCAGGAAGTAGTGTATTCTGTTCTGCTCTCTGCTGCCACTTCTGTCCATGTCAGGAACTGTCCAGAGCAGGGGTACTCTGGCAAAAAAGATTTTCTTTCAAATCAACTGGTGTCAGAAAGTTATATAGATTTGTAATTAACTTCTATTTTAAAATCTCAAGCCTTCTAGTACTTATCAGCTGCTGTATGTCCTGCAGGAAGTGGTGTATTCTTTCCAGTCTGACACAGTGCTCTCTGCTGCCACCTCTGTCCATGTCAGGAACTTTCCAGAGCTGGAGAGGTTTTCTATGAGGATTTGCTGCTACTCTGGACAGTTCCTGACATGGACAGAGGTGGCAGCAGAGAGCACTGTGTCAGACTGGAAAGAATACACAATTCCCTGCAGGACATACAGCAGCTGATAAGTACTGGAAGACTGGAGATTTTTTTTAAAAAAGAAGTCATTCATAAATCTATAAAACTTTCTGACACCAGTTGATTTAAAAACTTTTTTTTTCACTGGAGTACCCCTTTAAAAATTAAACAAATTAATATTTTTTAATTTTGTTAACCTTATTTATCCATTCATGAATGGCAGGCGACGCAGAAGAGAACCAGTTTCTTAACGGGCGGGCCCATTTTCGTTTTTGCGTTTTCGTTTTTTCCTCCTTGTGCTTAAAAGGCCATAGCACTTGCATTTTTCCACCTAGAACCCCACATGACCCCTTATTTTTTGCGTCACTAATTGTACTTTGCAATTACAGGCTGAATTTTTGCATAAAGTACACTGCGAAACCAGGAAAAATTCAAAGTGTGGTGAAATTGAAAAAAAAAATGCATTTCTTTTATTTGGGGGAAATGTGTTTTTACGCCGTTCGCCCTGGGGTAAAACTGACTTGTTATGCATGTTCCTCAAGTTGTTACGATTATAACGATATATAACATGTATAACTTATATTGTATCTGATGGCCTGTAAAAAATTCAAACCATTGTAAACAAATATAGGTTCCTTAAAATCGCTCCATTCCCAGGCTTATAGCGCTTTTATCCTTTGGTCTATGGGGCTGTGTGAGGTGTCAGTTTTTGCGCCATGATGTGTTCTTTCTATCGGTACCTTGATTGCGCATATACGACTTTTTGATCGCTTTTTATTACATTTTTTCTGGATTTGATGCGACCAAAAATGCGCAATTTTGCACTTTGGGATTTTTTTGCGCTGACGCCGTTTACCGTGCGAGATCAGGAATGTGATTAATTAATAGTTCGGGCGATTACGCACGCGGCGATAGCAAACATGTTTATTTATTTATTTATTTATTTGTTTACTTTTATTTAAAACCTGGGAAAAGGGGGGTGATGCAGACTTTTATTAGGGGAGGGGGCTTTTTACTATTTACTATATACACTTTTTTTTTTTTTTTACACATATACTAGAAGCCCCCCTGGGGTTAGGGTTATTCCCTTTGGGGTTAGGGTTATTTCCTCTGGGGTTAGGGTTATTCCCCCTTGGGTTAGGGTTATTCCCCCTGGGGGACTTCTAGTATATATACTTTGATCTCTCATTGAGATCTTTGCTGTATAGATATACAGCAAAGATCAATGAGATCGGCACTCGTTTGCTTTCGGCTGCTGCATCCGGAAACAAACGAGTGCCGAGCCGGGGACGGCGCCATCTTGGACGAGTCCCCGGCCGGCATCAGACAGGGAGATCGCTCCTCCAGGACAACGTCCTGGAGAAGCGATCTCCCCCACTAGACACCAGGGAACGGTTGCCTCCGGTAATCGGAGGCAGCTGTCAACTTTGACAGCTGCCTCCGATTAGCTAAATAGCGGCGGTCCCGGGCTACACGCGGCACCCAAGACCGCGGCGACCCAGCTTTGAAGTGCTAATGAGGACATATGACGTACGGGTACGTCATATGTCCTTAAGAGGTTAATATTATTGATTTTGACATTTTTTTTTCTAGATTTTTACTACTGGTCTCCTGCAGTACCGGCACTCCTGCGCCGGTAGCTTTTATTCCGCCAACAGGGACAGAATAAAGCCCAGTAGTGACCGCCATAAGAAGCCGATGGGGACACAATAAAGCCCAGTAGTGACCGCCGTAAGAAGCCGATGGGGACAGAATAAAGCCCAGTAGTGACCGCTGTAAGAAGCCAACGGGGACAGAATACAGCCCAGTAGTGACCGCCGTAAAAAGCCAACGGGGACAGAATACAGCCCAGTAATGACCACCGTAAGAAGCCAACGGGGACAGAATACAGCCCAGTAGTGACCGCCGTAAGAAGCCAACGGGGACAGAATACAGCCCAGTAGTGACCACTGTAAGAAGCCAACGGGGACAGAATAAAGCCCAGTAGTGACCGCTGTAAGAAGCCGATGGGGACAGAATAAAGCCCAGTAGTGACCGCTGTAAGTGTCACGGCCGCGGCGGCGTCCCATGCTCCGGGCCGCCGCCGCGACCTCCCCCCATCTCATGCAGCTGCCGGGGTCCCGGTGCAGGGACCCGGCGCTGCTACATGTTCGGCCCCGGGGGGCGCCTTACCTGGTCCCGCTCCTGCCTCCGTCTGTGCCGG
The DNA here is from genome assembly GCF_027789765.1 of Dendropsophus ebraccatus. Classification (NCBI taxonomy): domain Eukaryota; kingdom Metazoa; phylum Chordata; class Amphibia; order Anura; family Hylidae; genus Dendropsophus; species Dendropsophus ebraccatus. The sequence continues at coordinate 13,463,609 of NC_091454.1, read as the reverse complement.
CCGGCGCGCGCGTCCCCGCCGCCTAGGGCGCGCGCGCGCCGGCTGTCTCAGATTTAAAGGGCCAGTCCGCACCTAATTGGCCAGTTGCACCAATCACTCCCTATTTATTCCAGCCCTGCCCCACTACAGGTGTTGGAGCCTCTACATGCTTCCCATAGCGTTTGGCCCAGCTCCCTGTTGTTCCTGTGTCCTGTCCGTTACCTGGTCCCTAGTCCCTGTTCCTGAGTCCTGTCCGTTACCTGGTCCCTAGTCCCTGTTCCTGGTTCCTGTTCCCCTGTCACTCCACCTGTTCCTGTGTCCAGCCTGTCACGTGCTCTCTCATCTGCAGACTATTGCCTGTGCCATCTCCTGCCACGCCTCGCCTGCCGACACCAGCAACCAAGCCAGGGGTAGCGACCTGGGGGTCGCCTGCCGCAGCAAGTCCATCCCGCCTTGCGGCGGGCTCTGGTGAAAACCAGCGGCCCCTTAGACTCCGCTCCCTGGTGAGGTCTGTGCCATCGCTGGTGCCGGTCCAGTGGATCCACTACTCCGGGCGTTACAGTAGGCTCCAACCATGGATCCCGGCGAGGTGCCTGATATCCGCGAGGTAGCCCGAGTGGTCGCCCTACAGGCTCAACAGATTCAGCAACAGTCACAGCTGATTCAACAACTGACTGCAGCCGTTCAACAGCATACCACAGCTCAGCAGTCATCACCTCCGGCAGCCTCTTCAAAACCACGACTGGCTCTCCCAAGTAAATATGGAGGTGACCCCAAGTTGTGCAGAGGGTTCCTGACCCAATGTACTATGTACATCGAACTTTTAAGCAGTCAGTTTGCCACCGAGCGCTCTAAAGTGGCTTTCATTATCAGCCTATTGGAGGGAAGAGCTCTGGCCTGGGCCACGCCACTATGGGACCGTAATGATCCGGTTGCTGCCAATTTTCGAATCTTCCTGGACGAGTTCCGCTCTGTCTTTGAGGAACCTGCCCGTGCGTCTTCAGCTGAGACTGCTCTCCTCAATTTATCCCAAGGGACTTCCTCCGTTGGTGATTACGCCATCCAGTTCCGCACCCTGGCTGCGGAACTAGACTGGAATGAGGCCGCTCTGATTGCCACCTTTAAAAAGGGCCTGTCCAGCCAAGTGAAGGATGTGCTCGCTGCCCGGGATCTGCCTACCTCCTTGAACGATCTTATTCTACTGGCTACCAGAGTCTACACCAGGTTTTCCGAGAGAGAGGAGGAGGTCCGGCAAGGACGGCGTCTGAGTCTGCCCCGTCGCCATCCTCGGCTGGCACCCGTGTTCCAGAATCCTGTTGCTCCTATGTCCCAGTCGCTTCCAGAGGTTCCTATGCAGGTGGAACGTGTTCGCCTGACAACTGATGAGAGGAACCGTCGACTGGACCAGAATCTCTGCCTCTATTGCGGTGGCGCGGATCACTATCGACAGAGATGTCCCCAACGCCCTCAGCGTCCGGGAAACGCCCGCACCTAGGTCCGGTGGGAGAGGCCTCCCTAGGTGTGAATGCCACCTCTCCAAGGTTGACTATGCCCGTCTCCATCCAGACACCCTCTGGGCAAGTTTTCCAGACTACTGCCCTCATCGACTCTGGCTCTGCTGGCAGTTTCATCTCTGCTTCGTTGGTCCAAAGATGGCGGCTACCCGTGATCCAGCTAGCCCAACCCCGGTCTATCTCTTCGGTTACGGGGGAGGTTCTTACCGAAGCGGTGTACAGCCAGACGGCACCCCTAGTCCTCCAGGTGGGAGCCTTACATCAGGAGAAGATCTCCTTCTATGTCTTGCGCCATTCCTCTTCCAACCTCCTGCTGGGTCTTCCTTGGCTGCAATTCCATACCCCTAGGCTGGACTGGAGAACTGGGGAGGTTCTCAGCTGGGGCCAGGACTGTCATAACCGGTGTCTGAGATCCCCTCAATCCAAGTGCTCTACAAGGTCACCTGCTAATGTCAAGCCTCTATCCGGGCTACCAGAGGACTACCAAGACTTTGTCGATGTTTTCTCGGCCAAGGAGGCGGACTCACTACCACCTCATCGAGCCTATGATTGCCCTATAGACCTTCTTCCAGGGGCTTCTCCTCCACGTGGTCGAGTATACCCTCTCTCTGTGCCCGAGACTGAAGCCATGTCCTCCTACATCCAGGAGAACTTACAGAAGGGTTTCATCCGTAAATCCACGTCTCCAGCTGGCGCTGGATTTTTCTTTGTTCAGAAGAAGGACGGTTCCCTCCGCCCATGTATAGACTATCGGGGCCTGAATAAGGTGACCGTTAAGAACCGCTATCCTCTTCCGCTTATTCCTGAACTATTCGACCGTCTTCGTGGAGCTAAGATCTTCTCCAAGCTGGATCTCAGGGGAGCGTATAACTTGGTCCGTATTCGTAAAGGAGACGAATGGAAGACCGCTTTCAACACCAGAGATGGGCACTACAAATATCTGGTCATGCCATTCGGCCTATGCAATGCCCCAGCGGTCTTCCAGGAATTCGTGAACGATATCTTCCGAGACCTCCTCTATGTCTGCGTCATTGTCTATTTGGACGATATTTTGGTCTTCTCCCCGGACCAGCAGACTCATGTGGCACAAGTGCGTCAAGTCCTACGAAGACTTCGGGCCAACCATCTATACGCCAAGCTAGAGAAGTGTGTTTTTCATCAGCGCAGTCTTCCATTTCTTGGCTATATCGTTTCCGACCAGGGTCTACAAATGGATCCAGCCAAGCTCGCAGCTGTCCTTCAATGGCCACGCCCTGTGGGACTTAGAGCCATCCAACGTTTCCTTGGCTTCGCCAACTATTATCGGCAATTCATCCCTCACTTCTCTACCCTGGTCGCACCCATAGTGGCTCTCACTAAAAAGAAGGCGGACCCCAGACGTTGGCCTCCAGAGGCCGAACAAGCCTTCAATAGCCTCAAGTCTGCCTTTGCCTCTGCTCCTGCTCTGGTCCGCCCGGATGTCTCCAGGCCGTTTTCTCTCGAGGTCGATGCTTCTTCTGTGGGCGCAGGAGCCGTTCTCTCGCAAAGGGACACATCAGGCAAGACCAGAACCTGTGGGTTCTTCTCTAAGACTTTCTCCCCTGCCGAGAGGAACAATACCATTGGGGACCGTGAACTCCTGGCCATTAAGTTGGCACTGGAGGAGTGGCGTCATCTATTAGAGGGGGCTAAACACCCGGTTAACATCTACACGGACCACAAGAACCTCCTCTACCTCCAATCGGCTCAACGCCTCAATCCCAGGCAGGCTCGGTGGTCCCTCTTTTTCTCTCGGTTCAACTATACCATCCACTTCCGTCCAGCCGAGAAGAACCTAAAGGCCGATGCATTATCCCGAGCATCCGATGTCATGGGGCAAGAGGAATCTCCTCGTCACATAATACCTCCCGACCGCCTAGTACCAGTTGCCACTTCTGCTCTGCAGAGGCTGCCTCCCGGGAAGACTTATGTGCGCCCCGCACTCCGTAAACGCATCTTGAAGTGGGGGCATTCCTCTTTGGTAGCCGGGCATCCAGGAGCCCAAAAGACCGGGCAATTGATCTCCCGTCACTACTGGTGGCCCAATCTCCTCCAGGATGTCAAGGATTTTGTGGCTTCCTGTGCAGTCTGTGCCAGGAATAAATCTCCCCGTCTAAGACCTGCCGGCCTACTATTGCCCTTGCCGGTCCCGGATCATCCCTGGCACCACATTGGGATGGATTTCATCACTGACCTACCTCCATCTGCGGGCAATACAGTTATTTGGGTGGTGACGGACCGCTTTTCTAAAATGGCTCACTTCGTGGCCCTTCCTGGTCTGCCCTCTGCTCCTCGTCTGGCTCAGTTGTTCTTCCGACACATCTTTCGCCTGCATGGACTTCCTCTTCACATTGTGTCCGACCGAGGCTCCCAATTTGTCTCTAAATTTTGGCGTGCCCTATGCTCGCAACTCCAAGTGAAGCTGGACTTCTCGTCGGCCTATCATCCTCAAACTAACGGGCAAGTGGAGAGAGTCAATCAGATTCTGGGCAACTACCTACGCCATTTTGTTTCAAGCCGCCAAGACAACTGGTCCGATCTACTCCCATGGGCAGAATTCTCATATAACCATTTGGACTCGACTTCCACAGGCAAGTCCCCTTTCTATGTGGTCTACGGGCATCATCCTCGTCCTCCTCTGCCTCTCTCTCCATCCTCTGAAGTCCCAGCCGTGGAGGAGTTGTTATCTGACCTGCAATCGATCTGGGAACAAACTCGACAGTCCTTACTCAAAGCCTCTGAACGCATGAAGGACCAGGCTGATAAGAAGAGGAGACCTGCCACGAACTTTCTCCCAGGAGACAAAGTCTGGCTCTCGGCCAAATATGTCCGTCTCAAGATCCCCAGCTACAAGTTGGGTCCTCGATTCCTCGGTCCTTTCTCGGTGCTAAGACGCATCAACCCTGTCACCTACAAACTCCGCCTACCCCCCACTATGCGGATTCCGAACTCCTTCCATGTTTCCCTCTTAAAACCAGTGGTCCTGAACCGGTTCTCCGATAGATCTTCGTTCTCTACTCCTCAAGCCGTCTCTGACGACGTCTACGCTGTTAAGGACATTCTGGCCATGAAGACTGTCAGAGGGAGAAGGTTCTTCCTGGTGGACTGGAAAGGATTTGGTCCTGAGGAGAGGTCCTGGGAACCCGAGGCTAACATCCTGGACCAAGATCTCATCAAAAGGTTCCTGCAGGTTAGAAAGAGGGGGAGGCCAAAGGGGGGGGGTACTGTCACAGCCGCGGCGGCGTCCCATGCTCCGGGCCGCCGCCGCGACCTCCCCCCATCTCATGCAGCTGCCGGGGTCCCGGTGCAGGGACCCGGCGCTGCTACATGTTCGGCCCCGGGGGGCGCCTTACCTGGTCCCGCTCCTGCCTCCGTCTGTGCCGGCCGGCGCGCGCGTCCCCGCCTCCTAGGGCGCGCGCGCGCCGGCTGTCTCAGATTTAGAGGGCCAGTCCGCACCTAATTGGCCAGTTGCACCAATCACTCCCTATTTATTCCAGCCCTGCCCCACTACAGGTGTTGGAGCCTCTACATGCTTCCCATAGCGTTTGGCCCAGCTCCCTGTTGTTCCTGTGTCCTGTCCGTTACCTGGTCCCTAGTCCCTGTTCCTGAGTCCTGTCCGTTACCTGGTCCCTAGTCCCTGTTCCTGGTTCCTGTTCCCCTGTCACTCCACCTGTTCCTGTGTCCAGCCTGTCACGTGCTCTCTCATCTGCAGACTATTGCCTGTGCCATCTCCTGCCACGCCTCGCCTGCCGACACCAGCAACCAAGCCAGGGGTAGCGACCTGGGGGTCGCCTGCCGCAGCAAGTCCATCCCGCCTTGCGGCGGGCTCTGGTGAAAACCAGCGGCCCCTTAGACTCCGCTCCCTGGTGAGGTCTGTGCCATCGCTGGTGCCGGTCCAGTGGATCCACTACTCCGGGCGTTACAGTAAGAAGCCGATGGGGACACAATAAAGCCCTGTAGTGACCGCTGTAAGAAGCCAACGGGGACAGAATACAGCCCAGTAGTGACCGCCGTAAGAAGCCAACGGGGACACAATAAAGCCCAGTAGTGACCGCCGTAAGAAGCCAACGGGGACAGAATACAGCCCAGTAGTGACCGCCGTAAGAAGCCGATGGGGACAGAATAAAGCCCAGTAGTAACCGCCGTAAGAAGCCGATGGGGACAGAATAAAGCCCAGTAGTGACCGCCGTAAGAAGCCGATGGGGACAGAATACAGCCCAGTAGTGACCGCCGTAAGAAGCCAACGGGGACAGAATAAAGCCCAGTAGTGACCGCTGTAAGAAGCCAACGGGGACAGAATACAGCCCAGTAGTGACCGCCGTAAGAAGCCGATGGGGACAGAATAAAGCCCGGTAGTGACCGCCATAAGAAGCCAACGGGGACAGAATAAAGCCCGGTAGTGACCGCTGTAAGAAGCCAACGGGGACAGAATACAGCCCAGTAGTGACCGCCGTAAGAAGCCAACGGGGACAGAATAAGGCCCAGTAGTGACCGCTGTAAGAAGCCAACGGGGACAGAATAAAGCCCAGTAGTGACCGCCGTAAGAAGCCAACGGGGACAGAATAAAGCCCAGTAGTGACCGCCGTAGGAAGCCGATGGGGACAGAATAAAGCCCAATAAGTAGTGACCGCCGTAAGAAGCCAATGGGGACAGAATAAAGCCCAGTAGTGACCGCTGTAAGAAGCTGATGGTACATTCAGTTCCAAGTGCCAAGTTGGGTAGTACGTAGCAGACTTTCCAAGGCTCCCCAGAAGAACTGTGCATGGTCAGCAAGATACTTCAGCAGGATGCTATTTGTCTTGCTGGGGGTGAGTTCCTTGCTGTGGCATCTGCCCTGAGAATACAGGAGACAGGTCCCAGGCTTGGACAAAGCTTTCCTTAGAGGACGGCTACCCCTTCAAAAGGTTTAGCCCTACATACTGGAATGGATCTCTCAGTATCAGCATGTCTCCTGTGAGTGTCTCTTAGTCCCTCCACACCTCTACTGACAAAAGACCTCCCTACAGGAACTAACCTCCCTTTTAAAGGGGCACTGAGGCTTACTGTGATAGGTGGGGATGTACTAGACAGGAGAGAGAAGAGGTGTAATACTTTGAAAAGTGAGGGAAAGACACCTACACCCGTGATTGGACAACACAACAACACATGACAACAAACTGTTAACCCATTACCTTCACCTGTGCTCATACAAAAGACCTTTACATAACACAGAGAGTGACACCTAGTGGGGAAATATAAAAAGGCACTTTCATCCCCTTCTAGTGCAATACCTGACAGAGGCACTTTACCCAGGTGGAATCAGACTGTACTGGGACACTAACTACATTTCCATCCCTTACAGTAGTAACAATTGTAACTAACGACTATCGTTCTGTGTAATATGGGGAACGATATCAGGTTAACGATAAAAAATCTGGTTTGCGAGGGAAGGAGACAGAAAAAGTAATGCCATGTATGAAATGAATTGTTAGGCTCCTATTACTGCCGATTATTGCTCCATGTAATAGGGCCCTTAGTCTCCAGGAGGGAAGTTGATTCAACATGTATTTCACCCATGGAATACCCCTTTAAATGCGCAGTCCCCTCATTTACATTACCAAGGACTTTACAGTGGATCCCAATCCCGAGGTTCTCGTTCTAGTCGCTGCAGGTGATCTCAAAAATTCTTTCAGTTTTGGTAGCGGGACCCTGATAAAGTAACAAAATTCTTGTTCTAGCCAATAGACAGCCGCCATTACAATAGTCGCTATACACATCTGTTACCCATCCTGCAGCACCTTGCCTTTAGTATTGGCGCTACGCAGAGTTAAAATCTTGTCCCACAGCGTCTAACACCTGCAAGCACTTACGGCGTATCACACACAGTATGGTGGAATGGCAATCTTCATTATCTCTATACAGCTTTAGTGTTCTATTTTTTAAAAATCTTCTTGGATTAACTCCTTAGTGTCCACCCACACGTCTTTTGAGATTAACTCGCTACATGGCGAATCATGAGCGCAGTATGTAACTGTTTCCCATTGTTTCCCACGGTTTCCATTGACAAGGTGCGGCTTTTGATCTGAACCTGAACCTGAACACAAGAACAATAGAGTCTGGCACTGATGTTATTGTATTCGAGTCAATGTAGGTGAACGACCTTGGGTGTATACCATGGGTCATGATAAGAGACCAGCGCGCACAAAGGATTCTTAGGAGACCGTGTGCAGATATTTAGAGCTATGGGCTGCCTAGATGTTAAAGGGTTATTCCCCCCCAAATTATTTTTGCATTAATACGTTGCCCCCCCCCCCCAGCTTTCCATCTTTCCAATATCAATGTATTATAGATTCTGCTGTTATCTAGGTACATTCACCCCCACCAAACGCATAAAATCATCAAATCTCAGTCCAACCCGTCTCCCCTCCCTGCTCCTGGCCCCCACCCTCCGGGACGGAATCATATGTTCTTCTTCTCTTTAATGGGCCGGGTTCTAACCCAGCCAAACTCAAGTGAAGGAGGACACTGACGGCGGTGGCTGCTGTTAGAGAGGGAGACAGTGATCAGTGCAGCAGCCACCCCCGTCACCTGTACCGTGTGCCCCCCTCCCAGCCCCAGAGCTCACCCCCTGACTGTGCCACCTCACTCGCGGCACCCCCGTCGCCCCTGTCACCCGCAGGCACCAATCCCCCCTCCCCCCCCTGGACTCATCCGCAGCACCTCCAGTCACCTGCGACGACGCCCCGTCGGTAGCTTACCCCCCCCCCCCCGGGATCAATGGCGCCAACCATCCATCACCCGCAGCTCACTGTCACCATCTCCACCTACAGCATCTACACTGTCACCCGCGGCTGACTCGCTTGCCGGCGGCACCCCCCCCCCAGCTGGGATCAATCTCGGCACCCATCCGTCACCCGCAGCTCACTCACCTCAGGTGTCAAATCGCGCCGCTCACCCGCACCCCCGCGGGTTACTCCATCTCCACCTACAGCATCTAAGCTTACCAGCGGCACCCCCCCCCCTGCTGGGATCAATCGCGGCACCCATCTGTCACCCACGGCTCACTTGTGCCTCTCGGTAAGGTCACTCCATCTCCAGCATCTAAGCTCCCGTCACCCGGGACGGCGCTTACCGGCAGCACCCCCCCTTATGGTTGTGCTTAACCGCAGCACCACCGAAACCCCCCCTTCCTATCACCCGCGGCCCCCCAACACTCCTGCAGCTCACCCGTGCATGGCGCTCATCTGAGTTCTGCTACACCATCTCAATTCTGCTACACCATCTCACCATCTCAGCTCTGCTACACCATCTTACCTCTGCTACACCATCTCACCTCTGCTATACAATCTCAGCTCTGCTACACCATCTCACCTCTGCTATACAATCTCAGCTCTGCTACACCATCTTACCTCTGCTACACCATCTCACCTCTGCTATACAATCTCAGCTCTGCTACACCATCTCACCTCTGCTACACCATCTCAGCTCTGCTACACCATCTCACCTCTGCTACACCATCTCACCATCTCAGCTCTGCTACGCCATCACCATCTCAGCTCTGATACGCCATCATCATCACCATCTCAGCTCTGCTACTTCGTCATCATCAGGAATAAGCATTGCATGATGGGAAATGTAGTTTCCTATCTTGATTATAGACCATCATTTAGAAAAACTTGTAACTCAAGAACGGCAGCAGCTAGAAAGATTGGAGATGGCTCAAAATACTCAGGGGGACTTGGTGAGTAAGGCCAGCTAGGTTTGGGAGCATTAAATTTTTTTTGCTCTTGGGGGGAATACCCCTTTAATAAGCCGGCAGGCTTTAGCCCCTATTACACGGGGCGACGAGAGGGAGCAAGCGAGCGTCAAACTGCAAGGTTAGCGCTCACTCCTCGTTCCCCGCTCGCTGCCTGTGCTATTACATGCGCAAACAGCGAGCGAGGATGAGGTGGTAGGAGGCAGGGGGGACGGGGGCAGCAGACCACTGCTATCTTCTATGGGCTGCCCGGACGATCTAGCAATCACCTGGGCAGACTAGACTAGATTTTTTCTGAACTTAGATCATAAGTAGTGTGTTAAATTGGGTAAGATTGGTTAGATTTTGGTATCTGGTACCCAAGACATCCTATCCTGCCTAGGTCCTTATCGCTCCTGGGGTAGCCTTTGGTTCAATATGTTCAATGTGTGTACTTGACAGGGACTGTCCTATTGTTGGTGATGGTCTTCACAGGTATTACTGTTTTTATGGTTACTCATGTTTTTCTTTTCTGTTGTTGTCTTTGTTAGTCTCGTATATCTTCTCCCTCCCGGCCTCATTCCTACGGACGTGGCTCTTCTGGATTACTAGTGACTTGGATGGTTGCCTCCGCGCCTGGCTAAGATTCACTCTCACGTACTCAAGACATCTACTGTGCCCCACATCTATAGATGTGCAGGACATCTTCCTCCAAAAACTTTTCGGAAACCAGCTGCTAGACTTCTGTTACATATTCCCACAATGGCTAAGTGTCCTATTGCAGCTGCTTGGCAGAGCTCCATCATGCAATGATAAATTAGCTAGCAGATGTTAGGAGGATGGATTACTCCTCAGCCTTAAAGGGGTTGTACACCAATTTTTTTTTCTTTCAAATCAACTGGTGCCATAAAGTGCCAGAGATTTGTAATTCACTTCTATTAAAAAATCTTAAGTCTTCTAGTACTTATCAGCTGCTGTGTGTCCTGCAGGAAGTGGTGTTTTCTTTCCTGTCTGACACACTGCTCTCTGTTGCCTCCTCTGTCCATGTCAGGAACTGTCCAGAGCAGCAGCAAATCCCCATAGAAAACCTCTCCTGCTCTCCAGACTGGAAATAATACAACTTCCTGCTGGGCATACAGCATCTGATAAGTACTGGAAGGCTTGAGATTTTTTAATAGAAGTAAATTACAAATCTCTGGCACTTAACGGCAGCAGTTGATTTGAAAGAAATTTTTTTTTTTGTGTACAACCCCTTTAAGAGACAATGAAGAAGAGAAATTCCAAAAGATTTGGGACCTGTGGGATGTGGTCTATGGGTGCCCCCCACATGTGCTTTTCTTTGTTCTGTGTATGTCCGTCGTTGTCTGGTGTTCCTCTTTTTCTTAGTTTGTGTTAGTTTATATTTGCTATGGTAGAAAAAGATATCTGGTAGTTAGTCGTATGATCATGGTGATTGTCCCGAGACTTCTGCAGCCCTCTAATGAATCTTGAGGCTACGTTCACACTGCGTATGTTTCCGTCCGTAGTGTGAACCGCGAATATACGCACGTAGTTTTAAGGGTTGATGCGTTCGCTGGGAAGTATACGATATACGCCTGCACAGTGCACACTACGTATGAGCTTACGGCCGGATCGTATACGGCGCCGTGAAAAATGAACAAGACCATCGTTTGAGGACGGAAATGTTGAAACTCACGGCCGTGGATTTCCATGCGGTCCCGTACGGAGTACTTATTTCAGCCAAATTGAACTTGATTTTTCGATCAAAAAGGTTCTGTGAGTTTTATTGGGCTGGGCGAAGATTTCCAAGTAAATGACCTGTTTCAGATCGCTACGAAACAAGCTAGGGAAGCAGAACTGTACTACGGGCGTATGTTCGCGGTTCGTACGCATCCGGCCGCATGTCGCTTATTCCCACACCCGTAGTTTCAGCCGCACATGTACGGCGGCGTACGAACTATGGCCAGACTCATACGCAGTGTGAACATAGCCTGAAGGTGCTATATGACCTAATATACTGTATGTACATCCTTTATTACTACGCTAGGATCGCAGGACTGGACTCTTCTCCTGCCAAAATGCTATTATGGGTCTGGACTCGAGTTACTGCGATGTTGCACTTCCATGTATAACGGATTGTATATTTCTTGATGTACCACTAACTTGTACCTTGTGGTGTTGTCCTATTTGTTTAAAAATTTTTGGAAAAATAACGTTTGAAGGAGATTGATGACTCTTGGAGTTCTTCTCTCGAACAATTTATTTCAAGACAGCGCAACAGAACGAGAATGCCCATGAGTAACAGCATATGTAGACGGGTTGACAGGCCCTCACACATAGTGGAATCGCAGTGGATTTCACAATCCGAGTTTGTAAGGAATTTTCATCCCGTTGCGAGTATCCCCCTTAACCTACTGCTGCCCGGTGAGTACATTACCCATTCGTGCGCTGGTCTGCTTCTGTGGCTCCCGGCATCTTGACTTCCCAGTGTCTGCAGCGGGACAGCGCTCTGATTGGCTGAGCAGGACACCAGGGACAGTGTTAAATGCAGCCCATCCCTGGTGTTTAGTGGCGGAAACCGCCCCCCCCCCGTGATGCGATCGCGGAGGGGGGATCTCTTCATCTTACCGGGCCGGGCCTCAGCGACGTAATGACGCTGATCCCGGCTCCATATTCTATTGTATTGGCCTGCAGCAAATGAAGCACCGATCTTATGGATCGGTGCTGTGTTATACAGCTACACTGATCTCTATTAGAAGTCCCCCAGGGGGAGTGACCCTAACCCCAGGGGGAATAACCCTAACCCCAGGGGGAATAACCCTAACCCCAGGGGGAATAACCCTAACCCCAGGGGGAATAACCCTAAGCCCAGGGGGAATAACCCTAACCCCAGAGGGAATAAAAAATTAAAGTGAAAGTGAAAGAAAAAAAAGGGTTTCCATTAATAAAAAGCCCCCTCCCCTAATAAAAGTTTGAATCACCCCCCTTTTCCCATTTTATTAATAAAAATAAATAAATAAACATGTTTGGTATCGCCGCGTGAGTAATCGCGTGAACTATTAATTTATCACATTCCTGATCTCGCATGGTAAACAGCGTAAGCACAAATACCCGCCAAAGCGCAAAAATTGCGCATTTTTGGTCATATCAAATCCAGAAACAATGTAATGAAAAGCGATCAAAAAGTCGCATATACGCAATCAAGGTACCGATAGAAAGAACACATCATGGCGCAAAAATTTACATCTCACACTGCCCCATAGACCAAAGAATAAAAGCGTTATAAGGCTGGGAATAGAGCAATTTTAAGGAACTTTTTTTTTTTTTGTAGAAGGTTTTAGTTTTTTTAAAAGCCATCAAATAATATAAAAGTTGTGCAAGTTGCATATCGTTTTAATCGTACCGACTTGAGGAACATGTATAACATGTCAGTTTTTCCATAGGACAAACAGCGCAAAAACGAAAATTGCCTCTGTCCTTAAGGACCAGCTTTTATACTTTTCTTCATGCATTACCATTATGCATACTGTACATCATTACGCTAGTCCACTACACATTTTCTAATGGACAGTACATTCTTCATTGCTTTATGTAGACATGTTTATGAGTCATAAATCCGATTTGCCATTTCTAGGCGTCCAGTTGTCTAAGATAGGTGTCACAATCTACATCAAGCCGTAAAACATATCATGAAAGCTCCCTGACCCATGTGCATTAGCTCCTATCTAATTACATTTACTTCATGCTTTTCTTAGAGACACTTTGTTTTCAAGCTAATATGGCTGCAAGAGACAACATGGCTGACTCAGGGGTCATTCCGCATTCCATACATAGAACGCCTTCAGAACAGACTTCTCAACTCCCGGACTCATCATTCATTATGATCTCTGAGCAAGCCGCACAGCTGTTTCAGTACAGTAGAGTGAAGATTTAAAGGCCAAATCTAGGCAAGGCGATTTTTTTGTAAAAGTCCTGGGAAGGCTGAAAGACATAACGTGTTCTCACCTCCCCGTCACCAGCGCTGATGCTGCCTACCACCACTTCGGTCCCCCAGGTCCCCAGCTGCTTCCTGGTTAGAGATAGGACCCAGGTCGTGACTAGAGATAAGCGAACCTGGAGCATGCTCGAGTCGATCCGAACCCGAACTTTCGCCATTTGATTAGCGGTGGCTGCTGAACTTGGATAAAGCCCTAAGGCTATGTGGAAATCATGGATATAGTCATTGGCTGTATCCATGTTTTCCAGACAACCTTAGAGCTTTATCCAAGTTAAGCAGCCACCGCTATTCAAATGCCGAACGTTCGGGTTCGGATCGACACAAAGCCGAACCCGCTTCGCTCATCTCTAGTCGTGACGTGTCAGAGCCAGTCGGGACCGGGACCCTGTTACTGGCTGATCAACCCTGACACGTCTAACCAGGAAGCAGCTGAGGACCTTGGGGACCGAAGCGGCAGTATGTGGCATCAGCTCTGGAGCCGGGGAGTGGAGTGCACTTTTTTTTTCCCTTTCCAGCACTTTTACAAAAAATTGTCCTTTAAATATTTTGCAGCTCCCAGCATCATGATGATACAGGAAATTCAGAAGTCTGGACTATAGCACATCATATATACGGACTGTGCACGGAACATATGAATGACCCCTTAGCCTTGGCCTATATATGAGTCTCTTCCATAAATGTGCTTCATTGGTGGTATAGTGGGCCGAATCAGGTTCCTTGAGACATTATTGTGGGAAGCTGATCATCATGGCAGCCTAGGGCCCGTATTAGGCCTCCATGGCTGCCATGACTGATCTATAGTTACAGCCTGTCATAGCTAGACTGTAGCAAGAGAGTCCCAACCTGATGGATTGGTGTAATACTATATAAAATGAAACAAAGTTTAATAGCACTCGATAGTATACCGGATGTAAGGGATGCACGCTGGAGCTGATGCAATCCCCAGTGTGGGCAATATGCACTTATAATACAGAGAAAGTCCTACAGCATCCAAACAGCAATATATTGCAAATCGCACATAGAGATCAGCAATGTTTCGACCAGCCTGTGGCCTTTATCAGTAATAATACACCACTTCCTGCAGCACATATAGCAGCTGATAAGTACTGAAAGACTGGAGTTTTTTTTATATAAGTAAATTACAAATCTTTGGCTCTTTCTGACACCAATTGATTAGAAATAATTTTTCTTTTTTGCTGAACTACCCCTTTAAGCGAAAAAGCACCTTGTGAACAAGGACTGTAATTGTAAGCCGTATTGCACCTTTAAAGAACTGTTCTGTAAAGTTATCATTCTGCAACTGTCAAAGCTGGAGTTTGTAACCAGATTATCTCCCAGGATGTAGACTCCACGGGGGAAGATTTATCAAATATGGTGTAAAGTGAAACAGGCCCAGTTGCCCCTAGCAACCAATCAGATTCCACCTTTCACTTTCCAAAGAGTCTGTGAGGAATGAAAGGTGGAATCTGATTGGTTGCTAGGGGCAACTGGGCCTGTTTCACTTTACACCATGTTTGATAAATCTCCCCAATGTATGACTGAGGCCATGTTAAAGATTACAATGTTTTCAATATATACCATATACTTCACACAACTACTCCATATACGTTTCGGAGAATCCATTACATGTACCTGAGCGTAGCAATGTTTGTAGACAGCAAGTGACAGCTGTGTGTGAGGCATCACCAGCGCAGGTGTGCACACTGTCAGACGCTGCATGCCGCTGATCATCATCATGCACATCTAACAAATACAGGAATAATTGGACGGTGGCGCCATAGGAGCAGACACTATTGTGTTGGCACAGAGAGAGGCATTATGCCGCAACGCTGACAGGGAAGGGAACGTCACACATCTGGCACATAGGGATGAATGGATGGAAGCATGTTTGTGAGAAAAAAGCTATAATGTTAGTGCAGAGCCACTGACAGGGAGGACGACATCATGTAACAATAGACATGAGTGGGCCATTATATAGAAACATAGAAGATAGTAAGCAGAGAAGCCCACCCAACTCCATATCACTTCCTTTCTTATTATCTTAGGATAGTGGTACCTTGGTTTAAGAGTAACTTGGATTAAGAGCGTTTTTCCAGAAGAGCTCACAGTTTTTCAAAATTGTAACTTGGTGTAAGAGCATTGCTTTGGTTTAAGAGCTCCCTGTACTGGGTGGGAGGGGGAGTGGGGGAGGGGCATGGTCTGCATAGCGGGGTCTACAGCCCTGTACTCTGACCCAGGAAGTCTCCCTCACCTTCCAAATAATAGCAGATCCACTTCAGACTGAGGCTTGCATCAGGGGACAGGACTGTGGGGGTAATCTCTCCATAGCTGTAACCCCTCGCTCCCCGGACAGAGAGTACTGCTATACTGTGCCCACATCTGCCCTGCTCATCCCATCATGCTCCCTGCAGTCTCTGTCAGCCCTTGTGTTTCCCATCATCTCCATTACTGTACAGTAACTTATAATATCACATAGAGACGAGCAAACCTGGAGCATGCTGGAGTCCATCCGAACCCGAACGTTCAGCATTTGATTAGCGGTGGCTGCTGAAGTTGGATAAAGCCCTAAGGCTATGTGGAAAACATGGATATAGTCATTGGCTGTATCCATGTTTTCCAGACAACCTTAGGGCTTTATCCAACTTCAGCAGCCCCCGCTAATCAAATGCCGAACAATCGGGTTTCGATGGACTCGAGCATGCTCTAGGTTTGCTCATCTCTAATATCACATATTCTGCTGTCTCAGGTGATCATAATCTCCCTCTGCCTAAGGTGTGTATTTAACCAAGATTTTTTTCTTTCATCTACTTCAGGAAGTAAACCATTGCGTTTGCTTCTCATATACATTATATCATGCCATTGTACGCTACTGTTAGCTTGATAAAGACCACAGGCTGGTCGAAACGTTGCTGATCTTAATGCAATGTAACACTATAGTCAATCAAGCTCATGCTCGACTATGAGTAAAATCGTATAGTTTTATTCCGTTAACTTATCTGGTATAGTTACCACGGGTGGAATGTTTACGGATGGGTTAACCGTGTCCTTACTACGCCAGCTTACCTTCTAGACATCTCCAAGGTCCTCTTTGTTGTCTTCTTATCTTAGTCTAATGTTTATCTTATTTGTCTGCTGAGTATTTTATTACTTGGGAACTCATTGGGAAGAGTCTATTGGTGGTTTATAATTTTAAGGCCTTATTCACACGTCCCGTAAAGTTGTCCGTAATTGCGGACCTGTAACCACGGTTCAACCTAGGGTCCTATTCCATGGAGCGATAATCGCTCCGTGGAATAGGACCCTAAGTTGAACCGTGGTTGAGCCTAAGTTGAACCGTGGAATAGAGACAACGATCAGCCGATGATCGTGTCATCGGCTGATCGTTTATTTAGGTTCAAACCTAAAATAATCAGCCACCGACCGCGCAGCGCTACGTGGAACAGATGAGATATTTCTGGGGTCTGTTTTTGAAATCACAAAATAGAAACAGATTCTCCTGCTTTCGAGACGAGCACTCAGTAGGGGAACCTACCACCTCAGCAGTCCTGGATGGTGATCGACAGAGGTGGCGAGTCCTGTCCTGAGTGTTCTTCCCGAATGCAGAAGGAAGAGAGAAGACTGGGTGTCAGATGGAGGCTGTTGGGGACTAGGGGCTAGGTAAGTATGTCTTTTCCCTGACGAAGTGCGCATGCGCGTGAAACAGCTTGTGTGACTTAGTGGTTGGTGTCTGAGCCCGCTACAGATGGACCGGCCGAAATTTTTAAATTCATATGAAATAAAGCTTGCACATTAGTACGGCGAGTGCCCTCTTTTCTCCTTACCGGATGTTTGTTTTTCCCCCTACCTATCCCTCCCACCACTCTAACAGCATATTCATTTTTACTTTACAGCTGGAGCACACCTCTTTAGTTTTACAACCTCTTAACACAGGGCCGATCAATGGATATCGACATTGGCTCCAGTCTTATTTACTGCTGGTTCACAACTGGTTCTTTCCTTCCCAAATGAAAGTTGTAAAGAACGTCAGCACATGTGATCTACAGCTAACACCATGACATATCTCCATTCCTACGCTTGTATCGCACCATGCCGGCATCCCCTCGAGACAACAGTCCAATAATTCATTCTTGGCCCATTGATAGACAAGAATCTACAAGACACTTAGTTAATAGGAAAAGCAGAGTCAATTTAACCCCTTGAGGACAAGAAACATTTTCAATTTTGCACGTTTTCTACTCCTTGTCTTTTAAAGAGGAACTCTGGCAAAAACTTATCAGCTGCTGTATGTCCTGCAGGAAGTGGTTTATTCTTTCCAGCCTGACACAGTGCTCTCTGCTGCCACCTCTGTCCAAGTTAGGAACTGTAAGGAGGAGGAGAGGTTTTCTATGGGGATTTGTTCATGCTCTGGACAGTTCCTGACATGTGTCATACTGACTAAACACAGAAATCACTGAGCTCTGGGAGACAAGTAATAATATATTGGAAACCCCCTTTAATTTAAGATTGGAAAATATGGAAACAAAGTTTGTGGTTGTTGATTTAAGAAACCATACTTCTATGTGTTCTCCTCCTGATTTGCTGGCTGGGTCTGCTTATTATTTATATCCAAGAAACAAGAAATTCAGAATCTAGACCAAAGGTTAGACACATTAGATCTCGGCTCCAATGCCTCACCCCGAAGTTCCTTTTTTTTGCCAGACATCTGCCATTTTCTTTCCTGTTGTCAGCCTCTTGTTCTCACATCAAAAGTAATGTACAACCATCTTCCTCATTTAGCTAAACATAAAATTTTTATTTCATCATGAAAGAAATCATGGAAGAAGCCACAAGCTTAGATGCTGCACATTCGATATATTCCTGTATAAAACTTGTCTGTCTTCTTTCTGCTCTAAAATCCTAGGCGGGGCTTCATGAGTGTCACCTAGGCGGGGCTTCATCTCTGTCACCTAGGCAGGGCCTCACAGCAGTTTGGCCCCCTTTCCTATATAGCCAGTGTAACCTAGGCGGGGCTTCACGGTAGTTGGGCCCCCTTTCCTATATGGACAGTGTCACCTAGGCAGGGCCTTACAGCAGTTGGGCCCCTCTGCTTTATGGAGAGTGTCACCTAGTTGGGGCTTCACGGCAGTTGGGTCCGCTCTCCTATATGGATAGTGTCACTTAGGCGGGGCTTCATGACAGTTGGGCCCCTCTGCTACATAAACAGTGTCACCTAGGCGTGGCTTTACGGCAGTTGGGTCCTCTCTCCTATATGGACAGTGGCATCTAGGCAGGGCTTTACAGCAGTTGAGCCCCCTTTACTAAATGGACAGTGGCATCTAGGTGTGGCTTCACAGCAGTTGGGCCTTGTCTCCTATATGGAAAGTGGCATCTAGGTGTGGCTTCACAGCAGTTGGGCCTTGTCTCCTGTATGGACAGTGGCATCTAGGCGTGGCTTCACAGCAGTTGGGCCTTGTCTCCTATATGGAAAGTGGCATCTAGGTGTGGCTTCACAGCAGTTGGGCCTTGTCTCCTGTATGGACAGTGGCATCTAGGCGTGGCTTCACAGCAGTTGGGCCTTGTCTCCTATATGGAAAGTGGCATCTAGGCGGGGCTTCACAGGTATATACAGGTATGTATTGAATGTGCATCATCTAAGCTTGTTAATGGTGGGGAGAACTGCATATAAAGTAGGGGGGAGGGGGGGTGACAATATCACTTTAAGGCTATGTTCACACAATGTCAAAATGACTGTCGTTTTTAATGAACGACTGTTGTTTAATGGCAAATAACAACCGCTATTTTGACCAAAAAAATAGCCGCCATTTTGGCGGTCCTGACACAGTTACATACCACTAACCCTGCTGCATGTAGATACTGACCCCTGATTTTTATGTAACATGTTGACATGGACAGCTTCTTCAGTTTAATGTCCATTCTAATACAACCATCAGGGGATGACATCAGACAGACAGACATCAGGGGAGGCTGCAGCACTAGTGACACAGACAGCTTCCTCCAGTGTAATGTCTATTCTAATAGTAAAATGTATTATATAGCCATCAGGGGAGGCTGCAGCACTAGTGGCACAGACAGTTCAGCCCCCAGTGTAATGCCTATTCTAATGCTAACATATATCATATAAACATCAGGGGAGGCTGCAGCACTAATGACACGGCCAGCTTCTTAAGTGTAATGTCCATTTTAATGCTAATATGCAACAGAATGCACATCAGGGGAGGCTTAGTATCGCTAACACTGTGATATATAAATGTGCCAGGCCCTGCAGTTTCCGACACAGCCATTGGTGGTAGCAGTGGCTGTGTCGCCCCTTACTGCTGCCACTCAAGATTTTAAAAAAATTAAATAAACCTACATTAGAAAGTAAATTTAAAAGAAGAATATTTTTATTTGCCAGTATGCCCTTTAATCAATTCTAAGGTTAAATTGTAACAGTCGGCTTGTCGTGAATTCCGCTCTGTGGCCCAAAATTCTATGGTTATGAACACACCTAGACCATGATGGTTTCGGCCATGTTGTAGCCATGAATACCCGATCTTCCGGCTGCTGAGAGGAATTCACAATTGATCAGATCAGCGTCCGTATTGACAAGTACACTTTAATTTGATTGACGTAGAGACCTTTAGGACCTCACATGTATAACAGATGAGATATTTCTGGGGTCTTCTTCATGTATAGGAGCCTATACATCTGCACTCCCCATTCACATGAATGCTCAAAGTAGCCTAACATTCATATTTTTCCTATGGGGAGGAAAGGGGTAGGACAGCCAGACTGCTCTAGAGCCGAGATATGCCTGCAAGAACAAAAGGATCGGGCTGTAGAAATCCACTCCAGTGTGTCAAGATTACTGTCTGTAAACCGTGTACTGTTATACTGAAAAGCCTTACAGTAAAGCTGTTATATTTTTATACTGACGGGTCTGCATCGGCACCTATACAGACACAACAGCACACCTACTAGCTCTAGCACTGGCGTCACGACATTACCATCACTAGCCGTACACCACAGAATTGGCGTCACTGGCTATTTCAACTACTGGCTGAGTACTACATACAATGTTAGGCTATGTTCACATGGCGTAAAAGTATGGCCGTTGTTGCCATCGGCAAACAATGGTCGTACTTTGTATGCCTAGGCACGCTGCATATTCTTCTATGGGATCCCGGCCGGAGCGTATACACATAGTATACGCTCCGTCCGGGATCCCAAGCGGCGCCGCAAAAAACTGACATGTCAGTTTTTTGCGGCCGCTAATCATTGAATTGAGGCTGTAGAAAACCAGGTCAGTGCACACTGTGGAATGAGCGGCCGCGTCTGCTTGCTTCACAGTGAGCTATGGGGAGTTCTGATGCGGGCACGCGAACTCTACGGCCATAAAGATCATCCGGACGGTACTGCAGTACCGACCAGGATGATCTTTTCAGAGACCGGGTCACGGAACGGCCGGTCCAATACGCCATGTGAACATGGCCTTAGTCAGTAGATAGAAGTGAAAAAAAGAGATTTCACAGTAGTTGATCCTTTTATTGGGCAAGTGAAAAACATGACGATAAAATGTGAGCTTTCGAGGTCGACAGCGCTGGCCTCTTCATCAGGCATTGTGTAAGACAATAACTGGAGAATAAAATAACTATTCACAAAACGAGAAGGAGCTATAGAGAGGTAAGAGCCATAGAAATGTTATGGAAAGCAGAGACATCAGTATGTTGAGAAGATTAACCAGCGGGGTCCTAAATAGAACTTAGATAAGGAGTGTGAAAGTTTTATTGTCCTGATAGAGATCTGGTCCATGGTTTTAATTGCCTTACAAGCCACATTCCTTACAAAATACCCTTAAAGGGGTTATACAGTATTTAATTATTTTTTTAAATTGCTGCACTGTTGGTAAACATAATAAACATGTTATTCTTACCTCTCCGCACGCCCCTGGTGTCCTGATGTGACTTCTCCGATGTCCCCCGAAGACTGCAGACCCACTATTTCCGAGACTAACTCTTCTCATAAGTGATAGCCCGCTCAGTCAATCACCGGCCATTGCATTGGGGATGTAAAACACAGATCAAATACATTGGTTCACCCCATTTACACATTGCCCTGGTTCCCAAATATGGTAAATAACGTTGGGGGGACCTCTAGCAGAGTAAGTGACTGTGACGTCAGACTAGGATCCATGAACACGGGCAATATATTTACAAAGTCCACTGCTTCCGTTTTTAAAATGGCAATTTGCATATACTCCAGAATGTTATAAAGAGTGATCAGCTTAACAGCAATTACTTGCAAAGTCAATATTTGCCTAGAAAATGAACTTTATCCCCCAAAACACATTTCAACATCATTGCAGCCCTGCCTTACAAGGACCAGCTAACATTGTTTCAGTAATTGCTCCATTAACACAGGTGTGGGTGTTGATGAGGACAGGGCTGGAGATCGATCTGTCATGATTAAGTAAGAATGACACCACTGGACACTTTAAAAGGAGGCTGGTGCTTGGCATCATTGTTTCTCTTTGTTAACCATGGTTATGTCTAAAGAAACACGTGCAGTCATCATTGCACTGCACAAAAATGGCCTAACAGGGAAGAGTATCGCAGCTAGAAAGATTGCACCTCAGTTAACAATCTATTGCATCATCAAGAACTTCAGGGATAGAGGTTCCATTGTTGCCAAAAAGGCTCCAGGGCACCCAAGAAAGACCAGCAAGTGCCAGGACCATCTCTTAAAAGTGTTTCAGCTGCGGGATCGGGCTACCAGCAGTTCAGAGCTTGCTCAGGAATGGCAGCAGGCAGGTGTGAGTGCATCTGCACTGTGCACTGTGAGGCGGAGACTCTTGGAGCAAGGCCTGGTCTCAGGGAGGGCAGCAAAGAAGCCACTTCTCTCCAGAAAAAACATCAGGGACAGACGGATATTCTGCAAAAGGTACAGGGAGTGGACTGCTGAGGACTGGGGGAAAGTCATTTTCTCTGATGAATCCCCTTTCCGATTGTTTGGGACATCTGGAAAACAGCTTATTCGGAGAAGACGAGGTGAGCGCTACCACCAGTCTTGTCTCATGCCAACTGTAAAGCATCCTGAAACCATTCATGTGTGGGGTTGCTTCTCAGCCAAGGGAATCGGCTCTCTCAAAGAGCCATGAATAAAGAATGGTACCAGAATGTCCTCCCAAGAGCAACTTCTCCCAACCGTCCAAGAGCAGTTTGGCGATGAACAATGCCTTTTCCAGCATGATGGAGCACCTTGCCATAAAGCAAAGGTGATAACTAAATGGCTCAGGGAACAAAACAGAGATTTTGGCTCCATGGCCTGGAAACTCCCCAGATCTTAATCCCATTGAGAACTTGTGGTCAATCATCAAGAGACGGGTGGACAAACAAAAACCAACAAATTCTGACAACATGCAAGCATTGATTGTGCAAGAATGGACTGCTATCAGTCAGGATTTGGTCCAGAAGTTGATTGAGAGCAGCCAGGGAGAATTGCAGAGGTCCTGAAGAAGAAGGGTCAACACTGCAAATATTGACTTGTTGCATTAACTCATCTAACTGTGAATATAAGCTTTTGTTACTCATTATATGATTGCAATTATATTTCTGTATGTGATAAAAACATCTGACAAACACACATAAAAACCAGAGGGCAGCAGATCATGGCAAAATATAATATATATTTGTGTCATTCTCAAAACTTTTGGCCATGACTGTAGATACCAGATATGACTAGATATGTTTGTTCTGCTTATTTGCTGACATTCTAAGAGTAAGGTGAACTTAACCCATAAGGACATGAACCCCCGCCTTAGCTTAGGCCGCAGATCACCTGATGGAAGTTCACTGCTCTTGATCGCCTGATGTGAGTTCTCTGACGCACATTCATTTTAAGCTTGTGATTGGTAATTAATACTGTAGTGTGTTGTACTGATTGGATATTGTAGGGCTGATACTATGTAAATATTTTGCATATATACTGTACCTGTCATATACTGTGATGGCGGTAATTTAGTTCTGACCTATCGAGGACAGAATATGCAATAAACCTTCAAAAGACAAAGCGACCTTGTCTTGATTCCATGGGAGACGGAGAAGTTTGATCCTACAGCATTACATGATACGGGTTTGTTTGGGGTCTATATTATATTTTGGGGGTCTTTATGGCATCGGTATTATATTATAGGTTTTCATGGTCTGTGTTACATTATCAGGATCTGTATTACATTAAAGTGGTCTATCTGGGGTCTACATTATATTATGTCGGACTGGCCTGGGCTCTGTATTACATCATGGTGGTCTATAATACATAAATGGTCCATATCTGAGGTCTGTATTACACTATGGGGGTTTGTCTGAGGCCTCTATCATCTATCTATCTGAGGTCGCTCTTATCTTGGGGGTCTGTTTTACATCATGGCGGCCTGTTTGAAGTCTATATTACATAGGTGTGTTTATCGAGGGTCTGTATAAAAATTGGGGATCTTTATTTCATTATGGAGGTGTGTCTGAGGTCTTTATTAAATGGGGTTTATATTAAAAACATCAGCTACATCTCACAGAGGCAAATTTGTCTTCCCCTTGGAAGCACTTTGTAAACATGGCAGTCTTGATACATTCCCCCCATATTATGGAAATATGAATCTTACCACGTCTATGAACCTGCAGCCCAATTCATAAAATTCTAGACAAAGCAAGTACAACAAAACCTAAATTTCTTACTCATTTCCAGTCGTGTTGGTCTCATCTTCATTTTTTTTCAGTACACCGCCTTCCCATATATCTAGGAGCAGCCGTGCTCGGTATTACGGCTGTGAATGAAATATTTAGGGTTATGATCTCTTTTATTCCCCTTTATAGTACAGTCAAGATCACAGGAAAACACAGCGACCTTGGCTCGTCTAAGGAAACCCGCGGAAATGTTAGCAATTGTATTCAATTTGAATTATTACCTTGTTTTTCGTAAATGGATAAAGAATAATTTGAACTGTTATAATTTTCCAAGTAGCTGTCACTTTATTGAGATGTCTCAGGCCCCATTCACACGTCCGTGTCAGTTTTTACTGTCAGGAAATCCTGATCAGGAGACCTCAAAAGTCATCAGGAAAGTATCAGGATTTCCTGACAGTAATCCGTTTTTACCATCAGGAAATCATCAGGAAAAACCTTCAGGATTTCCTGATGAGTAAAAAAAAAGTGTTTCCAACAGGGGCATGATGAGAGTTGTACTTCTGCAACCTAGATGGCCACAGGCTGCAGAAGTACAACTCCCATCATGGCCTGTCAGCAGGACATGGTGGGAGTTTTAGTATTGGGGTGGAGAGGGCTGTGTATCTCACCTGTCGGCGGCAGAAGAACAGCGGCGGCAGCTGGTGGGAGTCCCGGGCGGGTGGGATGATGCGATGCGGCAGGGTCATCGGCGGGGTGATGTGATGTGGCGGCGGGGTCATCGGGCGGCAGCGGCGGGGTGATGCGATACAGCGGCAGGGTGATGCGATACGGCGGCGGGGCGATGCGATGCGGCGCGGCGGGGTCATCGGCGGGGTGATGCGATGCGGGGTCAGCGGGCGGCGGGGTGATGCGATGCGGCGCGGCAGGGTCATCGGCGGGGTGATGCGATGCGGCGGCGGGGTCATCGGGCGGCGGCGGCGGGGTGATGCGATGCGGCGCTGCGGGGTCACCGGGCGGCGGCAGCTGATGTCCGGGTGCAGGGATCCCTTGGGTGGTGGCAGCGCGGCGTTCGGGCAGCGGGGGTGCCGGCGGGCTGTCAATCATCCGGAATCACGGGCACTTTCCTGATGTACATCAGGAAAGTGCCCGTGATTCCGGCACCCCCATAGCCTTCTATGGGGGCGTCCGGGACGGAATTCCGGACAAAAATAGGACATGTCCTATTTTTTCCGGATATATTTTCCGGAACGGACACCCTTCCGGAAAAATCCGGAAGGGTGTCCGTGACCAATTAAAGTCCATGGGTCCGGAAATCCGTCCGAATTTCCTGATAGGAAATCCGGATGGTTTTTCCGGACGTGTGAAGGGGGCCTCACATCTCAGCTGTCTGTGTGTGTATATTCCTCCGGGTTATATTACATCTAATGGAGGTAAAGCCAGAGCTGATCTGCAGCCCATGCTCGTGCCCAGTAGCACCGTTCCTGGGTCCTGGTGTCCTGAAGCTTTTCCAGCTGCAACGTCATGACCCAGCTGAGCAATTGTCCGCTCAGCCAATCAGTGACTAGGGTGGTGTCCCTTCCCAGTCACTGATTGGCTAAGCAGGCAATCATTCAGCTGGGTAAGTGGCGTTACAGCTGTAAAAGCTTGAGGACACAAGCGGCTGTCAACAGGACCCGGCAACAGCGCTATGAGACACGTGGACGGGTACATTTACTTTGTTTATTATTTTCCCGCACCCCCTGTCTGACTGCCTTTTTTTCTATTTTGTGGGGGTTTCTCCTTTAAGGTAATTTTCGACACAGCTGTGCCCTATTCAATTGATGAAGAATGCCATGAACACATGATCAACATGGTCCCTTGTTTACCAGTGGGTGCTAAGGGTTAAATCTCCCCAGATCTGTTATTCATGGCTTATCTTAAAGAGACCTTTCCCTTGGACAATGCTATCTCATCTATCACGATCATGTTATTGAGCAGGAAGAACTGAGCGGATTGATGTATATCTTTGTGGGAAAAGATTAAGCATAACATATAACCTGCTGATTGAAATCCCTGCTCATTCTGTGTTAAGGAGTCCAGTGGGCGGAGTCACCCAATGGACTGGACTCTTTAGCATGGAAACAATCAGAGATTTCAATCAATAAATTACAAGTTACACTGAATCTTTTCCCATAAAGATATATATCAATCCGCTCAGCTCCTTTTGCTCCATAACATGATGTCCATAGCTTAGGTAGCATTTTCATGATGACGGCTTCCCTTTTATAATAGGCCATCAATATTGCAACCCTAAAAATTCTCTTTAACCCGTTAACGCTATATCTTTTTATTGGCCCTTGAGCCCAAGTCTACATTCACACGTGCCGTAGATACAGTCTGTGCATGCTGTGTCAGTGCAGTAGCACAGAGATTTAGCAGTTTCGGAGCTCACGGCATCCTATTGAATGATGATGTCAGGAGTTCTCCATAGCAAACAGTATCTACGGAACGTGAGAATGTGACCTTAGCTTTGTTATGCTTGTTAGGGTCCTATCATACGGGTCGACTATGGCCTGATCATTTTTAAAATGAGGACCGATCTGCTAGGGGTGAGTTAAGGTGTCAGGTGTTTGGGCAAACGTCAGCCGTCGGCCGCGCACCGCTATTACACGTAGCGATGTGCAGCTGGCGCCTGACGATTTTAGGTCCAAACCTAAACCAACGATAAGCTGATGATGGTTTCATCGGCTAATCGTTGTTTCTATTACACAGAGCGATAATTGGCCAAATCGGACTATTAACGCTCTGTGTAATAGGGCCCTTAGAGCGGCCTGATCTACTCTACCAGGGATCACTTTCTATTGAGTCTATTGAGCTCTGGAATCAGGTTTGCTTTCTTTTATATGTGTAGAACAGGATATAAATTCCAAAGAGTGTCTTATCTGAAGGTGAAATCTAGGTTACATCTGCATTCTTTTCTTCAGGTCACATTCAGGTTACATATGCTTTCTAGAAATTAGAAGAAAATGGCTGGGGGAGGCTATAGAAATAATCACTAGTTTGTGAGAGTGGCCCCCTATTAAAAGGGGTAGTTCAGAAAAAATGATCTTTCAAATCAACTGGTGCCAGAAAGTTATATAGATTTGTAAATTACTTCTATTAAAAAATCTCAAGTCTTCCAGTACTAATGTTAAGGTTAAATTTTTATGTTGATCTGACTCTATGGAGACAGGTTAGAGTTAGCAGCTGCAGTTCTGCTTACAACTTAAAATCACAGACACAGACAGCTGATGTACGTATCAGTAACATAAGTTTGGGAAGCGCCCCCTTTATTGTTTTGTGTTAACTTTTATAGACAGAATATGGGGTGGTACTACTCATGTGCAGTGTATTCACATGAAATACATAAACTTTCAATACAAGCGGGGTTCAAAGTCACAAGACACACACATATCACACTCTGATAGGTCAATCCTTAGATGGTCATCAGTTTCCTGTCCTGCGCAGTCAAGCTGGGACAACGTTATTTACCATTTATAGGTCAAAAGGTTAGAAAAATACATTCTGTACATTTCTCATAACATGCGGTACAAGACAGTTATCTTGATTTGAGAGAGACCTACAACACTGATAAGAAGTCTCAAGTCTCTGAGGAACAGTTACTTGGAAACACTTGTTGTGTCCATGTATTCAATGTTAAAAGAAATATCCAAGACATATTAGAATTATGCAGGTTAACCCTATCACTTATCAGCTGCTGTATGTCCTGCAGGAAGTGGTATATTCTTTCGTCTGACAGTGCTCTCTGCTGCCACCTCTGTCCATGTCAGGAACTGTCCAGAACAGCAGGAAATCCCCACAGAAAACCTCTGCAGCTCTCCAGACTAGAAAGAACAAATGACTTCCGGCAGGGCATACAGCAGCTGATAAGTGCTGGGAGGATTGAGATTTTTTTTTATAGAAGTAAATACACGGGTGCTCTATAACATACCAATATTAGTCACAGCCACAACAAAGAAAACAGAGGTATGTCATGATACTATAAAGCACTAAAGAAGCACTAAACATAAGAAAAAACACATAAAAAGAGCACAAATCCCCATACCAATTAAAGGGGTTGTCCGGCGATAAAAAATTATTCACAGAATAACACACATTACAAAGTTATACAACTTTGTAATGTATGTTATGTCTGTGAATGGCCCCCTTCCCCGTGTTTCCCCCCACCCACGCTAGACCCGGAAGTGTGGTGCATTATACTCACCGCATGTCGTGTCGTCCACGGTCTCCGATCGTCAGCAGTGACGTCTTCTTCGTGAGTTCGGCGGATCTTCCCGAGTGCCGGCCGCCCTCTGCAGCGTCATCCGAAGCTCAGCCGCGATTGGCTGAGCATAACTGTGCTCAGCCAATCGCGGCTGAGCGGCTGATGACGCGGCCACGTCATCAGCTGCTCAGCCGCGATTGGCTGAGCACAGTTATGCTCATCCAATCGCGTCTGAGCTTCGGATGACGCTGCAGAGGGCGGCCAGCACTCGGGAAGATCCGCTGGCCTCCCGAAGAAGACGTCACTGCTGAGGATCGGAGACCGTGGTCGGCACGTGACAGGTAATGTATAGCGCACCACACTTCCGGGTACACGGGTGGGGGTGGTGGGACACGGGGAAGGGGGCCATTCACAGACATAACATACATTACAAAGTTGTATAACTTTGTAATGTGTGTTATTCTGTGAATAATTTTTTTCGCCGGACAACCCCTTTAAAAACATTTTAAACTTCCCATTTTAGGGATACGGCTGATACACAGCCCTAGGGCTAAGGGTACTATTACACGGAACGATAATCATCCGAATTGGCCCGATTCGGCCGATTATCGCTCCATGTAATAAATGCAACGATCAGCCGATGACAGCGATCATCGGCTGATCGTTGATATAGGTTAGACCCTATTTTTGTCGGGCGCTGACCGCGCACCGCTACGTGTAATAGCGGTGCGTGGCCGGCGACTAACGATATACATTACCCATCCACGTTCCAGGGCTTCTCCTGCCGTCCGCTTCTCCCGGGGTCCCGTGCGTGCTCTAGCTTCACAGCGGCCTGTCAGCTGATAGGCCGCTCAGCCAATCACAGGCCGCAGCGGTCCCGGCCTGTGATTGGCTGAGCGGCCTACCAGCTAACAGGCCGCTGTGAAGCTAGAGCACGCACGGGACCCTGGGAGAAGCGGACGGCAGGAGCAGCCCTGGAACGTGGATGGGTAATGTATGCCAGTTTAGCAAGGGCTGCAAGGACATCGGTAACGATGTCCTTGCAGCTCTTGTCAAACGATTATCGGACCGTGTAATAAAGCCAGTAAACGAGCAACGATCTAGCAGATCGGCGCTCGTTTACAGGTATTATCGGGCCCTGCTCGGCCCGTGTAATAACACCCTAAGACCCACAACATCAATGTAAACTCACCCCTGCAAAACCCCTTAATGAACAAGAAAATATTAAAGGGGTTGCCCACTTTCTAGTAAAATAGTTCAGTGTATAGTATTAGTAACTGTACTCAGTGTACAGTATATACTGACAGCAGCTACCTGTGTACTCACTGTATATACTGACAGCAGCTCCCTGTGTACTCATTGTATATACTGACAGCAGCTCCCTGTGTACTCACTGTATATACTGACAGCAGCTCCCTGTGTACTCACTGTATATACTGACAGCAGCTCCCTGTGTACTCACTGTATATACTGACAGCAGCTCCCCATGTACTCACTGTATATACTGACAGCAGCTCCCTATGTACTCACTGTATATACTAACAGCAGCTCCCTGTGTACTCACTGTATATACTGACAGCAGCTCCCTGTGTACTCACTGTATATACTGACAGCAGCTCCCTGTGTACTCACTGTATATACTGACAGCAGCTCCCTGTATACTCACTGTATATACTGACAGCAGCTCCCTGTGTACTCACTGTATATACTGACAGCAGCTCCCTGTGTACTCACTGTATATACTAACAGCAGCTCCCTGTGTACTCACTGTATATACTGACAGCAGCTCCCTGTGTACTCACTGTATATACTGACAGCAGCTCCGTGTGTACTCACTGTATATACTGACAGCAGCTCCGTGTGTACTCACTGTATATACTGACAGCAGCTCCCTTTGTACTCACTGTATATACTGACAGCAGCTTCCTGTGTACTCACTGTATATACTGACAGCAGCTTCCTGTGTACTCACTGTATATACTGACAGCAGCTCCCTGTGTAATCACTGTATATACTGACAGCAGCTCCCTGTGTACTCACTGTATATACTGACAGCAGCTCCGTGTGTACTCACTGTATATACTGACAGCAGCTCCGTGTGTACTCACTGTATATACTGACAGCAGCTCCCTGTGTACTCACTGTATATACTGACAGCAGCTCCCTGTGTACTCACTGTATATACTGACAGCAGCTCCCTGTGTACTCACTGTATATACTGACAGCAGCTCCGTGTGTACTCACAGTATATACTGACAGCAGCTCCGTGTGTACCTCATAGAGCTAAAATCAGACTCCCCTCCTTCAGGCTGTGTGCTCTGTGCTGAGTCTGTCCATAAGATGGCCGACATGGAGGAACATGTGACCATGCCCCACCCCCCCAAGTCCTCCATAGGCATATGCAGGCTCAGTGGTTGACACTGGTGGGGCGGGGCATGGTTACATGCTCCTCCATGTCGGACATCTCATGGACAGATTTATCACAGAGCAGGTCAGCACAGCCTAGAGGAGGGGAGTCTGATATTAGCTCTATGAGGTACACAGGTAGCTGCTGTCAGTATATACAGTGAGTACACAGGGAGCTGCTGTCAGTATATACAGTGAGTACACTTACTAATGCTGTACACTGAGCAATTTTACTATAAAGTGGCCAACCCCTTTAAGTCAGTATAGCAGCATGGTAGATACCAATATATAAAGTACCATGGTGCTGTCCGGACAAAAAAAACAATACAATACAATCCAAAGTGCAATGTAAGTCAAACAAAATCACTATAGCAATAATAAAATGGTATGACCATGCCCAAGATGGGGGAGGAATGGAGTCCTGAGGGCCCTCACAAATAAACTCAGAATAAAACTACTTTTTCCCCGCTGCAAAGCTACCACCACAACCAAGCTGGTAGCCTCGGGGCGCTGCACAGTAGATCTATACTGCGCAGCAGGGAACCATATCGGCACAATCATGTTGATTGGTTCCCTTTAAACTATATCCATGTACATACAAGCAGCAGTAACCCTTCTTCAGGTCAGGCACTCAAGACCCTTTTAAACAAACGATCAGTGGGGGTACCAGGAGTAAGATCACGGTGCAACGTATGAGTCAGTATATAGATAACAGAGGTATATATACAGTATATACAAAGGATAGGGTCTATGTCCATGAGGCTTACAGTAAAGCATGTCACAATATGCTGTTAAAAGCTGCTCAAGCAAGATAGCTGCCCCCATGATAATGTACAAATAAAATATAAAATGAGAATCAGAAAATTAAAAAACATGTTCCAGTATCTGGATCTAAACAGTAAAAAGAAAGGTGATACTTTCCCTTTAAGCTGTGTGTAATACATCCCGTAACGTAAAAGAAATGGTTAACTTTAAGTTTATTCCATGTTATCTGTTCTTAATTTTAAAGATAAGGAAGCCTGATTACTGCTTTTAAAGCAGAGTGGTGGTCGGTAACCTAGACAACAATGCTTCTTTCCTTCCCGTATCACACCCAGAATTGTAGCCTCTGACTTTATCCAGGCTCATGCAGTGTGCTGAAGTAAGGTTCGGCTAAGGCTGACCAGAGAATGGAGTCTGAATTATAATTTTATATGTTTATTAGGATGTATTCATTTTAATGTGTATTATAGAGTTGAGCTGAGGTACAGATGGGTCACTTACATACACTACAATCAGGGAGTTAGGTAACAGCACCACCAACTGCCTCCTTAGTGTATTGCATCAGCTAGTGGAAATATCTAGAAAGTGGGTGGGGCTATTATAATGAGCTCCACATAAAAGGCAGTTGTGACAGGAATTCTCTGAGTATGAGGCAAGATGTGGTAACATCAACAGCGAGATCACCCACTGAGATCCTGAGGAGATTAATAGGAGATGGCTCACCAAGGACTGAGGCAGTGCGACAGATGGGAGTTGTGAAGCCAAGAAGCTTATTTTTGTAAGGAAAGAAAGCCTTACTCTTTACTCTTCAAGGTACATTACACTGAGGGGCAATTCATTGACATACCCTTAGTTTTTTCTGTGATCCGCACCATTATGGCTTAAAGGAGTATTCCCGCCAAAATTATTTTTGCATTAATACTTTGCCCACCTATAGCTTGTCATCTTTCCAATAAAAAGTTATTATGGATTCTGCACATTTTGCTGTTGTGTAGATGCATTCACAAGCATCTCTTCGGTGACCACCAGCAGCATTCCCCCCCGCATCACTCCCAGTCAGCAGGGGACCGTGCCGACTAACCCCCCCCCGCGCATCTCATCTGACATACATCTCTTTGGTGACCGGCAACCGTGGCAAGAGTCCCCCCCCCACCCCCGGGATCACGTAAGGCTGCCAGCTACCACCCCCCCCCCTACCCCCCAGGGTTGCATCAGTCACGGCCCCCCGGCATCCTGACACCGCCCTTTGCCGCCAGCATCCCCCCGATCTCACCCTCCACACTTCACCATCACTGGCTACCAGCATTCCTTCCCCCATCGGCCACCAGCATCGACTCTGGTGCATCATCACAACAAAATCGGCTTTGCTGCATCATCACAACACAATCGGCTTTGCTGCATCATCACAACAAAATCGGCTCTGCTGCATCATCACAACACAATCAGCTCTGCTGCATCATTACAACATAATCGGCTCTGCTGCATCATCACAACATAATCAGCTCTGCTGCATCATCACAACATAATCGACTCTGCTGCATCATCGGCTCTGCTACAACATCACAACATTTTCGGCTCTGCTACAACATCATCATCATCTGGGAGAAGCATTACATGATGGGAAATGTAGTTTCCTATCTTGGATATAGTTCAGCTTTTAGAAAAACTTGTAATTTAGGAACAGCAGCTAGAAAGACAGGAGACGGCTCACAATACTCAGGGGGACTTGGAAAGTAAGGGTACTATTACACAGAACGATTATCGGACTCTGTTCTTAACTCTTCCACCCTTTCTGCCACTCGTCACTTTTATCCTCGTCCTGAGTATAATCGGTTAAATCATTCATCATCTCCCGAATCTCCATGGCTACAGTCTCATCAACGTCCCCATCTGAAAGCTCCTAATTGTCTTTCTAGCTCTTCCCCATAGCGCCCCCTACTGTGTACTTCTTTCTTTCTGAAGTTTATCCTATGGTCTTAGCAAAGGCTCCTACTGCTTTACAGAGATCTACAATCTTTCCCAAAGGTTTTCTCCTCCATTTCTGTGCTCTCGTCAGTAAACCATTGCGAACACAAAGTTACTCACCCCTCCAGATGTCTCTAGGCAGATGGACTCGTGTGCACTTGGGTCTCAGAGTCTCGTGAGGGTTGTCAGATGTCTCCTGGAGGTTTGGATGACCTCCTCGTCCTTTACAGCCTTGCTCGGCTACCGCAGCACTATCTCAGCTCAGTCTCTGGCCAGGTAGGATATGGGGCACACAAGTGGCTGTTGATTCCAGTGAGTTGACTCTTCTCTGATCGGTCCAGGCTCGCCGGATGACGGAGTCTGAAGCATCTTCTCTCAAGCAAATCACAGGATTCACTGTGATAGGGTATACAGAAATAACACCTAAAATGTAACTTTTAATGATCTTCATATAAAATAGGTAACCAAAAAAAAAATGAATTGAAAACCAGACAAAAACAAAAGTGCCAAAACTAGGCATATGTTTATCTTACCGGTCAACGGTGGCTGCTGAAACGGAGTTACTTGGAGTGGCCGTGGACCATTCACATCGCCAAAGCTGTCCTTAATTCTGAATGGATTCCACGCAGGCGGCTGAGATCTCCCAGTAAGGTAAATAGGAGAAAACACGGTGGAGTGTATACAAAAAAAGGGGAGATAGGACAGCCGGTCCCTGACACTGTCCTATTACACCCTATTAAATCTGTCCCTCCAGACAGAGCTCCCGCCCTAAGAAGGGCGACTCCGCCACACTCACTCCTAGGGTCCCTAGTTAAACCCTACTAATACACGTGGCTGTGTCCCAATGCATTTCATCTCCCGTAGGGGGAATCATCAGGGGATCAAAAAGATATTCAAGTGCCACTAAATAAACAAAAAGGAAAGGGTAAAGACTGCACGTATGGCGTCCCCTTACTAGTATACAAACATGCTGGTTTAAATACAGATAACTCCGCCCCTTCTGGGTTGCGGGATACACACCTGATAACTAGCTCGCTTCAGTATTGCTGTAGCCCCCACGTGTGATGTACTCCAGTCTCGCTGTGAGCACTTCCGGGTTGTCCCGGCACCGTCACCTGACTGACAAACTCATCCCATCAGGCCTACATAGTCATCACCTGATCACGGCTACTGCGTCATAATCAGCTGATTCGGGATTTGGAACGCACAGTGACGTGGGGTGGAACGCATATCCATTCATCCATATATACGTGAACTATTGCACTCTCTTGCTGTAACCACATATAGGGCGCATTGTCATAATGGATAGCGCTGATGTAGTGGATCTCAACGGGTACCTAAACGTACAATATAACAATAATCCACCCACTACCCATCCCATACCTGATTAGATAAAGTGCAAAGTAAAGATAAAGTGCAAGTAATCATCATAATTATTGCAAGTATCCACAATCTAATCGGGTCAAATCCAATAGTAAACAGCATATACACGTCCGCTATTCCCTACCGCTGTGTACAATCACATAACCTGTAGACAGACCGTTTATAGCTCAGGACTGCATAAACCCCAAATAAAAACATCATATTGCACTATCCCAGGAGGTATGACTACAGTATTTATCTCCAAAACCATAGTAGGTTAGACGGAACACACGAAACCAAATCAGGGCTAAAGCAATAAAGAAACAATAATGATGTGTCAATTTTACACAAATATTAATAAATGTGGCAAGTCATGGCTGGTACATATTAGAACGCATGGAGATGTATGCAGAATGTAGAAACCCCACCAGGCTACACTCCTTCTGAGTACCTACAGAAAGCAGGCATAACTAATTTGTTCATTAAGACCCAGAGGACTTACAGTCTTAAGTCTAACGGTCCAGCGACATTCTTTTTGAAGAATCATTTTATCCCAGTCGCCGCCGCACTTTTTCAATACCCACAAACGATATCGCTCTCAAATCACCATTGTGGACCTCATTCATATGTTTTGCAATGGGCGTGTTCTCATTTCTCCTAATATTGCCAATGTGGTCCTGAACTCTCTTTTTGAACTCTCTTATTGTTTTCCCTACATAATCAAGAGGGCATGTACATCTTGCCTTATAGATCACACCTCGCGTACGGCAACCTATAAAGTCTCTTATCTCAAACTCCTCCCCTGTAACTGAGGAGGAGAAATTTTTAGTTTTTTGTAAAAATTCGCATGCAGAACAGAATCCTCAGGGAAAGCAGCCATTCGGTGGCTTAGGGAGCCAGGTTTCATCTTTCACTGGGACAAAATGGCTATGGATTATCCTGTCTCCAATACTTCTCCCCTTGCGATAAGTAATCGCTGGGTATGATGGTATTACCTCCTTAAGGACAGGATCCATGCGCAGAATGTCCCAGTATCTCCCCAGAATTGCTCGTACTTCCCTATGCGCGCTATCGTAGGTGCCAATCACTCTCATAGTCTCATTCTTTCCTCCTTTTTTCTTTTTAGGTACTAGGAGTTCAGACCTCTCAGTGACCGAAGCCACCTCCACTGCTTGATTAATGACCTCATTAGGGTACCCCCTATTCTGAAAGCGCCTTTTTAAATCATTTTTTTCCGTCTCAAAGTCTGAGCGCGAGGAGAAATTGCGCCTCAGACGTAAAAACTGCCCTTTGGGAATACCTTTTTTAAGGGGGAAGGGGTGCCAGCTATCCCATCTAAGCAAGCTATTCGTAGCAGTGCTCTTCCTGAAGATTGTGGTACTAAGGGAGTAATCAGGATTTTTCATGATTTTTACATCAAGGAAATTGATTGTCTTTTTATCAATTTCACTTGTAAACCTCAACCCAATAGGGTTGTTGTTCAGCCAGTTCATGAAGTCCTGAAACTCCTCCCTTGAGCCAGTCCACACCAGCATCACGTCATCAATATAACGTGACCAGAAGGGGATGTTGTTGGAGTAGATGTTATCACTATCCCCAAACACTATGCGGGCCTCCCACCATCCCAATAGTATGTTTGCATAAGTGGGGGCGCAGGGGCACCCCATTGCGGTGCCCCTGCGCTGGTGGAAGGCTCTCCCACTAAAAGTAAAGACATTGCTGGTGAGGACTAGCTCAAGTAGATCAAGAATAAACTGATTATGTTTCTGATAGTGTATCCCTCGTGAGCTCAAAAAATAAGCCACCGCCTTTAAGCCCCATTCATGGGGAATTGAGGAGTACAGGGCTTCGACGTCCACACTGGCCAGGAAACTTTCCTCATCCAGTGTTAGACCGTCGATCTTTCTCAGCAGGTCCATCGTGTCACGGGTATATGATGGCAATGTTTCCACAAATTCCCTCAACACACGATTCAGATAAATTCCGGCATTCTGCGTGAGGCTGTTCACCCCGGACACGATAGGTCTAGCTTTCAAGGGATTTATGCCTTTATGCAATTTCGGCAGACCATAAAATGTTGCCATTTGGGTGTGATCTGGAAACATAAAGTCATATTCAGATTGTGAGATAACCTTCTCATCCATTCCTCTATCCAATAGCCCTTTCAGTTTTCTCTTTAGTACATGTACAGTATTAGAATCACAGGGTTCATATGTAGAACTATCTTTCAGGATATCCATACACATCTTTTGGTAATCATTGGTGTCTAATATTACCAAATTGCCCCCTTTATCTGACTTTTTTACAGTAATGGAGGTATCACTTTCCAAACTCTTTAAAGCATTTATCTCCCCTTTACGTAAGTTTGTATTAGGGGGTGGTTTGATTTTTTCCAGATCCTGTGTCACCAGCATCAGGAACACATCAATGCAAATGGGGTCACCCACCCCTGCGCCCCCACTTATGCAAACATACTATTGGGATGGTGGGAGGCCCGCATAGTGTTTGGGGATAGTGATAACATCTACTCCAACAACATCCCCTTCTGGTCACGTTATATTGAATTGATGACGTGATGCTGGTGTGGACTGGCTCAAGGGAGGAGTTTCAGGACTTCATGAACTGGCTGAACAACAACCCTATTGGGTTGAGGTTTACAAGTGAAATTGATAAAAAGACAATCAATTTCCTTGATGTAAAAATCATGAAAAATCCTGATTACTCCCTTAGTACCACAATCTTCAGGAAGAGCACTGCTACGAATAGCTTGCTTAGATGGGATAGCTGGCACCCCTTCCCCCTTAAAAAAGGTATTCCCAAAGGGCAGTTTTTACGTCTGAGGCGCAATTTCTCCTCGCGCTCAGACTTTGAGACGGAAAAAAATGATTTAAAAAGGCGCTTTCAGAATAGGGGGTACCCTAATGAGGTCATTAATCAAGCAGTGGAGGTGGCTTCGGTCACTGAGAGGTCTGAACTCCTAGTACCTAAAAAGAAAAAAGGAGGAAAGAATGAGACTATGAGAGTGATTGGCACCTACGATAGCGCGCATAGGGAAGTACGAGCAATTCTGGGGAGATACTGGGACATTCTGCGCATGGATCCTGTCCTTAAGGAGGTAATACCATCATACCCAGCGATTACTTATCGCAAGGGGAGAAGTATTGGAGACAGGATAATCCATAGCCATTTTGTCCCAGTGAAAGATGAAACCTGGCTCCCTAAGCCACCGAATGGCTGCTTTCCCTGTGGATTCTGTTCTGCATGCGAATTTTTACAAAAAACTAAAAATTTCTCCTCCTCAGTTACAGGGGAGGAGTTTGAGATAAGAGACTTTATAGGTTGCCGTACGCGAGGTGTGATCTATAAGGCAAGATGTACATGCCCTCTTGATTACGTAGGGAAAACAATAAGAGAGTTCAAAAGGAGAGTTCAGGACCACATTGGCAATATTAGGAGAAATGAGAACACGCCCATTGCAAAACATATGAATGAGGTCCACAATGGTGATTTGAGAGCGATATCGTTTGTGGGTATTGAAAAAGTGCGGCGGCGACTGGGATAAAATGATTCTTCAAAAAGAATGTCGCTGGACCGTTAGACTTAAGACTGTAAGTCCTCTGGGTCTTAATGAACAAATTAGTTATGCCTGCTTTCTGTAGGTACTCAGAAGGAGTGTAGCCTGGTGGGGTTTCTACATTCTGCATACATCTCCATGAGTTCTAATCTGCATACACCTCCATGCGTTCTAATATGTACCAGCCATGACTTGCCACATTTATTAATATTTGTGTAAAATTGACACATCATTATTGTTTCTTTATTGCTTTAGCCCTGATTTGGTTTCGTGTGTTCCGTCTAACCTACTATGGTTTTGGAGATAAATACTGTAGTCATACCTCCTGGGATAGTGCAATATGATGTTTTTATTTGGGGTTTATGCAGTCCTGAGCTATAAACGGTCTGTCTACAGGTTATGTGATTGTACACAGCGGTAGGGAATAGCGGACGTGTATATGCTGTTTACTATTGGATTTGACCCGATTAGATTGTGGATACTTGCAATAATTATGATGATTACTTGCACTTGACAAGGGAAAGCTGATCCCTCCGTAACCTTCCAACCACCACCCCTCATAGCCCCAGTAAATAAAACACTGACTATGGTTTTGGAAAATTTTGGCCACAGCAGCCAATTTTATTGACAAACAAATAATTAACATAAACCCGTCAAGAAAATAAATAACAATAACTGTACTATCCCAATACTTAAACTAGAACGGGAAGGAGGTCCTTGAGGCTAAAACATAACCGGCCACCCATCGGTTAAACCAACCGTCTATATTACTGTTACCACTGACCCCCAGCCGGTTCCCCCAGGCTCAGGAGCCCTACCCAGTTCAAAAACACACTGGCTGATTATCCATAACCCCAGATTACTCCCCGGGACACCACCCAGTCAGGAGCCCACAATCCTCATGTCCCCAGATGATCCAACATACAACCAAGGGGAAATAGGGGTGCACCTCCCCACGTGTCCCCCTTATTTTTCCATTTTTTCCAACCCCAAGGACCCCCTAACCCGCCAACCGCTGCTATGACAAAAAACAACCCTCCCCGCGCCACCCCCGCTAACCCGGCAGGGAAACCCCCCCCTAGTCCACTAACAAAAACATAGTAAAAAAGGGAGGGCGGGCGGGACTCCTCGCTGCTGCTCCGTGTGAGGTAACTGACCCCAACCCGGAAGAGCCTCTATTATATCTCTTCCCCACCCAGGACCTCCCCCTAGCAACTCCCGCTCAAGATCCAGCTCTCCTATTAACCCCCTCCGTGCCATTTCCCCTGTCATGCAGGCCTCCCTTAAACTTCGTCTCGTCCGGCCTTCTCTTGACAAGGGAAAGCTGATCCCTCCGTAACCTTCCAACCACCACCCCTCATAGCCCCAGTAAATAAAACACTGACTATGGTTTTGGAAAATTTTGGCCACAGCAGCCAATTTTATTGACAAACAAATAATTAACATAAACCCGTCAAGAAAATAAATAACAATAACTGTACTATCCCAATACTTAAACTAGAACGGGAAGGAGGTCCTTGAGGCTAAAACATAACCGGCCACCCATCGGTTAAACCAACCGTCTATATTACTGTTACCACTGACCCCCAGCCGGTTCCCCCAGGCTCAGGAGCCCTACCCAGTTCAAAAACACACTGGCCGATTATCCATAACCCCAGATTACTCCCCGGGACACCACCCAGTCAGGAGCCCACAATCCTCATGTCCCCAGATGATCCAACATACAACCAAGGGGAAATAGGGGTGCACCTCCCCACGTGTCCCCCTTATTTTTCCATTTTTTCCAACCCCAAGGACCCCCTAACTGCCAACCGCTGCTATGACAAAAAACAACCCTCCCCGCGCCACCCCCGCTAACCCGTCAGGGAAACCCCCCCCTAGTCCACTAACAAAAACATAGTAAAAAAGGGAGGGCGGGCGGGACTCCTCTCTGCTGCTCCGTGTGAGGTAACTGACCCCAACCCGGAAGAGCCTCTATTATATCTCTTCCCCACCCAGGACCTCCCCCTAGCAACTCCCGCTCAAGATCCAGCTCTCCTATTAACCCCCTCCGTGCCATTTCCCCTGTCATGCAGGCCTCCCTTAAACTTCGTCTCGTCCGGCCTTCTCTTGACAAGGGAAAGCTGATCCCTCCGTAACCTTCCAACCACCACCCCTCATAGCCCCAGTAAATAAAACACTGACCATGGTTTTGGAAAATTTTGGCCACAGCAGCCAATTTTATTGACAAACAAATAATTAACATAAACCCGTCAAGAAAATAAATAACAATAACTGTACTATCCCAATACTTAAACTAGAACGGGAAGGAGGTCCTTGAGGCTAAAACATAACCGGCCACCCATCGGTTAAACCAACCATCTATATTACTGTTACCACTGACCCCCAGCCGGTTCCCCCAGGCTCAGGAGCCCTACCCAGTTCAAAAACACACTGGCCGATTATCCATAACCCCAGATTACTCCCCGGGACACCACCCAGTCAGGAGCCCACAATCCTCATGTCCCCAGATGATCCAACATACAACCAAGGGGAAATAGGGGTGCACCTCCCCACGTGTCCCCCTTATTTTTCCATTTTTTCCAACCCCAAGGACCCCCTAACCCGCCACCGCGAGCACTTTGAACACCTCAAACGTGAGAGCTTCTCCACAGACCCAGGGCCCTTTCTATACCCTCTTGCAACGCCAATGCCCACAGGTCCGTCCCAACCGCATTCAAGTGAACGCCATCACCCAACCAATAATCCACAGAACACTCTTCCAAATCCCGGTGCCGCACAGCCACTCCCCCGTTCCGAGACACAAAAGCACTTACCACGCGATTCACCTTGATGCGAGCCTTATTAAGCTTCTCAACCGACCTGGCCACCCGCCACGTTTTTCTAGGCACAATATCCGACCAAACCACCAGCACCCCTGGAAATGTCCTCCAGAGGCGCAAGAGGTCGTAGCGCACATCACGAATCAATTCGCGGAATGGACGAACTCCCAGATCATTACCTCCAATGTGCAATACCAAGATATCCGGGGGCCTGTCCAGACACGCGAAACAGTGAAACTCCGGCAACACGCGATTCCACAACATACCCCCCTTGCCGAGCCAGCGCACCACAGCCACCTGCCTAGGAAAACCAAGCTGCCGTCCTTCCGGGCGAACCTCAGCTCGCTGCGCGCCTCGAGTCACGTAGGAATGACCCATAATCCAAACCAACACCGGGCCAGCATCTGCGAAAACACACGCACCAAGAAACAACAAAAAAGGGGGGGGGGTACAGGAAACAATCTGTTACTTCACAAAAAGATCCGCCCAACCCCCCACCACCCCCTCCAAAAGGCAACACAACTCTAAACAGACACCAAATGAGGCCTAACATAAGAGCGATAGCGCCCCGACTCCCATCTACCTATACGTCTCACCACCTCAGCACTCAATCCCCAACACGCCGCCTCCGTTGCAGCCCCAATTCGGAAGGAATGCGGGGCAAAAGACCCCTCCTCCAGCCCCAAGACACCCAGACATTTCCGGAAAACGGCCGTGAATTGGAAGCGAGACAAAAACGAACCGTCCCCATGACGCAACAAGGGGCCTTCCGCCCTGCCTTGACAGGCAAAAAAGGCCCCAACACACCGTACCGGACACATCCGCGAGCCAGGCACCGCCCGCAACATGACCTCCCTGCCCTTGCCCCGCTGATCAGTTTTCGACCGCCGAATCCGAAAGACCACCTGCTCCCCGTCCAGCCAAACATCCTCCCGCAATATACCACCGGCCTGCCTGACCGACGGCGACACCAACTCCCCCACCCGTAACGCACCAAAAAACGCCCACGAAAAGGCCAAACGAAACAGAACAATTTCCAGCTCAGACCGACACACAGAATCAAGGCACTCCCCCAACCGTTCCAACAAAGCGAAGGAAACCGGCCGACGCTTGTCGGGCTGCGATTTACCTTTTCGAAAACCCTTCAGGGCCTGGCCCACCAGAAAATTTTTTGTGACATCCCTGAGCCCACGCAGTTTAAAACCAAAAGCCAAGGCGGCCACAAA
Source organism: Dendropsophus ebraccatus (assembly GCF_027789765.1). Taxonomy (NCBI): domain Eukaryota; kingdom Metazoa; phylum Chordata; class Amphibia; order Anura; family Hylidae; genus Dendropsophus; species Dendropsophus ebraccatus. The sequence goes on along the minus strand of NC_091454.1, from coordinate 13,421,372 downwards.
GCGATTGACTCTGGCAACTGACCAGCCCGCCGCCGCCACCCCACCGAGCCACCCCAACACAGCCAGAACCCGATCATCCTCAGACCGCACCGCTCCCCAACCCCTCTCCCATGCCAACCATTCCTCCCAGGCCGCAGAGTACGCGCTCCAAGTACCACCTGCCAGCGAATTCCGTATAAGCTCCCCCGCCGTCAGCAGACCAGACTCCACAGATGTAGAGGGCACGCGATCCCTTCTTCCGCCGCCTCCGGAACCAACGACCGGAACCGCTCCCACTGCTGACGAGACAAAGAGTCGGCCACTGAGTTCTGGACGCCCGGCACATGAACCGCCACCACCCAAGAATTAAGGGACAAACAGCGAAGGACTAAATGTCGCAGCAAGCGCACCACTGGGGGAGAGGAAGCCGTCCCGCTGTTAATCGCAGTGACCACCGCCATGTTGTCACAATGGAAGCGAACCTTCCGGTCCCGGAACCTCTCACCCCAAATCACCACCGCCACAACTATGGGGAAAAGTTCCAGGAGAGCAAGGTTCGCCACCAACCTCCCCTCGCGCCAAGCAGCAGGCCATTTCTCCGCACACCACTGGCCCTTGCAGTAGGCCCCGAACCCCACGCCTCCCGCTGCGTCCGTAAAGAGCTCCCAGTCAAAGCTGTCCACAACCGGGGCCAGGACCAATGATCTCCCGTTGTAGGTTTCCAAGAACGCCGCCCATACTGCCAAATCGTCCCGTAATTCCTTAGTCACTCTGACGAAGTGATGGGGAGCCCTCACCCCCGCCGTTGCCCCCGCCAACCGCCGACAAAACACCCTCCCCATCGGCATGATTCTGCAGGCAAAGTTCAACTTGCCTAGCAGCGACTGAAGTTCCCGCAATTGTACCTTTCGCCAAGCTTGAGCCCGCCCTATCTCCTCCTTCAGGGCCTCAAGCTTGTCAGCAGGCAACCTGCACTCCATTCGAACGGAATCAATCATGATACCCAGGAATTTGAGCGCAGTCGCCGGACCTTCCGTCTTATCCTGAGCCAGAGGCACCCCGAAACGACCGCACACCCACTCCATGGTCCCGAGCAGGGTCCTACAAATGGGGGAGCCGGGAGGACCGAGGAACAGAAAGTCATCCAAATAGTGAATGACCGACCGCACCCCCGCTAAGTCCCGAACCACCCATTCAAGGAACGTGCTAAAGGCCTCAAAGTAAGCGCACGAAAGCGAGCAACCCATGGGAAGACACCTATCAACAAAGAAGGCGCCCTCCCAGAAGCAGCCCAGCAAGTGCATGCTCCCTGGATGTACTGGAAGAAGACGAAAAGCGGACTCAATGTCCGTTTTCGCCATCAAGGCCCCAGGGCCGTACTCCCGCACCCACCTGACAGCCTCGTCAAATGAGGTATACACCACCGAACAAATCTCCGGGTCGATGCCATCATTGACGGACTGCCCATGCGGGTGTGAAAGATGGTGTATGAGCCGAAACTTGTTCGGCTCCTTCTTGGGGACCACACCCAAAGGGGAAACCACCAGGTCCTCCCAAGGAGGGGACGCAAATGGACCCCCCATCCTACCTAAAGACACTTCCTTGGACAGCTTGTCGGTCACCACGGTGGCGTACTGATACGCCGACCGCAGGTTACGACGGGAGACAGGGACTGCGTGGGAAGGGGAAGGGATAACAAACCCGTCCTCAAAACCCTCAATGAGCAGAGCTGCCTTGGCCCTGTCCGGAAATCTGTCTAAGAAGGGGCGCATCACGTTCACCTTCACCGGAGTCACCCCCTTGGCCAGCACCCCGTCCCTTACCCCTCCTGTAGCACCGGGCAGAGCCGTGGGAGGATTCCCCACACGCGCCGCAGGCGTGACGGAACTTACAGGCCGTCCTATATTTGCACTGGCCGTCATTAAACTGCCAGCACAAACCGGCCTTCCCTCCCCCGGACTGCGAAGTTGCGACCTGGGAGCTACTCGCCCCCCCATAATTGGCTGACTGGCCGGCAAAGCCGCCCCCCCCAGGAAAGGGCTGTCCCTGGCGCGACGGCCCCATTACCCGCAGCCAGAGACCAATATCTTTTTGATCCCACTTGATACTAGGGCGAACCGCCTTCCTCTGCCGAAACTGCTCATCATACCGGAGCCACGCCTGACCCCCGTAGACCCGGTATGCTTCCCCAATAGCGTCCATATAACAGAAGAGCCCCGAGCAATTCTCAGGGTGTTTCTCGCCAATCACGCTCGCCAGTATGGCGAACGCCTGGAGCCAGTTAGTAAACGACTGCGGGATTAGTCGCCACCGGCGCTTTTCTTCCTCCTCCTTCTTTAGCTCGAATCGCTTACCCTTATCCAAATTAAATTTCTCTAATGGGAGGAGAGAGAAAATCTCAACGAATTCATCCCGCCAGATTTTCTCCCTCACCTCCTGTTTCAAATGTGCCCCTAGCGGCCCCTCGAAGCAGACATACACCTCGCCCTTTGCCCGGTCGTCCAATCGCACCCAGTCAACCTCCTTCTCCTTGTCAGTCTGAACAGACACCGCCACGCCAGAAGCACCGCCCATGGCTACCCTTCCATGCACTACCGCGGGCAGACAATCACGCGCAACCCCTGCCCATGCAGCAATCGGAGCCGGCGCAGATCCCGACCCCCCGGCCACCAACGCTTGCGCATCCCCAGCAACCAGCCCGGCCCCAGAAGCTTGCGCAACTGCATCACCCGACCCAACCCCCACAGGTGCTGACCCCTGTCCCGCAACGCCACCCGCCAGTACTGCCCTGAGGCCCGACAGCAGTTCCGACCACCCCACCCCCAGACTAGCCCCGGGACCCACCACCCCCTGAACTGCGGGAACCTGACCCCCCACACCCCCAAAAGCAGGCAGGAAAACAGACCTAGGCATAGTGGACTCACCTGGCTGCTCGGGTGCTGTGGGCCCGACAGCCGGAAGAACTGGATCCATACGCCGCGGCTCACCGGAGGGGACCCGATCAGGGAAGAGGACATCAGGCAGGACACCGGACTGAAGGGCCATCTGTTGGGAGACCGAGGCAGGGGCGGACTGCCCCCCACCCGTCGCTAGGCCGTGTGCAGGCAGGGACACTGTGGACCGCAGGGGAGCCTGGGGGCGGCTGCTGCTGCTGACGTCATCCGACCTGCGCCCGGCTGCCGACTGCGGCCTGCGCGTCACATTCCGAGAGGCCCCACCGCTGGCGACTTGTCTGGCCGGCCCGGTCATCAGCCGGGGAACCCGCCGCAACTCCTGGAGGCTGTTGAAGACTGGACGTGGGGAGGCTGCCCCGGGACGGGGGCGGAGACCTCCCCTGATCCGCAGGGCCCGGCCGCGCCAACGGATTCCTCCCAGCACGGGAGGCCTGGCCCCGGGGGTTGGGGAGAGCCACCCGGCGTGAAGGGTCCCGAAGGGGGCTCCTGCGCCGGCGACGGGTCCTAGGGGGTGAGTCGGGGCTGAGGCGGGCCGGGGGACGGGACCGTCGGGAGCTGCGCAGCCGGGAAGGAGGGGGCGGAGACTCGGCCGCACCGGACGGCCCAGCCGGCGGGGAGGATTCCCAGAAGCAGGGAGAAGGCCCGAGGTCGGGGGACACCGCTCCAGAGGGACCCTGGGCGGCCGGCAGAGGGGAACCTGCCGCCGACGGAGCAGCAGAGGGGGTCTCCATGATGGCCTGCATCTGGCTGTCCAGCCAGACGCGATCAGAGGTTGTGGCCACAGCCTCCCGGAGGTGCCGGAGGAGCTCAGGGAGGGAGAGAGACATGATCGCTGCCCACTACACCGTGCACCGCTGCCCACCGTCTTCAGACCACAGATGCTGCCGCTGCTCTTGCTTCTCTGGCTGCTGCTGAACTCCTCGCTGCTGCTCCGTGTGAGGTAACTGACCCCAACCCGGAAGAGCCTCTATTATATCTCTTCCCCACCCAGGACCTCCCCCTAGCAACTCCCGCTCAAGATCCAGCTCTCCTATTAACCCCCTCCGTGCCATTTCCCCTGTCATGCAGGCCTCCCTTAAACTTCGTCTCGTCCGGCCTTCTCTTTATCTTTACTTTGCACTTTATCTAATCAGGTATGGGATGGGTAGTGGGTGGATTATTGTTATATTGTACGTTTAGGTACCCGTTGAGATCCACTACATCAGCGCTATCCATTATGACAATGCGCCCTATATGTGGTTACAGCAAGAGAGTGCAATAGTTCACGTATATATGGATGAATGGATATGCGTTCCACCCCACGTCACTGTGCGTTCCAAATCCCGAATCAGCTGATTATGACGCAGTAGCCGTGATCAGGTGATGACTATGTAGGCCTGATGGGATGAGTTTGTCAGTCAGGTGACGGTGCCGGGACAACCCGGAAGTGCTCACAGCGAGACTGGAGTACATCACACGTGGGGGCTACAGCAATACTGAAGCGAGCTAGTTATCAGGTGTGTATCCGCAACCCAGAAGGGGCGGAGTTATCTGTATTTAAACCAGCATGTTTGTATACTAGTAAGGGGACGCCATACGCGCGGCTGGCACCATACGTGCAGTCTTTACCCTTTCCTTTTTGTTTATTTAGTGGCACTTGAATATCTTTTTGATCCCCTGATGATTCCCCCTACGGGAGATGAAATGCATTGGGACACAGCCACGTGTATTAGTAGGGTTTAACTAGGGACCCTAGGAGTGAGTGTGGCGGAGTCGCCCTTCTTAGGGCGGGAGCTCTGTCTGGAGGGACAGATTTAATAGGGTGTAATAGGACAGTGTCAGGGACCGGCTGTCCTATCTCTCCTTTTTTTGTATACACTCCACCGTGTTTTCTCCTATTTACCTTACTGGGAGATCTCAGCCGCCTGCGTGGAATCCATTCAGAATTAAGGACAGCTTTGGCGATGTGAATGGTCCACGGCCACTCCAAGTAACTCCGTTTCAGCAGCCACCGTTGAGCGGTAAGATAAACATATGCCTAGTTTTGGCACTTTTGTTTTTGTCTGGTTTTCAATTCATTTTTTTTTTGGTTACCTATTTTATATGAAGATCATTAAAAGTTACATTTTAGGTCTTATTTCTGTATACCCTATCACAGTGAATCCTGTTTGTAATTTGTTAGGTGTTTTTTGTGGCATTGTTTTTGGATTTGGATCAAGCAAATCACAGCAAGTCAGCGCATCACAACAGGAATACACATTAGTAATGGGAGCAACAGCACGCTACAAGCAGGTTGACAGGCTAGTTACGACCCCCCCCCCCTATAGCTTTTATTCTTTTTTCATCTATTATACATACATGATTACGCTATTTTCCACCAAACATTTTCTAATTAACAATAAATTCTGGTTTTCCTTATGGTGACATGTTTATGGATCATAAATTCCCATTTGCTTTCTCGAGGCGTCCAGTTGTCTCAAACAGGTGCCACAATTCTATATTATGTCGTAAAACTCATCATGCCAGGTCACGACCCCTATGGATTTGCTCGCTTCGAGTTACATTTACTTTATGCTTTTCTACTTCTAAGAGAAACTTTACTTTTCATGCCAAGATGGATGAAAGAGACAAAATGGTTGCCTTGACCTAAACACGATCTCTTACGCCAAGCATTTATTATATCAAGAAGTTTAACGTAAGCAACCATATAGAACAGAAAGCCACGGCACCCTTCTCCTTCAGCAGCAATGTTGTTTATTCATCCAACAGGTGATACAGCGTGAACATCAACAGGCAACAGCTGTTTCACACGTCACAGCGTGCTTCATCACAGCCTGCCTCCCCAAAAACCCTGCCAGAATGAATCATATCACATCTAGTTACAAGGCATCTCTCCTACGGGTATGGGGTAAGTCTATGTCCAGATTTAATCTGGCGCTTTCCCAGGCTCTTTAACCCTGGTCGTTATCCCAGCATTCGAGTAACGATGCATGGACTCCTTCTGCTCTAGTCCCTCAAGTTTCTCTGACCTTGTTTCTCAGCCATAACCTCAAAATTGATCACTTGCAGGTATCTTTGTTTCTCTTCCTCTACTCCGACCAACTCCATGTCCTTACTGTACTGTTTGAAGCTGTGTGAGAAGATGAGGGACTTCTGAAAGGGCTACATGAGGGAATGGGAGACCTTATTGGGTCAAGACCTGGACCAGAAGCAAGGGCATAAGGAACTTAAATGGCCACTGTCTTTTAAACTTTCATCTGACCAGTGTTCAGACCAGGACCAATGAGAAAAACGAGCTGGGAGAAGTAGACGTGCAGCCCATTCACTCCTGGCTCTGTGTTGTGTGATCCAGACAGACTTCTTCTTGAGTGTTAGACATTGAGTGGGAAGAGGACACTCAGAACCTGACCAATAAAAATAATTGATATATCTCTGACATATCAAAAGGTTTCTTTTTCAATGACAATTATTTCTGGATGGTGTAGGCTTCCAGTCAAGCTCCATACGTTCTACCCAACAGTTTCTTTTAGCTGCTGGAAATGTGAAGCTGCCCTGCTCAATATATGGTGGAAACGTGCACCAGTACAAGCTCTCTCGCATGGTATCATGAACTTGTACAACCACTTGTACCATTCCAACTTTAGGGTGGGTTCACACTACAGAATCCGCACGGATAAGTTCTGGCAGATTCAGTCGCTTGTACCCACTCAAGGCGACACGCATCTCCGCCCGTGCCATAGACTCCATTCTATGGCTGGACGGATTCCGCCTTCCGCTGAAAGAACTGACATGTCTATTCTTTCGGTGGACAGTGGAATCAGCACGGCCATAAAATGTTGTCTATGGCACGTGCGGAGATGCGTGCCGCTGTGAGCGGGTATGAGCGATGGAATCTGCCGGAACTTATTCACATGGATTCCGTAGTGTGAACCCACCCTTAAGCTTACACCAACTATGGCCTTGATCTCACAGCCCTCCAGGGCCCCACTGTTAAAACAAAACATTTGAGACATTTCATTAACTTGTAATCCCCCCCCAACCACTTTTTTGTGGTCTTTTAAACACAAAGAGGAAAGAGCAAAAGCTCAAAAATGAAAATTGGCCTGGTCTTTAAAGATGAAAGGACATACATGTGCTAACTTTTTTTTAGGACAGTGACAGGTGACACCAGTATATAGATAACACAAACAGGAGAACAGTGACAGGTGACACCAGTGTATAGATAACATAGACAGGAGTACAGTGACAGGTGACACTAGTATATAGATAACACAGACAGGAGTACAGTAATAGGTGACACCAGTATATAGATAACAGAGACAGGAGTACAGTGACAGGTGACACCAGTATATAGATAACAGAGACAGGAGTACAGTGACAGGTGACACCAGTATATAGATAACAGAGACAGGAGTACAGTGATAGGTGACACCAGTATATAGATAACACAGACAGGAGTACAGTAATAGGTGACACCCAGTGGCGTAGCCACCGTGGTCGCGGGGGTCGCCGCCGCGACCGGGCCCGCCACAAGGCCCGCCCGATCAATCACTCTTGTGACCGCAAGCATTGTTTTGCTTGCGGTCACAAGAGTCTGGCTCCGTCTTTCCCACGGCTGCTGCGCGGCTGCCGGGGGTGTCGCGTCTTACCCCCGGCAGCGCGCGCATCCCAGAACTCCCTGCGCGCCGGAAACCGGAAGTCAGGGCCCAAGGCGCGCAGGGAGTTCTGGGATGCGCGCGCTGCCGGGGATAAGACGCGACAGCCGCGCAGCAGCCGGGGACAGATCGAAGGAGTGAGGATCAACGTGGGAGCGCGATGTCAGGTGAGTTAAGTTTTGTTTTTTTTATCAGCCTGTACGGGTGGGGGGAAAGGAGGGGGGCATCTATGAGGGTGGGGGGAAAGGAGGGGGGCATCTATGATGGTGGGGGGAAAGGAGGGGGGCATCTATGAGGGTGGGGGGAAAGGAGGGGGGCATCTATGAAGGAGGGGGGCATCTATGAGGGTGGGGGGAAAGGAGGGGGGCATCTATGAAGGAGGGGGGCATCTATGAGGGTGGGGGGAAAGGAGGGGGGCATCTATGAGGGTGGGGGGAAAGGAGGGGGGCATCTATGAGGGTGGGGGGGAAGGAGGGGGGCATCTATGAGGGTGGGGGGAAAGAGGGGGCCATCTATGAGGGTGGGGGGGAGGAGGGGGCCATCTATGAGGGTGGGGGGGAAGGAGGGGGCCATCTATGAGGGTGGGGGGGGGAAGGAGGGGGCCATCTATGAGGGGGGGGGGAAGGAGGGGGCCATCTATGAGGGTGGGGGGGGGGAGGAGGGGGCCATCTATGAGGGTGGGGGGGGGGAAGGAGGGGGCCATCTATGAGGGTGGGGGGGGGAAGGAGGGGGCCATCTATGAGGGTGGGGGGGAAGGAGGGGGGCATCTATGAGGGTGGGGGGGAAGGAGGGGGGCATCTATGAGGGTGGGGGGGAAGGAGGGGGGCATTTATGAGGGTGGGGGGGAGGAGGGGGGCATTTATGAGGGTGGGGGGAAGGAGGGGGCCATCTATGAGGGTGGGGGGAAAGAGGAGCCATCTATGAGGGTGGGGGGAAAGAGGGGCCATCTATGAGGGTGGGGGGGGGGAAAGGGGACCATCTATAAGGGAGGGAGGAAGGGGACCATCTATAAGTGAGGGGGGGAAACGGGACCATCTATAAGGGAGGGGGGGAAAGGGGACCATCTATAAGGGAGGGGGGGAAGGGGACCATCTATAAGGGAGCGGGGGGGAAGGGGACCATCTATAAGGGAGGGGGGGGAAGGGGACCATCTATAAGGGAGGGGGGGGGAAGGGGACCATCTATAAGGGAGGGTGGGGGGAGAGGGGGCCATCTATAAGGGAGGGTGGGGGGAGAGGGGACCATCCATAAGGGAGGGTGAGGAGAGAGGGGGCCATCTATAAGGGAGGGGGTAGAGGGGGCCATCTATAAGGGAGGGGGTAGAGGGGGCCATCTATAAGGGAGGGGGTAGAGGGGGCCATCTATTTGGGGGGGGGGGCAACATAGGGGGAGAGGGAATACACAGAGGGGGGCATATATTATTAGGAGGTCACATAGAGTCAGGGCTACCCACTAAATGAGGGTGTAAAGGGGCCAATACAGATGTGCAGAGTGTAGAGAGATGGAGATGGTGTCAGAGTGTGGAGCCTAATATGTCTGTCTGGCAGATTCTGTGGATTCGTGGCTCGGAGAAGTTCTCATAACAGCCCAGGGCAAATGGAGAAGAAGATGAAAAGGAAAGAACTCCGATCAGAAAAGACGTCTCCTGTGAGTCACCTGATATAACTGCACAGTAATGTATATGGTGTATAGAGCCTGTGTAGAGCTGGGGCCACCTCTATATGCAGGGCCGGCGTTAGGGGGGGGGCAAGCAGGGCAAATGCCCCGGGCCCCCATCCCCCAGGGGCCCCCTACCGCAGTTCCAGTGGAGAGGAGAGCACAGACAGCGTCCTCCAGCGTCTGTGAATGATCCCTGGCTGCTGCTATCAGGGGTCACGCAGAGGCTGCAGGACGCTGGGCTCAGTGTCTGCTCCCCCTCCCCCTCCCTCCACTACAACCAGCATGCTAGAGGGAGTAAGTATACTGTATATGTAGTGTGTAATGTGTATGAATGTAGGTGTATAATGCATGGATGCAGTGTGTGTTACATGTCCTGTGTATAGTGTGTGGACTGGATGGTTTGTATCTGTATAATGTGTTTTCATGGATGTGTGAGTGTAAATATACAGGAAAAAACCAATGGATATGAATGTAAAATGCAAAGTCATACACTATGCAAGTCATCAACTTCAAAAGAACGGATAACTACAGATATGTTTTGACAGATATGGATATACAATAAGATTAAATGTTCAATTAAAAATTGTTTACATAAGGATGTTGATATTAAAAAATTGTTATCTGCTTACAAAAATGTGAATAATAAAATAACATTTATTATCTGCTAGAAACAGGTGGTAGACCAGCTGTGTGTCCTTGAAGTTCAGTCATATAGGAAAGTTCATTATAAAAAGAATTTTATTTTTCTTCTTATTTTCTTCCTTCAAACTTTGGATGGGTTAACTCATTCCTCTCACACTGCTGACTCCAAGTGTTGAGGTGAATAGACTGTATATAGGAGCTGCAGCCATTCTCCGGCCTCATCAGTCCTATGTAATTGCTGCAGCTCCTATGTATAGTGTATGATGACATCACCAAGGCAATACGGTGTATTTTATTGGGAAAAAAATAAGGTGTTATTCAGTCCTTAGGTGGTGGTCACTGTATGGCGGTAATATTGGTCTGTATATAGTGTCATTATGCAGTGGTCACTCTTTGATGGTAATATTGGTCTGTATATAGCGTATATATATATACACTCATTACTGCCATAGATTGACTACCACATAATGACACTATATACAGACCAATATTACCGCCATACAGTGACCACCACATAATGACTCTATATACACACTATATACAGACCAATATTACAACCATAGAGTGATCGCCCACATAATATTGGTCTGTATATAGCGTATATATATACACTCATTACTGCCATAGATTGACTACCACATAATGACACTATATACAGACCAATATTACCGCCATACAGTGACCACCACATATATACACACTATATACAGACCAATAGTACAACCATAGAGTGATCGCCCACATAATATTGGTCTGCATACAGTGTATATAGAGTCATTATACAGGGGTCACTCTATGGCGGTAATATTGGTCTGTATATAGTGTCATTATGTGGTAGTCAATCTATGGCAGTAATGAGTGTATATATATACGCTATATACAGACCAATATTATGTGGGCGATCACTCTATGGTTGTACTATTGGTCTGTATATAGTGTGTATATAGAGTCATTATGTGGTGGTCACTGTATGGCGGTAATATTGGTCTGTATATAGAGTCATTATGCAGTGGTCACTCTATGGCGGTAATATTGGTCTGTATATAGTGTCATTATGCAGTAGTCACTCTTTGGCATTAATATTGGTCTGTATATAGCGTATATATATAGAGTCATTATTGCCATAGATTGACTACCACATAATGACACTATATACAGTACAGCCACAGTACAGTATATATAGTACAGCCATAGAGTGATCGCCACATAATATTGGTCTGCATACAGTGTATATAGAGTCATTATACAGGGGTCAGTCTATGGCAGTAATATTGGTCTGTATATAGAGTCATTATGCAGTGGTCACTCTATGGCGGTAATATTGGTCTGTATATAGTGTATATATAGAGTCATTATGGGGCGGTCACTCTATGGAGGTAATATTGGTCCGTATATAGTGTATATAGAGTCATTATGCAGTGGTCACTCTATGGCAGTAATATTGGTCTGTATATAGTGTATATAGAGTCATTATGCAGTGGTCACTCTATGGCGGTAATATTGGTCTGTATATAGAGTGTATATAAAGTCATTATACAGGGGTCAGCCTATAGCAATAATATTGGTCTGTATATAGCGTATATAGCATAGAGTCATTACTGCCATAGATTGACTGCCACATAATGACTCTATATATACACTATATACACCAATAGTACAGCCATAGGGTGACAGCCACATAATATTGGTCTGTATACAGTGTATATACAGTCATTTATTATACAGTGGTCAGTCTATAGCGGTAATATTGGTCTGTATATAGTGTATATAGAGTCATTATGTGGTGGTCACTCTATGGCGGTAATATTGGTCTGTATATAGTGTATATAGAGTCATTATGCGGTGGTCACTCTATGGCGGTAATATTGGTCTGTATATAGTGTATATAGAGTCATTATGGGGCGGTCACTTTTATGGTGGTAATATTGGTCTGTATATAGTGTATATAGAGTCATTATGCGGTGGTCACTCTATGGTGGTAATATTGGTCTGTATATAGTGTATATAGAGTCATTATGGGGCGGTCACTTTTATGGTGGTAATATTGGCCTATATATAGTGTGTTTTCTTCAATAACGGTATGGAGGTAATATTTGGTCCTGATTTTTAAAATTATTTTTTTAAAGCAATTCATATAAATAGTTCTTGTATTTACACCACTAGCGGGCAGTCCTGACATTTAGCGGCAGTCCTGGCATGTAGGGGCAGTCCTGGCATTTAGCGGCAGTCCTGGCATGTAGTGGCAGTCCCAGAATGTAGCGGCGGTCCTGACATGTAGGGGCAGTCCCAGAATGTAGCGGCGGTCCTGACATGTAGGGGCAGTCCTGGCATGTAGCGGCAGTCCTGGCATGTAGCGGCAGTCCTGGCATGTAGTGGCAGTCCCAGAATGTAGCGGCGGTCCTGACATGTAGGGGCAGTCCCAGAATGTAGCGGCGGTCCTGACATGTAGGGGCAGTCCCGACATCTAGGGGCGGTCCCGACATCTAGGGGCGGTCCCGACATCTAGGGGCGGTCCCGACATCTAGGGGCGGTCCCGACATGTAGCGGCGGTCCCGACATGTAGCGGCGGTCCCGACATGTAGCTGCGGTCCCGACATGTAGCTGTGGTCCCGACATGTAGCTGCGGTCCCGGCATGTGGCGGTAGTCCTGACATGTAGCGGCATGTAAACTTCTGAACTGAGTAAGGGCCCTAATACATGGAGCGAAAATTGTCCGAATCAGGACGCTATCGCTCTGTGAGGACACCGGGGAACATGATCAGGTAGTATATATCACAGACAAGGCCTGAGGACACCGGGGAACATGATCAGGTAGTATATATCACAGACAAGGCCTGAGGACACCGGGGAACATGATCAGGTAGTATATATCACAGACAAGGCCTGAGGGCACCGGGGAACATGATCAGGTAGTATATATCACAGACATGGCCTGAGGACACCGGGGAACATGATCAGGTAGTATATATCACAGACAAGGCCTGAGGACACCGGGGAACATGATCAGGTAGTATATATCACAGACATGGCCTGAGGACACCGGGGAACATGATCAGATAGTATATATCACAGACAAGGCCTGAGGACACCGGGGAACATGATCAGGTAGTATATATCATAGACATGGCCTGAGGACACCGGGGAACATGATCAGGTAGTATATATCACAGACATGGCCTGAGGACACCGGGGAACATGATCAGGTAGTATATATCACAGACATGGCCTGAGGACACCGGGGAACATGATCAGGTAGTATATATCACAGACAAGGCCTGAGGACACCGGGGAACGTGATCAGGTAGTATATATCACAGACAAGGCCTGAGGACACCGGGGAACGTGATCAGGTAGTATATATCACAGAGAAGGCCTGAGGACACCGGGGAACATGATCAGGTAGTATATATCACAGACATGGCCTGAGGACACCGGGGAACATGATCAGGTAGTATATATCACAGACATGGCCTGAGGACACCGGGGAACATGATCAGGTAGTATATATCACAGACAAGGCCTGAGGACACCGGGGAACATGATCAGGTAGTATATATCACAGACATGGCCTGAGGGCACTGGGGAACATGATCAGGTAGTATATATCACAGACAAGGCCTGAGGACACCGGGGAACATGATCAGGTAGTATATATCACAGACATGGCCTGAGGACACCGGGGAACATGATCAGGTAGTATATATCACAGACAAGGCCTGAGGGCACCGGGGAACATGATCAGGTAGTATATATCACAGACATGGCCTGAGGACACCGGGGAACATGATCAGGTAGTATATATCACAGACAAGGCCTGAGGGCACCGGGGAACATGATCAGGTAGTATATATCACAGACAAGGCCTGAGGGCACCGGGGAACATGATCAGGTAGTATATATCACAGACAAGGCCTGAGGACACCGGGGAACGTGATCAGGTAGTATATATATCTTTATTGTTTACTATATACAGGAAGGATTGCACACACATCACTAATGATATACTGTATATATACACATAGGGGGAGATTTATCAAACATGGTGTAAAGTGAAACTGGCACAGTTGCCCCTAACAACCAATCAGATTCCTTTCATCACTCAGATTCTAAGTAGGTGGAATCTGATTGGTTGCTAGGGGCAACTGAGCCAGTTCTTCTTTACACCAGTTTGATAAATCTCCTCCATAGCTTTTGCTGTAGTAGGCTCTCTAAGCGAGCTCCATTCTACCAGATTGGCGCTCACTTCTGCAGAATATCAGGCCGTGTAATACAGCCTTAAAAGTGGCCGTACACTTCCAATAACTGCTGGCTGAACAATCCTTCAGCTGACAATTATCTCTCCCATCCGGTCCCGTCCTCCCCATACACAGAAATTTGGCACATCTGAGTTTTCCTGTGTTTTCTATGAGAGGGTAAAGCCATAGCCATACAGATCTGATGGCGGCTTATCTCTCTTAGAACAAAGAGGTTGGGCATTGATTTTCCATCAAGCTTGATCCCCTATGTCCACTGATATCATCTGTCAGAGGACTGTCCAGAGAGCCCCATACACCTTACACTGATGGCCGAACCCACCAGGAGCAACAGGTACCACCAACAAAAGAGTAACATGTATGGGGACCTTAAATTGTTGCTACAATATTTCAGCATTTGGGGCCCCACCTTCAACTTTGCCCAGGGCCACATCTAGTCTAAAACCGGCCCTGTCTATATGACTGGATGAGGTGATCTAGTGTACTGGATTTGGTCAGTAACAATATGGTGGTGATGGTAGTGGTTGTGGTGTGGCGGTAATGTTTCCTCCCTATATACTGGTATTACTGGTAATATTGGTCTCAGTATACAGGATTTGGTCGGTAACAGTATGGCGGTAATAGGTAATATCTGTCTTGGTGTGTGTGTGTGTGTGTGTGTATATATATATATATATATATATATATATATATATATATATATGTGTACAGTTGTACCTTGGTTTAAGAGTAACTTCGTTTAGGAGCGTTTTGGTTTAAGAGCTCACAGTTTTTCAAAATTGTGACTTGGTTTAAGAGCATTGCTTTGGTTTAAGAACTTCCTGTATTGGGTGGGAGCGCGAGTGGAGAAGGGGCATGGCCTGCATAGCGGGGTCTACAGCACTGTACTCTAAACACATTCCAAATCATAGCAGATCCCCTTCAGGCTGGGGCTTACATCAGGGGACAGGACTGTGGGGGGGGGGTAATCTCTCCATAGCTGTAACCCCTCTCTCCCCGGACAGAGAGTGCTGCATGTATGTGCCCACATCTGCCCTGCTCATTCCTTCATGCTCCCTGCAGTCTCTGTCAGCCCTTGTGTTTCCCATCCTCTCCATTACTGTACAGTACAGAATAATAAATATATTTGGGGTATGGAACCAATTGTCTGCATTTACATGATTTCTTATAGGAAAATTTGCTTTGGTTTAAGAGTGGATTTGGATTACAAGCACGGTCCTGGAACGAATTATGCTCATAATCCAAGGCACCACTGTGTGTGTATGTATATATATATATATATATATATATATATATATATATATATATATATATTACACACACACACAACAATAGCATCACTTGGTCGTGAAAGGAGGGGGGGGGGGGGCCCAAGTTGGCCTCTCGCACCAGGGCCCAGGAGACATTAGCTACGCCCCTGGTGACACCAGTATATAGATAAAGACAGGAGTACAGTGACCGGTGACACCAGTGTATAGATAACACAGACAGGAAGACAGGGCCAGACATCAAAGGTTGTCATACAGTATGTTGTAGAGATCCTAATCAATTATAAGGTACACAGCCCTGACTTATTCCTGGCTATATGCCCAGATATTACAAGATTAGTGGTTATAGGTTACAATCATATAAATCACAGAAATACACAAGGCACCAGGTGCCTCCGAGGTAGAGATAAGCCGCTTACACATGAACATTCCAAGTCTACTTTTCTTTATACATGGAGGGGCCTCTCAACTCCATAGAATAACATACTATTATATGAACAAATATGAAATGAAGGATTACCTCTAACACAGGTGACACCAGTACAGTGACGGTGACACCAGTATATAGATAACACAGACAGGAGGACAGTGACAGGTGACACCAGTATATAGATAACACAGACAGGAGGACAGTGACTGAAGAGGTTCACTAGCCGTACATGGCTAAGTTAGAAGATACTTGGAGGAAGAAATAGTCTCTGAACATTAGGTCTCCACACTTGGATCCTGGCCTCCAGGCCAGGCCCTGGAAAAAACTACAGTAGGAACAACACTCTCTAGCACTTCACTAGATAAACACTACTCCAAGACTACTCCCCATGTGCTCCAGCACACTATATATACCCTTCAGGGAGTGCTACAATTGCGGGAAACACACCTTGTGACACAAAACAGGGATTCTGACAGGTTAGTAGTTTCAGGAGGGCCCTGCACAAGGTAGCATCAACAGGGATTGGTCAGCTTACATATAACCACATATGATAGGATAAATCAGACAATCAATCACAACAACAGTTAACCCTTTTAGTAAGTTCCCTTTCAGCTGTAATGTATAGGGGACAGTGACATCTAGTGGTGGGAGTGCAAAGTACAATCTTTTAGCCCAGAGCATATACATACAACATACATACATAGTACCGACCTACACACTTGCTAAATAGCAGTGGAACGCACGTTCTGGGAAACTGCTCTAAGCTTGTGTGTAATAGGTTTCTATTACATGAATTGGTCCGTTTGCCTGAAGAACATCCTGACTTACAAGCGGAAGCAGCAGAAAATCCTCACTGCCTTATCTACTCTATCTCAACTTTTTTTATGGGATCGCTGGAGTTTCAATTTAACTGTCAGGACCTGGCTGCTGATTTAATTCTCTTCCCTGCACCTTATGACGTTCCTGAACTCACTTCTTTTCATGATATGGTGATATGTCATTTTGCATCATGGGGCTTAAACATGTGGAAAAACATCGATCAGCCAATGATCGGCTCCTCGGCTGATTGTTGTCTTTATAATACAGGACGCTATTTCCCCCTTTCTGCCTGATTCAGCAGATAGCACAAAAAAGGACAAAATAAGGGCAAAATACTGACAAAATAATGAGAATATGAGGAAGAATGAGGACAAAATAATGACAAAATGAGGGTAAAATACTGACAAAATAAGGAGAAAATCAGAACAAAATACTGACAAAATAAGGGCAAACTATTGGCCAAATCAGGAGAAGATGAGGACAAAATACTGACAAAATGAGGATAAAAGTATGACAAAATACTAACCAAATAAAGACAAAATACAGAGAAAATGAGACAATGAGGAGAAAATACTGAGAAAATGGGGAAAATGAGAACAGAATTCTGACAAAATGAGAATATGAGAAAAAAATACTGACAAACTGAGGACAAAATACGAGGACAAAAATACCAACAAAATGTGGGTTGCATATTGTGGTGTCCCACCCCTGGTGTTTTTCTCTTTTCCGCACCTGTCAAAAGGTTCTCAGGTTAAGTGGTGGCTGAGGTATTTTACAGTTTCCCCACTAGGGGTCAGTATTGCTTATGTGCCTATGTATTACCAGTATTGCACATCTGAAGGAAGCAATGAGTTAATGTTTATGTGTACTATGTGTTATGTGCTTACCACTAGTAGGTGCTCTTTCTCTTGCCAGAGACACTAGTTCAGTTCTGATTAGCTTTGAGTGTAAACAGATGCAGTTAGAGATGGAGAGTTCTTTTTCAGCAACTACTACTTACACTATGAAGTGCTAAGCACAAGTAAGGGAGAGTAGCCACCAAGGAACACCCTAGTCCACACCAAGAACACGTCTAAAAAGTGCAGGACAGATTCTTGATTCAGAAGGAGCTGGTCTCAGTAGGACAAAGCTACCATAAAGTAAAGGTCTACATATCCTTCTGTGCAGTGCAGGTAACTAGGACACCTCAGACACCTAGCTACGCCCAGATAACCACGGCTGGGGCTCGTACTACCCCGACAGAATGAGTAGCTCTCAACTATATAAAATCGTTCACCCTCTTTATACTGGAATCCGTATGACTAGAGCTGCATAGTTATTATTCTGTAATATTTATATACAGTAAGAAAGTACAAAAGGTCAAAAGGCCTATGTTCTGCACTGAATACATTATTTTTCCTTAATTTTTTGCACCACGTTTCCCTTTCGTCCATTTGTTCTGGATGGTTTCCAAAACCTAGAGAAGATTTATTACTTAGTTTTTTCAAATTTCTTATTAAAGGGATTATGCAGGATTAGAAAAACCTCAGCTTCTTGCAAAATAGTGCCACAGCGTTCTCAGGTTGTGTGTGGTATTACAATTCAGCTCAATGAAACTGAGCTGCAAGACCCACAGCCAAAAAGCACCGGAGAGACGTTGTTTCTGGAAGAAAGTGATCATGTTTTCCTAACCATGGATAACCCAGGGTGTGATCAATGATAACTGGCCCGAGCCCATATATCTACAGAACATGCAATATGGTAGAACAGAAAAAAACATCTGAATAAAACAAGAGTAAATGGGTAAGGCCCACCTCACGGAGCAAGTCAGAAGATCGCTGGTCCAACAAGCCGGAGGTGAGTATTTCTCCTCCACCTGTCAGGGAGGGATTTGAGACCCCCGCTTGTCCCAATCAGTCAGTGACAGGTGCTTATCATGTCACTGACTTCCTTCAATGCCATGATCCTGGATTGCCCCTTTAATTTTCTTTAAGCCTATGGGTTGTGTATGGCAATACACACATATACAGTGTCATACTTTGAAGCCTTCCAGTCGAGGTTTGTCAGAAAATACTCAGATCAAGTCATAAGAACATTGTACAGCACAGAAATATAAAAGCTTATACTACTGGACTTTCAAGGTAAAACATCTTGCACCAAACCTCGTGATAAGAATAAACAACAGTTAAACAGATGACTTCCTTCTCTATAAAGTCTGGTTGCAGCTGTTTCCTCTTTAGATAGAGTTTTATTATATAAAAAGGCAAGGGTATAATCTAAACGGTATCGGTTCTCCAACTTTTAAACGGGTTGTGAAATATTTGGGGCGGGCTGTTATGCGCAAAAAGAGATCACATCTGTGATTTAGTTGCACGGTCATGGAAAAAGAGTCAGGACATGGCGTCTATTGACTTAAAAAGGGTATGTTCACACTGAGGAATAGGCGACTATAAAGGGTCAGTTCACACTACAGAATCCAGGTGGATAATCTGCTGCGGATTTTGACGCTCAGCCACGCTTGCATCTCTGCCGGTGCCATAAACTCCATTCTATGGTCGCCCGGATTCCGCCGTCCGCCCAAAGAATTGACATGTCAATTCTTTGGGCAGACAGCGGAATCCGCCTGACCACAGAATGGAGTCTGTGGCTCTGCCGCGGAATCCCGCCTGCCTCAAACAGTGTCAAACAGAGTGTTTATGGGAGGTCTTGCGCGCCTCCGCTGTCTGCGCCTCTCTGCTCATAGAATTGACATGTCAAATCTTTGAGCGGCTAATTGAGGAAAGCGGAGGCATGCAAGCTCTCCCATAGACACACTGTTTGAGACTGAGGCAGGTGGGATTCCGCGGCGGAGAGCACCACTGTGGAATTCCGTCAAATTTGCTCAGTGTGAACAGGCCCTAAGCGAGGAATTGAAGAGGAAAGTTTTCTACTTGAAATTCCTTGACTATTCAGCTCTGGCAGAATAGGAGCAGAATTCGAGTGGAATGCAAGCAGAATTCAAGCCCCGTTGACTTCAATAGGATTCCTCTAGCAGAATCTGCCCAAAGGGCCCTTTCAGAGCCCCCCCTTTTGCAGCAGGATGTACCGATAAGTCCTTCTGCGGGAAGGAGTTAATTAGAGAAAACAAAAAATTGCTTAATTTTAATAAGACCCTAAGTCAGCCATGTTGTCTCTTGTAGCCATCTAAGGCCTCTTTCACACGTTTTTTTCTGTGATCTGTGGAAAATCATCGGTATTTGAATCTGCAATTGCATCAGTTTCTGTAAAATGTGAACAGTGCTTGTAATAAAGATGATCTGGGTCACAATTTCAATCCGGACATGTCGAATTACGGATCAAAATCAAAATTGACTGTGTGAATAGCCCAATATAAAGCAATATGCTCCAAGTTGAACCGTGAATGGAGATCCAAAATTTCGGACAACTTTACGGGACATGTGAATAAGGCCTTAGTTGGAAAGTAATATGTTTCTAAAAAAAAAACTTGAGGTAAATGGAATTAGATAGGCGCTAATGGATAGAGGTCAGTGACCTTTCATCAGATGTTTTACGACTGTTTAGACACCTAGAAAGGGAAAATCTAATTTATCACCCATAAACATGTCGACATGGCCTCATACCGAATGGACTGATAATTAGAAATGTGTAGTCTGGTATATTCGTAGAAAATAGCTTTATGATGGATGGATTATGGTAAAGCAAGTAGAAAAGTAGAAAAGCTGGCCCTCAATCAGTGGATGGAGCAGAAATGTTGGAATGCCAAGGCCTCTCCGAGATAAGGTTGTCAGATTGACCCGAAACAGAGACGATTCCCTAGAATTCTTGTGAAATGCTGATATATATATATGAATTCCTGAGTTATCACGTGTAATTTATGAGACTCCCTGATGGTATTTGGCCAGAAACTTATCTCTAATGAAGTGAGTAAAGTGTACAACGCATTTCAAAGCCCTAAATCCATCTTTCCTCAGGTGCACAGCCCGAAACAGCCGTCTACAGATTGGTATTTCTGCCATGTTTCAGGGTCCTTCATCTAGGGAATATTCTGACAAATTTTTTAGATTAATTTAATAAGGTTGTATAACTTTACTAAAGGAAATGTTATTTTTTTTATATATTTTCCTTTTTACATTATATAAAACTGTGGCGGGCTGTTGTTACCAGGTGTTCTCGATGGCCCGTTCGCTACTACTCGACCAGAGGTGTTGTTGTTGTGTCATGACACCAGTGCTAGTCCCGCACACAGGTGTGATGTTGGTGCCTGTTTGTATGGCCGGTAGTGTCCCCAAATGGTCCATAACCTGCTGGGTTGTTTTGGTTCCCTTCGACTCTTGTCATGGCAGTCCAGAGTGGCAACTGACCCACCTGGACTAGCGGCACCGCCACCCACAGAGAGGGGAAAAATAACTCAAGGTGTGCGGTAGTGTGTGTATGGCTGCAGGTGCGGATAGAAGATGACAGAGTCCTGTGCGTAGTATAAAAATATAACTGCTTTTCTACAAAACCTCAAGGTTACAGTACACGTTTGGCAGAAAGTATAAATACTTGACACATTGACTTGAGTGCTTGGCTTTAGTGCGTTAGGGAGGCACTTGACAACAGCCGAAGAGGTAGTTGCGGTAGTGCTTGTAGAGTAGAAAGTAGAGGAGAGCAGTTTGACAGAGGAGCCCAACCCAGTGTAGCTGTGTACTCTGCTGAAACCTGGAGATATCTTTGTGAAATGTTACTTGTACTCGTGTATAGACTGTGTCTGACCATCTTGTGCCCCCTGGTATTAAAGAACCCATCCCAGTAAGGTAGTACAAGCCCCAGCTGTGGTTATCTGGGTGTAGCTAGGTGTCCAAGTCTTCCCGGTTACCTGCACTGCACAGTAGGATACATAGGCCTTTATACTGGTTGCTTTGTCCTTACTGAGGCTAGTTCCTATCTTGTTCAGGATACTGCCCTGCACCTTTAAGACGTGTTCCTGGCATGAGTCAGGGTGTTCCTTGGTGACTACTTTCCCTTATGTGCTTAGCACTGCATAGGGAAGATAGTGGTAGTTGTAGGAAAAGTGTTGGTCTCTAACTACATCTGCTCACTTCGGTGGCTAGACTCAACTGAATTCCGTGTTCCTGATAAGGGTCCTGGCATCAGCCAGGCCCTGGCTTAGCTTCAGCAGGAACTTGGCTTTTGTGTTCCTCTCCCTCTGAGAATCTGACTAGAACTAAACTACACTTCCTCCACCAGTGTAAACTCCTCCTACATGGGTTCTGTATACCTGCCTGTGAGTGGTGAGGATGAGTGTGTGCAGGAGAAAAAAGAAAAAGGATAGGATAGAAGAAAAGAGCACCTTTGATAGGTCAGCACAAAACACATGGTACAAAACAGTAAAACCATTGACTACAGCTGTGCATAGAAATACATACAATACTGGTGACATCTAGTGGAGAAAATCTCTCATTAGTTAACCTGAGAGAAAAGCTTTTTTAACAGGTGCACAAAAGAAGAAAACAACAGTGGTAGGACACCACAAAACTTTTGACATATAGGAGAGACATTTCACAAGTTTTGATCAGTCTGGCAGTCAGGCCAATAATGAGAACACAAAGCTGCTCTGTGTCAGTGAAAAGAGTCAAGCTCATAGACTTTCATTATGAGTCCAACTTTTCATGTAACACAGATCCCGGCTCGCTCTCAGATTGGTCTGAACACTCAGACCCGGACCGATCAAAACTTTTGACATGTCTCTCTGATATGTCAAAAGTTTTTTGTAACAACAGTGACACTTTAAGTAGCAGCAGAAAGGGGTGACATGGTCCCTCTGCTGCCACCGATGGCTAAGTTTGGAACTGCAAGAGGTACCTGAAGGGATATTCCTAAGGTAAAAAAAATTCATGTCATATTCTAAGGTTATGCTATACATGTCTGAAAGACACAGGTCCCTTAGACTCAGAAAATGCCTAGTGAAGTAAAGAACCGATAGAGAGGTTAGAGGTGGCCATGCAAGGAAAAGAAAACAGCCAAACAGTGGTGCCTGCAACCTATAGATGGCACCTAGTATGAAAGAGATAGTCAAGTGGGGACAGTCCAGACCAGGTACATCCATGCTACATGTACCAAGCTTTCCAATAAAGTAGCAACTTGTATTCTCTTTGTAATGGGATTTTATTGTTGCTATTGAGTCCTTTAGAGCACCCACCATTCTCTCATACACAAACTGACCGTCTTAAAGTGAATGTACCATATTGAGTAGTGATTTTTTCCCCCCACTACCTGGCCCACGTTGGCACAGAGATCCCGGTGGCATGGTCCATTTATCAAAAAACTACCTGGTGTTGGTTTCTTTACGTACACCGGCCCGCTCTATGCACTGGAGGCATGCCTAGCCCCATACTCCCCCCTATGTAATGACATCTTACCTCTGTGATGTACCTCCATTAGAATCATGTCTGGTCGGGTCACCGAGGGAGGGGATATCATTAAGCTGGGGGTTTATCTTCAGTGCATAGAGCCGGCTTGTGCACATGAAGAAACCAGCGCGATCGCAGAAATCAGGCAGCGTTTTGAAAAATTTGGACCTCTGTGTCGGCACCGACCAGGTAGTGAAAAAAAATTTCACGACTTGAAATGGCACATTTTCTTTAAATTGTACTTTGCACATCAATCTCTTATTGTGCTGTGCTGCTTTAAAGAGGCTCTATCAGACCTTCTCACATAGCAAATGTACAAGTTCAATATGGAGCACTACAACCATTGGTTACATCTAGGCAATGATATGGAGCACTACAACCATTGGTTACATCTAGGCAATGATATGGAGCACTACAACCATCTGGGCAATGATATAGAGCACTACAACGATTGGTTACATCTGGGCAATGATATGGAGCACTACAACCATTGGTTACATCTGGGTAATGATATGGAGCACTACAACCATTGGTTACATCTGGGTAATGATATGGAGCCCTACAACCATTGGTTACATCTGGGTAATGATATGGAGCACTACAACCATTGGTTACATCTGGGCAATGATATGGAGCACTACAACCATTGGTTACATCTGGGTAATGATATGGAGCACTACAACCATTGGTTATATCTGGGCAATGATATGGAGCACTACAACCATTGGTTACATCTGGGTAACGATATGGAGCAGTACAACCATTGGTTACATCTGGGCAATGATATGGAGCACTACAACCATTGGTTACATCTGGGCAATGATATGGAGCACTACAACCATTGGTTACATCTGGGCAATGATATGGAGCACTACAACCATTGGTTACATCTGGGTAATGATATGGAGCACTACAACCATTGGTTACATCTGGGCAATGATATGGAGCACTACAACCATTGGTTACATCTGGGCAATGATATGGAGCACTACAACTATTGGTTACATCTGGGCAATGATATGGAGCACTACAACCATTGGTTACATCTGGGCAATGATATGGAGCACTACAAGCATTGGTTACATCTGGGCAATGGTATGGAGCACTACAACCAGGGCCGTTTTAATACATTGGTGGGCCCAGTGCACAGCCCTCAAGAGTGGGCCCCCCCTTCCCTTTCGGCACATTGTATAATGTACTGAATTTGCCCCCAATATCAAGAGCCCCAATACATACAGTAGTTACCTTATAACACTATTTCCACCATACAGTGATTACATATTACATAAAAACTGCACTAAACAAAACAGAAAGATATCACCAATGATACCATTACATAATACCGCCACATCATGACCCCTAACACTACAACCCTATAACAGAGTGCAGTTACATCCAGTGACTCACCGGGGGCGTCTTCTCTGAGTCTCAGAGTCTGTCACCTTTTCTTTTTCTCTCCATCCAGCCTGGGCCACCTTGAAGTCTTCCCCTGGCTGTGAATCTTCTCTCCAGAATCTGCCAGACAAATATTTTAGGCTCCAACGCATACAGTAGTTAGGTCCCTTGTACCCCTATACAGTAGTTACACCCCTCTGTACTCCTACATAGTTACACCCCTCTGTGCCTCCATAGTTTTAAGGTGTCCCTGTAGTATATAGACCCTCATGTGCTCCTCCAGTTATATACAGCCCTCCTGTGCGCTCCCCCATTAGTATATAGCCCCCCGTGCTCTCCCACAATAGTATATAGCCCCCCCTGTGCTCTCCCAAAATAGTATATAGCCCCCCTGTGCTCTCCCCCAATAGTATATAGCCCCCCTGTGCTCTCCGATAGTATATAGACCCCTATGCTCTCCCACAATAGTATATAGCCCCCCTGTGCTCTCCCCCAATAGTATATAGCCCCCCTGTGCTCTCCATAATATATAGCCCCCCTGTGCTCTCCCCCATAGTATATAGACCCCTGTGCTCCCCAATAGTATATAGACCCCTGTGCTCCCCAATAGTATATAGCTCCCCTGTGCTCCCCAATAGTATATAGCTCCCCTGTGCTCCCCCATAGTATATAGCTCCCCCATAGTATATAGCTCCCTTGTGCTCCCCATAGTATATAGCTCCCCTGTGCTCCCCTATAGTATATAGCTCCCCTGTGCTCCCCCATAGTATATAGCCCCCTGTGCTCCCCATAGTATATAACTCCCCTGTGCTCCCCCATAGTATATAGCTCCCTGTGCTCCCCGTGCTCCCCCATAGTATATAGCTCCCCCATAGTATATAGCTCCCCTGTGCTCCCCGATAGTATATAGCTCCCCTGTGCTCCCCCATAGTATATAGCTCCCCTGTGCTCCCCCATAGTATATAGCTCCCCTGTGCTCCCCCATAGTATATAGCTCCCCTGTGCTCCCCAGTAGTATATAGCCCCCTGTGCTCCCCCATAGTATATAGCCCCCTGTGCTTCCCAGTAGTATATAGCCCCCTGTGCTCCCCCACAGTATATAGCTCCCCTGTGCTCCCCCATAGTATATAGCTCCCCTGTGCTCCCCCATAGTATATAGCTCCCCTGTGCTCCCCTATAGTATATAGCCCCCTGTGCTCCCCAATAGTATATAGCCCCCTGTGCTCCCCCATAGTATATAGCCCCCTGTGCTCCCCCATAGTATATAGCTCCCCTGTGCTCCCCAGTAGTATAGAGCCCCCTGTGCTCCCCCATAGTATATAGCCCCCTGTGCTCCCCCATAGTATATAGCCCCCTGTCCTCCCCCATAGTATATAGCCCTCTGTCCTCCCCCATAGTATATAGTCCCCTGTGCCCCCCCATAGTATATAGCGCCCTGTGCTCCCCAACAGTATATAGCTCCCCCTCCCATATAACATTGAAAAAAACAAACACTGTTACTCACCTAGGTCCACGTGTTCCTCTTCTCTTCCCTCCTGTGGCCGCACTTCCTGCGGTCACAAGAGGCTGCACTCCCCTTACCCTCGCGCTGACGCTCAAGTGACGTCAGGCGCTAGAGGGAGAGTGCGGCCTCTTGTGACCGCAGGAAGTGCGGCCACAAGAGGGACTGACAGGGAGGGAGCCAATGGCTCTCTCTCTGTCAGTGTCGCTGCTGCTGCAGCGCTGAAGCGCCGCAGCAGCAGCGGGCGGGGGCAGCGGCGAACGCCGGGGGGGCCCTGCAGGGGGCGCCATGGAGGGGTAAGTAGATTACCCGTCCATGGCGCTCCCCCCTGACAGGCTGGTGGCCGGAGCCCTGTGCGACCGCATTGGTCGCACATAGCAACGGCCGGCCTGCTCGGGGGGGCCCCTTTAACCAGTGGGCCCGGTGCACGTGCACCATGTGCCCTCTGGTTAAAGCGGCCCTGACTACAACCATTGGTTACATCTGGGTAATGATATGGAGCACTACAACCATTGGTTACACCTGAGTAATGATATGGAGCACTCACTGGCGGAACTACCGCCGTAGCAGCCGTAGCGGCTGCTACGGGGCCCCGCCGCATCAGGGGGCCCGTGACGCGGGCCCCTGGAGCTGACATATCCTGCAGCACCCGGCGGCTGAGCATGCCTCCCGGGTGCTGTAGCCGGGGGCCGGTCCCGTGCTCCTCCCGACCCGGAGACTCCTTTCCCCAACCATAGGGAAAAGGAGTCACTGGGCCAGGAGGAGCACGGGACCGGTCCACAGCGCTCCTGTCACCCACCGTCTGATGCGCGGCTGCCGTCTGATGCTGTGTCCTAGCCCCGGCAGCGTGCGTATCATAGAGTTCTGTGTGGGCTTGTGCTGCGGCCGCGACTTCCGGCACAGAGACGTGTGCCGGAAGTCGCGGCCACAGGCCCACACAGAACTCTATGATACGCGCGCTGCCGGGGCTAGGACGCGGCATCAGACGGCAGCCGCGCATCAGACGGGGTGACAGGAAAAAGGCTCGACGGGGGAGCGTGTTGTTAGGTGAGTTTTCTTTCTTTTTTTTTAAACTTGCTTTGCTCGGTGGCGGGGGGAGGGGGGGGGGGGGGGAGGGGGCATCTATACAGGGGGCATCTATAAGGAAGGGGGGGGAGAAGGGGGTATCTATAGGGGGGGAGAAGGGGGCATCTATAGGGGGGGAGAAGGGGGCATCTATAAGGAAGGGGGGGGGAGAAGGGGGCATCTATAAGGAAGGGGGGGGGAGAAGGGGGCATCTATAAGGAAGGGGGGGGAGAAGGGGGCATCTATAGGGGGGACATCTATACAGGGGGCATCTATAAGGAAGGGGGGGGAGAAGGGGGCATTTATAGGGGGGGAGAAGGGGGCATCTATAGGGGGGCATCTATAAGGAAGGGGGGGGAGAAGGGGGCATCTATAAGGAAGGGGGGGGAGAAGGGGGCATCTATAAGGAAGGGGGGGGGAGAAGGGGGCATCTATAAGGAAGGGGGGGGGAGAAGGGGGCATCTATAGGGGGGGAGAAGGGGGCATCTATAGGGGGGCATCTATAAGGAAGGGGGGGGAGAAGGGGGCATCTATAAGGAAGGGGGGGGGGAGGGGGCATCTATAAGGAAGGGGGGGGAGAAGGGGGCATCTATAAGGAAGGGGGGGGAGAAGGGGGCATCTATAAGGAAGGGGGGGGGAAGGGGGCATCTATAAGGAAGGGGGGGGGAGAAGGGGGCATCTATAAGGAAGGGGGGGAGAAGGGGGCATCTATAAGGAAGGGGGGGGGGAGAAGGGGGCATCTATAAGGAAGGGGGGGGAGGGGGGGGGAGAAGGGGGCATCTATAAGGAAGGGGGAGGAGAAGGGGGCATCTATAAGGAAGGGGGGGAGAAGGGGGCATCTATAAGGAAGGGGGGGGGGAGAAGGGGGCATCTATAAGGAAGGGGGGGGGAGAAGGGGGCATCTATAAGGAAGGGGGGGGGAGAAGGGGGAATCTATAAGGAAGGGGGGGGGAGAAGGGGGAATCTATAAGGAAGGGGGGGGGGAGAAGGGGGCATCTATAAGGAAGGGGGGGGAGAAGGGGGCATCTATAAGGAAGGGGGGGGGAGAAGCGGGCATCTATAAGGTAGGGGGGAGAAGGGGGCATCTATAAGGAAGGGGGGAGAAGGGGGCATCTATAAGGAAGGGGGGGGAGAAGAGAAGGGGGCATCTATAAGGAAGGGGGGGAGAGAAGGGGGCATCTATAAGGAAGGGGGGGAAGAGAAGGGGGCATCTATAAGGAAGGGGGGGGGAGAAGAGAAGGGGGCATCTACAAGGAATGGGGGGAGAAGAGAAGGGGCATCTATAAGGAAGGGGGGGGGGAGAAGGGGGCATCTATAAGGAAGGGGGGGGGAGAAGGGGGCATCTATAAGGAAGGGGGGGGGGGAGAAGCGGGCATCTATAAGGTAGGGGGGAGAAGGGGGCATCTATAAGGAAGGGGGGAGAAGGGGGCATCTATAAGGAAGGGGGGGGAGAAGAGAAGGGGGCATCTATAAGGAAGGGGGGGAGAGAAGGGGGCATCTATAAGGAAGGGGGGGAAGAGAAGGGGGCATCTATAAGGAAGGGGGGGGAGAAGAGAAGGGGGCATCTACAAGGAAGGGGGGAGAAGAGAAGGGGCATCTATAAGGAATGGGGGGAGAAGAGAAGGGGGCATCTAGAAGAGAAGGGGGCATCTATAAGGAAGGGGGGAGGGGGACATCTATAAGGAAGGGGGGAGAGAGGGACCATCTATAAGGAAGGGGGGGCATCTATAAGGGGGGGGGAGAGGGCCATCTATAAGGGGGGACACCATAGGGGGAGAGCAGGCCATCTATAAGGGGAGAACATAGGGGGAGAGGGGGACAACATAGGGGGAGAGGGGGATATAAACGTACAACATTGGGGGAAAGGGGGCCATCTATAAGGGGACAATATAGGGGAAGAGGGGGCCATCTATACAACATGGGGGGGCATCTATAAGGGGGACAGCGGGGGGGGGGGGCAACATAAGGAAGCTATCTATAAGGAGGGGTGACAGAGAGGAGGGCCATGTACTAAAATGGGATCACATAGAGTCAGCCTACCCACTAAATGTGGGTGTAAAGGGGCCAATACAGATGTGCAGTTGGTAGAGATGAGGATGGTGACAGAGTGTGGAGCCTAATATGTCTGTCTGGCAGATTCTGTGGATTCGTGGCCCGGAGAAGTTCTCATAACGGCCCAGGGCAGATGGAAAAGAAAATGAAAAGGGAAGAACTCTGATCAGAGAAGAAGTCTCCTGTAAGTCACCTGATGTAACTGTACTGTAATTTATATGGTGTACAGAACCTGTGTAGAGCTGAGTGTGTTGATGGCATAGTGGTCGATCGAGAGGGGGCGGGCGGGGGGGGGGCCCCAATCAAAAGTTTGCTATGGGGCCCAGCCATTTCTAGTTACGCCCCTGGGAGCACTACAACCATTGGTTACATCTGGGCAATGATATGGAACACTACAACCATTGGTTACGTCTGGACTCATGTTTCTGTAGTCTTTCTTCCATTTCTTGATGTTATTCCATGGGTATTTTCATTCCATATGATATGTATAAGAGGGTGCTCACCTTCACTGTCAAAGCAGTGTGTGATGACTTACACAGTCCGCTACTTTGGATGTAATGTGGAGAGAAGAGGTTACTGATGCACTGGCTTTGCAAGGTATTATGTAAGCAGAAATAAAAGAAATGGCTGAAGTGCAGCAAGGAAGGGGTTACACTAAGCACTGAGCTGCTGCTGCCGCCTATCAAAGAGGGAAGTAAGCACAGTGGTATTTACACAGGGGACAGCTGCCCTGAGCCTAATGGGTGTGAGGGAAGGCTTTACCTTTGAGGCACAGTGTGGATCATCTACAGCAGGCAGACTGGCTCAGTTTGCAGGTACACAGTCCAGACTCTCTCCCTGTCTCCTGCACACAGCACATGATAAGCCCTAAAGGGGATATTACACATAGAATCCTATTTATAAGCACTGTCATGGTTTAAAGTGAATCTTCTGTGGCACCGGACAGGTGGTACAGATTCGCTATAGGCAGTTATATAGTGAATAATAATACTGAAGAAGTCTATACACGTCTAGAAGAATAATGACCACACATGGTGTGAATGCTGCGACCATAAATCGCCTTGTCTCAAATGTTAACATTGTTACAAGTTAGTGCAAACAATCACAAAAAAATTACAGGCAGTATATACCTTCAAGACTTTTAACATAGAATTTATCTAGAGTTTTCACAGAAAGGGGTAGATTGGTTTGCAATTGTTTTTTATATAACAAACAGAGGGTTGTCCAGTGAAAATATTTTTCTTTCAAATGACTTGCTTTCAGAAAGTTACATAGATTTGTAATTTTTTTTTTGTTTAAAAATCCTGCAGGTGGTGCAAGTGGTGTTTTTATTTCAATCTGACACAGTGCTCTCTGCTGACACCTCTGTCTGAGACAGGAACTGTCCAGAGGAGTAGCAAATTCCCATAGAAAACTTTTACTGCTCTGGGCAGTTCCTGACTGTGTCAGACTGGAAAGAAAATACAATTTCCTGCAGGACATACAGCAGCTTATAAGTACCGGATGACTTGAGATTTTCAAGTAGAAGTAAACTACAAATCTGTATAACTTTCTGAAACCAGTTGATTTGAAAGAAAAAGATTTTCGCTGAAGTACTACTTTAAAACTGACATTCCCATATTGTAGCATACCAGCATGATATGGTTAACATGGGCACAGTACACAGCTATCAACAGTTTGCATAGAGCTGTGCAATGTAAATTCCCTGGGCCCATGGAATCCCTGCCATACATACAGTAATCCAGGGATTCTCTATGCATGCCTAGCTTACTGTCAGTATTTTCCCAGGACTGAGTACTGTGTGTCTAACCCTAGGAAGCCACTGACCCACTTTCTGCAAGCCCTATGGACACAGGCAGCAATAGACAGGATCTTTCCCACTAACATGAATGGAAAAAACACCAAATATTCTTTAAAAATATGTTTAACAAAAAAACTTGATTTAAATTTTTATTTTAAGGCAGCGTAACAGAATAGGAAAACATAGACAAGTCAGCTTCCTTGTTCAGGAGTGAGGAGCAGCATTTATTTCCTTCACATGATTCATTACATTGATCATTGTTCATAACAAAGTAACCTCTACAAATAAAAATACTAACAGTCCTCTATGTAATTATAGTAATATAGACTATAAATGCTATATCAAGACTCTTTTCCTGATGGTTTATTGATTTATACAATAAATCTAGACATCTCCACATGGCCTCCTGGAAACCCCTGGAGTACACTGATATCTTATCATGACACATGAAACATGTTCAAGGCCTTTCACCTTCCTACATTAGGGCAAATACAATGGCATCAACTCCATGCTCTTCAATATTTATGATGAGAAGAAACTTTACCTTTTAGTTTAGTATGAGCTAAGATGGTGGCTAGAGGCATCATGGCTGAACTAACCTAGGCCTATGGCTTCCAGAAAAGAGGGGAGATGTTTAAATGTTGTAGGGTGACTCTTTACAATTATCTATCACTAGTGGTAAATGATATTTTCACTGCCAAAGCCTCACGCCAATACTCTGTGTACCCTTTCCTTTGCTTATCCGCTGCCGACCATCAATCATTCCCTCCCCCTACAAACTTTTGCATACCCAAGCTTGGGTCATCTCCACAGGCGTGGTCCTCACCAAGGGGAATTCAGTATCTCCCACTCACACATCATCTTCTCACCTCTTCCCCTCACTGTTGGCGTCTAGTGATGAGCGAGCATGCTCATCCGAGCTTGGTACTCATTCGAGTATTAGGGTACTCGATGGTACTCATTACTCGGACGAGCATCTCGCGATACTCGAGACAATGGCATCTTCCTCTGCATGTTTGCCGGCTTTTTTTAGCCAATCATCATGCAGGAGAGTCTTTTGGAGCTTTTAGCATCACGTGGGTCCCATACATGTTGATAGCAGCGGTTGGTTGGCCAGATCAGATGACCCTGCCATATAAAATCTCGGCCGCAGAGGCTAGGCTAACATGCATGCTGGAAGAGATTAGGAACAGAGCTTCTGCTTGTCAGGGAGAGCGTTAGGGAGGGAATTAGCGTTCCAGTAGGCAGGGAATACTATAGAAAGAACCCAACAGCCCTTGTAAGGGCTTAAAATTTTTATTTTGTTTGGAGTACTCCGGGCTACTGGCTGGGACTTGCAGTGCAGCTACCACGATCTTAGCTGCACACTGTGGTGATCGACTGCTGCCAGAAACAGTGTTAGGAAGGGAATTAGCGTTCCTGTAGGCAGGGATACTGGACAAAGAACACAACAGCCCTTGTAAGGGCTTAAAATTTTTATTTTGTTTAGAGTACTCCAGGCTACTGGCTGGGACTGGAAGGGCAGCTACCACGATCCTAGCTGCACACTGTAGTGATCGACTGTTGGCTGAAAGTGTTAGGAAGGGAATTAGCGTTCCAGTAGGCAGGGATACTAGACAAAGAACACAACAGCCCTTGTATGGGCTTAAAATTTTTACGAGCTTGGGTCCGCTGCAAAAATGCCCGAGTTTCCCCTTGACTTCAATGGGGTTTGTTACACGAAACGAGCACCCGAGCATTGGGAAATATTCGTCTCAAGTACCGAGCACCCGAGCATTTTAGTACTCGCTCATCACTAGGCTCTATCAAGATCAAGGCTCTGTCCCGGGGCCTCTACATGTCTGACCTGTAACAGATCATAGAATACCATGTCTTCTAGTATCCCTTCTATGCTGATGACTCTCAAAGTCTCTCTGGTCTGGATGTCACTTCTCTTTTAAGATCCCAGAGTGTCTATCGGCTAATATCTTCCTTCTTCTTCTCCCTCTAAAACTCAACATGGACAAAACAGAATTCATTATTCCCCCACCCCCACCCCCATCTAATCTCTCAATCAAAATCAATAGCTGCACTCTCTTCCCTATTCCACAAGTCCACTGCCTTGGGGTCACCTTTAATTTTGCTTTGTTATTCAAACTGCACATCCAGAACCTGACCGCCTCCTGCCATCTCCACTTTAAGAACAACTTCCAAATGCACTCTTTATTTAACTACAAGTCATGCCGGTACACGTCCTCATCATCTCCCAACTGGACTACTGTAACGTCCATACAACACCCTTGCTCCTCCTCTACCATTTCCCTCTGATCCGCTGATCCCTTCACTGGCTACTCATTGCTCGGCAAATTCAGTTTAAATTGTTAACCATGACATACAAGGCCTCCCACGACCTGAATCTCCTATCCTTACACAAGCTCTGAATGAAATGGTTTAAGGAGAAGTCTGACGATTTGAAAGATTTGACAACCGGCAGGGGCAAACATAATAAACAATCATTACTTACCTCTCCCTGTGCCCCCCAAATCGCCAGTTCACAGCTTCTGGGACCATGAGCAGGCAATCCATCAGCCGGGTTGTGATGTAGGTTGTGCAGGAGATCCGGGAGAGGCAATCCACTGCTGGAGAGGCATGGGGAGAGGTGAGTGGGGATTGTTTGTTTTTCATATCAATGGACTTCTCCTTTAAATCTGGTGTTTGCTATGTGCATTCATCAGCTGTTCTCGACTCACTCTGGACACTAACATAGGATAGTGGGAGTCAGCTTCGGGCCTGGGAATAAAGGAAACAGGAAAGTATCACAAACTCCGTAATCTATGTCCTTGGCACTTACAGTAATAAGAGGAAATCAAGAATATGTCAAATTGGGAGTATTTCCTTATCTCCCAGCTGTTGCAGGGTGGACAACACTTTTGACTAGACAACCGTCATGTCCAGGATTGTACATTTATAGATGGTCACGTTTACTTTATGGTATAAAATAAAGTGACATGTTTTTTGTGTCGAGATTTCCTCATATCACAGTTGTCTGTGTGTTACTTCAGGCCGTACTTTATCTTAGGGCTCGTTCCCACTGAGCAAAAGCAGCTGAATTTCTGCGCTGAATCAGCGCTGAAATTTCAGCCGTTAAAATAGGTGCAGAGCTAATTTCCATTGTGTTGAATGGAAATTCTGCTCTGCAGTTCACACAGTGGAATTTCCGCACTGAACTAATCCGCTTTCCGCCAGAAGGCTACGTTCACACAGAGCAAAAGGAGCGGATTACGCAAGGAAATATTTCCGCCTGAAATCAACTGACGCTGAATTCCGAGCAGAATATAAGCAGAATGCAAGCAGAATCCCTGCGTATTCTGCTAGGAAAGTGTTCAGCTCGTAATCAGCTCTTGACAAATTCAGCGCGGAATACTCGAGGAATCCGCGCTGAATCCGCATGCATTCAGCGCTGAAATTCAGCGAGTATTTGGTGAGTAAACTAGACTATACCAGAACATATACTACAATCCTCCTCCCCCCCCCTTTTCCCCATTTCCGCGCTGATTCAGCGAGTAATTTCCGCTTGTATTACGCTTGTATTCCGCGCTGAATCCGCGCTGAATCCGCGCTGAAACAGAAAATCAGAGCCCCATTGATTTGTATAGGCTTCCGCTAGCGGAAGAATGAACATGTTCATTCTTCTGGCGGAAAGCGGATTAGTTCAGTGCGGAAATTCCACTGTGTGAACTGCAGAGCAGAATCTCCATTCAACACAATGGAAATTAGCTCTGCACCTATTTTAACGGCTGAAATTTCAGCGCTGATTCAGCGCAGAAATTCAGCTGCTTTTGCTCAGTGGGAACGAGCCCGAAGAATGAACATGTTCATTCTTCCGCTAGCGGAAGCCTATACAAATCAATGGGGCTCTGATTTTCTGTTTCAGCGCGGATTCAGCGCGGATTCAGCGCGGAATACAAGCGTAATACAAGCGGAAATTACTCGCTGAATCAGCGCGGAAATGGGGAAAAGGGGGGGAGGAGGATTCTAGTATATGTTCTGGTATAGTCTAGTTTACTCACCAAATACTCGCTGAATTTCAGCGCTGAATGCATGCGGATTCAGCGCGGATTCCTCGAGTATTCCGCGCTGAATTTGTCAAGAGCTGATTACGAGCTGAACACTTTCCTAGCAGAATACGCAGGGATTCTGCTTGCATTCTGCTTATATTCTGCTCGGAATTCAGCGTCAGTTGATTTCAGGCGGAAATATTTCCTTGCGTAATCCGCTCCTTTTGCTCTGTGTGAACGTAGCCTTAGGGTGCGTTCATACTACAGAATCCGGGCGGATAACCCGCCGCAGATTTTACTGCTCGCCCCCATCTCCGCCCATGCCATAGACTCCATTCTATGCACAGGCGGATTCCGCTTTCCGCCCAAAGAATTGACTCCACCCGGATTCCGTAGTGTGAACAAGTTTAAAGCCAGAGCCTATGTATACTGGATTATTTAAGGGTTGATACTGTATATTCTCTCCTTGTCCACTTTAACACAACCGTGTCCAAGATTTCTCCTGAATGGGTGGATGCCTAGGTCAGAAAGCTAATGGGGGGGGGGGGGGGGAGACTACCTACTGGGGGTTAAATAGTATCTCCCTCTGTAGGTGGTTACCCTCCCCCAAGCAGGCAACCCCCAACCTTTAAAAAAAAAAAAAAAAAAAATCCCAGCTATACTCACTCTCCTGCACAGTCCATCTGCATCTGCGCTTTCTTCCTGCTCTGCAAGCGCTTGAGTAATATCACTTAAATGAAAGAGTACTGGGGAAGAAAGTGGCCCTTTGTGACAGCATCCACAATGCTGCTTGCAGCCACAACAGTGACTTGAAGGCTGTTGACACTGCTCGCTTTGGAGAGGTGACCAATGGAGACTGGAAGGAGCTGGACTGCAAGCTGCAGGAGACCAGAGTAGGTAAGTATGCCGATTTTTTTTTTTTTTTTTTTTTTTAACTAGCCCCCCACACGCAACACATATGCAAATTTTATGGAGCATAAAAGTTGAACGTTTTCATATAAGTCTTTGTGTTAGGGCAACGCCCATAGCATTTACCTGTATGCCACTTTAGGTAGGTGCCCAACAGACCTGTAATTATCTGTGTGGTTCCAAATCAAAGTACATGGAGCAGCATGCTGGGAAGAATATCAACTCAGACACAATGTTCTGGGTATAGGCAGAAATATCCTTCTACCTAGCTCGTGAAAGAGTTTATTATACACATTTGCCTACCTGTCACATTAATATATTGTATGGCAAATCACACAGTATAAATATTACTTGTGACCATAAATTGGCACAGGTGCAATTGTTAGATTTATTTGGTTTCTTTGAGGATATGTTTGCTTTAGCATAGTTTAATACAATACCTGGAAGGCGCCAAGGAGAAAGGTATTGTGTAGAACTTAGCAAATATATCAATTCTGACATTACCCAGCCTCAGCCAGCATCCCATGGTCTGAAACACTTATTAGGACCAGGATAGGGTTGTCTCTTACATAACCCTTATTTTGTTTGTAGACTCTATCTTGCCCTCTCGGAGCTCCTATGTCTTCACCACATTGGGATCCATGTTGTTGACTTTCTCTTGCACTCTCGGAGCTCCTATGTCTTCACCACATTGGCATCCATGTTGTTGACTCTCTCTTGCCCTCTAGGAGTTCCTCTGTCTTCACCACATTGGAGTCCATGTTGTTGACTCTCTCTTGCCCTCTAGCAGCTCCTCTGTCTTCACCACATTGGGGTCCATGTTGTTGACTCTCTCTTGCCCTTTAGGAGCTCCTCTGTCTTTACCACATTGGGGTCCATGTTCTTGACTTTCTCTCGCTCTCTCGGAGCTCCTCTGTCTTCACCACATTGGCATCCATGTTGTTGACTCTCTCTTGCCCTCTAGGAGTTCCTCTGTCTTCACCACATTGGAGTCCATGTTGTTGACTCTCTCTTGCCCTCTAGCAGCTCCTCTGTCTTCACCACATTGGGGTCCATGTTGTTGACTCTCTCTTGCCCTCTAGGAGCTCCTCTGTCTTCACCACATTGGGATCCATGTTCTGAGGCAGTGCTCTTTACAGGGTCCTTTCCCTCAAGGAGCACACAGACATCATGGAAAGATTCAACCTGTTTGCTTTACTTGGGACAAGCAACAAGCAACAAGCATTACATGTGTCTCTACAAGATGGAGGATGCTTGAGAACAAAGAATCAACCACAGAGCGAATAGTGAAGGCCTAGCAGAACTATGCATGTAAATACACATTAACACTTAAAGTGAATGTACCACTAGGTATATCCCTTTGCGTTTTTTACATGAACAGACCAGCTGTGTTTTGGAGGCTACTTGTCATGGTGGCCAGGAGCAGTTTGAACTAAGGTAAGGTGCGAGGTGTAGGTGCAAGTGGGACGGTAGAGTCCCACTTTAAACAACTTTCAAACTTGAGTAACAAAATAGTCACAAATAGTGCTCAGGTGCAAAAATCAATAATGATAAACCAACAGGTAGATAGGTGAGTTGATAAAAGAAACTGTAACAGGTGTCTTGAGAGTGTTTGAAGAAATCCTCGTACTCACGTATGGATGAGTCTCAGTTATCTCACCTAACTGCTTTCTGCCCCACAGTGTCGGGTTTCTGTCCTATTGGGGTAGTACAAGTCCCTGGGTGGAGATGGCTTGTAGTGTCCTTCCTACAAAGCTGAGTGTCTGTGAGTAGAGAGCGGCTTGCTGGCACTGTGCTCTACTGCAGATCCTGTCTTAAGTTTATCCATTCCTTTTCTCTAAGGTGGTCGACTGTCCTGTTTTAGCTGTAATGTCCACAGCATAGGCAAGGATGAAGACTCCCTTGACTTCAGTTTCCCTAAGAGTCTTGTCTTGTCCATGAAGGTTGGGAAGCTAGGTCTGTCTGCTCTCTTCTCTCTCTGACATCAGAATGAATCACTACAGGAAGTGTAGACTAAAGAGAGCAAGTGTGTGTGTGTGTGTGTGTGTAGCTAGACCTAGTGTTAGCTTCAGCTGTGCTTGTCTGAGTGTGACATCTAGTGGTTAGAGTAAGGAACTGCGGCCTATCCTAACCCGTGACACTAGAGAAATATAGTTTTACCAAGGTGTAAGAAAAGAAAGAAAAACATTTAGTGGGACATTACAAATGCATAAAGCATCCCTAGCCTACTGTCCTTGTAGTTTCCAAGAGGAAGGAGTAAGGATATCTGACCATATGTCTCTACTTCTTATAAAGCACACTATGCTTATAGCTTAAAGCTGGCACAGGCTTCACCTGTATCCCCCTTTTTTCTTTTTTTTTTTTGCGTATCTCTATATCACTACTAGCCATTGATTGGAATTTACCTTTCAGATTTATTTTCTTTTTAGGATTCTCTGATCTTCCTTCCATCTCTGTGCCTGGTGTCTGTCTTCTATCCAAATTTCTCCTCAGAAGGTGGAAAAGTAAAGCACCAAAATGGCCGCCATCTCCATATTTTGTTGCACAATTCTCATATCTGGAACATAGCGATCAAAATAAAAAATACAAAATAGGAAGTAAAACAAAGGAAATGTTAAGTTCTGCTTAATGCATAACCTCAGGTTCCTCATTTTCTCAGTGTAAGACCCGAAGGGAAGTCTGGCTCATGCGAACCATCCTGATTATTATTTATAGTGATATTACCTAATTGTGAATCATTTATCCTTACCTCCAGACATTTCGGATAGCCAAAGGGAGACAATCTTGGTTACATTTTTACATCCGTTTCTATATGCCAGAATATTTCTTAATTTAAAGGGGTATTCAGGAGAATTTTATTTTTTTTTTCAAATTAGAAAATGTTAGAAAGTTATATGGATTTGTAATTTACTACTATTTAAAAATCTAAAGTCTTCCAGTACTTATCAGCTGCTGTATGTCCTGCAGGAAATGGTGTATTCTTTCCAGTCTGATACAGTGCTCTCTGCTGCCACCTAAGTTCATGTCAGGAACTGTCCAGAGCAGGAGCAAATCCCCATAGAAAGCCTCTCCTGCTCTGGACAGTTCCTGACATGGACAGAGGTGGCAGCAGAGAGCACTGTGTGAGACTAGAGAGAATACACAGGACATACAGCAGCTGATAAGTACTGAAAGACTGGAAATTTTTAACAATTTACAAATTTTTAAATTTTTATTCAAAGAAGCAGTTAAAAAAAATTATTATTGGCTTTCCGGCAGGCGCTGGCACGCATACTCACACCAGCTGATCGGTGTCTACGTTCCGGTCCCGCGGCGCCGTTCAAATACGGCACGTGCTCACTTCAGCTTCTGCAGTGATTCCTCTTCTCTATCTTGTAATTGAACGGCGGAAGTCACACGCTTCCATAGAGAATGCAAGGAATGGCGCAGGAGCCATGGAAGTCAGTGGAGTTTAATATTTTCAATCACCCCCTCCTCGGGCATACAGCTAAAAGCCCCCTGCCTTGAGAGCCCCTTTAAAATTATCCTATTCTAACCTTTATAACTTTTTTAATTCTTTGGCTATATTCACATTACGTAAGAGACCGGCAGTTCTGTGACCCGGCCGGGTCACGGAATAGCCGGTCTCAGAAAAGATCATCCTGGCTGGTACTGCAGTACCGGCCGGATGATCTTTAGAGCTGCAGAGTTCTGATGCGGACGCATCTGTGCGCGCCCGCATCAGAACTCTCCACAGCACACTATGTACAATGCACAGTGTGCACTGACAGGGTTTTCTGTGGCTGCTATTCAATGAATAGCAGCCGCAGAAAACTGACATGTCAATTCTTTCAGCGGAATGCGGAATCAGCCGGCCCATAGACAGGTGTCTATGGAGCCGGTGGAAAGGCGCTCATCCGTGAGTGCGTACAGCCGGCGGAATAACGCGGAGTTTATCCGCGAGAATTCCTCAATGTGAACCCACCCTTATACCGCAATGGAGGGGCAGAAAGCAAGGTGTAAACCAAAATGTGCCAAAAGGTTAAAACACAAGCTAAAAGAACACTATGTAAAACATAAATACATGACATTTTGAGGCTTATTTTACTGGTGAACCTTGTACACTTTCCAGCCCCAAAATAGACAGCCTTATGTGCACATTAAAGCACCATGCACCTCTTTTACAGCTATAATAACGTAAACTGTGACAGGAATGCGTTTTGAGGTGTTATTCCTCCATCAGACGCTAGAGGGAGCACTTATCTACAGGCTGCAGACAGGAAAACTACAATCCCCAGAAACCATTGGGATTAAGGGACCGTCTACAAAGTGACACTGTGCACTATATTAGCAATTCACCATTTGTTTGTTATGCTCCCGGGTTAACGTTACTTGCTGCTGAACGATACCGAGTAAAGTCGAAGTGATCATATAATCGGAGAGAACGCATGAGAGTGAAGTGGTCACCAGGGGGCGCTGTGTACGTATTGTAGAGGTGCCTGCTCTTTGTACACGGTTCCAGACTGGGGAGCTGAGTGTGGTAACGATGAACTGCTACCGGGTGGACCCTTTATTAGACAGGTGAGAGTCCGGGGGGCCACACACAGAGGGGGACCTGTGTTTCATATATTTGGTGGGGGAGGGGGTGTTTACATTTGCAAACTGCTCTTGTGCATTGTTTGGTATCAATAAAGTTAGTTGAAGCAGTCACATGATATGCTCA
Source organism: Dendropsophus ebraccatus (assembly GCF_027789765.1). Lineage (NCBI taxonomy): Eukaryota > Metazoa > Chordata > Amphibia > Anura > Hylidae > Dendropsophus > Dendropsophus ebraccatus. Next base: position 13,380,901 of record NC_091454.1, on the reverse strand, counting down.
CATGTAGCTAATTAGAGTACAGCTTTCGTTTCTTCTAGCGCTCTGATTGGTTGCCATGGACAACCAGAGACCGTTTTTATTGAACTGTTTGCTAAATCTGTCTGATTGCTGCCCAGAGTAACCAATCACAGCGCAGCTTTCATTTTTAGTCATGCCCATGAAAACTTTTGATTGGTTGCTATGGGCAACAGAAACAATTGTCATTATATAAAGCTTTCATAGATTAGCTCCAGACAGTAATGTGGTCCCTGATGATTGTGTAGCCACAGTCAGTCTGATCGGCCATCTGCCCCAACGTTAACTCACTATTATTTGTGACACCATCCTGTGTTTCAGTGATCCCCTTTAAATTTTTCTAGCTGACAGACAACTTGTCATTGGCAATTGTTTTGGGCTATTAAAAAAATCTTTATCCAGAGGCTTTGGCCAGTATTGTGGCTTGTTCTTAAAGGGAACCATTCACCCCGTGGCCCCCGGCAGAAACTGACATACAGTGACTTAAAGGTCAATATACTTACCACATCGCTCCCGGTCCCGTCCCGGATCCCGTTGTTGACACGGAGAAATCGACGATTCTTCTTCTCACGCTCATTATGGTAATGAGCGCCGCCGGGTCCGAAGTCCAGCCTTCTCCCCGCCTCCGACACTTGATTGACGCCGGGTCCTCTTCCTCCTCGTCTTCTTTCTTCTCGCCGGATCCCGCGCAGGCGCCGTGACAGTCGTTTTCGGCGCATGCGCAGTTCACAATTGAAGCCGCTCCGCAGCTTCACTGTTTACTGCGCGTGCGCCGATTGGCTCGAACACGTATCCTGTTTACCGCGCAGGCGCAGAAGAGGTGACGAGACCATCGCAACGGCGCCTGCGCGGGAATTCGTCTGAAGACTGAAGACGTCAATCAAGTTCCAGGAGGCGTGGATGGGCGGCGACGAGAAGAGGACCTCATGAATAAGTTGGACTCGTCCGTCGTTTCCTATGGACGTTGGACTCATCTCAGCTCATTACCATAATGGGCGGGAGAAGAAGAATCGGCGATTTCTCCGTGTCAACAACGGGATCCGGGACGGGACCGGGAGCGATGTGGTAAGTATATTGACCTTTATGTCACTGTATGTCAGTTTCTGCCGGGGGCCACGGGGTGAATGGTTCCCTTTAAAGGAGAAGTTCAGCCAAAAGTATTTTTTAATATGTTATTTAAATTCTCTGAAATACCATGACGCCACGAATCAGGTGTAATTGCAATGGCGTGTCTAGCAGGGGGCGCACTATATATAAAATTCAATGAGTACCATTGACTTCTATATATATAGTGCGCCCCTGCTGGACACCCTATGGAATCAATGGATGTCAATGTAAAACTGTATGCACTGTTGTATACTGTACTACTCCCCCATCATCTGCTCATAGTATGAGCAGATAATGCGGGAATAGTACCAAGGCCATGCCCATCACCAATCTGGCCCCCCCGCTGCCGCCACATATGCTCTGTACTACTTCCCCATCATCTGGGGAAGTAGTACCAAAGCTATCCTCATCACCGCCGATGCCGAGCCTGCCATTGTAGTTCACCTGATCCTGGAGCAGCATTCCGGAGCTTCGGATCACTATTCCCATGAGGGAACCCCTGCTCCGTCGCTGATGCCTGCCCCTGCCCCGGTCTAATGATAGCATTTTTATATTTCTAGATTCACCCATTTTATGTAGATGGGAAGTACGTTAGTAAAGCAGTATATATTGTTCTCTGTGGGTTTTGTCTCGGCAGGTGCCTTGTTTGCTTATCAAGAAACATCACCAGATACGAGTCGGACCTGGAGCCTCTTCCCCCGCACCTCAAGGACAAGCTGATAACACTGCTGTGTGTCCAGGGGCTTCTCACAGACGCCAACATTGGACGGGTAAGGGTCTTGCAATTGGATGGAATTATCCCACTCAATTGAGCAACAGTGACAGAGTGTCATAAGTGTGAGGTGGAATTGTGGAGCTTTCCTTTAAATTGGCACTGTCATAGAGACATATCAAAAGTTTTTCAGACCCCAATCTCATCGCTAGGGTGAGCTGGGAGAAGTGTTCGCTTAGCACTTTCTCTCCCAGTTCTGTGTCACGTGATAGTCCAGAACAGTAGCAGGTAGAAAGTATTGAAAAAGTAGCGAGCAGAAAGTGTTGAAAAATTTTGGTGAACAACCCCTTTAAGGTACTTTCCGCCATCACATGCATGTGTCGGCTGTAATATTGAGACAACACCTGCCACTATTGGTTGGTATTGGGATGACTCACGATCAGTGGCGACTACGGCATCTAAATGGTAGACATGGTAGACCCCATGATATAATAACAGAGTGCCAGTAGGATCCAATAGTAGATGGGAGCCCAACGACAGCCACCAATACAGAAGCCTATTAGGCCTATTGTGCAGCCCCCCCAGTGTTAGACCTCATTCATTAATATATATATATAATACTGCTTACCTAGACACCCAGACTGAGAGCATTATAGGAATCTAGAGCAATGTGAACCCTAACCTTTACCCCGATGCCATGCATTGGTCACTACTACATTTCTCTTTTTGTGCTGCCATCTTGTACTGACGCGGTTGTATCTTTCCCAGGTCTTACATCCATCTGTTAAAAAACTCGACCTCCGTGACTGTGACGTATCTGACAACGCCCTGAGGCTGATAACCTGCTGCCGACAACTCAAGAAAATAAACCTGAACTCCAGCAAAGGAGAAGAGAGGACCTCTGTCACGTCTGAAGGTAGAGTCCTCACGTTGCTAATTCCTATCAAGTCTAAGCTTCTTACGGTCCTATTAGACTAATCGGTTTTTAACGATTAATGACTAACAATAAATGATCGCAAACGAGATTTATGATTTTAGGATCAGATCAAAATAATCGATCAAGCACACATGAACGATTTTTCGATCGTTGCCTGCAATTACACAGGATGATTAATGATTAAATGCAAGCGATTTAACGATTTTCTTTTTTGTCCTTTTTTTGTTTTTCTATTCCTGAATTTTAGAAGCCAAAGGACTAAGCCATCCCGCAATTATGTCACCTCTTTTTCTCTCCAGGAATCACAGCGATTGCTCAGTCTTGTCCATACCTCCATGAGGTCACTCTTAAGAAATGTTGCAGTCTGACAGACGCCGGGGTCCTGGCTCTCTCGCAGAATTGCCCCCTATTGCAGATCATTAACCTGAGCGGCTGTATCAGGGTTGGCGATGCGTCCTTGGAGGCGCTGGGGCAGTACTGTCCTCTGCTGCACAGTGTGGACTTGTCGGCCACACAGGTAAGAGCTACATAGACCTATTGCCCGTGCCCCATTTTCTTTCTTGTCCATGATGTTATTATTAGCAATGACTGTGGTGTTATTATCGCCCTCTACAGGTGACTGATGACGGCATTGTAGCTTTAGTGACTGGAAAATGTGCAAAAAACTTAAAGGTACGGTTCATATTCGCAGGTGTTTTAGGGAGGTTAAATGGTGTTTTTTTTTTTTTTTTTTTTTTTTGAGAACTGCACCTCTCTTGTTCGCTGGTTGTGCTTTGTATTGCAACTTCAAGCTGGTTTGTGGTTGATTTCATGACCACTGCTTGCTGTCAGTGAGTAGGAACATCCTTGTTTCCATCTACAAGCCAAAAGCCTATCCTGACCATAGATATGTATGTGCACATCTCATCTCGAGCAAAGGACAAGATTGCTCGCTGTATTGAGGTTATAACCTTCCATTGTTCCCTGCAGGAGATTCACATAGTCCGTTGCACACGCGTGACGGATGATGCGGTGGAGGCCATACTCACTTGCTGTCCCAGCATCGACATCCTGCTCTTCCATGGATGCCCACAAATCACAGGTTAGCCAGTGCTTTTCATGTTCTGCGTTATGATGGAAGATGCTTATAGAGGAGATGTCACCTCTCCCAACTTTGGTATATGCTTGCATGTCCCATGAGTCGCAAAAAATGAGGCGACTTTTAAAAAATCTTTTAAAATATTATAATTGAGTTTTTATATGAATTTTTTAAATGTTCCTCATTATTATAGTTTATGTTCTATCAATCTAAGGCCCTTATTTATAAAAAACAGAAAAACACTTTCTCACACAGAAATACATTTTTTATACATTTAGCTAGAAAGGGTGATGCATTTCCTCCATATATCAGTAATAAAGCACTGGCCCTATTAGATAAGATGGTCGGGTTAATATATCCGCAGGCTGTGTGTGTGTGTGTGTGCTATGGCTGCAGCAGGCTGTGTGTGTGTGCTATGGCTGCAGTAGGCAACGTGTGTGTGTGCTATGGCTGCAGCAGACTGTGTGTGTGAGGTATATCTGCCGTAGGCGGTGTGTATGTGTGCTATGGCTGCAGCAGACTGTGTGTGTGTGTGTGTGTGAAAGAGAGAGTCAGAAATTCCAGGGGGGGCAGGGGGTGATGGGATCATAATAAAAAAGTCCTAATTACCAGTCCCCATGCCCCTGCAGTGCAGCATCACCGCTTATGGTCCCCCACTCAGCCAATCAGTGAGTGAGGCGGGACACAGCTGAGCGGGTAGTTCCTGTAGGGTCGACACGATTCAGGAGCCTAGACGCTAACAGAGAGCTGATAAATTTGGGCCTATGTCTGACCTCTCTGTCACAGGTATATAGCATTGTTAGCAGTTTGTCTTTGTGTATTGTGAATATTTAATTAGAAAGATAGAAGATTGTCAGCAGTGGGCAGGGTCTGTTACAGCCCATGGAGGGTAATGTAACTGTTTGTGGAACTAATGGTCATGTCCACTACAATTACCAGCAAGCTCTGCACTGCTCAGACTTCCGACAGCTCCATAGACTTATAATAGGGCCACCCAGAGAAGCAAGATGGAGATCACTAAGAGACAGAAACTAAAGCGTGCTACCGCCCACCTCTCCCTGCACCTTTATAACTTGACGGGACACATAACACGTCCTTAGAGATCACTGAGAGAGAGAGAAAGCTGGGTGACAAGTCCATTATTGTTTCCTATATAAAACACTTGACTGAAACAGCAATACAATGGACGTCGCATATTGCAGGACGTTCACAGTCGGTTTTACTAATGTTGCTGTGTTTCATCTTTTCCAGATCGTTCAGCAGTCGCCATAGAACAGCTGCTGGGATCGAAAAAGCTGAGGCAGGTCACATGGACTGTGTAAAAGTGTCAGCTCCTGGGGCCGCTCACATAAGCACTTTCCCGTTTTATTGTGTCTTACATCTGTCCTTTTGATGTATACTGTATATGTGAAGCCCCTCATAGAGGTTAAAGGGGGATCAGTGTTAGCTGGTGAGATGTTGTTGTCACCGCTTCTCTCCTCCATAGATATACACAGACGTGTACAGGATCCTTGCTTGATTGACAGTTATCTGGAATCCGGCTTCCAACTGACTGTCAATCACACAGGGATGTAAAGGGGAGCAAGGAGATATTATAGCTTCCAGATCTTCAGACTTGGCACCAGAGAATAAAATCATTTTTCTATGTTATGGAAGCACAGATGGATATATAAAAAGTACCATATGTCTCCTCGACGTAGTGTAGCTGTCGTAAAAAATTTTTTTTGCAGAAATCAATAGTCCAGGTGATTTTAAGAAACTTTGTAATTGGGTTTATTAAGCAAATATGCCATTAAAGGCCTTTTCCCAAGCCCCCCTCCTCTCCTTTCTGTCATCCACTGCTCAGAATCAGGAAATCTCGACTTTTTATATCAGTCGGATCCTGTCTGAGCTATGGAGAGGGGAGGGGGGAGGAGCGAGATTGTTCTCTGTTCTCTGCTGCTGACTATAGGATTACACAGTGGGGGAGCTATTCAGAGGTCAGAGAGGTCAGTGGTGACATCAGAGGAGAGAGCCTAATGATGTAGCAGTAACTTAAAGCGTAACTGTCATATTTTTTTTTACTGCAGAAATCAGTAGTATAAACGATTTTAAGAAACTCTGTAATAGGTTTTATCAGCCAAAAAAGCCTCCTTCTGTACTCAAGAAGCAATCTCCCAGCCTCCCCCCCTGACTTCTTATCTGTGCATTATCAGGCAAACACGTCTTCATTACAGAGAAGCCAGTGAAGACGGGCTCTGCTCTCCCATTCTATCCTTATGGAGGGGGGAGGGGCCGAGGGAAATGAGGGAGCAGGAAGAGGTGACATGAAGGTCAGCTGTTTGTAGACTCTCTGGGCACCTAAACCGCAGGATTCTGGGGTCAGAAAGGTCAGTGCTTATCTATGAACTTACTGAGAGAAGATTGCAGGGTGTTGTGCTGTGCAAGACTGCTCCGTGCTCAGTCACTCCTAACAGCCCCTCCCCTCTCCATAGTCACATAATGGACACAGACATCCTGCTTCTTCTGAAGTGAGGGGGGAGGCTGGGAGATTGCTTTTTCAGTCCAGAAGGAAACTCTTTTGGTTTATAAAACCTATTACAGAGTTTCTTAAAATCGCTTGTACTATTGATATTTAATGTTTTCAAAAAAATGACCCTGAAATGACAGTTACGCTTTAACTCTTTGTTGTCCTGTTTTGGTGCCTCATCTCCCTCTCTCCATAGGAAAGCCATGAAGACGGGGGGAGAGCTTCAAACTGCTTTTTCGTGACAAAAATTCATTTTCGGCTATGAAACCCAATTACAAAGTTTCTTAAAATCGCCTGTACTATTGATTTCTGCAAAAAAAAAAATAATTAACAGCTATCTAACAGTGTCAGCAGCTTGAAAGATGAATTGCTGATGAGAAAATCCCTTAAGGATCGGTTAGGGTCTCAGTGCTGAGACCCCATCCAATTGTTAAATATAGGCACGCGAAGCATAAAGTCCCATTACTGGAAACAGACTCCATTATAGTCTATAGAGCTTGTCCACCTGCACTGAGCCAAGGAGAGAAGCGCACTACAGAATGCTTCACCTGGACAAAACTAATGATCAGAAGGGGTCTTAGCACTAAGACCCTATGCAATCTTAACATTTGATACGTCCGTGCGAAATCAATAGTTAATTCAAGCGACAGTAACACTATAAAAAGACATTAGCACTTAGTTTTCTATAACGTTACTGCTCTGGTCTTTCTTCAATGTCATTGCTCATCAGGTAAGAACCTATGAAGCTTTAGAGAGGTAGAAAGTTGCTCCTTTTTTTGTATTTTATTGAAACGCTGTTTTTTTTTGTTTGTTTTTTTGCTTCATAGTATTAAATAAATCCTCTTTGTTTTGAAATAACCCTAGAGATGCATATGAACAGTGATCTATCTATCTATCTATGGGACAGTGATGGCCAGGATGTAGGGTGCCCAAAGCTAAATACTATGGCCAGGATCCATCTGTACATAAGGAATAGATGTGTGTATGAGCCCTTATGGGGATGTCCACATAGACAGAAACTGGAACATGCTCTAAATATGGCTGAAATGCAAATGAAATTATAGGTGGCATTAATGCAGGAGCCATAGGTTCCTATGATGCCAGTGTGAACAGAGCCGAAAAGACTAGTGATGATCGAACAGCGCTGATGTTCAGGTTCGTACGAACTCGAACCATTGGTATTTGACTCCCGCAGTCTTCCTGTTCCGTGGGGAAGGTGGAGACAGCCCAAGTCCGTCTCCCCACGGAATGGGAAGACTGTGGGAGTCAAATACCAATGGTTCGATCATCAGCGCTGTTCAATCATCTCTAGAAAAGACATGACTATCATATTCATAGCAGTGTCATTTCAGCCAGTCACGCACCTCCCTCCAGTGCAGCATCGGCCCATCTCTAGTGCCTCAGGCTGTGTCCTCAAGCATAACATCAGTCTCTGAGCCCATTCAGTGATGTGATGCCAGTCTCTGAATAGGTTTACTATCACAATGCATGTCACCACCCTCCTGCCATGTAAGTAGGGTAATGGTAACCTCAGGCCAGGCTTACTTATGTGATGCCAGCCTAAAGCCCGTTCATTTCCGCCATGTGTCCCACCAGCCTAAGGGCACATATGATCCTAGACTAAAGTTGTAGTGTGATTATTGGCTGAACGGGTTGCTATCACCCTGTGTAATATGGACACAGATCGGATGCTTATCGGGTCATTTTGACTTATTACCAAAAAATCATTAAAAAAATATATACAGGTTTTTCAACCTGGAAGCCTGTGAACATCTGAGGTGTACAACAAAGACAGCGTGGAAGCATCTTAAGGCTATGTTCACACTGCGTATGAATCCGTCCGTAGTGCGAACCGCGAATATACGCACGTAGTTTTGAGGTTGATGCGTTCGCTTGAAAGTATACGATATACGCCCGCACAGTGCACACTACGTATGAGCTTACGGCCAGATCGTATACGGCGCCGTGAAAAATGAAGACCAATGTTTGAGGACGGAAATGTTGAAACTCACAGCCGTGAATTCCCATGCGGTCCCGTACAGAGTACTTATTTTAGCCAAATTAAACTTGAACTTTTTCGATCCAAAAGGTTCTGTGTGGTTGACGGGGCTGGGCGAAGATTTCCAAGTAAATGAACAGCCTCAGATCGCTTCGAAACAAGCTAGGGAAGCATAACTACTACGGTCGTATGTTCGCGGTTCGTACGCATCCGGCCGCATGTCGATTTTTTTCCACGCTGGTGGCGTACGATCTACGGACGGATTCATACGCAGTGTGAACATAGCCTAAAGGAGTTTTCCAGGCAAAAATAGATTGATGGTCTAGCCACACAATAGTACTGAAGTATCAGGTATAAGTCATGGACATCAAGGTTCATATCTCCACACGGCACTGGTGGTCAGTCCATAGTTATCTTGCTTACTCGTCTCTGGTAAGAAATATTCTACTACTTTCCTCAGCTGTTTCTTTATGGGGTGTCCAAGGAAATGCCCTCGTCCTGGGTCTCCGATAAGGACCGTGGTCCCATGCTGCTGTATACATCGTCTGAGCCACCGGTGGAGAGAATCGGCCAGCTGCTCATCATAAAACATGTCACCCAGGACAATCACATCCCAACGTCCTGCGTCTTCACCGATTATATTCTCGGGATGAAAGAGTAAATTGCCTATGCGGTTTAGCTGGCAGTTCAGACCGATCGCTGCTCCTGCAACTGGAGATCAGAAGACAGATTTGCAACAGGACAACATTATGAAAGTATAAAAGCTGTATACACATTGCTTGGTACAGCAGTATACCACCTACATGAAGAACAATGACAAGAGGTCATCAAGAAAGGAGATTTACCCATAGTTGTCACCAACAACCTAATACTAACCCATTGAGGTCCAGACTCTACAAGACGTCTCTAGGTGTCTGATGGTATCTGACACCAACAGGTGCCATTTCTCTCCCAGAAAACTGGTTTTAATATTGTAGCTGATTGTTGTTTATAGTACTTTGTATTACCTGTATTGGGGTACTAGTAATTATAAGAAGACTTGGGTACTAATGTAACTACCCAGATGCCACATTAAGCCCGCGTACCCCCCCCCCCCCCAACCACCCCTCACCTGGATCAATATCATTGGCTACGACATAGGAGGCTCCGGACATCTTCCCGGCGATTGATACGGCTCCACATCCACTACCAAGATCTAGGACCCTCCTGCGATGTACGATATCTGGATTATCTAGCAGATACCTAGAAAAGGAATAAAAGGATACTGACGATGACTGAATACAACTAGTGTTGAGCGGAGATGCTAAACTGTTCTGGTTCAGCACTGTTCTTCAAACCCGAAGGCTTAGCATTTGACTTCAGGCGGCTGGAAAAGTTGCATGCTGCACTATGAAGTCCTGGAAAACATGGATACAGCTATAGGCATAAACCGACATAAAACATAAGCAATAACACAAGAGCAGCTATACACTAAGGGCCCTATTACACGGGACGATTATCATGCAAAATATCGTTAAATCGTTCGTATTTAAGCGATAATCGTTCGGTATAATTGCAGGCAACGATCAAAAATTGTTCGTATGTCGTTAATCGTTGATTTAGATCTGAATCTAAAATTATCGTTAATCGTTCGCTGAAATTCCATATTCGTTCGCTCAAGTTCCGCGTTTTTTCACTAATCGTTCAGTGTAATTGCACATTGTTTAGTGTTTTGCTGGGATCAAAAGGAGTAAACGATCATAGTAACGATTGTAACTAACGATTATCGTTCTGTGTAATATGGTGAACAATTTCAGGTTAACGAAATTGTTTGCGATCGTTTATCATTAGTCGTTAATCGTTAAAAATCGCTACATGTAATAGGACCCTAAATCACTTACCTGGCCAGTGCCTGTCCTCCCGGCCAATATATAGCCCAGTAGGGGTCGCCATAGGGCCAGTGTTCAGGGCGGAGGTGCCAGTATTTACACCGTGGGGTGAGCAGCAATAATCTGATCTCTGGAGTCAGGTGCTCCGTAACCACCTCCGTGTTCTGCAGTATGAAGCTCTGTAGATAGGTGGCACTGGTGTGCTGCGCTGTGCAGTACAACACTTTCCCAGTGTGAGATCTCAGCAGAGACCTGCACAGCCGCAGCATGCTGTCACCGGGAAGGAAGTGATGACCTAGGAGTCACATGACAAAGGTCATGTGATAGTTTCTGTTTCCTGGATTTCCTGCGGAAGGACACACCAGGTTAACTTCCTTAACCCCTTCTTTGGATACAAGACATATTAATAGCAATAATAACCAATTCACCTCTTTAGACATAGGACAGTGTGTACTTGCGTATATATATATATATATATATATATATATATAAATTTTATTATTATTTTTATTTATTTATTTATTTATTTTTTTTGTTGCATATGTCTTGTATACATGTAACACACATCCCTCGGCTTCCAAACGATATTAGCCCTGCACACGGGCTTGGGGTTTATGCTACCCTACTTCTACAGTGTATGCCCACCACACACCATTGTTATGTTGCCCATAATACTAGCTGGTTTTGCGGCAAGGCTCAGCACTGACAACAGGCGTATCCCACTATGGGTAACCTGTTCAAGTACTTTTTTTTATTATTATTCCTTTATAATTTTTAATTTTTTTCACCAACACAAAATCAGTAAAGGAATAAACAAGAGATATCAATTTATTTTGTATAAATGACATTGAATTCTAATATCCAAATATCAGGTATTTAATCCATCCATGCGTAATTATAAACATCAAATTATATCGACCATCCCCTCCTCACAATCCCCCCACCCCCGTGGACACTGGGGGGGGGGAAAAAAGGAACATAGAGGGAAACAACAAGGGAAAGCCCTTTAGCCCTTTTTTTTTTTTAATTTCCTTACCGTCCACGGATGTGGAATGCCTGTAACGGAGTCTCCCCCGCCCGGACAACTGTAATTAGATGCTGAGAGCGGGGGGAATTGTACAGATATGCGCCGTGCTGTAATGACAGACGGCTGATTTATTACAGCGCGGCGCATATCTGTACAATTCTCCCCGCTTTCAGCATCTTATCACAGCATCTTATGCTGCCCAGGCGGGGGAAAGTCCTTTACAGGCATTCCACATCTGTGTTCCGTGAGGAACTCGGAACGTGGATATACAGCCTAAGAATCACCAATCTAACACCATAAAATAAAGATCTGTTCAAGTACTTTAAAGCCCCTATTACACGGGGCGATCAACAAAAGCAAGCTTCAGCGCTCGCCTGCTCCTTGTTCCCAGCTTGCTGCTGGTGCTATAACACGCACTGACAGCGAGCAGGTAGGTGCGGGGGAGGCTGCGGGGAGCTGCAGTTGGTGGTCCCCGGACAACATTCTGATCGTCCCGGGAGCCCATGGGAGATAGTGGCTGTCGGCTGCCGCTGGCCATATTACATGGAGCGACGGCAGCAGATCGTTGCTATCTTAATCGTTTGTCTTTCAATATGTTGAAAGACAACGACAGACATTGATGTCGGCTGATCGTTGCCTTCTATTACACAGAGATTATCGTCTGTAATGGCTGATAATTGGCCAAATATGGCCAATAATTTATTTGTGTAGGTTAAGCCTCTGTGCAGGTGCCAGGTGCCTTTAACCGATATCACTATTCACTAATTTCTGGCTGATCAGCTGCACAGTACTAATAATAATAGCAGCAGCCCTGCATTATCACTGCAGGCTCAATAAATACTGGAGATTAGGGATCTGCGATGATGTCATAATCATAGTCACATGACCATGATTTAACAGAAAGAAGGAGGAGACTCCCACCTTCTTGGTAATGTATCACTAAGGAGACAACCCTGTCCTGGGCCTGTGAACAAGGAAAGTGGTTTGGGGGAGATATGGGGTGAGGTGGGGAGCGCTGCCACAGGAAGAGGAGGTAAAGTGAATCAGTAATAGGGATGTAGTTTTGCTTAGGCCACGTTCACATAGTGATTTACATTAAAAAAGACCATTTTACAGGTGAAACATGACCAAAGAAGTCCCAGAACTGACCTTGGTTAAATACTCAAGTTCCATAGAGTTTATATGTTATATTTGTGCTTATTTAACTCTTTTGATTTCTTACTTTGGGATGACATTTCAGAGCATCGGAACCAGTTACAAGTGTTACATAGATTTATGGACTTAACATACAATGGTCCTGAACCCATTAACACCTTTGGGGGTTCAGAAGGTGCCTTAAAACTAATGTACCATCACGTACATCGCTTTAAGATTTTTAGATCAATAGACTGGCACAGGGATGCCGATGCCGTGGTCCTTTTTATGAACCGTGGCCCGGTTCCCACGCACGGCATTTGTCTATTCCCAAGAACCGGCCTGGCCCACCCCCAGTGTGATGAAACCCCTCCCCCATGCCCTTCATTCTAATGAAACCGCGTCACAGAGGGAAAAGTCGATTGTCACACTGGGGACTAAATACGTGTACTTTTTTTTTTCTTTCTTTCTTTATTATTGCATCCGCAAGCCTGGGTCCCCTACCCTACTGTAACTATGGCGGCACTAGCGTTTTGTTGATAGTACGGGATAAATAATGTCATACTTACCTGGTAGCTGTGAAGTGTTATAAAAAAACAATTATTAGGGAGCACTGTGCTAACACTTCATTTTCTAAATTACTTCTATTTTGAATTTGGTGCCTAAATACATTAACAGAGGTGCCATTGTCTCTGCTACCTGCTGTTTGTACCTTTGAAGTATAAGGCAGAGCTTTTTATCTTTCTTCAGCGTGAGCCCCAGTGTAATGCTATTCTATGGCACAAGGCTGGAGATGGGTGTTATCAAGGGGTTAAAGTGTGAATTAATGTACTACCTCCCAGTTCAATTCACATTATTCTAGACTTCAACCAGACCCCTAAATACAACCCTAGTGTGGTCACCCTGTATCCTCCTGCCCCCACCTCAAGACTGGTCACCCTGTATCCCCCTGCCTTTACTCCGGCCTGGTCACCCTGTATCCCCCATGCTCTTACCCTAGACTGGTTACCCTGTATTTTCTTGCCCCCACCCTAGACTGGTCACCTAGTATCCCCCATGCCCTTACGCTAGACTGGTCACCATGTATCTTCCTGCCCCCACTCAAAGACTGGTCACCCTGCATCCCCCTGCCCTCACTGTACACAGGTCACTGTGCATCTCCTATGCCCTCACCCTAGACTGTTCACCCTGTATCCCCTATGCCCTCACACTAGACTGGTCATTCTGTATCCCCCATGCCCTCACCCTAGACTGGTCACCCTGCCCCCCCCTTTCACTGTTTGTCCTCCCTGTCCCTTTTCCACTTACCGGTAGATGTAGTCTTCCTCCTTCATATTGCATATTCCAACAATATACTGTACCTCTGAAAGAATAAGTCGGTTTGGGTGGCCAAGGGCCCCCCACGAGCTCAGGACCCGGGGCTACCGCCCCAAATCATAACCCGTTAATGCATTAGGGGCTATGGGGATTATTATTAAGAATGTATCGTACTTTATTTACTTATATTTTTATTTGTGTTTTTAAAAAAAAAAAACATTTTTACTTTATTGTACTGTCCTACTATGAGGACTTTACTATCTGATTGTCTGATGGTGAACAGAGGTAGAATTCTCCCTCTGTTCTGTTCCATAGGGTTAACTGCCACGATCCCAACTTGGCTTGCGTCTCACTAGTTGCGGCGGGTGCCTGGCTATCACTCACAGCCGGCACCCACCACAGATGGAACGGGTGCCCGTTTCCTCATGATCGGGAATGTATTGAAAAAATGGACGTACCCCCCCCCCCCCCCTCAGGATAACACAAGTCACCTGTGTCTGGTTCCTGTAAGACAAGTGGATCCGCCATGTTACACAGCTCCTAAATGTGTTTCATCTTCCTGGACAGCTCGTCCTTCTTTATTTCCAGCTTCTGGATCAGAACAGACAGGGACACCCGTTTCCTGTCTGGAAATCTTACTCAGGAAACTCTTCTAACAAAGCTGAAGTTGGGTGAGTGGAAATGTGTACAGAAAGACGACCTGTATCCAACCCCCCAAAATATATGTTGCTATGTGGAAATATTGTAGGGTGCCTGGATTACAGTTTCTTCATACGTCCTTCCATTCCTGGGTTTATAGTTTGTCTGACAGTTTAGTTAGAAATCAGATGGGTACAAGGTAAATTTTAAAAATGAAAGTAAATATCAGGTAGGTGATGGGTATAAGTATATAGTCAGGGGGTATGAATGTTTTACATTGAGGGGAGTCTATGCTAATACATACCCCTTAACTGTATTATCACACCCATTACCCAATATTTACTCTCATCATTAAAAATGAAGTTCCCGTCCATCTGACTATTAACTAAATTGTCAGAGAAACTATAAACCCACGTATCTCAGGAACAGGGCATATCAAGAAACGGTAAAACAGTTTGTAATCGGGGCACCCATAGATAATGATAGTAGCATCTCATTTTTGGGGTTTCATTACCGGTCCCCTTTGAGTGGGTGTAGCTTTATTACACCATTGGTCCCTGATGTGGGTGGAGTCAGTGTGCATGGCTTTGACTTTATACAGTGACTGGCAGTGTCTTCATTCTATCTTGTGGGCGTGGTCTGGTAAGCAGATCCCATTGTATGGGTGTGGCTTTATGACAGTGTTTCTATACTTCTAGCTCCTTATTATAGGTGGAGTTAGAGACTGCAGTTTGCCCATGGGAGGGGACACTTATTTTATGTTTTTAGATGTTGAAGACTATACAATCACTGACACAATGAGACAGGACAATATTATATACATGAAAATATCTGTTTATTATACATGGATTGTTATATGAGCTACTGAACACCATCAGAAATTACTGGGCCCGATACAGATAAAGTGACTGGGACTATTGTTGGTCATTTACAGCCTAAAATACATGCCAAATTACAAGCTAAAATATAATAAAAGAGCCAGACACTTACAATGTATTTAGGCTTTATACATTTTCTGCCATGACACCCCTGTTGTTAGTGGCAGAGAGAAATAATAATGTCCTTAGGTGCAGCACAGAGAGAGCTCAGCTATAACCGCTATTGTTATCCTATCCATCCACTAGATGGCGCTTTCTGTGATGTCACTGATTTCTGGTCACATGTCTTATGTTATTATAAGTTTTCCTAGCAGATGTTGTTGCCTCCCCCCAATATCTTTATAGAACCCCCTGCTACCCATAATGCAGCATGAAGGGGCTCGGTGAAGATGGCCGTGAAGGTGTGTAAGTGTTTGATGGGGTAACAAAGCTCATAAAAGGACAGCTGCCCAGCCTCATAATCCAGACAGATCCTGAATTTATCACTGGATATATTGTCAGGTAACCGGATCTCTTTACTGTTATGAGTCACTGAATACTGATTATTACACCTCATCACACACCAGGACTTGTTATTATCTCCAATGTATGACTGATCTCTCCTTTCTATACTGAGATAACACATCCCCACACTCCACCATCTTGATCTACTGATCTCCACATCCCAGTAATGTCGCCCTGAGGAGAATCTCCTGCTGCTCATCACCTGAGGAGACTGGAATCTCTCTGGTGTTTCTGGACGATTCTGCATCTCTTGTGTTCTGGTTGCAGTTTTCAGGTCGTCTGATATAAGAATATAATTATTAGCGGTGTTTACATCCAGTGATATGTCTGCAGGACCCTCCCCATAGATCCTTATACCTGATATTATGTCACATAATGTGCGGAATGTGTCTGAGATCACAGTCACATCCAGATCATCTACATCATGGGGCTGTCTATCATATCCCCCTGTGTCCTCATCACCTCCCCCCTCCTCAGAATCACACAAGTCACCTGTGTCTGGTTCGTGTAAGACAGTCAGTGCATCCGCCATGTTACACAGCTCCTCAATGTGTCTCATCTTCCTGGACAGCTCGTCCTTCTTTATTTCCAGCTGCTGGATCAGAGCAGACAGTGACAGTGACTCTTCCTTTTCCTGCCTGGAGATCTCGCTCAGGACCCTCTTCTCCAGGTCGTCCAGCCGTCTCCTGATGTCTGTAAACAGGGCAGTGACTCTCTCGGCTTCTCCAGCTGCTTTTTCTTGAGCTTTTCTCCTGCGCCCCTTCACACTCTGGACTCTTTCCTCAGTCTCTTCTCTTTTTGTGATCAGTTGTAGGAGAGCATTTCTAAGTTTCCCCTTCTTCTCAGAGGCCTCATCCAGCATCTCCACTCTGTGTTTCCTATGTTCTTCATCCAAACTGCAGGACACACAGATACAAGCAGCGTCCTCAGTGCAGTAATATTCCAGCATCTTCTTATTGACAGAACATTTCCTCTTCTCCAGGGAAGTGCCGGGCTCAGATAAGACGTGTTCTGGTGACTTGCTGTGAGCTCTCAGGTGTTTATCACACAGAGAAGATTCACAAGATTTCACAGCAGGTACAGCAGAGTCCACACAGTAAGTGCAGCAGATCCCGGTGATCTCCACTTGTTCTGGCTGAGTAAGTAGGAAACGTTCTGCTACATTATGGAGATTTATGTTCCTCATTGGTGCAGGTCGCTCCTGAAACTTTTTTCTACATTCAGGACAGGAATAAACTCCAGCCCCGTCCTGTGTATCCAGCACACGACCAATACAGACCCGGCAGAAGTTGTGGCCACATCTCAGCATTACAGGATCCTTAAATACAAATAAACAGATGGAGCAGAGCAGCTCGTCTCTCAGAGTAGCAGACGCCATGGCTGACAGAGGAAGGAAGAAATTAAGCTGTATATCTGTGCATATAGATGGGACATATGTCTTGTAGCTTGTGCTTGAAAACAGCCATGGTATGCCGCGTTCAGAATTTATTGAATGTGACATATTGTTGGTAAAATATTCCAACTCCTTCAGTTTCCCCAGGGCTACTTTGTTTAAAGCTGGCTTGTCCGGCCGGTATTCTGCTGGTCCAGCCGGTTCTTAGATGATGAGACGGTGTCATTTAAGGTTCTTTACCGTTGTGCAAGCTCAGACTGCTGGGTGTCAGCTCTATTGCTTAGTAGTACAGAAGTCGGTGTGCAGCAACAAAGCAATGACCTGAAGCTGTGACAGCTATTTATTATTATTATTATTATTATTATTTATTTATAAAGCGCCCTTAGTTCCAGAGCGCTATACAATAGATAGGCAACAGGCAGGAACAATACAAGATCAGAAAACATTACATGAAGGCAAAAGACAGACTGGTACATGGGGAAGAGGACCCTGCCCGCGAGGGCTTACAATCTATAGTGTATGGGGAGAGAAACAGGAGGTAAAGTGCAGCCATTCAAGTGTGATGCAGAGTTATTGTAGGTTGTAGCCTTGTTTGAAGAGATGGGTTTTCAGGTTACTTTTGAAGGACTTGATGGTGGATGAGAGACGGATGTGTCGGGGTAGCGAGTTCCAGAGTATGGGGGAGGCTCGGGCAAAGTCTTGGAGGCAGTTGTGCGAGGTACGAACAAGGGGGGAGCGGAGACGGAGGTCACTGGAGGATCGAAGGTTGCGTGAGGGACGGTAGCGGGATATCAGGTCAGAGATGTACGGAGGGGACAGGTTGTGGATTGCCTTGTATGTCATGGTCAACAATTTAAAGTGAATACGTTGGGCAATGGGGAGCCAGTGGAGGGATTGGCAGAGGGGAGAGGCTGAGGCAAAGCGAGGGGAAAGGTGGATTAGTCGGGCAGCAGAGTTAAGGATAGACTGGGGGGGATCAAGGGAGTTAGCTGGAGGCCAGAGAGGAGGATATTACAGTAGTTCAAGCGGGAGATAATGAGAGCATGGACCAGCAGTTTGGTGGAGTCAGGGGTGAGGAAAGAGCGGATTCTGGAAATGTTTTTGAGGTGAAGGCGGCAGGAGGTGGTCAGGGCCTGAATATGTCGTTTAAAGGACAGGGCAGAGTCAAAGGTGACGCCAAGGCAGCGGACTTGGGGGACAGGGGACAGAGTACAGCCATTGATAGTGATTGACAGATTAGAAGGCGGGGTGGAGCGAGATGGGGGAAAGATGATAAGTTCTGTTTTGTCCATGTTGAGTTTTAGAAAGCGGGAGGAGAAGAAGGAGGATATGGCCGATAGACACTCTGGAATCCTGGATAGCAAAGAGGTGACATCCGGACCAGAGAGGTAGATCTGAGTGTCATCGGCATAAAGATGGTACCTGAAGCCATGGGATTCTATGATATGTCCCAGGCCAGAGGTGTAGATGGAGAAGAGAAGAGGCTCGAGTACAGAGCCTTGGGGAACACCAACAGTAAGGGGACGAGGAGAGGAGGTGGTGTGGGAGTGGGAGACACTAAAAGTGCGGTTGGAGAGGTAAGAGGAGATCCAGGAGAGACCTAGGCTAGTGACACCAAGGGATGAGAGGATTTGTAAGAGGAGAAAATGGTCAACTGTGTCGAAGGCAGAAGATAGGTCAAGGAGAAGGAGCACAGAGTAGTGGCGCGAGGTTTTGGCAGTCAGCAGGTCATTAGCCACTTTGGTGAGGGCGGTTTCTGTGGAGTGGTGGGAGCGGAAACCGGATTGCAGGGAGTCAAAAAACGAGTTGGATGAAAAATGTGAGGAAAGTTCATGGTAGACATGTTGTTCCAGGAGTTTTGAGGCAAAGGGGAGAAGCGAGATGGGGCGGTAGCTGGATAAGGAGGTAGGGTCAAGGGATGGCTTTTTGAGGATGGGTGTGATGGTTGCATGTTTATATGGAGATGGGAAGATGCCAGAAGTTAGTGATAGATTGAAGAGATGGGTAAGTGCTGGGACAAGTGTTGAGGAGAGGTTGGGGATAAGCTACTAAATAATAAAGAACAAGTACAACAGCTCTAATTGAAAGCTTCAACAGATATGGTGCAAAAACTTGTGGATGTACAATTCAGGGAAACACTGCTCATCCACAATGGCTGGCTACAAACCAACAAGGGCTAAAACAATATTATTTGTGCGGTGTATACTGTTATAATTAACAGGTAATTGATGTGAACCCTTTGTGCTGCAGAATCTGGTGTGGTGAGGTGTTTATTATTTGTTATTACGTGTTGTATAAAGGGGCAGCAATATATAAAAAAGTTTTAAAGTACCGGAGTACGCTTTTAATCCATCTTTGTTAATATTTAGTCTACAAATAATAAAGACCTCCTTATGTCCCAACCAACAGTACAATGATGGGGTATTTCTTCCCTCAGGAATTAGTAGGACAAATGGAATTTATGAATTAAGTTTGTACTTAATACCTTGACGACTCAGGACATACTTGTATGTACTGGTGTGGCCAGGGCCGGATTAAAGGGAGGGCACCAAGGACACGTGCCTAGGGGCCTCCACCACTAGGGGGCCTCCACCAGCCCAAACCAGAAAGTGGTGTCTGGATGCCAGTCCCGCAAAAAGCATATGGAAACCCTACCTGGACACAGCACTGGTCACACTGCATGCTGTCCAGGGAGGGAGGTGTAGGGTTAATCCTGTGTAAGCATCTCCGTCCTGGCAGGCTCAGACTCCCCCCTGGTGGGTCTTTGAATGGATTCTTCCTGTCAAGCTTCCAGGTACCTGTCTCCTTCCAAGGTCCTCACTCCCACTTCGCCCCTTCCCCTCACTGAGGAGAGGACAGCGTGGGACCTCAGTAAGGAAACATGATCTCTCCAGCAGGGATGTGACATCATGAAGCATGCTGGAGGATCTGTCACAGTGGCTTTCAGGCTGAAGGAACAGAGAAGAGCCAGAGGAGAGAAGAGCCAGAGGAGAGAAGACCTGTCATCTGCCCAGATCAGGTGAGTATGAGGCTTTGTTTTGTATTGGCACATCAGAGCAGGGATATATACTATAGGGGCATATATCAGAGCAGGGGGCATATACTATTGGGGCATATATCAGAGCAGGGGGCATATACTATAGGGGCATATATCAGAGCAGGAGGCATATCCTATGGGGGCATATATCAGAGCAGGGGTATATCGCCTGTGTGCAGTGTATGTTATATATAGCCTGTGTGCAGTGTATGATATATTGCCTGTGTGCAGTGTATGGTATTTAGCCTGTATGCAGTGTATGGTATGTACCTGTGTGCAGCCTATTATATATAGCCTGTGTGCAGCATATGACATATAGCCTGTGTGCAGCGTGTTATACAGCCTGTGTGCAGTGTATGATATATATAGCCTGTGTGCAGCATATGACATATAGCCTGTGTGCAGCATATGGTATATAGCCTGTGTGCAGTGTATGATATATATAGCCTGTGTGCAGCATATGACGTAGCCTGTGTGCAGTGTATGATATATAGCCTGTGTGAAGCATATGACATGTAGCCTGTGTGCAGTGTATGATATATATAGCCTGTGTGCAGTGTATGGTATATAGTCTGTGTGCAGCATATGATATGTAGCCTGTGTGCAGCATATGATATATAGCCTGTGTGCAGCATATGGTGTATATATAGCCTGTGTGCAGCATATGGTGTATATATAGCCTGTGTGCAGCATATGGTGTATATATAGCCTGTGTGCAGCATATGGTATATATAGCCTGTGTGCAGCATATGACATGTAGCCTGTGTGCAGTGTATGGTATATAGCCTTTGTGCAGCATATGGTATATAGCCTGTGTGCAGTGTATGGTATATAGCCTGTGTGCAGCATATGACATATAGCCTGTGTGCAGTGTATGATACACAGCCTGTGTGCAGTGTATGATATACAGTCTGTGTGCAGTGTATGGTATAATGCTTGTGTGCAGCATATGGTGTGTATATATAGCCTGTGTGCAGTGTATGATATACAGCCTGTGTGCATTGTATGGTATATAGCCTGTGTGCAGTGTATGATATATAGCCTGTGTGCAGTCTATGGTATATAGCCTGTGTGCAGTGTATGATAAATAGCCTGTGTGCCTCATATGACATGTAGCCTGTGTGCAGCTATATATGCCATGATCTTTAGGGTATATTCACATGTACCATATCCGCTATAGATTCTACACAGCCTTTACGTGCTTTCTGGGTGCTTTTTACTGCTTCAGGTAGTTTATATGGTTGGGAACTGAAGATGGGACCTAGAAGTCCAGGTTCTGCCTGCGATTCTCATCTGCATATGCTGCTGTGGTTGCTGACACAGTGGGCAAGAGCACACAGAAATTGCTAAAGTGCTGTGTTCTCGCATTGAATTAAGTGGGAACACACCGCGATGCTCGCCCCTCGACCATCCTGTCTCTAGGGCCTGACATCTTCCTCTGGACTGCAGCCTCTAGGGACCATCACATGCAGAACAGAGGAGGATGCTGAGCCACACAGCCAGGAGTGAGGAGGGGTAGGTGCTAAGTCCCCTACAGCAATCAGCCACCTATATAGATTGCTGTATGGTTTATTTGTGAGGGAAGAAAATGGGGGGGGGGGGCAACAAAATTGTTGCCCAGGGCCTCCACCAACCTTAATCCGGCCCTGGGTGTGGCTACGGAGGTTCAAGAGAGGGGTCCGCAGTGCTCTCAGCAGTGTAAAATTGGCTTAAAATACCCTTACCTGGTGGTCTAGGATGGGCCCCACGTGAAAAGAATCAACTGCTGGGAGGTCTCTAGACAGGTGAGTTACCCCTAGACCACAGCTCCAACACATTTGGGTTCAGAGATTCAACTAAGGGTACAAACACACACACCGTATACGCAGCAGACTTGGTGGTTCAGATTTGATGCGGTGTTCAGCTATTTAGATCTAATCTGCTGCGTATTGCAGCAGTAAATAAGCTGCGTATACAGTGTGTGTGTTTGTACCCTTGATCTGAGTGTCTCTTTCAGACAAACTGTCTACAGAGGACTGATCTGCAATCAGAGACACTGGCTGACAGCTGAGTGAGCAGGAGGCCGGGCAGTATTACTCATGAAAAAAAGTGAGGAGGAAGTGGGGAGGTGTGCCAGATTGCAGCACAAACAACTCCTCATTACAGTAGGGTTGTGCATAATCTACTGCACAGACAAATTACCAACAGGTGCCATGCTTACTAGGGAACTTCCAGCTACCAGCACACTGTCAGCACCTTAGGTAGGGCCCGGGAGCTGACAGATTCCCTTTAAAGTTGGAGTGGGAGTTGGTACATTTTTCACCAGCTCCAACCAAAACTAGTTCCGACTCCAACACCACAGCCCTGGTTATAAGGATGGTAATAGACTTAAACACATTTATTTATTTTTTTAAGTTTTAATTTTTTAAAAGCAAAAGTCAAATAAAATAAACGTTATACAAGTTGTGATCATAGTGACTTGAGGAACATAGATAACATGTGAATTTTATCACAGGGCGAATGTCGTAAACACAAAACCCCCAATTCAATTTCGCCGCATAATTGTATTTTTGGGGTTTCGCTGCATATTTTATGGAAAAATTAAGTCTGTCATTGCCAAGTAAAATAAGGGCTTGTGTGGGTCTGTAGGTGAGAAAATGCAAGTGATATGGCCTTTTAAACACGAGGAGGAAAAAACAGAAGCGCAAAAATGAAAATTAGACTGGTTATCAAAGGGTTAATAACTAGAGCCCCCCCCCCCCCACACACCCTATTTAAGGTCACACCCAGCATTAGTTTCTCTTCTCCATGGACTCCATGATTTATGATTTTGTCTTAATTTATCTTCCTGGACGTGTGGTTATGTGCATTGCTGTTAACCTTTTCCTCCACCCCTCTAGGCAGTCCATGTCTGCAGGATGGTTCACATAGGTGGAATGTTTTAGTTATGTTGAGCTTTAGCATCACCTCGCTTTGGTTCCTGCTCACACACTGTGTATGATATTGGACTGCTCTGCGTCTAGGATTGCAGACTACACTTGTTTTTATGTTTATTTATGTGAATACCCTGTAAGTATTGTAGTCCTGTAAAGCATGTTATGTCTGTTTTTAAGCTGATTTTAAGCTTGCACAGAGGTTGAATGAAAGTCAACGTTTCCCAACTCATTCAGTTGAGTCAAGGATGTTATTGGAGATTTTCCCCAGAGCAGAACTTTGTCAAGCCCATGGTCCAGTCTTGCTAGAACGTGTTAACTAATAATGCATCCCTTATAGGAAAGATGGCACTCGTCTCTGAAATGAACTGATGAGATTCAACCTAACAACCTGAAGATCAGCATCATAAGAACAACCAGGCTCTAGTAGGTTCTCTCTGACACTTGTGAAGACTATCAAGTTGCAGGAAATTGTTAGTAGGTACAACAGCACCAATGGACCCAAGAGTATCTAGTAGGTAGGATGCACGCTGGTGAACCCACAATCCCTCAGTGGGTATATGCAATATCATATGGAAAAGGTCCATCAGCATCCAGAGGTGTTCTTCAGTAATTTATTGAGCAAGTCAGCTTACATAAATATGTTGTTTCGACCATATCTAGGGTATTGTCAAGAATATGCACTATATATTGCTGGACCTTTTCCATACGACTTGTGTATGTCTGTCTAATTCCAACATAAATTTTTGCACAGAAGTTGAATGAAAGTCAGATTGGAGTTGCTGGAGACTTCTCAAAAAAGCAGAACATTTTCCACAGTCCAGCCAAGTTGGACCATGTTGATGAAAAAGATAGCATGCAAATCTTGGTGAAACTCGACCTGACAGCTTGAGGGTTGATCAGCCCCTATTACTATCTAGAGGACTTTCTTGCAGTCACAGTCCGGGTCCGAGAACACATTAAAGTGACTGTACCACCAGGCCCAGGCAGAAGCACTGGAGGCGGGCCAACCCACCCTTCGTGGGAAGAAACCCCAGCCCCTTCATAACATGACTCCATTAGAATCAATGGAACCCTATCATAGAGGGGCTAGGGTTTCCTCCCACTAAGGGTGGGTCGGCCTGCCTCCAGTGCTTCTGTCTGGGCCTGGTGGCAATGGCGGATTATAATGTAGGCGGTTTGGGCGGCCACCCGGGGCCCGAGGCTCCGGGGGGCCCATGCCTTGCCGCCCACATTATAATGCCGCCCGGGAGGCCCCCTCGCCACTGCACTCTTGTGACCGCAAGCATTGTTTCGCTTGCGGTCACAAGAGTCTCCGGCTGCCTCCGTCTGATGCGCGGCTGCCGGGGGTGTCCGGTCCTCTCTCGGCAGCGCGCGCATCACACAGCTCCTAGTGCCGCCTGGGGCCCTGTCTTCCGGTACTGGGAGCGCACGTACCGGAAGTCAGGGCCCAGGCGGCACTAGGAGCTGTGTGATGCGCGCGCTGCCGGGGAGAGGACCGGACACCCCCGGCAGCCGCGCATCAGACGGAGAGAGGATCGACGGGGGAACGCAGGGTAGGTGAGTTATATTTTGTTATTTTTGTGTTATTTACTCACTGGGGGGCATCTATAAAGGGGGGGGGAAAGGGGGGGCAGCTATAAAGGGGGGGAAAGAGGGGGACGATCTATAAGGGAGGGGGGAGAGGGGGACTATCCATAAGGGGGGAGAGGGAAGAGGGGGACCATCTATAAGGGGGGAAGAGGGGGACCATCTATAAGGGGGGAAGAGGGGGACCATCTATAAGGGGGGAAGAGGGGGACCATCTATAAGGGGGGAAGAGGGGGACCATCTATAAGGGGGGAAAGGAGGACCAGCTATAAGGGGGGAGAGGGAAGAGGGGGACCAGCTATAAGGGGGGAGAGGGAAGAGGGGGACCAGCTATAAGGGGGGAAAGGAGGACCAGCTATAAGGGGGGAAAGAGGGGGACCAGCTATAAGGGGGGAGAGGGAAGAGGGGGACCATCTATAAGGGGGGAAAGAGGGGGACCATCTATAGAGGGGGAAAGAGGGGGACCATCTATAGAGGGGGAAAGAGGGGGACCAGCTATAAAGAGGGAAAGAGGGGGACCATCTATAAGGGGGGAAAGAGGGGGACCATCTATAAGGGGGGAAAGAGGGGGACCATCTATAGAGGGGGGAAGAGGGGGGCCATCTATAAGGGGGGAAAGAGGGGGACCATCTATAGAGGGGGAAAGAGGGGGACCATCTATAAGGGGGGAAGAGGGGGACCATCTATAAGGGGGGAAAGAGGGGGACCATCTATAAGGGGGGAAAGAGGGGGACCATCTATAAGAGGGGGGAAAGAGGGGGGACCATCTATAGAGGGGGAAATAGGGGGACCATCTATAAGAGGGGGGAAAGAGGGAGACCATCTATAAAGGGGGACTATCTCCTATAGGATTAGCACCCTCCTCTCCTGACATCCTCTGTGCTGCTGGGACCTCCCCTATAGATCAACACCCTCCTCTCCTGACATCCTCTGTGCTGCTCGGTCCCCTCCTATAAGATCAGCACCCTCCTCTCCTGACATCCTCTGTGCTGCTGTGACCTTGAGGGGGGCAACATCAGGGGACCAGGTGAGGTGGCGATATGTTTATTGGGGGCAGTGGAGGTGGGGTGGGCAATGCTTACTGGGGGTAGCAGCAAGGGACCAAACATTATGTTTATTGGGGCCAGCAGGGAGGGGAGGCAGGCAGTGTTTATTGGGGACAGCAGGGAGGGGAGGCAGGCAGTGTTTATTGGGGACAGCAGGGAGGGGAGGCAGGCAGTGTTTATTGGGGACAGTGGTGGGGGGGGGGACGCAGTAGCAGATTATAATGTGGGCGAATTGACTGGGGGGGGGGGGCCAGGTTGGGTGGACAGCCCGGGGCCCAGAGTACATTTAATCCGCCACTGCCTGGTGGTACAGTCACTTTAAATTTTTCACATGAGGAGTCAATAGTCCCACAGATAGCCAACCTTCTAGTCTATCAGATTAAAAGGAAAGAGTCTATTAAAGACCTGATCGTCATGCAGTTGCTTCTGTCGCTAGAAGTTCAGATATCTATGGATACAACAATACTGGGTCAGTTATGTGCACTAGCCCTATTAGATCAGAATGGGGCTTGTGCAAGTAACGGGTTTTGGCGTGCTTGTATCCATGGATACCTGAACTTCCTGCGGCTGGAGCGACTGCACGCTAGTTGGGTGCACTGTCAAGCTTAGAGCCTTAGAGTAAGGCAGATACTTGAAGGCTCAGCCTCAAGGACTTCAAGAATTATAGTTGCTGGCGGTGCTGAAGCCAGGGTTGCCAGATTCGTAGAAATTGCTCAGACTGAAGATTTTTCAAAAAGAAAATTACAAATCTCTGGAACTTTCTGGCACCAGTTGATTTGAAAGAAAATTTAAAGTACCCCTTTAATTACAACAAAGTAGGCTTCGGACATTCAGATTATGGATACAGCTCCACATCCACATCTACCTAACATCCTTGTGTCATTTATCACGTTATCCAGACGATACCTAGAAAAGGGAGAAGAGGGAACCAACCCTTACTGACTACAACATAACATTATCTATAAGGCTGGGTTCACACTACGTATATTTGAGGCTGTATGTTTGAGGCTGTATAGCAACCAAAACAAGGAGTGGATTGAAAACACAGAAAGGCTATGTTCACATAATGTTGTAATTGAGTGGATGGCCGTCATTTAATGGCAAATATTTGCTGTTATTTTAAAACAACGGCTGTTGTATTGAAATAATGGAAGTTATTTACTGTTATATGGCGGCCATCCACTCAATTACAATATTATGTGAACAGAGCCTTTCTGTGTTTTCAATCCACTCCTGGTTTTGGTTGCTATGAGGACCTGACATGAGGACCAAATACAGCCTCAAATATACATAGTGTGAACCCAGCCTAAAGCTGTACCAATGTAATCTGCTCCTCATTGTGTAGAATCCATCACAGGGTTGTATCCCCTCCTTTACCCTCCAGACCGGCGTAGTACAAAAGCAGTAACAACTATCACTAAATATTATTACAGATAACTATAGTGTCCAGGGTATCATTTCTCTATATGACCGCAAGAGTTGACATAGGTCATCTACAGATCTTACCTGACTTGTCCTCCCAGCCAGTATATAGCCCAGTAGGGGTCGCCACAGGACCAGTGCTTGTGAAGGAGTTGTCAGTATTTATACCTTGGTGTGAGTAGCAGTAATCTGATCTCCGGGGTTAGGTTCTCCGTAACCTCCTCCATGTTAGACAGTATGAAACTTTGCAGGTAGATGGTGCTGCCGTGTTGTGCAGTTTCACTCTGTAAGATCTCACCAAAGATCTGACCAACATCAGCATGCTAATACTGGGCAAGGGGTGATGAGAGGGTCACATGGCATAGGTCATGTATTAGGGTCCTTTTACACGGCACAACAAGGGGCGATGTAAGGATGCAAACAAGTGCCGATCAACGTGATTGGCACTCGTTTGCAGTGCCTTTACAAAGCACAATAAATCTAGCTGCCAGGCCACACAAATAATCCTTCTATTGTTTGTGCGGCCATGACAGCACAGATATGCATAGATCTGTGCTTTCAGTTTCCAGATCACACATGCAGTGCATACATAACTAGCGCGCTGCTGTGTGATCTGGCATCCCACTCTCCGGCTCTCCTGTCCTGTTGTGTCTTCAGGCCACTCCACCTCCTCTAGCTGTCAATCATTTTGGAGAAGGCGGTGACCTGAAGACACAACCCTCTTTTTAACAGTGATCCTATTCTTTTAGTTTATCATTGGTGGAGTCAGAGATAGCGGTGAAAGGGGTACTTACTGTTTTCAAATGTGGAAGAATGTATAGTTAAAGACACGGTAATACAGAAAGGCACTAATATACAGTAAAATATCTGTTTATTATACATGGATTGTTATATCAGCTACTGAACACCTGGGCAACTATCAGGAATTATGGTGCGTTTACACAGAGAGATTTATCTGACTGATTTTTGAAGCCATAGCCAGGAACAGACTATAAACAGGGAACAGGTCATAAAGGAAAGACTGAGATTCCCTGTCTTTTCAAGTCCATTCCCGACTTTGGCTTCCAAAATTGGTCAGCTAAATCTGCCTGTGTAAAGGCACCATTACAGGGCCCCATACAGATACAGTGACTGGGCCCCCTTTGCCAAAAGTCATAGCCCTAATAAACTTCTGTTTGAGTTTAGGACATATTTTTGGTCATTTTCAGCCTAAATACAAGGTAACATATGGACCAGCTTTATACAACATTATACCCCTGTTGTTAGTGGAGAGGAGAAACAATAATGTCATCAGGTGCAGCACAGAGAGAGCTCAGCTATAACCTGACCTGTTATGCTGTCCATCAACTAGATGGCGCTCTCTGTGATGTCACTGCTTTCTGGTCATGTTGCAGGGTATGACAACTCTTCCTAGCAGATGCTGCTGCCTCCCCCAATACCTTTATAGAACCCCCCCGTGCCCATAATATAGCATATAGGGGCTCGGTGAAGGTGGCGGTGCAGGTGTGTAAGTGTCTGATGGGGTCACACAGCTCATAAAAGGACAGCTGCCCGGCCTCATAATCCAGATATATCCTGACTCTATTACTGGAGATATTGTCAGGTAACCAGATCACTTCCCGGTCATGTATCACTGAATACTGATTATTATATCTCCCTATAATCCAGGACTTGTTGTGATTTCCAGTGACTGACTGACGCCCCCTCCTGTCTATACTGGGATAACACATCCCCACCCTCCAATATACTGATCTACTGATCTCCACATCCCAATAATGTCGCCCTGAGGAGAATCTCCTGCTGCTCATCACCTGAGAATAATCCTGGAATCTCTCTGCTGTTTCTGGACGATTCTGCTTCTCTAGTGTCCAAGTTGCAGTTTTCAGGTCGTCTGATATAAGGAGATTATTATGAGCTGTGTTTACATCCAGTAATATGTCTGCAGGACCCTCCCCATAGATCCTTATACCCGATATTATGTCACATAATGTGCGGAATGTGTCTGAGATCACAGTCACATCCAGATCATCTACATCATGGGGCTGTCTATCATGTCCCCCTGTGTCCTCATCACCTCCCCCCTCCTCAGGATCACACAAATCACCTGTGTCTGGTCCCTGTAAGACAGTCAGTGGATCCGCCATGTTACACAGCTCCTCAATGTGTTTCATCTTCCTGGACAGCTCGTCCTTCTTTATTTCCAGCTGCTGGATCAGAGCAGACAGTGACAGTGACTCTTCCTTTTCCTGCCTGGAGATCTCGCTCAGGACCCTCTTCTCCAGGTCGTCGAGTCGTCTCCTGATGTCTGTAAACAGGACAGTGACTCTCTCGGCTTCTCCAGCTGCTTTTTCTTGAGCTTTTCTCCTGAGCTCCTCCACACTCTGGACTCTTTCCTCAGTCTCCTCTCTCTTTGTCATCAGTTTCTGGAGAACATTTCTCAGTTTCTTCTTCTTCTTCTCAGAGGCCTCATCCAGCATCTCCACCTGATGTCCCCAATGTTCTCCGGCCAAACTGCAGGACACACAGATACAAGCAGAGTCCTCAGTGCAGTAATATTCCAGGACCTTCTTATGGACAGAACATTTCCTCTTCTCCAGGGAAGTGCTGGGCTCAGATAAGACGTGTTCTGGTGACTTGCTGTGAGCTCTCAGGTGTTTATCACACAGAGAAGCCTCACAGTGCAGACAGGATATCACAGCAGGTACAGCAGAGTCCACACAGTAAGTGCAGCAGATCCCGGTGATCTCCGCTTGTTCTGGCTGAGTAACCAGGAAACGTTCTGCTACATTATGGAGATTTATGTTCCTCATCAGTGCAGGCCGCTCCTGATACTCTTCTCTGCATTCAGGACAGGAATAAACTCCAGCCCCGTCCTGTGTATCCAGCACACGACCAATGCAGACCCGGCAGAAGTTGTGGCCACATCTCAGCATTACAGGATCCTTAAATACAGATAAACAGATGGAGCAGAGCAGCTCGTCTCTCAGAATAGCAGACGCCATGGCTGACAGAGGAAGGAAGAGATTAAACAAAATGTGTCTGAGCTGGATAACCAGAGTAGTGGCCACCCCCATTAATTTAACCTCTTGAAGTTTTGCTGACCAGCTCTGGATGCTGAGTACGTTGAAATACTGGAGCATTGACTCCTATTGAATGGAAGCTGTGGCTGCAGTAGTCCAAAGCTGCCACTATTAAATGTATGGAGGCAACCGTTCTACGTTCTGTACTGTGACAAGGCAAGTTGCAAATTATTGAGGTCCTTTTTGGGGCACATACCTGATTGACATTGTTTAACCCCTTAACAACATACACTTTACATATAGGGTAGATATACACTCTGGGTCAACAAAACAGTCTATTAGCAGCCAAGAATCACCACTAATGACCAACATTAAAGGGGAACTCCAGGTAGAGGTAAGTAAAAATGAACCTTCTGCAGAAGCAAATAGCATTACTTACCTATCTATCCCAGTTTTAAAACGAACAAAAATGCATTTGTTTTCGGGGGCTTTGTTCTGTATTGTGTGGTTGTACTTCCTGGTTGAGCAGTTGTACACAGTACTACAGGTTCCAGAGTGCATTGCAGTTTCATTGTGTTACTGAATTATTTGCTGTACTTTATCATCTCCCTGTGTTCCCACCCACACAGCACACTGTATACTCTACCTGTAACGCTGATATTGGAATAAAGAACTTTTTGAATTTTATTTAAAAAAAAAATTCTTCTAATCTCCATGCACATTTTATGATCAAGCACTTTTTATCTTTGAGCCCCACAATAAGAACTTTATCCGATATTATCTTACATGGAATATACTATTTATGCCTTATTTCCAGTTGGGATTGGCAGTGTCGGCTCTGATCCTCTGTGGCGTTTAGCATCATTTAATTGTTACTGTATCATTTTTGTGAAGATGCTGCAGTACTGCAATGACACTCCAACATGTGTGAACACAGCCCTAATTTCACTGCAGAATTTTGC
The DNA here is from genome assembly GCF_027789765.1 of Dendropsophus ebraccatus. Lineage (NCBI taxonomy): Eukaryota > Metazoa > Chordata > Amphibia > Anura > Hylidae > Dendropsophus > Dendropsophus ebraccatus. The sequence goes on along the minus strand of NC_091454.1, from coordinate 13,349,795 downwards.
ACAATCAGTAAAGTTGCAGCAGCTGCTTCTGGCTGGTCAGAGATGGTGAATCACTCAGGGAATTGGGGAATCCAGCCAAGCCTCCTGTGACATCACACCCTGCCCCCTGTCTGCATCATCAGCCTGTGCACAGCAAGCACACACAATGGCATGGAATATTTGTCTCCTAAGGTGTTAGAGCAGTGGGAGCAGGAGACAATGTGGATTGGCACTGAGGCCATTTTTCTTCACTTCCTGGATTTCAATCAGCTACCAGTGTGGCAGAACTGTACAGATATGGTAATACACTGTATACATCTATATAACTTTTAATGTACTTTTAATAGAAAACAAGTTTTCCTTATATGGAGTTCCCCTTTAAGGGCCGTATTAAACGCTTGATAATAAAGAGCAAGGGAACAATCTGTCAGGTCAGCACTCACTTGCACCTCGTTCCCTACTACACGCTATTACTATCACATGCACTGAAAGCAAGTGTGGGGGGGGGGAAGCTGCAGGAGGGGCTGCTCGTCTGGGTAGCCCATAGAAGATAGCGGAGATTAACAGTTTTATATATATATATATATATACATATATATATTATTACTTAACTATAATTTTATTTAGAGATGAGCGAACTTTTGAAAAGTTCGGTTCGGTTCGATTCGGCGAACTTTTGTGAAGTTCGGATTAGTCCGAACCGAAAACTAACCTTGCTCTAACGGCTGAATAATTGCAGCTACAATAGTGGGAGTGTGATAGGGTATAGTTTCGTTTAGTTGCAGTTGATATTACAATGAAAAAAGTGGGGGGAAAAAAGTGCAAAAATAATGAGGAAAATTTAAAAAAAAAAATAATAATAATAATAATAGGAATAATAATAATAATAATAAAATATAGTGAATAAAAGTGCCAAAATAGTGACAAAAAATATTGAAAAAAAAGTTTACAAGGAGGATGCGGCAGCACTTGATTGCACCCAGGCCAGTATTGTTGAGAAGAGACAAGTTGAGCAGCAGGAGGAGGCAGCAGTTGATTGCTCGCCTCTCAGGCCAGTATTGTTGAGAAGAGACAAGTCGAGAAACAGGAGGAGGCAGCAGTAGATTGCTCGCCTCTCAGGCCAGTATTGTTGAGAAGAGACAAGTTGAGCAGCAGGAGGAGGCAGCAGTTGATTGCTCGCCTCTCAGGCCAGTATTGTTGAGAAGAGACAAGTTGAGCAGCAGGAGAAGGCAGCAGTTGATTGATTCCAGTCCAGTATTATTGAGGAGAGGCTACTTAAGGAGGAGGCAGCAGTTGATTGATTCCAGGCCATTATTATCGAAGAGAGGCTACATGAGGAGGAGGAGGCAGCAGTTGATTGATTCCAGGCCAGTATTATCGAGGAGAGGCTACTTGAGGAGGAGGCAACAGTTGATCGATTCCAGGCCAGTATAATTAAAAACAGACTACTTGAGGAACAGGAGGAGGCAGCAGTTGATCGATTCCAGGCCAGTATTATTGAGGAGAGGCTACTTGATGAGCAGCAGGAGGCAGCAGTTGATTGATTCCAGGCCAGTATTATCGAGGAGAGGCTACTTGAGGAGGAGGCAGCAGTTGATCGATTCCAGGCCAGTATTATCGAGGAGAGGCTACTTAAGGAGGAGGCAGCAGTTGATCTATTCCAGGCCAGTATTATGGAGGAGAGGCTACTTGAGGAGGAGGAGGCAGCAGTTGATAGATTCCAGGCCAGTATAATTAAAAACAGACTACTTTAGGAGCAGGAGGAGGCAGCAGTTGATCGATTCCAGGCTAGTATAATTGAGGAGAGGCTACTTGATGAGCAGGAGGAGTCAACAGTTGATTGATTCCAGGCCAGTATTATCGAGGAGAGGCTACTTGAGGATGAGGAGGCAGCAGTTGATCGATTCCAGGCCAGTATTATCGAGGAGGGGCTACTTCAGGAGGAGGAGGAGGCAGCAGTTGATCGATTCCAGGCCAGTATTATGGAGGAGAGGCTACTTGAGGAGGAGGAGGCAGCAGTTGATTGATTCCAGGCCAGGGGTTTTTTTTACAACTTTTTGGGTTGCAGCTCTACAGAGTTGACAGCACCCAGCAAAGCAGCAATGTACAGGTTATCACAAACAAACAACCTTTTTTTTTTTTAACTTTTTTAGGGTTTTTTAAACAACTTTTTGGGTTGCAGCTATACAGGGTTGACAGCACCCAGCAAAGCAGCAATGTACAGGTTATCATAAACGAACAAACAAACAACCTTTTTTTTACTTTTTTAGTTTTTTTTTTAACAACTTTGTGGGTTGCAGCTATACGGGGTTGACAGCACCCAGCAAAGCAGCAATGTACAGGGTATCACAAACAAACAAACTTTTTTTTTCTTTTTTTAGTTTTTTTTATAATGAACTTTTTTGGTTGCAGCTATACGGGGGTTGACGGCACCCAGCACAGCAGCAACAACTAGCGTCTCCTCTCAGTCACAGAACGGTAGCTGTTTCTGACTCTTCTCACTTTTCTCTGTCTTTTATCTCCCTATCTCTGCCTGGATATCACAAGTTTTTTACTTCATATCTCTGCCTATCTCTCCCTCTCTCTACCTCCCTGTAGCTATCTACTTGTTTGCCTATCTATCTATGTGCTTTCCCTCCCTAACTAGCACAGAGCTCCTCTCTCTCTGCAGTCTAGATACACAATGAGAAAGAGTATGGACGCTCAGGCACTTCCTGTTCCTGTAGTGACATCACACACCTTGATATTCACATAAAAACAGGATATAAGGTATTATAGGAGTAATAATTCCTTATATCCTCTTCCATTCTGTGAAAACAATACAGTTTTGCGACGCTGTTGCGATTTTAACAAACTTCGTAACAAACTTTTTGAAAGTTCGCAATGAATCTGGTTCGTAACGGTTCGGTTCACTCATCTCTAATTTTATTATATAACTTCATTTAAATAAATGTATAGTTACTTATACATCATATTACGTTGAGGGGCCTCGCTACTGCCACTAACGTTTAAGTAGGAAACTACAGGGCTGTCTCCTGCTTTGATCCAGGGTACATACAGCTGGATCAGAGCGGGGAAGCCCTGCATCTCCCACCATGAACATTGGGGGCAGCCGATATTGCCCTCTACTGCTGCCACTCAACTAAAAATGATGTATGAATAAAAAAATTGTGTTGTGCGGGTCTGTAGGGTAAAGTAGGAGATGTAACTAAAGGTTAGTTCCAGTGGCGGAACTACCGCCGTAGCAGCTGTAGCCACTGCTACGGGGCCTGCCACATCAAGGGGCCCGGCAAGCTAGTCAGGTGTGTTCTGGCTGGGCCCTTACCTACCCGCATGGGGCCGGCCCTGCCTCTCAAGTTCACCACCTCCCGTGTCCTGCTGGTGCTATAAGAAGCACTGTATGCTGCAGCAGCTGCCGTATTGTCTCCTCCCCCCACGTAAGTGTACGCCCGAACGCATGCTCTGCCGCGCACTTACCGGGGGCGGAGTCATAGTCCCAGGAGGATGTTGGAGCACCTGAGCTGGGCCACATCCTCTGCTCATTCTGTGAGGGTGCCCCCAGTGTCAGAGTGTCCCTGAGTCGCCTGTGCTCCACCTCCTCTGCCCATCCGCCAAACAGTAGCCCTGGGCTGCCGCCCGCAACAGTGTCAGAGCAGCCGGACCGCAACTTCCCGCCACCCCCCCCTGCCCCCCCCAGTAGCCCCAGGCCGTCCCGCACGTAGTGCCAGAGCAGGTACCCCTCCCCCTCACTATAATCCAGGCCTCCCGCACACTCCTCCCTTTCCCTGCACCCAGTGCCAGAGCATGTACCCCTCCCCCATCCTCCGCAAAATGTGCCAGGACCACCATACACCCCCTCTAGTGGCGATGCCCGCACCCCCCTCATCACCTTCACTTCCCTCCTGGACCAGAGAGAAGATCAAGGGAAGGAAGCCACAGCAACCAGCAAAGAACAGAGCTGGAACCAGGGCAGGTGAGAGTACCCCCAGAGTACTACAGACCCCACCATGTCCTGCTAACAGTTCATGGTGGGAGTTGTAGTTTTGCAGCCTGTGGACATCCAGGTTGCAGAACTACAACCCCCATCAAGCCCTCTTAGCAGGTCATAATGAGAGTTGTAGTTCTGCAACAGGATGACACAGTATAGGACGGGGAAGCTGTGGCAGTAGAACCACATCTCCCAGTAGGGTGTGTGGTAATATGCCGGACTACATCTCCCAGTAGGCTGTGTGGTAATATGCTGGACTACATCTCCCAGCATGGTGTGGGGGTAATATACAGGACTACATCTCCCAGCATGGTGTGTGGTAATATACAGGACTACATCTCCCAGCATGGTGTGTAGTAATATACAGGACTACATCTCCCAGCATGGTGTGTGGTAATATACAGGACTACATCTCCCAGCATGGGGTACAGAGTAAGCTGTAGAACTACATCCCCCAGCATGTTGTGTGGGATAACATGCATGACTACATCATATAACAATGGGAGTTGTAGTTCTGCAACACATAAAACAATGACACAGTACATGAAGGGGAGATGGTAGCATGTGTAGACAGGTCACAGGAGATGTGTTCGAGGGGGTGTACATCTCACCTAGGCTGATGCATAGTGTGAGATGGTAAGTCCAGGAGGGATCTGTTGCTCAGCAGTGTTATGCTGCTGAGTTATTATTTATTTTTACCGGGCCTGGATTTACATGGAATGGCAGGTAGGTTTTGGTAGTGGGACTTGCCATTCCCTCCCCCCGATCCAGTTTGGGTTTTGCCATCAGGTGAGCTCTGACCCTAATCAGCCTGAGAAGGTAAGAGCTCCACAGAGATGCAGGTGGGGGCTCTCAGACAGGAGTAAACAGCCTGCGTGGTCTGTTTGGTGAGAGCTGGGAAGACAGCCGCTGTTGGGGCCTGTTCACACCCCGCAATACTGCCGACTGAAGTGTCAGAGAGGTAACCTGCTTTGTTAGTTAGCGCCCAGACGGGCAAGACCTTTTGTTTTGTTCTTAAAGCACAGTGTTGCTATATTTCTGTTTGATGGATTGTTTATGCTGCAAATAAATCCCAAGCTGTTATTTTACAAGTCCAAGTCTGCTGTGAACTGTGTCCAAACACACCATCCCCCGGGAAGATCCCTACACATGGTACACTAGTGCCATGTGGGTACTGGCTAGGAATGTATGTTGGGATACTAGACCATATTGTAAACATGTGTGAAGGGAGCCTTAACCTTTATTTTTGCACATTGTGTCATAGTGGCCAGCCACAGCGTTTTTGAGCTGCCCGCATCAGCAGGGTAACAGCACCACTGCGCCACTCCCTCTTGCCAGCACCATAGCATCTCAGAGCGAACTGAAGCCCCCCCCCCCCCCCCCCCCCCCCCCCCCCCAACCACCCACCCGACCTGCCGGGGGACATTGTCTCACAGCAGAGGAGCTACATCAAATATCTACAGGTAAAGCTACAAGCTTGCACAAATACTATAGATTTAATATATATATATAGCTGTGCACCTCCAGTCGCAAGAACCTTTCCCATACTTTCCCAAGGCTAACCTTGCCCGACACAACGCTTTTTTGTTCTCTCAGTTCATGCAGTTTTTTTCGCTATGGGGCCCCATGGTTCCTAGTTACGCCCCTGGTTAGTTCCCTCTTATACCTGGTCTGATTGATCATGTTCTTCATCATGTGGATGGCAGAATGCGTGTGGGTCATTTCTCAGGGGAAGAGATGGCACCAGGATGCACCATGGGAAGGAGTGTGGTAAAATTATTATATTATAGCACATTTTATTTAATAAGCCACACCACTAGGCTAGGATCCTATCTATTTCATAGACTCTGGTCAGGGTCTCCATTGTAGATTCCATTCAGCAGCAAAAAAACAAGGCAGGACCGCCTGCTGCATCCCATTAGGGACCACTGTAAAAGCAGAATATTGGTGGTCACTGAGGTGTAAGGTAACCAATTTAAAAAGCCTCTAAAATGGGATGCAGCAGGCGGTCCTGCCTTAGTTTTTTTTTTTTGCTGCTGAATGGAATCTACAATGGAGACCCTGACCAGAGTCTATGACACAGATAGGATCCTAGCCTAGTGATGTGGCTTACTTATTATAATGTACCATAATATAATATTTTTTACCACACTGGGATGCTGGGAATGAAGACAAATTTCTTACCTTCATCCTTAGCACCATTTTTATTAAATCTTCCATGTTATTAATATGTAAATTAGGTGGTTTGGTGCACTGGGGGGGGGGGGGGACTACAGCCCTTGAGGCACCAATCTGTCCCACACCATAAAAAGGTTGTGCACTGGCGTCATAGACTCTGCTGAACTGAGTGGCCGGCACCAAGACCGACTTTAGAGGGCCATTTGTTTGACCGATAATTCCCTTATTGCTTGTCGGGTGATTATGTAGTATACCAGAGCGCAATTTCTGTGGCTGGGTTTAGGATGGCACCTGTCCACAAGTGCTTTATTATATGTTATATGAGGTAACATGTTCCTATGTAAACTGTTCGGATCACGTATGTGGAATGCATGTACTGGAGTCCCCCCGCGCCCCGAACAGCATCTGTAATTAGATGCTGGGAGCGGGGGAGACTGTATTCATAAGCGCCGCGCTGTAGTAACAGCACCGCGCGGCTGATTCATTACAGCGCGGCGCTTATGAATAGAGTCTCCCCCGCTCCCAGCATCTAATTACAGATGCTGTCCAGGCGCGGGGGGGCTCCGGTACATGCATTCCACGTCCGTGATCCGTCAGGATCACGGAACGTGGGAATGCAGCCTTATATGTGTTTCTCTGTACCAGTGTAACTGGCAGGCACAGAATGGGTTACATGCTTTACACAGCACACCACACAAACTGTTAGGAAACAGTGACACCTACTGTCCTTAGTGGGAATAGCTCCAGGTAGTGTAGTAAGCCCCTGGAACTTACTAGAAAGTGGGCGGAGTATGCTAATATGCTACAGAGCAAAGAGAGGAAAGCTGCTGAGGGGAACACGGAGATAGAGAGAGTATAAACTGAGCAGCAAGAAAACAGCAGGAGGTGAGTCTAAAACAGAGAGACTTTGAGAGAAAGGTGGTTCAGGGAAGAAAAAGCGCTGCACCTCACACCTATGGCTGATACTAGTGCCCCTAGGCTAAATAAAAAACACATCAGAATTTTGTGTATGAATTGATCAAGCCATACTGCCCCATGTACCTCGTGCCGGTATCTGATACACATGGGTCCCTACACTAAGTCCACACCGTGCCAGTCAGTGGCTACCAACCCCGCAGGCGTGCACAGTCAGGGAACGGGGGCCATGGGACGGCCCTGCGACCCCCATGCCACAGGACCAGACCCAAAAACACCACACCAGAACCCGGCCAGCACCGCCGGCGGAGAAGGTCGCCCCCAAACAGCACAAGTCTGGATGAGGTATTGCACTCACCATAGCTGCTGCAGACAGAATGGGAAAAGACTTTGAGAGAAAGTTTGTCAGGTGCACTGTCAGGAAAGGGCCAGCAGATCTACAGTCAGTGGGAATCCTCAGATCAGGAACCCAAGTGAATGGACTTCAATATTTAGGGTAGCAGAGTTAACTGAGGCCTCTGTACCCCTCTTTCTGAATTCAGGGGGGAAGATTTATTAGGACCCCTGGATACCTCTAGGACCCGAAAGTTGTGGCCTACGGCCCGGCCTAGTAACTTAAAGCAGAAAGCTCCCTGGCTGACAGGGAGGGAAACAGACTCAAGAACCATTAGGGAAGAAATCCACATGATCACAGTGCCCACCAGCGTCCCACACGTAGTGACAGACCAAGGTCTGAGGCAGATCATCTCTCCACACACCACCAGTTTTTCTACAGGCACAGTAACCCATTCAAGGCCGTCAGTATTAACAGCTGTATGCCACAGGACTGTAAAACACCTACAAGTTCATCAGTAAAGGAGTTATTGTTATCCTGCCTCCCTCCTTGTCTTCCTGTTGTCCTGGTCTACCTGCACCAAACCACCATCAAGGGCTATATTACCGGACAGCAGTATTTGGGGTTGTCCCCGGGGGGGATTATAGGTTCACACCACCGACCACCTTACACACAGTTGAAGCCCCCCTACAAAAACCTCTGCAGTAGCCCACAGAAGAGAGGGAGAATACAGGGAGGCTCCAGAGAGAAGCCTGTTCCTGTGGAAACCCCTGGTGCCCACCAGAGACCGTAACAAGTCAGTCAGTAAGGATGTGGTGCACCACAAGACCCAGCCATCCCGCAGGTACAGCACGCTCTCACTCTGCAGCCCTCAGTGCACCCCCTCATAGCCACCTACACGCCTAAAACTACAATCACCATCATCCTCTCCTCATCCCCTCACTCTCTTCCACACCCCCGGCTCGCTGCAATTACATTATGTTACGGTTGGCAGTAATGTAATCTATTGTAGTGGATAGAGATTCTGGCGCTGTCTTATAGTAAGATTCTCTTTGTTGCCCATAGCAACCAATCACAGCTCAGCTTTCATTTCTCACATTTCTCTGGTATGTGCTGAGCTGTGACTGGTTGCTATGGGCAACAAAGGGAATCTCGCTATAAGACAGCGCCATATATCTCCCTGTGTAAGTTCTATTCTATCATACTGACATTGTATTACTTCACTGTATTGTAGTGAGTAAAATCCTTTTAAGACGTGGTGATGGGAGAATACTTGTTATGTGAAGATGGAGGCTGGTGCCATACCCTACAATAGCCTGTCTGGGCCTATTTCCCCATAGAGATGTAGCTGATGTCTCCCTCCTCACCTCCAGCTCTTCTCCCCTCAGACTCAACTGACTTCCTGTAACAGTGGGTTTAAATATGGACATAATTTGCATAGATCCTCCCTATTTCTGGAAACATCCAACAGCAGCAGTAATGTAAGTAAGTCAGTAGGTGGCACTGTTTCCTAAGCAGTGAGGTGTTTGTGTGTGTAGCAGCCTGTAACCCATTTTCTTCCTGCCAGGTACACTTCTCTCCTGTAATAGTGCTGTTCCCCTGTTATCCCTCCTGGAAATTTAGGAATATATTGATCAGTGGGTGTTAGGGTGCTATTACACAGAGAGATTATCTGCTAAATAAGGCAGATATTGTCCTATGTAATACAGACAGCGAACAGCCGATGAGGAGGAGCTCATCAGATGATTGCTGTCTTAAAATATGTTTCAAAATTATCCGATGCTGATAACGATTGACTGCACGAACATCACTAACCATGTGCTGCAGCAATATTATTATTATTGAGAAGCAATATCAGCCTTCAGCAGGGGTGGACATAGATAGCAGAGGACCTCTGTGCAAAGAATGTGCCTGGGAACCCCATAACCTAATTGTACCCCCACTCTTTCCCCTCATATAAGTAATTACACAGTGGTTACACCCAGGGACTTACAGGCAACGTCTTCTCTGATGGGAGTTGTTCATTTTCCTTTTCTTCCACATCATTTCGGCCATCATGAAGACTTCTCCCGACCACTACTCATCCCCACAGGATCTGCGAGATAAACATTTTAGGCTCCTCACTACAGCACCATTCTCACCTCTTTACAAAGTGCCCATCTGTATTGTTTCACCCAGTAATAGTGTCCCCTCTGTGCCCCCATATAGTATATTTAACCCCCTCAAATAGTGCAGCTCCTCTCCCAGCAGCTCCTCTCCCAGCAGCTCCTCTCCCAGCAGCGTTCTCCCAGCAGCTCCTCTCCTAGCAGCTCCTCTCCCAGCAGCGTTCTCCCAGCAGCTCCTGTCCCAGCAGCTCCTCTCCCAGCAGTTCCTCTCCCAGCAGCGTTCTCCCAGCAGCTCCTCTCCCAGCAGCTCCTCTCCCAGCAGCGTTCTCCCAGCAGCTCCTCTCCCAGCAGCTCCTCTCCCAGCAGCTCCTCTTCCAGCAGCTCCTCTTCCAGCAGCTCCTCTCCCAGCAGCGTTCTCCCAGCAACTCCTCTCCCAGCAGTGTTCTCCCAGCAGCTCCTCTCCCAGCAGCTCCTCTTCCAGCAGCTCCTGTTCCAGCAGCTCCTCTCCCAGCAGCTCCTCTCCCAGCAGCTCCTCTCCCAGCAGCTCCTCTCCCAGCAGTTCCTCTCCCAGCAGTTCCTCTCCCAGCAGTTCCTCTCCCAGCAGCTCCTCTCCCAGCAGCTCCTCTCCCAGCAGCTCCTCTCCCAGCAGCTCCTCATCCGGCAGTGCGCTTCTTCTCTGTCATCTCCCAGCGCACACACAGTGGTACAAAGACATTGCCTGTGCCTACAGCAAATCCGGCTCAGGCAGTGTCAAATGTATTTTTTATATGGAAAAAGTGGATTTTTCTTTATTTTTTAAATTATGTTTGTCATTATTTTAAAACAACGGCCGTTATTTGCCATTAAATGACAGCCATCCACTAAATTTCAACAGTGTGTGAACATTGCCTGTGTTTTCAATCCACCCCTTGTTTTGGTTGCAAAATTCTGAGCAAAAATACTGTGTGGGAACATAGCCTGAAGGTATATGCCCAACTTTATTGAACCCCTGCCCAGTCTGCAGTAATAATATATTCTATGAACAAGATTCATAGTGTCATGGGTATGATTCTACAATACCACCACAGGAGGCATCACAGTCCACCAACAGGTCTCTACATCCCGCCTGCCTCCTTTGCATGGAGAGCGGCAGGAGTGGAGTCGCTCCAGCCCTCCCATAGACAAACTATGGGACACTGAGGCAGGCGGAATTCCGCCACATTTGCTCAGTGTGAACATACCCTAAGGTCTTTCCAGAGACCTGCACAGCAGCAGTAAGCTGTCACCACGAAGGAGCTGATCCCATAGGAGTCACATATTATAGATACATAGCTAATAGGGGTTATTCCAGATTCAGGAAACATGGCCTCTTGTCCTCAGTTTGCGTGTGGTATTGCAATTAAATTTCATTGGAGTGAATGGAGCCAAGCTGTAATACCACACACAACCTGAGGACAGAGGTGGCTCTGTTTTAGAAAGAAAGCAGTAGTTTTGTTTTACTTCCTGGAAGGGTACTCCAAAAGTAAGATTTTTTTTTATTTTATGTCATACATTGCTTTAGTAAAGTTTGAATATTCTGTAATATAAATTTAAGTAATTGTATATTTTCTAAATTTATTTATAGATTTTACCTTTACGGGCAGTAGTAGGGGGCGACACCGGCCTCTCTGCTGCCACCAATGTTCATGTTGGGAGCTGCCAGGCTCCCCCGCTCTGATCCAGCACTGCTGCACTCACAGGGTTATTGATAAGAATATAGAGTATACGGGGGAGGGGGGGTCACTGCTCTGTATCAACAGCTTTTTGTGTGTGCAGCTGCACTGGATCACAGTGGGGATCAGGTATTAGACAGCCCTGCAGTTTCCAACACAAACATTGGTGGCAACAGAAAGGCCCCTTACAGAGACTGTAGTATACCCATGGGAGGGGGGCACGTACTTTACATTTTCAGATAATAAAGAAAGTACAATCATTGACTGAACATGCTAGTATACAGGAATATATCTTTATTATAGATGGATTGTTATATCAGCTACTGAACACCACCGCCATCAGGGATTACTGGGCCCCATACAGATACAGTGACTGACAACCCCCCTTTTACCAAGAGACATAACCCAACAAAAACTTAAATTTCAATTCAGGAAATATTTTTGTTCACTTCACTTACAGCGTAATACACAAGACAAATTACAAACTAAAATATTAGAAAAGAGACGGAAGTTCAACTTTCTACAACTTCTGCCATGACACCCCTGTTGTTAGTGGAGAAGAGGTGCAGCACAGAGAGAGCTCAGCTATAACCTAACCTGTTCTGTTATTCTATCCGTCCACTAGATGGCACTCTCTGTGATGTCTTTGGTCGTATTAGAGGTTTTCCTAGCGGATGCTGCTGCCTCCCCCCACTATCTTTATAGAACCTCCCCATACCCATAATGCAGCATGAAGGGGCTCAGTGAAGGTGGCGGTGAAGGTGTGTAAGTGTCTGATGGGGTCACACAGCTCATAAAACGACAGCTGCCCGGCCTCATAATCCAGACAGATCCTGACTCTATTACTGGAGATATTGTCAGGTAACTGGAAACCTTTACTGTCATGTATCACTGAATACTGATTATTACCCCTCTCCAGACACCAGGACTTGTTATTATCTCCAATGACTGACTGACGCCCCCTCCTGTCTATACTGGGATAACACATCCCCACAATCCATCTCACTGATCTACTGCTCTCCACATCCCAGTAATGTCGCCCTAAGGAGAATCTCCTGCCGCTCATCACCTGAGGATAATTCTGGAATCTCTCTGCTCTTTCTGGACGATTCTGCTTCTCTAGGGTCCAGGTTACAGTTTTCAGGTCGTCTGATATAAGGAGATTATTATGAGCTGTGTTTACATCCAGTAATATGTCTGCAGGACCCTCCCCATAGATCCTTATACCTGATATTATGTCACATAATGTGCGGAATGTGTCTGAGATCACAGTCACATCCAGATCATCTACATCATGGAGCTGTCTATCACGTCTCCCTGTGTCCTCATCACCTCCCCCCTCCTCAGGATCACACAAGTCACCTGTGTCTGGTTCCTGTAAAACAGTCAGTGGATCCGCCATGTTACACAGCTCCTCAATGTGTCTCATCTTCCTGGACAGCTCGTCCTTCTTTATTTCCAGCTGCTGGATCAGAGCAGATAGTGACAATAACTCTTCTTTTTCCTGCCTGGAGATCTCGCTCAGGACCCTCTTCTCCAGGTCGTCCAGCCGTCTCCTGATGTCTGTAAACAGGGCAGTGACTCTCTCGTCTTCTCCAGCTGCTTTTTCTTGAGCTTTTCTCCTGCGCTCCTCCACACTCTGGACTCTTTCCTCAGTCTCCTCTCTCTTTGTCATCAGTTTCTGGAGAACATTTCTCCTCTTCTTCTCAGAGGCCTCATCCAGCATCTCCACCCTGTGTCCCTGATGTTCTCCATCCAATCTGCAGGACACACAGATACAGATGGCGTCCTCGGTGCAGTAATATTCCAGCATCTTCTTATGGACAGAACATTTCCTCTTCTCCAGGGAAGTGCTGGGCTCAGATAAGACGTGTTCTGGTGACTTGCTGTGAGCTCTCAGGTGTTTATCACACAGAGAAGCCTCACAGAGCAGACAGGATATCACAGCAGGTACAGCAGAGTCCACACAGTAAGTGCAGCAGATCCCGGTGATCTCCTCTTGGTCTGGCTGAGTAACCAGGAAACGTTCTGCTACATTATGGAGATTTATGTTCCTCATCAGTGCAGGCCGCTGCTGATACTCTTCTCTGCATTCAGGACAGGAATAAACTCCAGACCCATCCTGTGTATCCAGCACAAGATCAATACAGAGCCGGCAGAAGTTGTGGCCACATCTCAGCATTACAGGATCCTTAAATACAGATAAACAGATGGAGCATAGGAGCTCCTCTCTCAGAATAGCAGACGCCATGGCTGACGGAAAAAGGAAGAAACAAAACCTAATGTCTGCCACTGAATAACCAGCAGAGCGGTGGTTACACCCAGTCACTTAAAGGGGAACTATCAGCAGGTTAGACAAATTTAACCTGCTGATTTGTCCTTATTGCACAGGAGACGCCAGAGATGAAGGTATGTCTCTTAGCTTTATTCTCTGCACCATTCCTGTCCACTTAAAGAGAACCAATCACCTAAAATTTACTATCCCTATTATCAAAGATTCTCTCTCCCTAAGTCTATCTATGAAGATACAGACTGCCTTTGCAGTCTGTATCTTATTCTTTACCTAATTCCTCTTCCTCTGTGCAGTAATGCTGGGCGCCGCCATCTTGATGACGTCACGCTGGAACGCACCGCTGGAACGCACGTGACGTCATCAAGATGGCGGCGGCCGGCATTAATGCACCGGAACAAAGGAGCAGGTGAAGTATAAGGTACAGACTGCAAAGGCAGTCTGTATCTTTATTAAGTCTATTTATGAAGATACAGACTACATTTGCAGTCTGTATCTTATACTTTACCTGTGTAACGCCTGGAGTAGTGGATCCACTGGACCGGCACCAGCGATGGCACTAACCTCACCAGGGGGCGGAGTCTAAGGGGCCGCTGGTTTTCACCAGAGCCCGCCGCAAGGCGGGATGGACTTGCTGCGGCAGGCGACCCCCAGGTCGCTACCCCTGGCTTGGTTGCTGGTGTTGGCAGGCGAGGCGTGGCAGGAGATGGCACAGGCAATGGTCTGCAGGTGAGAGCGCACGTGACAGGCTGAACACGGGAACAGATGGAGTGACAGGGGAACAGGAACCAGGAACAGGGACTAGGGACCAGGTAACGGATAGGACTCAGGAACAGGGACTTGGGACCAGGTAGCGGAATAGGACACAGGAACAACAGGGGGCTGGGCCAACGCTATGGGAAGCATGTAGAGGCTCCAACACTAAGGACAGGGCATGCTGGAATTTATAGGGGAGTGATTGGTGCCACTAACCAATTAGGAGCGCACTGCCCCTTTAAATCTGAGACAGCCGGCGCGCGCGCGCCCTAGGAGGCGGGGACGCGCGCGCCGGCCGGCACAGACCGCGACATGCACGGAGGAGAGGTGAGGCGCCCCAGGGGCCGAAGCAGCAGCAGCGCCGGGTCCCAACACAAGGACCCCGGCGGCTGCACGGGACAGGAGGCGGTCGCGGCGGCAACCCGGGACGCGGGAAGCCGCCGCGGCCGTGACAGTACCCCCCCCCTTTGGCCTCCCCCTCTTTCTTGCCTGCAAATGGCACAGGAAGCCACAAAGTCTTTGACTTCTTGGGATAGACTGGGCCACCAGTAGTGGCGAGAGATCCGTTGGCCGGTCTTACGGACTCCAGGGTGCCCGGCCTCCAACGAGGAATGTCCCCACTTCAAAATACCTCTTCGAAGCGCAGGGTGAACATGAGTCTTTCCGGGGGGTACTCTCCGAAGAGTGGAGGTGACGACTGGTACTAGGCGATCAGGCGGTAAAACGTGGCAAGGGAATGTGGGCCTGTGGACGAGGTCCTTCTGTAAGTTCTCCCGGTGGTGAGAGGACATGAGCTCAGTCTTGGGTACGGAGAGAGGGTACACCTCGGCAGAGAAGGCATCTGCCGAGTCTTGGTCTTCTGCCGGTAGGCCGGATAGAGGCTTGGCAGGGACAGGAAACGACATAGTACCCTTGGACTGAGGTGACTTGAGACACTGGTTGGAACAGTCCTGACCCCAACTGAGAATCTCCCCGGTTCTCCAGTCCAGCTGAGGGGCATGTTCTTGCAGCCACGGGAGTCCCAGGAGGACCGCGGGGGAAGAATGGGGCAGGACGTAGAAGGATATCTCTTCTTGATGTAAAGGACCCACCTGGAGGACTAAAGGTGCGGTCTGGTAGTACACACGGTCGGTAAGAATTTCGCCCGTGACCGAGGAGATAGTCAGGGGCCTGGCTAGTCGGGTCACGGGTAGCCGCCATCTTTGGACCAATGTTGCCGCAATAAAACTGCCTGCTGACCCAGAATCGAGGAAGGCAGTAGTCTGATGATTTTGTCCTGAGGGAGTCCGGATGGAAACTGGCATAGACAGACTTGGAAAGGTGGCATTCACACCTAGGGACACCTGTCCCACCGGACCTAGGTGCGAGCATTTTCCGGATGTTTGGGGACATCCCAGCCGGAAGTGATCGGAACCACCGCAATAGAGACAGAGATTCCGCTCCAGGCGCCGGATTCTTTCATCAGGCGTCAGGTGAGCCCGTTCCACCTGCATAGGAATCTCAGGAGAGGGCTGGGACATCGAAAGGTCAGGATTCTGGAAAACCGGCGCCAGCTGGGGATGGCGACGGGAACGGCTTAGTAAATGTTCATGCCGAACCTCCTCCTCCCTCTCCGAAAAACGAGTATCAACTCGGGTGGCCAGTAGAATGAGTTCGTTCAGGGAGGTAGGCAGGTCTCGGGCAGCGAGCACGTCTCTCACTCGACTAGACAGACCCTTCTTGAAGGTGGCCAATAGGGCGGCCTCGTTCCAGTCCAATTCAGCTGCCAGGGTGCGGAACTGGATGGCGTAGTCACCAACAGAGGAGCTGCCTTGAGAGAGGTTGAGGAGAGCAGTCTCGGCTGAAGAAGCACGGGCAGGTTCCTCAAAGACGGAGCGAAACTCGAATAGGAAGGCCCGGAGATTGGCAGCAACAGGATCATCACGGTCCCACAGTGGCGTGGCCCAGGCCAGGGCTCTACCTTCTAATAGGCTGATGATGAAAGCCACTTTAGAGCGCTCGGTGGAAAACTGACTACTCAAAAGTTCAATGTGCATGGTGCACTGAGTCAAGAATCCTCTGCACAACTTAGAGTCCCCAGAGTACTTGTTAGGGAGAGCCAGTCGGAGTGAAGAAGAAGCGTCAGGAGGTGGTGTGCGCTGGGCAGTAGTCTGCTGCTGTAAGGCGGTAGTGAGTTGCTGGATCTGCTGCGACTGTCTCTGGATTTGTTGCGCCTGCTGAGTGACCACTCTGGCGACGTCACGGAGATCAGGCACCTCGCCGGGATCCATGGTTGGAGCCTACTGTAACGCCTGGAGTAGTGGATCCACTGGACCGGCACCAGCGATGGCACTAACCTCACCAGGGGGCGGAGTCTAAGGGGCCGCTGGTTTTCACCAGAGCCCGCCGCAAGGCGGGATGGACTTGCTGCGGCAGGCGACCCCCAGGTCGCTACCCCTGGCTTGGTTGCTGGTGTCGGCAGGCGAGGCGTGGCAGGAGATGGCACAGGCAATGGTCTGCAGGTGAGAGCGCACGTGACAGGCTGAACACGGGAACAGATGGAGTGACAGGGGAACAGGAACAGGGACTAGGGACCAGGTAACGGATAGGACTCAGGAACAGGGACTTGGGACCAGGTAGCGGAATAGGACACAGGAACAACAGGGGGCTGGGCCAACGCTATGGGAAGCATGTAGAGGCTCCAACACTAAGGACAGGGCATGCTGGAATTTATAGGGGAGTGATTGGTGCCACTAACCAATTAGGAGCGCACTGCCCCTTTAAATCTGAGACAGCCGGCGCGCGCGCGCCCTAGGGGGCGGGTACAGAGCGCGACATGCACGGAGGAGAGGTGAGGCGCCCCAGGGGCCGAAGCAGCAGCAGCGCCGGGTCCCAACACAAGGACCCCGGCGGCTGCACGGGACAGGAGGCGGTCGCGGCGGCAACCCGGGACGCGGGAAGCCGCCGCGGCCGTGACAACCTGCTCCTTTGTTCCGGTGCAGTAATGCAGGCCGCCGCCATCTTGATGACGTCACGTGCGTTCCAGCGATGCGTTCCAGCGTGACGTCATCAAGATGGCGGCGCCCGGCATTACTGCACCGGAACAAAGGAGCAGGTAAAGTATAAGATACAGACTGCAAATGCAGTCTGTATCTTCATAAATAGACTTCAGAAAGATACAGACTGCCTTTACAGTCTGTATCTTATACTTTACCTGATCCTCTGGTCCGCTACAGCAAGGCCGGCGCCGCCATCTTGATTTTGCTACTTGCGTTCCACCGCTGGAACGCAAAGTGACGTATTCAAGATGGCGGCGCGCGGCCTTTCTTCACCGAACAAGAGGATCAGGTAAAGTATAAGATACAGACTGCAAAGGCAGTCTGTATCTTAATAAATAGACAAAATGAAGATACAGACTGCCTTTGCAGTCTGTATCTTATACTTTACCTGATCCTCTGGTCCGCTACAGCAAGACCGGCGCCGCCATCTTGATTTAGTCTTTTGCGTTCCAGCGGTGGAACGCAAGTGATGTCATCAAGATGGCGGCGCCCGGCCTTGCCGCTTTGCATGACGGGAGCTTCCTGTCTCGCGCCGGCTCTTTTGAAAAGAGCCGGCGCGAGATAGGAAAGTAAAAAGTTAATATTTTAAAAACACAGCCAAAAAAGTAATAAATTATATTTACAAATATTAATAAAATAAGTAAATACATCTAATTAGGGAAAAAAAATTTTTTTATTTTCATTGATGATTGGTTCTCTTTAAGTCATTTAGTTCACAATCCCGTTCACAACCGTTAGGAGCACTGCCCAGCCCCATAGAGCTTATCCGTCCCTGGCCAAATCGGCGCTATGGGGGATGAGGCAGTGCTCCTAACAACCCCCCCCCCCCCCCCCCAGTGCTCCAGACTACCACACTGTAAACTAAATGACTAAGTGTGTGGTGAGCCCCCATACGATATTGTAGCGGTGGGACGGGCAGTCATTTGCTAGGTGGAAGTGTGACACCACTGCTGGTGGTGGATGGCCCTTAAGAGATTTGTCACATGACCCCACAGGTGTGATGGCATGCTTTTCTAGTGTTTGGCCGGTTGTACCCTTCTCCCCTGTGGTCGCTGTCCTGTCGGGTTTCTGCAGGGTCCCTTGGGATTATGTAGTCACAGGTGGTCAGAGCGGTGTAGTAACCCTCCCGAATATTGGTAGGACCCGCCCCCCACAGAAAGGGGAAATGTCCCAAGGTTGCGGTGCAAGTGCTGTGCAGGTAGTAGCGAATAATCACAGACTCAGGTGTTAACGTTGACTTGGTTTACTCTTTGTAAATGTGCAGCAGGTAATACAACGAATCTTGAAATACACTTAATACAGTTCCAATAAATACACTTACATAAAACCACCAGATCTGTGAGATAAGTGCGGAGTAGGATGGAGTAGAGTTGGTAAGGTTGTACTGAGGTAGTAGAGAGGAGAGTGCCGTGAGAGTCTCAACCCAATTAGTAATGTGATCTGCCGGGATGTTGGAGTGCATAGAAGAATAATTGTAGAAGAAGAAGAAACAACTTGTGCCTGTGTTTTGACCTTTCCTAGAGTCTTCACACCACCTGATGCCCACTAGCTTTGGCAGAACCCTACTAATGGGTGACACAGGCCCCAGACCCTGTTACCTGGGTTGAGCGGAATGGTTAGGATTTCCTAAGTACACTGGCACTGTGAGAAGGAGTTCATTGACTTTTAGTAACCTTGCTCCACCCGGATCAGTGACTCCTAGTCCTCGGCATGGGTTGAGGTGATGTGTGGGCTAGTCCTCTCTTGAAGGGCTTAACAGTGCATCACACAGCTTGTATATTTTTTTTCTAATTTCGCAGCATATTTTATGCAAAAATTAAGTCTGCCATTGCAAAGTACAATTATTTGCGCAAAAAATAAGCGCTCATGTGGGTCTGTAGGTGAAACAATGCAAGCGCTATGGCCTTTTAACCCCTAGGTGACCCTGGGCGTACCTGTACGCCCTGGGCCGCCTACGTTTGTTCAGAGCGGGGCTGCACTATGAACCGCCGCGGTCCTGGGTGCCGCATGTAGCCCGGGACCGCAGCTATTAGCGGACACGGTCCGATCGCTGTGCCCGCTAATATAGTAATTGGATGCAGCTGTCAAAGTTGACAGCTGCATCCGATTACTTGATGCAGCCGTTCCCTGGTGTCTAGTGGGGAGGATCGCTTCTCCGGGGCGCTGTCCCGGAGGAGCGATCCACACATCTTATCCCTTCCGGAGTCAGCTCCGTAATGGCGCTGATCCCGTCTCGGCACTCGATTGCTTCCGGCTGCAGCAGACGGAAGCAATCAATGTGCCTATCTCATCGATCTATGCTGCATATCTATGCAGCATAGATCTCAATTAGAGATCAGTGTACTTATACTAGAAGTCCCCCAGGGGGACTTCTAGTATAAGTGTAAAAGTAAAAAAAAAAGTGTTGTTGTCAATAAAAAGCCCCCTCCCCTTTTAAAAGTTTGAATCACCCCCCTTTTCCCATGTTATAAATAAAAATAAATAAATAAACATGTTTGGTATCGCCGCGCATGTAATCGCCCAAACTATTAATTAATCACATTCCTGATCTCGCACGGTAAACGGCGTCAGCGCAAAAAAAATCCCAAAGTGCTAAATTGCACATTTTTGGTTGCATCAAATCCAGAAAAATTGTAATAAAAAGCGATCAAAAAGTCGCATATGCGCAATCAAGGTACCGATAGAAAGAACACATCATGGCGCAAAAAATGACACCTCACACAGCCCCATAGTCCAAAGGATAAAAGCGCTATAAGCTTGGGAAAGGAGCGATTTTAAGGAACATATATTTGTTAACAATGGTTTGAATTTTTTACAGGCCATCAGATACAATAAAAGTTATACATGTTATATATCGTTGTAATCGTAACGACTTGAGAAACACATATAACAAGTTTTACCCCAGGGCGAACGGCGTAAAAACAAATACCCCCAAAATAAAAGAAATGCTTTTTTTTTTTTTTTTTCAATTTCACCACACATTGAATTTTTTTCTGGTTTCGCAGTGTACTTTATGCAAAAATTCAGCCTGTCATTGCAAAGTACAATTAGTGACGCAAAAAATAAGGGCTCATGTGGGTTTCCAGGTGGAAAAATGCAAGTGCTATGGCCTTTTAAGCACAAGGAGGAAAAAAACGAAAAAGGAAAAATTTTAATTGGCCAGGTCCTCTAAGGGTTAAACATGAGTAGGAAAAAACTAAAACGCAAAAACTAAAATTGTCCTGGTAGGGTAGGAATTAAAGAGGAAGTTCCATGAAAATGAAAAAGGCAGACAGGCAGGGGGGTGCGAGAAAATGATAAACAAGTAAACTCGCTCATCCCCATGCCTCCAATGTGCTGCTCCCGGGTCCCATCGACTGCCATCTTCTGCTAGAAACCAGCTGCAATGTCACAGCCTAGCAGAGTGATTGCCCACTCGCTGAGTCAGTGACTAGGGCGGTGCTCTGCCCCAGTCACTGATTGGCAGACAGGGCAGTCACTCAGCCAGGTATGTGATGTTGCAGCTTGGAGAGCTGTCAACGGGATGCAGGAGTAGCACTACGGGGCACAAGGATAGGTAAGGATACTTTTTAAAATTATTTTCCCGCACCCACATGTCTGTCTGTCTGCCTTTTTCAGTTTCTTTGGACTTCTTTAAAATAACAACAATATACCTGATCTCCCAGCAGCAGCTACTGTACGTCTGCACACCACTCTGGAGAAATTAACTTTGTGACAGGTCCCCTTTAAGAATTACTTAAGGCAAGGAATACGCAGATGAGACAGAAGATGAAAAGTAAGTAGAACTGGTAGCTTGCAAGTAGTGTAGGGGGCCTTGTCTAGGTAGCTATGTAATCTGCTGGGATAGTTTAGTAAGGGTACTATTACACCAAGCAATTTTCCGACGACTAACGATTAACGATAAACGATCTAAACGACCGCTAAGGCAAACGACCCGAAATCGTTCGCCCAAGTACATGAAACGATGATCGTTATTTATGATCGTTCTTGCGGTCGTTTAGTCGTCACTATTGCGTACGTTTCAGCTGTGAATTCTTATTCCACCGAACGATGTGCGAACGATGAGCGAACGATCAAACGATAAAAATAGGTACTGATCCTATTAAACGATCAACGATTTCTCGTTGGTCGTTTAATCGTTGCCTGCTATTACACGAAATGATTATCGTTCAAATCCGAACGATTTTTCGAACGATAATCGTTCCGTGTAATACCACCCTAAGAGTAGTGTTGAAGAGTGGAAAATACTCATACTCACGTTCAGATAGTTAAATGTCACTAGCTTCTGCCCTAACCAGTTTATTGAGTGCCAGGTGGGGTAATACGAGTGCCAGGCTTTTACCACTGGGTGCAGCAGACTATCTAAGGTTTCCCAGAAGAGCCGTGCATGGTCAGCAAGAGACTTCAGCGTTATGCTATTTGTCTTGCTGGGAATCAGTTTTCTAGTTGGGGTAACTGTCCTGACTGTTGGAGCGAAGAGTCCCTGGCATGGGGGCATGGCTAGCAGTGGAGCTAAGCAGAGATTATTTAGGGGGACATACACCCTGAAACTGCGTCTGGCCTCCCCTGCTTTCTCAGATTTTGCCCACCTGGACACAGGATCATTCTGAGCGGACGCGCTTCACCACCAGCGCTCCCGACCGCGGACCAGATTTGAGGACTGGAGACGGGCGCCATCTTGACCTCATGCACAGCGCAGAAAGGTCGGAGCAGGAGGTTTGCCTGCGGAGCCAACAGATTGGTGATAGGTCTTGCGGCCATTACCTCCCCCCTGCAACATCAGTGGGGTTCAGTCCTCTGAGGGCCCCGACAGACCATGAATACAGAGCGGGGAAGGTGGAGGACAAAATCAGAGACCACAGAAAGTACCAAGTGCCAACACACACACTGATACAGTACTCAGTGTGATGAGAAAAACAAACCACCTGTCTGCCTCATTGTAGAGGGGGTTCTTCATAAGCAGTAGGGGACACCTGTATATCCCTAAGAACTGGGAGAGAGGGACACATGTGCAATACACTGGACTGACTGCGATTTTAGCAGCTGCCCCCCTCTGGCGTACTGGTGGACAACATCCAGTTCTTTTTTGTTTCCATGGCTGCCCTACATTACTGGGACTGACCTCCTTTAAAATCACACGCAGGAAAAGATAATATTTACTCTCTCACTTATACCTCCATTTACTAAGAGCTGGAATTATACAGTACTACAGTGAGCTCACACTGAGTAAGCTTGGAGACAGCTTTTGACAAAACTCTGCTGCCACCTTGTGGACAAACTCCACACTTCTACTTGCACACTGCCTTTAATTCTTGCTACTTGTCCTTAACCCCAGGAATTGGTGAGGACTTGGTCACCCATGATCTAGATCTAGCACAACATTGTGAGGGCAAGACCATTGTGAAGCAATCTACCTAGACCTTACCCAGCTGTACCAATGTCTAACGGCCACTAGACTAATGCAATATGTGGGCTAACCCGCACTCCGCGATGCCAACCGCTCCATAGGATTCTCTCCTCTCCTCACCCCTATACATACCAGCTCAATTTCTTGAAGACATGAAGGATGGTTAAAATCGGTCCAGCTCTAGAAATAACTCTCCAACTCGCAAAAGAGGAAGTATTGACGAATTTCTTACAAATCCATTCACTGCACCTTCTAGTGACTCAATGGAAATGGCGACTTCTGACAAACACCCCACGCCTAAGATCCGCAAAGCGCTCACCCAAGAAGAGGATAGTGACCATGATGACTCCATGAATGATAATCCACTCCCATTATCCAGGTCGTTCATGAATAAACTAATCAAGAGGGCAAAGGAGCCAATAGTTAAAGAATTACAGGACACTAAACAAGATGTAAAACAGATTGGAAGAAGAGTAGAGCAATTAGAAAATACACAATCCCCAAAAATATCCTTCACCGAAGCTTCTTCAACAAATTTTGCCTCCTGCCAGAACCATCTCAATAAGATTATTGATTGGTTGGAGGACCAAGGCAACAGGGGCCGCAGAAATAATTTAAAGGGGTAGTGCGGCGTTTAACATTTATTCACTAAATAACACACATTACAAATAGAGATAAGCGAACCTGGAGCATGCTCGAGTCGATCCGAACCCGAACTTTCGGCATTTGATTAGCGGTGGCTGCTGAAGTTGGATAAAGCCCTAAGGCTATGTGGAAAACATGGATATAGTCATTGGCTGTATCCATGTTTTCCAGACAACCTTAGAGCTTTATCCAAGTTCTGCAACCCCAGCTAATCAAATACAGAACGTTCGGGTTCGGATCGACTCGAACCCGAACCCGGTTCGCTCATCTCTAATTACAAAGTCATGCAACTCTGTAATGTGTGTTATTTAAGTGAATGGCCCCCTTTCCTTGTGTTCCCCCCACCCTGGAAGTGTAGTGCATTATACTTACGTATTCGCTGTTGACCCCGGTCAACGACATTATCTTCGGGAGGCCGGCCGGACCACTCCAGCCGTCCCTCATGCTTAGCCAATTGCGGCTGAGCAGCTGATCCTAGCCTTAGTGGTGTGGCTTTTTTATTATAGTGTGCAATAGGAAAAAAAATATATATTTTTTTATAATGCTCCTTCCCATAGTGCATCCTGGTGCCATCTCTTTCCCAGCAAGTGACCCACACGTATCCGTCCATCCACATGATGATGAATGTGATCAATCAGACCAGGTATATGAGAGAACTAACCCTTACTGACTACAAAGTAGAACCCATCACAGGGTTGTATCTCCTCCTTTACCCTACAGACCGGCACAGTACATGAGCAGTAACAAATATCATTAAATATAATTACAGATAACTAGGGTGTCATTCTACAATACCACCACAGGAGGCATCATAGTCCACCAACAGGTCTCTACATCCCGCCTGTCTCAGTGTTCCATAGTTTGTCTATGAGTGAGAGGGCTTGCCTTGCACAACTCCACTCCAGCCGCTCTCCTTCTTTGCAGCGGCGGGAGTGGAGTCGCTTGAGTCCTCCCATAGACAAACTATGGGACACTGAGGCAGGCAGAATTCCGCCACATTTACTCAGTGTGAACATACCATAAGGTCTTTCCAGAGACCTGCACTGTATCACTGTAGCAGTATCCCATAGGAGTCACATATTATAGATACATAGCTAATAGAGGTTTTCCCAGATTCAGAAAACATGGCCTCTTGTCCTTAGTTTGTGTGTGGTATTGCAACTAAATTTCATTGGAGTGAATGGAGCCAAGCTGTAATACCACACACAACCTGAGGACAGAGGTGGCTCTGTTATTAAAAGGAAGCACTAGTTTTGTTTTACTTCCAGGAGGGGTACTCCAAAAAGTAAGAGTTTTTTTTATTTTATGTCATACATTGCTTAAAGGGGTAGTGCGGTAAATAACACACATTACAAAGTTATACAACTTTGTAATGTATGTTATGTAAGTGAATGGCCCCCTTCCCCGCGTCATCAGCTGCTCAGCCGCGATTGGCTGAACAGAGTTATGCTCAGCCAATCGCGGCTGAGCAGCTGATGACGTGCAGAGGGGGGCCGGCATGAGGGACGGCTGGAGCGGTTCGGCCGGCCTCCCGAAGATGTTGTCATTGTCCAAAGATGGCGGCCGGGGGTCGCCAGTAATACGGTGAGTATAATGCACCATACTTCCGGGGGTGGGGGGGAACACAGGGAAGGGGGCCATTCACTTACATAACACACATTACAAAGTTGTATAACTTTGTAATGTGTGTTATTTTGTGAATAAATGTTTAGCGCCGCACTACCCCTTTAAGTAAATATTCTGTAATATAAATTTAAGTTATTGTATATTTTCTAAATGTATTTATAGATTTTACCTTGACTGGCAGCAACCCCACCCAATCTAGAGAAAAGAGAGGGGGGAAAGTGGCCATGTTTTTGTAGTGCTGAATAACCCCTTTAAAAAAATGTCTGTGAATGTAATAGGTGCAAATGGACCTTAGCAAATAGATATCTTATAGTATTTTATAAATCATATAGAAGGTTCCACTCATGGGAGTTAAAAGGTCTGGATTCCATGCATGCTAAATGCCCATTGTTTGTCCAGATTTTGACATTAGGTCAAGAAAGGGACAGAATGGGTATAAAAAAACAAACATGGCTCATTGAGGAGTCATCGTCAAGATGGAAGCTGAAGGCTGAGAGAGTCAAGACATGTGGAGGAGGACTCAAGGATGACATGAGGGTAGATTGAATGGAGACCTGTGTGTAAGGGCCTATTACACGGAGCGATAATCTGTTAAATATGGCCAATTCGGCAAATTATCGCTCCGTGTGATGAAAACGATCATCAGCTAATCGTGTCGTTTAACCCTGCCTAAAAATCATCACATTACTTTGTGTATAAGCAATGCTTGGCCGATGGCTGATGAATGTGTAAAAGTTATACTTACCTCTGCTCGCTCCCGGTGCTCTTCTTGCTTCTGCCCTCAGCCACCGCTGGAACTTCTGAGCAGGTTTCTGTAGTGACAGGCCTCTCAGCCAATCACTGAGACAGGACAGCCCCAAGGCCAGTGATTAGAGACCAGCTCAGAAGTTGCAGCTGAGGGGAGCGGGAAGAAGCAAGAAGAGCACAGGGAGCATGGAGAGGTATGTAGAGAGGTAATGTTTATTATTTTTACACTTGAGGCAAGGGCTTGCTCCATGATTATTGTGCCATGTAATAGAGTGAGTAAGCGAGCTTATCCGGAACATAGTGTGGTAACTGTGGTTAAAATTGTTGTTGCAATTCTTAAAACATTCTAGCTTGGTTTAACCCTTTAACGACTATAGAGTCGAAGTCGAAGTCTGTGTCTAAACGACCCATGATATATATTTATGCCATTACCTTCAGGGGATCTATAAAGCTAGCTCAGGAGCTGAGCTCACTTCATGGAGGATGAAGACCGGCTGCTCACAGCGATCACTTGGCTGCCCACCATTAAAGGGGATATCCAGAGTTAGAAAAGCATGGCCACTTTTTGCAGAGACAACTCCAGTTTGGGTGCAGGTTTTGTAGCTTTGTTTCATTGAAGTGAATGAGGCTTAATTTCAAAGCAAACTTGAACTAGAGACGAGAGTCGTGTCGTCTCTGGAAGTAAGTGGCCATGGTTTTCTTTTTAAAAAAAACAAAAACCTTTATTTAACATTTTTCAAAATACCAGTACATACAGCCACATGTATGGCATAACAGAGGCCGCAGTCAGTAATGCATCATACAGCATATGCAACATGTAAGAGAAGTTAACAGGGCGCTTCGCACCGGCATACCAAAGGAAGTATGAATATTTGGAAAAGGAATTCCCAACTTAGAGAACAGACAGACTTGACACACACCCACGCACACAAATCCATTCACACAAGGCACTCCCTCCCACACCCGGTAGGACCACAGTGGTTAAACCCGATACGGTCACCCGGATTTAGCTGGACCTTACATTAGTCGCTTCCAAAGATATCCAATGGATCCATATCTTTGATTTTTTGAGGGCATTTTCTGCTCTTGTACAGAGCCTGATGCAGTGGGACATATGTGTTGACTAATTGTATCCATCTAGTTAGTGATGGAACGTCAGGGCTTTTCCATTATGATGACTTTACGGGCACAAAACAAAAGAAAGCGAATCAATAACCGATAATATTTGCTGTGCGTCACCTCGTTGATGAGACCCAGCAAACAGGGAGCAGATATGAGGAAATTCAAAGTGTTCGGCCATAAAGGCTATAACTTCCCTCCAGAAGGGCATAACTGTGGCAATGGTTTTCTAACACTGGATAACCCCTTTAACCCTTTCAATGCAGTGTCATTTAACTAATGGTGACAGGAGCGAGCTCCTGTCACTGTCTGATGTGGATCTACACAGTCACAATCATTTAAACTGACTGCCGGAGGTCACTTACCTACCTCCGTGCAGTCAGCTTGGCCATCTAATAGGAGCGAGCTCCTGTCACTGTCTGATGTGGATCTACACAGTCACAATCATTTAAACTGACTGCCGGAGGTCACTTACCTACCTCCGTGCAGTCAGCTTGGCCATCTAATAGAGTGTGTGAAGATCTATGTGAAGATCACAGATAAAACTCAATGCTATGCAATGGCATAGCATTGACCAGTAAATGCAATCTAATGACTACATGTAAAAGTCCCCTAGGGGGACATTAAAATAAAGTGTGAAACGTGTTTAAAAGTATGACCTAGCCCCTACCCCAATAAAAGTTTAAATTACCCCCTTTCTCTTTTTAACCACTTAACCCTTTAAGGACATGGCCCATTTTAGTTTTTACGTTTTCGGTTTTTTCTCCTTGTGTTTAAAAGGTCATAGCACTTGCATTTTTCCATCTAGAAACCCACATGAGCCCTTATTTTTTGCGTCACTAATTGTACTTTGCAATTACAGGCTGAATTTTTGCATAAAGTACACTGCGAAACCAGAAAAAAATTCAAAGTGTGGTGAAATTGAAAAAAAAAACGCATTTCTTTTATTTGGGGGAAATGTGTTTTTACGCCATTCGCCCTGGGGTAAAACTGACTTGTTATGCATATTCCTCAAGTCGTTACGATTAAAACGATATATAACATGTATAACTTATATTGTATCTGATGGCCTGTAAAAAATTCAAACCGTTGTTAACCAATATACGTTCCTTAAAATCGCTCCATTCCCAGGCTTATAGCGCTTTTATCCTTTGGTCTATGGGGCTGTGCGAGGTGTCATTTTTTGCGCCATGATGTGATCTTTCTATCGGTACCTTGATTGCGCATATACGACTTTTTGATCGCTTTATATTGCATTTTTTCTGGATTTGATGCGACCAAAAATGTGCAATTTTGCACTTTGGGATTTTTTTGCGCTGACGCCGTTTACCGTACGAGATCAGGAATGTGATTAATTAATAGTTCGGGCGATTACGCACGCGGCGATAGCAAACATGTTTATTTATTTATTTATTTGTTTACTTTTATTTAAAACCTGGGAAAAGGGGGGTGATTCAGACTTTTATTAGGGGAGGGGGCTTTTTACTATTAACAACACTTTATTTATTTTTTTTACACATATACTAGAAGCCCCCCTGGGGTTACGGTTATTCCCCCTGGGGTTAGGGTTATTCCCCCTAGGGGACTTCTAGTATATACACTTGGATCTCTCATTGAGATCTCTGCAGCATAGATATGCTGCAGAGATCCATGAGATCGGCACTCGTTTGCTTTCGGCTGCTGCAGCCGAAAACGAACGAGTGCCGAGCCGAGGACGGCGCCATCTTGGACGCGTCCCCGGCCGGCATCAGTAACGGAGATCGCTCCTCCGGGACAAGGTCTCGGAGGAGCGATCTCCCCCACTAGACCCCAGGGAAACGTTGCCTCTGGTAATCGGAAGCAGCTATCAACTTTGACAGCTGCCTCCGATTAGCTAATTAGCGGGCACGGCGATCAGACCGTGCCCGCTAATAGCAGCGGTCCCGGGCTACTCGCGGCACCCGGGATCGCGGCACTTCAAAGCGGCGCCGAAGTGCAAGTGAGGACATATGACGTACGCATACGTCCTATGTCGTTAAAGAGTCACTGTCGTATTTATTTTTTTTTGCAGAAATCAATAGTCCGGGCGATTTTAAGAAACTTTGTAATTGGGTTTATTAGGCAAATATGCCATTATCTGCATTCAAAAAGCCTTTCCCCAGGTCCCCCCCCCCCCTCCCTCCTCTTTTCCATTCACTGCAAAATATAAGGAAATTGTGTCTTGTTGCATCAGGCATACCCAGTCTGTTCTATAGAGAGGGGAGGGGGGAGGAGGAAGGAGGGAGATGAGTTGGCAGCAGAGAGCAGAGAACAAAGGATTACACCGCTTGGAGCTGCATGAAAGCCTCTATTCAGAGATCAGTGCTGACTGTCAGAGGAGATAGCCCGGTGATGTAGCTGTAAGTTAACTCTTTGTTGTCCTGTTTTGGTGCCTCATCTCCCTCCACCCCTCCCCTCTCCATACACAATAATGAAGACAGGGGGGAGAGCTTCAAACTGCTTTTTCATGATAAAAATGCACTTTTCGGCTAATAAACCCAAATACAAAGTTTCTTAAAATCACCTGTATTATTGATTTCTGCAAAAAATTAAACAACAGTGACGCTTTAATGACCACTAATACGCCTTGCTGCCATGCTGTATTACCACACACACCCTGGGGACAGGTGTGGCGCTGATTTAGAAAGAAAGAGAGTAATGAACGGAAAAATACATTGCTTTAATAAAATTACATATAATACTTTGTAATATATATATATATATATATACAGTGGTACCTTGTTTTAAGAGTAACTTGGTTTAAGAGCGTTTTGGTTTAAGAGCTCACAGTTTTTAAAAATTATGACTTGGTTTAAGAGCATTGCTTTGGTTTAAGAGCTCCCTATACTGGGTGGGAGCGCGAGTGGAGGAGGGGCATGTTCTGCATGGTGGGGTCTTCAGCCCTGTACTCTGACCCAGGAAGTCTCCCTCACCTTCCAAATCATAGCAGATCCACTTCAGGCTGGGGCTTCCATCAGGGGACAGGACTGTGGAAATAACCTCTCAATAGCTGTAACCCCTCTGTCCCCGGACAGAGAGCGCTGCATGTATGTGCCCACATATGTCCTGCTCATTCCTTTATGCTCCCTGCAGTCTCTGTCCGCCTTTGTGTTTCCTATCTTCTTCATTCCTGCTATAATGCTCCTGCACTTACACTCAGCTATACACACTGCTATAATGTGCCTGCACTTACACTCAGCTATACACACTGCTGCTGTGTTATCAGGGTTATGCACTTACTTTACATTATACACCACATACTGATTGCTATACTGTACAGTAACTTATAATATCACATATTCTGCTGTTTCTGAATGTTTGTTTCATCAGTTTTACATGTTATTCAGAATAATAAATCATTATATTTGGTGTGTGGAACCAATTGTCTGCATTTCTATGATTTCTTATGGGAAACTTTGCTTTGGTTTAAGAGTGGATTTGGTTTACAAGCGCGGTCCTGGAACGAATTATGCTCGTAATCCAAAGCACCACTGTATATATATATATATATATATATATATATATATATATATATATTTAATTAATAAATTATTTTACGTTGTGTGGCAGCAGTAAGAGCAGTGACATAGGCTTTTCTGCTGCCTCCGATGTTTCAGATATTGAATATTGTACGATCACTGACACAATGAGACAGAACAGCGCTAATATACAGGAAAATATCTTTATTATACATAGATTGTTATATCAGCTACTGAACACCAGGAATTACTGGGCCCCATAAAGATACAGTGACTGTTCCCCCTTTACCAAAAAGTATAACCCAAAAAGACTTCTATTTCAATATTGGACTTTTTTTTTTACATTTATGGTTTAAAATACATGCCAAATTACAATCTAAAAAATGCACAAACAAAACTAACACTTACAATGTACCTCAACTCTATACAACTTCTGCCATGACAGAAGGAGGAGAGAAACAATAATGTCATCAGGTGCAGCACAGAGAGAGCTCAGCTATAACCTGACCTGTTCTCCTATCCATCCACTAGATTGCGCTCTCTGTGATGTCTCTAGTCACATGTCTTATGTAATTATAGGTTTTACCTAGCAAATGCTGCTCCTTCATTTAACTATCTGTGGCCCAGGGTAATATTGACTATTACTGTAAAGCAGGGCCGGCTCCAGCTTTTTGTGGGCCCTTGGGCGACAGAGCCTCGGCGGGCCCCTTTGAGGAGCAAATCATGGAGAGACAGGCAAGGAAAGATTTGCAGCAGAAGAAACATGCGGCTGCTGCATATCTTTCTCCTCCTGTATCTCCTGATCTCTGCAGTACTCAGGACTCTGGAGGAGTCAGACACAGTGACAGGAATATATATATATATATATATCATGCTGGTGCTGCTAGTTCTCTAGTATACAACTCATTCTGTGTGTGTGTGTGTGTGTATATACATACACACACACAGAGCAGGAGCTGTATACTAGAGAACTAGCAGCACCAGCATTATATATATATTTATTTATAATATGAACATGGTGAGACCTCTAGTTCTCCTATATACAGGCCCTGCAGTGATATACAGTGTGTGTATATATATATATATATATATATATATATACACACACACACACTGTATATCACTGCAGGGCCTGAATATAGGAGAACTAGAGGTCTCACCATGTTCATATGATAGATAGGAGATAGGGAAATAGATAGATAGATAGGAGATACAGATATCTAGTTGTTTTGTGTATAGAGGTCCTGCTGTAATATATATATATATATATATATATATATATATATATATATATATATATATACACTGCTGTAATAGATACAGATATATTACAGCAGGACCTCTATACACAAAACAAGTAGAAGAACCAGCACATACAGGACACTTAGTTTGCAGAGCCTACCTGCTGCCCTCTATCAGGTCAGGTGTCCGATCACATGACCCGTGACATCATCAAAGGTCCTTCAGACTCAAAGGTCCTCTTTCCTACTCGGCTGTAGGGAAGATTTGTGATGGAAGACAGGTGCTCGGGGGCCCCAGTATGGATCGGCGGGCCCCTAACTGTCACATGCGGCCTCTAGGGGCCCAGTCCCCTTTGTTACTACACTTTTTTTTCTTTTTTACTAACAAAAAAAATGTAGTAACAAACGGGAGTGGGCCCCTAGAGGAGCTGGGGGCCCCGGCATTTGCCCTACTTAGCCGGGTGCTGACGCCGGCCCTGCTGTAAAGGGTAATAATGACCACTGTCTGGCAGTTAGAGAGTGCCAGTGGTGCCAGCACACAATATTGGTAATTGTCCAGCAGTAAAGCAGTTAAAAGGCAGATGTGTGCTGTGCATGCTGGGAAAAAGGGGAGGAGCTCAAAAGGATCTTGTGTGGAGATTCAGTCAGAGTCCGTGAGTCAGTGTGTGTGCTATGAGGTAAAAAGAAGCAGGATTCTGTTGTGTGGAAAAGACAGAAACAAACAAGAGATCATGTTGTACTGTGAGGTAAAAACACACAGAGAAAGTCAGATTTATATAAAAAGCCAGAAAATAACATTACAGACCAAGTTTTACCACAGAGAGAGACCAACATTTACCACAGAGAGAGACCAGGATTTAC
This sequence comes from Dendropsophus ebraccatus, assembly GCF_027789765.1. Lineage (NCBI taxonomy): Eukaryota > Metazoa > Chordata > Amphibia > Anura > Hylidae > Dendropsophus > Dendropsophus ebraccatus. The sequence goes on along the minus strand of NC_091454.1, from coordinate 13,317,378 downwards.
CACAGGGAGAGAGACTCCAGCCCAGTGGGAAGCAGCAGAGGGTGTTACAGGATAGGACTAATAAATACAGGTACATGAAACATACCCTCCCTATGTGAAGAATCATTTCAACATTGTCTCACTCTGATGTTTATGGCTGATGGAGTTTTACTGTATGGATAATGTACCAGAATAAAACCTGTTTAACCTCACTACAATGGAGTCTGCCTAACAAGTGCGCTATAGAGAAGATACACTTAGGAGACCTGACACAGCACCCCATTCAATTCCCTCAGAATCCCAAAGAACTCACAACACCACACGCTGCCATATCATAACAGTGGTGTGTGGATAACAATTCTGGTGGCCCGTACGGGGAAATTATGAGAGGAATTTGAAGCATAAGGGGGACAGCATTCTGCTTGAATAGCCCTAAAGACAATCCATAGACATCAGCATAACCTGGGATACATATCTTTATAAAACTGATTGCTACCCATAATGCAGCATGAAGGGGCTCAGTGAAGGTGTGTAAGTGTCTGATGGGGTCACACAGCTCATAAAAGGACAGCCGCCCGGCCTCATGATGTTGTGAAACTTTGTAAACATAGGTTATGTGTAATATGGCTTCCTCATTTTGAATATTACTGAAATGTACAATATTGTACTGTATTATTTGGGATTTATATTTAACCTGTTAAGGACATAGGACGTATGCGTACGTCATATGTCCTCACTTGCACTTCAAAGCGGGGCCGCGCGGCGGCCCCGCTTTGAAGTGCCGCGATCCCGGGTGCCGCGAGTAGCCCGGGACCGCTGCTATTAGCGGGCACGGTCTGATCGCCGTGCCCGCTAATTAGCTAATCGGAGGCAGCTGTCAAAGTTGACAGCTGCCTCCGATTACCGGAGGCAACGTTTCCCTGGGGTCTAGTGGGGGAGATCGCTCCTCCGGGACCTTGTCCCGGAGGAGCGGTCTCCGTTACTGATGCCGGCCGGGGACGCGTCCAAGATGGCGCCGTCCTCGGCTCGGCACTCGTTCGTTTTCGGCTGCTGCAGCCGAAAGCAAACGAGTGCCGATCTCATGGATCTCTGCAGCATATCTATGCTGCAGAGATCTCAATGAGAGATCCAAGTGTATATACTAGAAGTCCCCTAGGGGGGCTTCTAGTATATGTGTAAAAAAAAAAAAAAAAAGTGTTGTTAATAGTAAAAAGCCCCCTCCCCTAATAAAAGTCTGAATCACCGCACTTTTCGCAGGTTTTAAATAAAAATAAATAAATAAATAAACATGTTTGGTATCGCCGCGTGCGTAATCGCCCGAACTATTAATTAATCACATTCCTGATCTCGTACGGTAAACGGCGTCAGCGCAAAAAAATCCCAAAGTGCAAAATTGCGCATTTTTGGTCGCATCAAATCCAGAAAAAATGTAATATAAAGCGATCAAAAAGTCGTATATGCGCAATCAAGGTACCGATAGAAAGATCACATCATGGCGCAAAAAATGACACCTCGCACAGCCCCATAGACCAAAGGATAAAAGTGCTATAAGCCTGGGAATGGAGCGATTTTAAGGAACGTATATTGGTTAACAACGGTTTGAATTTTTTACAGGCCATCAGATACAATATAAGTTATACATGTTATATATCGTTTTAATCGTAACGACTTGAGGAACATGCATAACAAGTCAGTTTTACCCCAGGGCGAATGGCGTAAAAACACATTTCCCCCAAATAAAAGAAATGCGTTTTTTTTTTCAATTTCACCACACTTTGAAATTTTTTCTGGTTTCGCAGTGTACTTTATGCAAAAATTCAGCCTGTAATTGCAAAGTACAATTAGTGACGCAAAAAATAAGGGGTCATGTGGGTTTCTAGGTGGAAAAATGCAAGTGCTATGACCTTTTAAACACAAGGAGGAAAAACCGAAAACGTAAAAACGAAAATGGGCCATGTCCTTAAAGGGTTAAATAAAGAATTAAAAAAAAAAAATAATTCATCAAGTGCAGCACAGAGAGAGCTCAGCTATAATCTGACCTGTCCTGTTATCCTATCCATCCACTAGATGGCGCTCTCTGTGATGTCTCTAGTCACGTCTTATGTAATTATTAGAGATGAGCGAACCTGCCGAGGTTCGGGTTCATATGAACCTGAACTCTCGGCTTCTGACTGCCGCTGTCTGCCCGCTCCATGGATAGGGTGGATACAGCTGGAGGACCACCTGGAAAACTGGGATACAGCCATAGCCATAGGCTGTATCCCAGTTTTCCAGGTGGTCCTCCGGCTGTATCCACCATCTCCATGGAGCGGGCAGACAGCGGCAGTCAGAAGCCAAGAGTTCAGGTTCATATGAACCCGAACCTCGGCAGGTTCCCTCATCTCTAGTAATTATAGGTTTTACCTAGCAGATGCTGCTCCCTCATTTAACTGTCTTTATAGAACCCTTTGCTACCCATAATGCAGCATGAAGGGGCTCGGTGAAGGTGGCGGTGAAGGTGTGTAAGTGTCTGATGGGGTCACACAGCTCATAAAAGGACAGCTGCCCGGCCTCATAATCCAGACAGATCCTGACTCCATCACTGGAGATATTGTCAGGTAACCGGATCTCATTGCTGTCATGTATCACTGAATACTGATTATTACACCTCCTCACACACCAGGACTTGTTATTGTTTCCAATGACTGACAGACCTCCCCTCCTGTCTATACTGGGATAACACATCCCCACTCTCCACCATACTGATCTACTGATCTCCACATCCCAGTAATGTCGCCCTGAGGAGAATCTCCTGCTGCTCATCACCTGAGGATAATCCTGGAATCTCTCTGCTGTTTCTGGACAATTCTGCTTTTCTTCTGTCCAGGTTACAGTTTTCAGGTCGTCTGATATAAGGAGATTATTACCAGGTGTGTTTACATCCAGTAATATGTCTGCAGGACCCTCCCCAAAGATCCTTATACCTGATATTATGTCACATAATGTGCGGAATGTGTCTGAGATTTCAGCCACATCCAGATCATCTACATCATGGGTCTGTCTATCATGTCCCCCTGTGTCCTCATCACCTCCCCCCTCAGGATCACACAAGTCACCTGTGTCTGGTTCCAGTAAAACAGTCAGTGGATCCGCCATGTTACACAGCTCCTCAATGTGTCTCATCTTCCTGGACAGCTCGTCCTTCTTTATTTCCAGCTGCTGGATCAGAGCAGATAGTGACAGTGACTCTTCCTTTTCCTGCCTGGAGATCTCGCTCAGGACCCTCTTCTCCAGGTCGTCCAGCCGTCTCCTGATGTCTGTAAACAGGGCAGTGACTCTCTCGGCTTCTCCAGCTGCTTTTTCTTGAGCTTTTCTCCTGCGCTCCTCCACACTCTGGACTCTTTCCTCAGTCTCCTCTTTCTTCATCATCAGTTTCTGGAGAACATTTCTCAGTTTCTTCTTCTTCTTCTTAGAGGCCTCATCTAGTGACTGAACCCGGTGTCCCCGATGTTCTCCATCCAATCTGCAGGACACACAGATACAGATGGCATCCTCAGTGCAGTAATATTCCAGCATCTTCTTATGGACAGAACATTTCCTCTTCTCCAGGGAAGTGCTGGGCTCAGATAAGACGTGTTCTGGTGACTTGCTGTGAGCTCTTAGGTGTTTATCACACAGAGAAGCCTCACAGTGCAGACAGGATCTCACAGCAAGTACGTCAGAGTCCACACAGTAAGTGCAGCAGATCCCGGTGATCTCCGCTTGTTCTGGCTGAGTAACCAGGAAACGTTCTGCTACATTATGGAGATATAAGTTCCTCATCAGTGCAGGCCGCTCCTGAAACCTTTTTCTGCATTCAGGACAGGAATAAACTCCAGCCCCGTCCTGTGTATCCAGCACACGATCAATACAGACCCTGCAGTAGTTGTGTCCACATCTCAGCATGACAGGATCCTTAAATACATATAAACAGATGGAGCAGAGCAGCTCATCTCTCAGAATAGCAGATGCCATGGCTGAAAGAAGAAGGAAGAATTGAAACCTAATTTCTGACACTGAATAACCAGCAGAGTTGTGGTCCCGCCCAGTCACTTAAAGGGGAACTATCAGCAGGTTAGACAAATTGAACCTGCTGATGTGTCCTTATTGCACAGGAGACGCAGAGGATTAGGGTATGTCTCTTACCTTTAATCTCTGCACCGTTCCTCTCCACTTAGTTCACGGTCTGGTACGACCGTTAGGAGCACTGGAGGACCGTTACTAGTGTAAGGCTGCATTCACACGTCCTGTAAAATTGTCAAATGGAAATTTTAGGGACCATTAAAGTGAATGCAGACATTCACATGATCCGTGCCGTGACCCGCACCGCAAAAAAAAAATTAGGACATGGCCTAGTGCAGATCACAGCGCGGATCAATCTCCCCCCCCCCCCCCGCCGCCCGCCAGCAGAGATGACAGGAGTGCATGATGTGCGCTCCTGTCATTGCATCTACTACTCATCTACTCCCCCATCCTGATCGGCTTTATGTTCACCAGAAATGGCTTGGACTCCGCTGCCTTCTTCTCCCAGCAGTGTAGTCCAGGCCAATTCCGGTGAGCGTGTAAACCGGTCAGCATGGGGGAATAGGTGAGTAGTAGATGCGATGACAGGAGCGTATATGTTGCTCTCCTGTAGTCTCTGCTGCCGGGCAGTGGGTGGGCTCCGGCGAGGTGATCCATGTCGCAATCCTCCTCAGGATTGCGTCACGGATTGTGTGAATAAGTGTAAAAAAACTAATAATCTGTAACCCTGTCTATAACACCTATCCTTATTAATGTATGAATGAATCATATTATCTGTGGCATTAGTGGAATCAAATTATTATTATCCCTGATGAAACATACACTGGTTACCAGCCTCATTCTCTTCCCTAAGTATAGGGCTGAAATTTCACCTAGTGGTTTTCTGACCTCCAAAATGGTGAACGACTAGAAGTGCTAATATGGTTGTGTCTTGAGGGTCACGTGGGCAATGTATGGATCATAACCAGATATTGCTACGTGTCCAGCTTGACCAATCCACTGGAGCTTTGCCAGAATACCATTTTTGGGATATAAGTTGTACTGGGTGTAACCATATTTGGTCATCAACAGTTATATATTCTCGTCCAAAGGGGATATGAGGCGAGGGATTTAGGTGGTTTGGGGGCTGCTTCAATATACCATCTTCAAGACTGCATCCATGCCGGGGCCCTATGCCACGGGACGATTATCGTTCGCATAATCGTTAACGATAAACAATCTCAAACGACCACTATTGCGAAAGACCTGAAATCGTTCATTCATTTCCATAGAACAATAATCGTTTCTTATGATCGTATTTGCGATAGTTTTTTCTTCGCTATTGCGTTCGTATCTACTGCGAACGCCGTCTTATTCAATGCGAACGATTTGCGAACGAGCAACAATAAAAATAGGTCCAGGTCTTATTAAGCGATCAACGATTTCTCATTCGGTCGTTAATCGTTAACTGCTATTCAACCGAACGATTATCGTTTAGATTCGAACGATTTAACGATAATCTGAACGATAATCGTCCCGTGGAATAGGGCCCTGAGGCTCATCTACCCCCACCTCAGGAATTCACCTAAAGGAGTCCTTTGTTCTTCAGCCTAATTTTACCGCCATTGGAAACTCCTGTCCTACCATCATTTTGAGACTCTAAAGACTTGCAACCTCAGAGACATTTATGGGCCATTTGTAAGACTCTTGCCTTATTCTTATTCTTCTTATTGCTATCCTGCTCATATGATTTTTGTACCTATTTTTGTGAAGAATTAAATCCACCAAGAACTTGGAATATTTATTCTGGATAACTCCTGATATTCTCCTGCAATTACATTCTCCTGCCGACCTCCGTTATAACAATAAGGCCTAAGGGTGCAGATTGATGGTGGCAAACTCATTCTGACAGTTGAAATAACTTTATTGATGATAATTCAGCAGCACAACCACAAACTCTTTGAAGTGAATGTACCATCAGGCCCGGGCTGAAGCACTGGAGGTAGGCAGACCCACCACCAGTGGGAGGAAACCCCCGCCTCTCTATGATGCGGCTCCATTGATTCTAATGGAGCAGCGTCATAGAGGGGCTGGGGGTTCCTCCCACTGGGGGGTGTTGGCCTAGGCCTGATGGTACATTCACTTTAACTTGTGCACTGGCATGCAGTCTCTCAGAGGACCCCACTTTCTGATTCTACTAGTAACAATGGACTCCTCTGCAGTTCAAGGTGGGGATCAATAGCGATCACGGCATTTAAATGGCTCATTGTCAGGATACCAGTCAGAGCACTGATCTAACTGATCACTCATGAAATAACATGGCATTGATCAGTATAGGCCTAAAATAGACCCCTAGTAAGTTTAAATACAAACAAATCTTTTTCTTCTTTTTTTTTTAAGTGTAAACAACTAAAAATAAACATATTTACAAATGTCACAATGCGAATGGTCAGAAAATAAAATATAATGTTATTAATATTGTGCAGTGAATGGTGTAAACAGAAAAAAAAAATCACATGCCAAAATTGATGATTTTTTTTGTCACATATTTAAAAAAAAATAAAAAATGATGAAAACGATGCAACAAATAAGCTCTCAAATAATTGATTATACAGTAGTAAAATAAATCAAAATCTGTATAAACTGGGTAGGGTTGTAATTGTACTGACCCACAGAATACAGATAACATGTTAGTGTAGTGTCCCAGAGCGCTGTTGTGTGACTGGGTTCCCTGTATTATGTATGTTTGCTCTGTATTCTCTGTACCAGTGTACCTGGCTCAGGAATTTGGGCCATACTGTTTGGGCTACTCATTAACAAAATCAATAATCCAAAAAATTTGGGATGTATCTTTGACTGATGTCTCTAAAGTGGTGTACAGACACAGTTGCTTTGGATACTTCCCTCACCAGCCAAGTTCCATGCACGAGCCACTATTAATTAAAGAGGAAGTTCATTGAAAATAAAAAAGGCAGACGGGCAGGGTGGTGCGAGAAAATAGCAACCACGTAAACTCGCCCATCCCCATGCCTCCAATGTGCTGCTCCCGGGTCCCGTCGACTGCCATCTTCTGCTGGAAACCAGTTGCAATGTCACAGCCTGGCTGAGCAATTGCCAGCTCAGCCAGTCAATGACTAGTCCCGTCCCAGTCACTGTTTGGCAGAGCGGGCAATCACTAATGCTGCGTTTACACGTAACGATTATCGTGCGAATTTGCGCAATAACGATCGAATTCGAATGATAATCGTACGTGTAAACACAGCGAACAATCAAACGCCGAACGAGAAATCGTTCATTTTGATGTGTGAGATAGGCTAAAACGATCGCAAAACGATTTTCCGTACGATATATCGTACCGTCTAAACGCTGATCGTTATGAAAAAAAATCGTTACTCCAACATCGTTAATCGTACGATCGGGCCAATTATCGTTTCGTGTAAACGCACCTTAAGCCAGGCTGTGACATTGCAGCTAGGAGAGCTGCAGGACACCGGCAGCTGTCAACAGGGAGCAGCACTACGGGGTACAAGAATAGGTAAGTATACTTTGTTTATTATTTTCCCGCTCCCGCCTTTTTTTCTGTTTCTTGGGATTTCTTTAAAATAAAAGGAAAATACCTGATCTCCGAGCAGCAGCTACATCTGCACAACGCTCTGGAGACATTAACTTCGAGACAGGTACCTGTTAGAAAAATATCTATATCTATGTCTATCAGTGGCGTCGCTAGGCAGTTTTATTCGGGGCTCATGCCCCGAATAAAATGCCTGCTGCCCCGGATCTCTTCTGCCCCGCTCTTGCGAGCCAGATGCGGCTCTTTTGGTGGCCGCATCCGGCTCGCAGATTGCCGCTGCTGCTCTCCTCCTCCTCACCTACTGGCCGCCCGCAGCGCCCGGACACGCTCCTCCATCCAATCAGCGGAGACCGGGAGTGTGGGGCCGCTGTGGTGGGCCGTGGTGCACGTATCCAATCAATGCGTGCGCCACGGCCCACCGCAGCGGCCCCACGCTCCCGCTCTGAGCTGATTGAGTTGTAGGAGCGCCTCCGGCCGCTACGATAGGTGAGGCGGACAGCAGCAGCCGCGATCAAGAAGGAGGTGAGCAGGCACGGGGGGAGAGAAAGGGGCGAGAAGCACAGGGGGAAAGAAGCAAGGGGGGAGAGAAAGAGGGGAGAAAAGCATGGGGGAGAGAAACAGGAGAAAAGCATGGGGGAGAGAAACAGGGGAGAAAAGCATGGGGGAGAGAAACAGGGGAGAAAAGCATGGGGGAGAGAAAGGGGAGAAAAGCATGGGGGAGAGAAAGAGGGGAGAGAAAGAGGGGAGAAAAGCATGGGGGAGAGAAACAGGGGAGAGAAAGGGGAGAAAAGCATGGGGGAGAGAAAGAGGGGAGAGAAAGAGGGGAGAAAAGCATGGGGGAGAGAAAGGGGAGAAAAGCATGGGGGAGAGAAAGAGGGGAGAGAAAGAGGGGAGAAAAGCATGGGGGAGAGAAACAGGGGAGAGAAAGAGGGGAGAAAAGCATGGAGGAGAGAAACAGGGGAGAGAAAGAGGGGAGAAAAGCATGGAGGAGAGAAACAGGGGAGAGAAAGAGGGGAGAAAAGCATGGAGGAGAGAAACAGGGGAGAGAAAGAGGGGAGAAAAGCATGGAGGAGAGAAACAGGGGAGAAAAGCATGGAGGAGAGAAAGAGGGGAGAAAAGCATGGGGGAGAGAAAGAGGGGAAAAAAGCATGGGGGAGAGAAAGAGGGGAGAAAAGCATGGGGGAGAGAAACAGGGGAGAGAAAGGGGAGAAAAGCATGGGGGAGAGAAAGAGGGGAGAGAAAGAGGGGAGAAAAGCATGGGGGAGAGAAAGGGGAGAAAAGCATGGGGGAGAGAAAGAGGGGAGAGAAAGAGGGGAGAAAAGCATGGGGGAGAGAAACAGGGGAGAGAAAGAGGGGAGAAAAGCATGGAGGAGAGAAACAGGGGAGAGAAAGAGGGGAGAAAAGCATGGAGGAGAGAAACAGGGGAGAGAAAGAGGGGAGAAAAGCATGGAGGAGAGAAACAGGGGAGAGAAAGAGGGGAGAAAAGCATGGAGGAGAGAAACAGGGGAGAAAAGCATGGAGGAGAGAAAGAGGGGAGAAAAGCATGGGGGAGAGAAAGAGGGGAAAAAAGCATGGGGGAGAGAAAGAGGGGAGAAAAGCATGGGGGAGAGAAACAGGGGAGAGAAAGGGGAGAAAAGCATGGGGGAGAGAAAGAGGGGAGAGAAAGAGGGGAGAAAAGCATGGGGGAGAGAAAGGGGAGAAAAGCATGGGGGAGAGAAAGAGGGGAGAGAAAGAGGGGAGAAAAGCATGGGGGAGAGAAACAGGGGAGAGAAAGAGGGGAGAAAAGCATGGAGGAGAGAAACAGGGGAGAGAAAGAGGGGAGAAAAGCATGGAGGAGAGAAACAGGGGAGAGAAAGAGGGGAGAAAAGCATGGAGGAGAGAAACAGGGGAGAGAAAGAGGGGAGAAAAGCATGGAGGAGAGAAACAGGGGAGAAAAGCATGGAGGAGAGAAAGAGGGGAGAAAAGCATGGGGGAGAGAAAGAGGGGAAAAAAGCATGGGGGAGAGAAAGAGGGGAGAAAAGCATGGGGGAGAGAAACAGGGGAGAAAAGCATGGGGGAGAGAAACAGGGGAGAAAAGCACGGGGGAGAGAAAGGGGAGAAAAGCATGGGGGAGAGAAAGAGGGGAGAAAAGCATGGAGGAGAGAAAGGGGAGAAAGCATGAGGGAGAGAAACAGGGGAGAAAAGCATGGGGGAGAGAAATGGGAGAAAAGCATGGAGGAGAGAAAGAGGGGAGAAAGGGGAGAGAAACAGGGGAGAATGTAACAGAGAAGAGAAATGGGGGAGAGAAACAGGAGAGAAAAGCATGGGGGAGAGAAACAGGAGAGATAACCATGGGGGAGAGAAACAGGAGAGATAACCATGGGGGAGAGAAACAGGAGAGATAACCATGGGGGAGAGAAAGAGGGGAGAAAAGCATGGGGGAGAGAAAGAGGGGAAAAAAGCATGGGGGAGAGAAAGAGGGGAGAAAAGCATGGGGGAGAGAAAGGGGAGAAAAGCATGGGGGAGAGAAAGAGGGGAGAGAAAGAGGGGAGAAAAGCATGGGGGAGAGAAACGGGAGAGAAAGAGGGGAGAAAAGCATGGAGGAGAGAAACAGGGGAGAGAAAGAGGGGAGAAAAGCATGGAGGAGAGAAACAGGGGAGAAAAGCATGGAGGAGAGAAAGAGGGGAGAAAAGCATGGGGGAGAGAAAGAGGGGAAAAAAGCATGGGGGAGAGAAAGAGGGGAGAAAAGCATGGGGGAGAGAAACAGGGGAGAAAAGCATGGGGGAGAGAAACAGGGGAGAAAAGCATGGGGGAGAGAAAGGGGAGAAAAGCATGGGGGAGAGAAAGAGGGGAGAAAAGCATGGAGGGGAGAAAGCATGAGGGAGAGAAACAGGGGAGAAAAGCATGGGGGAGAGAAATGGGAGAAAAGCATGGAGGAGAGAAAGAGGGGAGAAAGGGGAGAGAAACAGGGGAGAATGTAACAGAGAAGAGAAATGGGGGAGAGAAACAGGAGAGAAAAGCATGGGGGAGAGAAACAGGAGAGATAACCATGGGGGAGAGAAACAGGAGAGATAACCATGGGGGAGAGAAACAGGAGAGATAACCATGGGGGAGAGAAAGAGGGGAGAAAAGCATGGGGGAGAGAAAGAGGGGATAAAAGCATGGGGGAGAGAAACAGGGGAGAAAGCATGGGGGAGAGAAACAGGGGAGAAAGCATGGGGGAGAGAAAGGGGAGAAAGTAACAGAGGAGAGTAACAGGGGAGAAAGCATGGGGGAGAGAAAAATGGGGGAGATAAGCATGGGGGAGAGAAACAGGGGAGAAAAGCATGGAGGAGAGAAACAGGGGAGAAAAGCATGGGGGATAGAAATGGGAGAAAGTAACAGAGGAGAGTAACAGGGGAGAAAGCATGGGGGAGAGAAACAGGGGAAAAAAGCATGGGGGAGAGAAACAGGGGAGAAAGCATGGGGGAGAGAAACAGGGGAGAAAAGCATGGAGGAGAGAAACAGGGGAGAAAAGCATGGGGGAGAGAAAGAGGGGAGAAAAGCATGGAGGAGAGAAACAGGGGAGAAAAGCATGGGGGAGAGAAAGAGGGGAGAAAAGCATGGGGGAGAGAAACAGGGGAGAAAAGCATGGAGGAGAGAAACAGGGGAGAAAAGCATGGGGGAGAGAAAGAGGGGAGAAAAGCATGGGGGAGAGAAAGGGGAGAAAGTAACAGAGGAGAGTAACAGGGGAGAAAACATGGGGGAGAGAAACAGGGGAGAAAAGCATGGGGGATAGAAATGGGAGAAAGCATGGGGGAGAGAAAGGGGAGAAAGCATGGGGGAGAGAAAGAGGGGAGAAAAGCATGGGGGAGAGAAAAATGGGGGAGAGAAACAGGGGAGAAAAGCATGGGGGAGAGAAATGGGAGAAAGCATGGGGGAGAGAAACAGGGGAGAAAGCATGGAGGAGAGAAAAATGGGGGAGAGAAACAGGGGAGAAAAGCATGGAGGAGAGAAACAGGGGAGAAAAGCATGGAGGAGAGAAACAGGGGAGAAAAGCATGGGGGAGATAAACAGGGGAGAAAAGCATGGGGGAGAGAAAGGGGAGAAAAGCATGGGGGAGAGAAAGGGGAGAAAAGCATGGGGGAGAGAAACAGGGGAGAGAAACTCAGAGGGCCCGGGCCCCGGATGTTTTAGGACCCTAGCAACGCCCCTGATGTCTATATTCATATTATAACAAATGAGTCATACTAAAATATATTCATAGAATAGTTATGCGCTAATGAAACTTAAGTGATTGCGCCCAATCCTAAGTATCGAGAAGCTTATAGAGGCAATATACATAATCGACATGTATACTATGTTACTGAGGAGGTATATAATGGGTTAAGTGTTGAACTTTAAAAATGTTTAGATGTTAAGATTGTGAAGAGGAGTAGGTGAGCGGAAATAAAGCCTAGTTGCCCTTGATCTGCTCTCTGCATTTCTAGACCTGTTTCTATGTAAAACCACAAAGATCCTGTACTTAATGCAAAGACAAGTTGTACTCTGCACTTTGTGGAAGCACTTCGTGGAAGCTGGGTGACCTTTTTAACAAGTAATAAACCTTATCCTCAATTCAGATCATCCGTGTCCCGTGATTGATAGACAAAGAAATTCTCCTGACAGTACCCTTTAAGAATTACTGTCATTTAACTGAACATTTGACATGACATGTATAAAGTTTAGAGTGGTCAGGTTCTAAACTTAGGCACTTGCCACAGTGTCCAGAAGTGGTGTTCGAAACCACCGATAGACACATGGCACTGCGCTTGAGAAAGATGATAGCTTAAGTGTAGGTGTAGGTGCAGGTATGACGATACAAAAATAGGATAGAGTGCAGTACTTAAAGGAGAAGTCCGGCGAAAATTTTTATTAAAGTATTGTATTTCCCCCAAAAAGTTATACAAATCACCTTATTATGGGGAATGCTTATAAAGTGCGTTTTTCCCTGCACTTACTACTGCATCAAGGCTTCACTTCCTGGATAACATGGTGATGTCACTTCCTGGATAACATGGTGATGTCACGACCCGACTCCCAGAGCTGTGCGGGCTGTGGCTGCTGGAGAGGATGATGGCAGGGGGACACTGAGGGACACAGGGCACTGGAGGGACACTGAGCATCCCTCTGCCATCATCCTCTCCAGCAGCCACAGCCTGCACAGCTCTGGGAGTCGGGTCGTGACATCACCATGTTATCCAGGAAGTGACATCACCATTTTAACCAGAAAGTGACATCACCATGTTATCCAGGAAGTGACATCACCATGTTATCCAGGAAGTGACATCACCATGTTATCCAGGAAGTGACATCACCATGTTATCCAGGAAGTGACATCATCATGTTATCCAGGAAGTGAAGCCTTGATGCAGTAGTAAGTTCAGGGAAAAACGCACTTTATAAGCATTTCCCGTAATAAGTGTATATTGGGGATTTGTATAACTTTTGGGGGGCAATACAATACTTTAAAGGGCAGGGCCGGCCTTAGGGTAAATGGCGCCCTGTGCGAACCTTTTTTTCGGCGCCCCCCCAAACACACCTTTAAAGGTAACATAAAGCTCCTTCAGCCTCCAAACCCTCCAGACAACACCCATGACCCGACCATACACACAACTACCCCCAGCCATTCACACAACTAGCCCCGCAAAACACACAACTACCTTACCCCTCAGCCATACACACAACTACCCTACCCCCCGGCCATACATGCAACTACCCCTCCACCATTCACACATCTACAACAACCAACCCCCCTGGCCATACACACAACTACCCCCAGATCCATTAACCAAACTACCCCCCAGCCATACACACAACTACCACCCCCAGCCCTCCACACAACTACCACACCCAGCTCCCCAAACTCAGACACTCAGACAGACACACACACACGACAGAGCTATGTACACACACACACATGACAGAGCTATGTACACACACACACAGACACGACAGAGCTATGTACACACACACACGCAGACACACACATGACAGACCTATGTACACACACACATGACAGAGCTATGTACAGACACGACAGACCTATGTACACACACACACACACGACAGAGCTATGTACACACACACACACACGACAGAGCTATGTACACACACAGACACATGACAGAGCTATGTACACAAACTCAGACGGACACATGACAGAGCTATGTACACAAACTCAGACGGACACATGACAGAGCTATGTACACACTAGGGCTCCTCATCACACACTATGGCAGCCTCCTCAGTGTATACAGCCCTTCTCCTCTCCTCAGTGCTGGTGATTGTGTTCTGTACCAGGGGGGCCGGGGGGGCCGGGGGGCCGTGTCTCCTGCAGCACTTCCTGTGTGTCTGCCCTCCCCCGTGCAGCTGCTGTCTCTCCCACCTTCTGTCTGTGCCTCCTCCTTGGTCCCAGTTCTCCCTCTCTGCTTCTCCCTCAGCGTTCTTCACCTCTGCTGCATGGAAGAGGCAGGCGGCCAGCAGGGGGGCGCCCCGGCACACAGGCAGCACATCTAACTTCCATAGATATGCAGAGCAGCTCTCTGTCTGCCAGAGCGCCCCCTAGCTGGCCGGGAGTGAGGCGCCCTGTGCAAGCGCACAGGTCGCTGTAAAAAACTAATAACCTGTAACCCCATCTATAACATCTAACCTTATTAATGGCTGAATGGATCATATTATCTTTGGCATTAGTGAAATCAAATTATTATCATACAAGATATATCTACACTGTATTCCAGTCTCATTCTCTTCTCCACTCTCATATTGAGTATAGGGCTGAACTCTCACCTAGTAATTCCTTGACCTCCAAAATGGTGGATGACTGGAAGTCCTAATATGGTCGTGTCTAAATGGTCACGTGGGTAATGTATGGATCATAGTGAGATATAGCTACGTGTCCAGCTTGACCAATCCACTTGGAGCTTTGCCAGTATACCATTTTGGGATATAAGTTGTACTGGGTGTAACCATATTTGGGCATAAGTGTATATATTTTCCCGGTCAAGAGAGTATATAGACTTAGAAGGTTAGTTGGTTGGGGGGTCTTTGGTATACCATCTTTCAGGAGAAGCCTCCACGCACATCTAGGGTTTATTAGCCCCCACCTCAGGAATTCACCCAAGGAAGTTCTTTGTTCTCTAGCCAAATCTTCAGTCACCATTGGAAAGAGACTACATCCCCATCATTTTTGGGACTCTGAGACTTGAACCACAGAGACATTCTAAGACATTTGTAAGACTATTGCCTTATTTCTCTTATGATTGGTATCCTGCTTATATGATATTTGTACCTCCTTTGGTGAAGAATTAAACCCACCATATTTTTTACCAACAAGTTTTCTTCTGCCGTCCTGGATAATTCAAATTTCCCTCCAAAGCACTCTTTTCCTTTTTTTTTTAAACCTCATCCTTATTACAGTCGCACACCCCAAAAGCCGGCCCTGTTAAAGGGAACCTGTCACCCCCCGTGCCGGGGTGACAGGCTCCCGGCCCCCCGTTAGAGCCCCCTATACTTACCTAATCCCGCCGGGTCCCGCTTCTGGAGGTGGTGTAACGCCTGGACTAGTGGATCCACTGGACCGTCACCAGCGATGGCACTAACCTCCCCAGGGAGCGGAGTCTAAGGGGCCGCTGGTTTTCACCAGAGCCCGCCGCAAGGCGGGATGGACTTGCTGCGGCAGGCGACCCCCAGGTCGCTACCCCTGGCTTGGTTGCTGGTGACGGCAGGCGAGGCGTGGCAGGAGCAGTAGGCAGGAGATGGTGCTGCAGAGGCCAGTGGACGTAACCGCAGGTGACAGGCTATACACAGGAGCAATGGTGATGCAGGGGAACAGGAACCAGGAACAAGGACTAGGGACAAGGTGGCGGATAGGAATCAGGAACAGGGACTAGGAACCAGGTAACGGACGGGAATCAGGAACAACAGGGAGCTGGGCCAAACGCTATGGGAAGCATGTAGAGGCTCCAACACCTGTAGTGGGGCAGGGCTGAAATAAATAGGGAGTGATTGGTGCAACTGGCCAATTAGGTGCGGACTGGCCCTTTAAATCTGAGACAGCCGGCGCGCGCGCGCCCTAGGAGGCGGGGACGCGCGCGCCGGCCGGCACAGACGGAGGCAGGAGCGGGACCAGGTAAGGCGCCCCCCGGGGCCGAACATGTAGCAGCGCCGGGTCCCTGCACCGGGACCCCGGCAGCTGCATGAGATGGAGGGAGGTCGCGGCGGCGGCCCGGAGCACGGGACGCCGCCGCGGCCGTGACAGTACCCCCCCCTTTGGCCTCCCCCTCTTTCTAACCTGCAGGAACCTCTTGATGAGATCTTGGTCCAGGATGTTAGCCTCGGGTTCCCAGGACCTCTCCTCAGGACCAAATCCTTTCCAGTCCACCAGGAAGAACCTTCTCCCTCTGACAGTCTTCATGGCCAGAATGTCCTTAACAGCGTAGACGTCGTCAGAGACGGCTTGAGGAGCAGAGAACGAAGACCTATCGGAGAACCGGTTCAGGACCACTGGTTTTAAGAGGGAAACATGGAAGGAGTTCGGAATCCGCATAGTGGGGGGTAGGCGGAGTTTGTAGGTGACAGGGTTGATGCGTCTTAGCACCGAGAAAGGACCGAGGAATCGAGGACCCAACTTGTAGCTGGGGATCTTGAGTCGGACATATTTGGCCGAGAGCCAGACTTTGTCACCTCTTCTTATCAGCCTGGTCCTTCATGCGTTCAGAGGCCTTGAGTAAGGACTGTCGAGTTTGTTCCCAGATCGATTGCAGGTCAGACAACAACTCCTCCACGGCTGGGACTTCAGAGGATGGAGAGAGATGCAGAGGAGGACGAGGATGATGCCCGTAGACCACATAGAAAGGGGACTTGCCTGTGGAAGTCGAGTCCAAATGGTTATATGAGAATTCTGCCCATGGGAGTAGATCGGACCAGTTGTCTTGGCGGCTGGAAACAAAATGGCGTAGGTAGTTACCCAGAATCTGATTGACTCTCTCCACTTGCCCGTTAGTTTGCGGATGATAGGCCGATGAGAAGTCCAGCTTCACTTGGAGTTGCGAGCATAGGGCACGCCAAAATTTAGAGACAAATTGAGAGCCTCGGTCGGACACAATGTGAAGAGGAAGTCCATGCAGGCGAAAGATGTGTCGGAAGAACAACTGAGCCAGACGAGGAGCAGAGGGCAGACCAGGAAGGGCCACGAAGTGAGCCATTTTAGAAAAACGGTCCGTCACCACCCAAATAACTGTATTGCCCGCAGATGGAGGTAGGTCTGTGATGAAATCCATCCCAATGTGGTGCCAGGGATGATCCGGGACTGGCAAGGGCAATAGTAGGCCGGCAGGTCTTAGACGGGGAGATTTATTCCTGGCACAGACTGCACAGGAAGCCACAAAATCCTTGACATCCTGGAGGAGATTGGGCCACCAGTAGTGACGGGAGATCAATTGCCCGGTCTTTTGGGCTCCTGGATGCCCGGCTACCAAAGAGGAATGCCCCCACTTCAAGATGCGTTTACGGAGTGCGGGGCGCACATAAGTCTTCCCGGGAGGCAGTCTCTGCAGAGCAGAAGTGGCAACTGGTACTAGGCGGTCGGGAGGTATTATGTGACGAGGAGATTCCTCTTGCCCCATGACATCGGATGCTCGGGATAATGCATCGGCCTTAGATTCCTCTCGGCTGGACGGAAGTGGATAGTATAGTTGAACCGAGAGAAGAAGAGGGACCACCGAGCCTGCCTGGAATTGAGGCGTTGGGCCGATTGGAGGTAGAGGAGGTTCTTGTGGTCCGTGTAGATGTTAACAGGGTGTTTAGCCCCCTCTAATAGATGACGCCACTCCTCCAGTGCCAACTTAATGGCCAGGAGTTCACGGTCCCCAATGGTATAGTTCCTCTCGGCAGGGGAGAAAGTCTTAGAGAAGAACCCACAGGTTCTGGTCTTGCCTGATGTGTCCCTTTGCGAGAGAACGGCTCCTGCGCCCACAGAAGAAGCATCGACCTCGAGAGAAAACGGCCTGGAGACATCCGGGCGGACCAGAGCAGGAGCAGAGGCAAAGGCAGACTTGAGGCTATTGAAGGCTTGTTCGGCCTCTGGAGGCCAACGTCTGGGGTCCGCCTTCTTTTTAGTGAGAGCCACTATGGGTGCGACCAGGGTAGAGAAGTGAGGGATGAATTGCCGATAATAGTTGGCGAAGCCAAGGAAACGTTGGATGGCTCTAAGTCCCACAGGGCGTGGCCATTGAAGGACAGCTGCGAGCTTGGCTGGATCCATTTGTAGACCCTGGTCGGAAACGATATAGCCAAGAAATGGAAGACTGCGCTGATGAAAAACACACTTCTCTAGCTTGGCGTATAGATGGTTGGCCCGTAGTCTTCGTAGGACCTGACGCACTTGTGCCACATGAGTCTGCTGGTCCGGGGAGAAGACCAAAATGTCGTCCAAATAGACAATGACGCAGACATAGAGGAGGTCTCGGAAGATATCGTTCACGAATTCCTGGAAGACTGCTGGGGCATTGCATAGGCCGAATGGCATGACCAGATATTCGTAGTGCCCATCTCTGGTGTTGAAAGCGGTCTTCCATTCGTCTCCTTTACGAATACGGACCAAGTTATACGCTCCCCTGAGATCCAGCTTGGAGAAGATCTTAGCTCCACGAAGACGGTCGAATAGTTCAGGAATAAGCGGAAGGGGATAGCGGTTCTTAACGGTCACCTTATTCAAGCCCCGATAGTCTATACATGGGCGGAGGGAACCGTCCTTCTTTTGAACAAAGAAAAATCCAGCGCCAGCTGGAGACGTGGATTTACGGATGAAGCCCTTTTGTAAGTTCTCCTGGATGTAGGAGGACATGGCTTCAGTCTCGGGCACAGAGAGAGGGTATACTCGACCACGTGGAGGAGAAGCCCCTGGAAGAAGGTCTATAGGGCAATCATAGGCTCGATGAGGTGGTAGTGAGTCCGCCTCCTTGGCCGAGAAAACATCGACAAAGTCTTGGTAGTCCTCTGGTAGCCCGGATAGAGGCTTGACATTAGCAGGTGACCTTGTAGAGCACTTGGATTGAGGAGATCTCAGACACCGGTTATGACAGTCCTGGCCCCAGCTGAGAACCTCCCCAGTTCTCCAGTCCAGCCTAGGGGTATGGAATTGCAGCCAAGGAAGACCCAGCAGGAGGTTGGAAGAGGAATGGCGCAAGACATAGAAGGAGATCCTCTCCTGATGTAAGGCTCCCACCTGGAGGACTAGGGGTGCCGTCTGGCTGTACACCGCTTCGGTAAGAACCTCCCCCGTAACCGAAGAGATAGACCGGGGTTGGGCTAGCTGGATCACGGGTAGCCGCCATCTTTGGACCAACGAAGCAGAGATGAAACTGCCAGCAGAGCCAGAGTCGATGAGGGCAGTAGTCTGGAAAACTTGCCCAGAGGGTGTCTGGATGGAGACGGGCATAGTCAACCTTGGAGAGGTGGCATTCACACCTAGGGAGGCCTCTCCCACCGGACCTAGGTGCGAGCGTTTCCCGGACGCTGAGGGCGTTGGGGACATCTCTGCCGATAGTGATCCGCGCCACCGCAATAGAGGCAGAGATTCTGGTCCAGTCGAAGGTTCCTCTCATCAGTCGTCAGGCGAACACGTTCCACCTGCATAGGAACCTCTGGAAGCGACTGGGACATAGGAGCAAGGGGATTCTGGAACACCGGTGCCAGCCGAGGATGGCGACGGGGCAGACTCAGACGCCGTCCTTGCCGGACCTCCTCCTCTCTCTCGGAAAACCTGGTGTAGACTCTGGTAGCCAGTAGAATAAGTTCGTTCAAGGAGGTAGGCAGATCCCGGGCAGCGAGCACATCCTTCACTTGGCTGGACAGGCCCTTTTTAAAGGTGGCAATCAGAGCGGCCTCATTCCAGTCTAGTTCCGCAGCCAGGGTGCGGAACTGGATGGCGTAATCACCAACGGAGGAAGTACCTTGGGATAGATTGAGAAGAGCAGTCTCAGCCGAAGACGCACGGGCAGGTTCCTCAAAGACAGAGCGGAACTCGTCCAGGAAGATTCGAAAATTGGCAGCAACCGGATCATTACGGTCCCATAGTGGCGTGGCCCAGGCCAGAGCTCTTCCCTCCAATAGGCTGATAATGAAAGCCACTTTAGAGCGCTCGGTGGCAAACTGACTGCTTAAAAGTTCGATATACATAGTGCATTGGGTCAGGAATCCTCTGCACAACTTGGGGTCACCTCCATATTTACTTGGAAGAGCCAGTCGTAGTTTTGAAGAGGCTGCCGGAGGTGATGACTGCTGAGCTGTGGTATGCTGCTGAACGGCTGCAGTCAGTTGTTGAATCAGCTGTGACTGTTGCTGAATCTGTTGAGCCTGTAGGGCGACCACTCGGGCTACCTCGCGGATATCAGGCACCTCGCCGGGATCCATGGTTGGAGCCTACTGTAACGCCTGGACTAGTGGATCCACTGGACCGTCACCAGCGATGGCACTAACCTCCCCAGGGTAGCGGAGTCTAAGGGGCCGCTGGTTTTCACCAGAGCCCGCCGCAAGGCGGGATGGACTTGCTGCGGCAGGCGACCCCCAGGTCGCTACCCCTGGCTTGGTTGCTGGTGACGGCAGGCGAGGCGTGGCAGGAGCAGTAGGCAGGAGATGGTGCTGCAGAGGCCAGTGGACGTAACCGCAGGTGACAGGCTATACACAGGAGCAATGGTGATGCAGGGGAACAGGAACCAGGAACAAGGACTAGGGACAAGGTGGCGGATAGGAATCAGGAACAGGGACTAGGAACCAGGTAACGGACGGGAATCAGGAACAACAGGGAGCTGGGCCAAACGCTATGGGAAGCATGTAGAGGCTCCAACACCTGTAGTGGGGCAGGGCTGAAATAAATAGGGAGTGATTGGTGCAACTGGCCAATTAGGTGCGGACTGGCCCTTTAAATCTGAGACAGCCGGCGCGCGCGGGCCCTAGGAGGCGGGGACGCGCGCGCCGGCCGGCACAGACGGAGGCAGGAGCGGGACCAGGTAAGGCGCCCCCCGGGGCCGAACATGTAGCAGCGCCGGGTCCCTGCACCGGGACCCCGGCAGCTGCATGAGATGGAGGGAGGTCGCGGCGGCGGCCCGGAGCACGGGACGCCGCCGCGGCCGTGACAGGTGGTCGGGTGATGAAGATCTCAGCCGCTGCAGCCCGGAGCGCGCACTGAGAGATGAGTCCAACGCTCATAGAGAATGACAGGAGAGTCCAGCGCTCCGTCATTCTCTATGGGTGTTGGACTCATCTCTCAGCGCGCGCGCCGGGCTGCAGCGGCTGAGATCTTCATCACCCGACCACCTCCAGAAGCGGGACCCGGCGGGATTAGGTAAGTATAGGGGGCTCTAACGGGGGGTCGGGAGCCTGTCACCCCGGCACAAGGGGTGACAGGTTCCCTTTAATAAAAAATTTTGCCGGACTTCTCCTTTAACCATGATAACGGTTTACTTTAAATCTTCAGTGCAATACAAGTTAAGGCAAGGAATACGCAGATGAGACAGAAGGTGAAAAGTAAGTAGAACTAGTAGCTTGCAAGTAGTGTAGGGGGCCTTGTCTAGGTAGTTATGTAATCTGCTGGGATAGTTTAGTAAGAGTAGTGTTGAAGAGTGGAGAATACTCGTACTCATGTTTAGATTTAGTTAACCAGTTTAGGTAGTATGAGCCCCAGGCCTTCACCACTGGGTGTAGCAGACATTTAGAGGTTTTCAGGAAGAGTTGTGCGTGGTCAGCAAGATACCTCAGCGTTATGCTATTTGTCTTGCTGGGAATCAGTTCCTAGCCGGGGTAACTGTTGGAGCTAAGAGTCCCTGACACGTGGAGCTGAGCGGCTGCACACTGCGAGTGCTCCGTGCAGCAGAGATCATTTAGGGGGACATACACCCTGAAACTGCGTCTGGCCTCCCCTGCTCCCTCATTCTGAGTGGGCGCACTTCACCACCAGCGCTCCCGCCCGCGGACCGGATTTGTGGCCTGTGGAAGACTGGAGACGGGCGCCATCTTGACCTCATGCACAGCGCAAAAAGGTCGGAGCAGGAGGCTTGCCTGCGGAGCCACCAGATTGGTGAGAGGTCTTGCGACCATTACCTCCCCCCCTGCAACATCAGTGGGGTTCAGTCCTCTGAGGGCCTCTACGGACTATGAGTACAGCGGGGGGGGGGGGGGGGGGGGGAAGGTGGAGGACAGAGTCAGAGACCACAGAAAGTACTAAGTGCCAACACACACTGATACAGTACTCAGTGTCATGAGTAAAACTCACCACCTGTCTGCCTCATTGTAGAGGGGGTTCTTCATAAGCAGTAGGGGACACCTGTATATCCCCAAGAACTGGGAGAAAGGGACACATGTGCAATACACTGGACTGACTGCAATTTTAGCAGCTGCCCCCCTCTGGCTTACTGGTGGCCATTGTTTCCATGGCTGCCCTACATTACTGGGACTGACCTCCTTTAAAAATCACACGCAGGAAAAGATTATATTTACTCTCTCACTTATACCTCCATTTATTAAGAGCTGGAATTATACAGTACAAGTCATTAATTCCCTACAGTGAGCTCACACTCGCTTGGAGACAGCTTTTGACAAAACTCTGCTGCCACCTTGTGGACAAACTCCACACTTCTACTTGCACACTGCCTTTAATTCTTGCTACTTGTCCTTAAAGGGGTATTCCCCCCAAGAATTAAAAAATTTATTGCCCCAAACATAGCTGGTCTTACTCACCAAGTCCCCCTGAGTATTTTGAGCCATCACCCGTCTTTCTAGCTGCTACCGTTCCTGAGTTACAAGTTTTTCTAAAACATGGTCGATATCCAAGATAGAAAACTACATTTCCCATCATGCATTGCTTCTGCCTGATTGTTCCACTATGTAGCAGAGCTGATATCCCCATGATACAGCAAAGTTGAAGTAGCATAGTTGAGTTAGTTATAGCAGAGCTGAGTTAGTTATAGCAGAGCTGAGGTAGTGATAGCAGAGCTGAGGTAGTGATAGCAGAGCTGAGTTAGTTATAGCAGAGCTGAGTTAGTTATCGCAGAGCTGAGGTAGTTATAGCAGAGCTGAGGTAGTGATAGCAGAGCTGAGGTAGTGATAGCAGAGCTGAGGTAGTGATAGCAGAGCTGAGGTAGTGATAGCAGAGTTGAGTTAGTTATAGCAGAGCTGAGTTAGTTATCGCAGAGCTGAGGTAGTGATAGCAGAGCTGAGTTAGTTATAGCAGAGTTGAGTTAGTTATAGCAGAGCTGAATTCTACATTACTGCCTCAACTTTACTATTTCACTAACAGTTGAGTTAGTGAGAAGAGTTGAGGCAGAAGGACATAGGGTTATTGGGGGGGGGGGGGGCTGTGGGAGTGCCACAGTGCGGGGGGCTAGTTGGTGCTGGGGGGGGGCTGCGAGAGCGCGCAGGGAGGTCTGTGATGCTGCAGCCACAGTGCGGGGCAGGCGGGGGATGCCAGGTGAGTGCCGGGGTAGCCGGGGGGCTGCGAGAGAGTGCACAGGGGAGATGGAAGGTGCCGGGGCCATAGTGCAGTGCCGGGTGGGTGCGGGAGTTGTTATAGTGCCGGGGGAGCTGCCGATGACAGGGGTGCCGCGCGAGTGAGCCAAGTGAGCCGATGCCGCAATTTATACCAGCGGGTGGTTGCCGGTAAGCGCCGCCGCGGGTGACGGGAGGTTCCGCAAATGAGCCCTGCTGGGGCGGTTGCCGCGGGTGAGCGGCGTGAGTGAGCTGCTGGGGATGGGGGGGGGGGTTTAAAGGTTGCAGCCGGTAAGCACCGACACGAGTGAGGGGGCATAGTTAGGGGGTGAGCTCTGGGGCTGGGCCCACACGGTGCAGGTGACAGGGGTGGCTGCTGTTAGAAAGGGAGACAGTGACAGCTGCACTGATCACTGTCTCCCTCTCTTACAGAAGCCATCCCCTGTCAGGGTCCTCCATCACTTCGGTTTGGCTGGGATAGAAGCGCTAACCCGGCCCACTGAAGAGATGCAGGACACGTGATGCTGTCTCGGAGGGTGGGGGCCGGGAGCAGGGAGCGTGTCGGGTTGGACTGAGAGCTGATGATTCTATGCATTCTGTGGGGGTGAATGCAGCTGGATAACAGCAAAACTGTGCAGAATCCGTTATAACTTTATATTGGAAAGATGGAAAGCTACGGGTGGGCAACGTATTAATGCAAAAATAATTTTTGGGGGAATACCCCTTTAACCCCAGGAATTGGTGAAGACTTGGTCACCTACGATCTAGACCTAACAAAACATTGTGAGGGCAAGATCATTGTGAAGCAATCTACCTAGACCTTACCCAGCTGTACCAATGTCTAACGGCCACTAGACTAATGCAATATGTGGGCTAACCCGCACTCCGCGATGCCAACCGCTCCATAGGATTCTCTCCTCTCCTCACCCCTATACATACCAGCTCAATCTCTTGAAGACATGAATGATGGTTAAAATCGATCCACCCAGCTCTAGAAATAACAATCCAACTGGAAAAAGAGGAAGTATTGACGATCTTCTTACAAGTCCGTTCACTGCACCTTCTTGTGACTCAATGGAAATGGCGACTTCTGACAAACACCCCACGCCTAAGATCCGCAAAGCGCTCACCCAAGAAGAGGATAGTGACCATGATGACTCCATGAATGATAATGCACTCCCAGTATCCAGGTCGTTCATGAATAAACTAATCAAGAGGGCAATGGAGCCAATAGTTAAAGAATTACAGGACATTAAAGAAGATGTAAAACAGATTGGAGGAAGAGTAGAGCAATTAGAAAATACACAAAAAAATATCCTTCTGCTAGATCGGCGCTCGTTTACTGGGCCTATTCCACGGCCCGACAATCGTTTAGCGAGGGCTGCAGGGACATCGTTACCAATGTCCTTGCAGCCCTTGATTCATACATTACCTGTCCAGGCGCAGGTCTTCTTCCGGGTCCCGCGCCGCAGCAGCTTTGGAGCGGCCTGTCTGAACTGACAGACCGCTCAGCCAATCACTGGCCGCGGCGGTCCCGGCCAGTGATTGGCTGAGTGGTCTGTCAGCTCAGACAGGTCGCCCCGAAACTGCTGCAGCGCGGGACTGGGAGAAAAAGGAGAAGACCTGCGCCTGGAAAGGTAATGTATGATGTTTTGAAATCGTCGGTTGCCCGCTATTCCACGTAGCAATGCGCGGGTGGCGACCGATGATTTTAGGTTTGAACCTAAATGAACGATCAGCCGATGACACACTCATCAGCTGATTGTTCTCTCTATTCCACGGAGCGATAATCGGCAGAATCGAGCCGATTCGGACGGTTATTGTTCGGTGTAATAGGCCCCTAAGGGACTTCCTGAATCGGTCCTGCAAGAGTCTCTTCACTCTATACTGAAGGAGATTTTCATTCAAGTTCTGGGGGAGTCCTACCCCCTTGAAATACAAATACAAAGGGCTCACAGAGCCAAGTCTAAGCCACAGGACCTGCCAAGGGACGCTTTTTGCTGCCTCCATAACTCTACGGTGAGGGATGATATCCTGAGACACTCTAGGGCCTCTTAACCAATCTCTTTTGAGGAATCAAATATCCTCTTCTTCCAAGACCTAGGAAAAATCACTAGTTCGAAGAGAAATATGCTTAAAAGAGAAGTCCGGCCAAAAGTATTTTTTAATTACTTATGGAAAGTTAGACAAATTCCTAATGTGCATTAATTTTGGGAAATGCACATATACTGCTATTTCCCTTAATTTAGTAGATCAAGGAGTCTTCAAATTCTCTCAAAAACCGTGACGTCACGAATCAGGTGTAATTCCTATGGAGTGTCCAGCAGGGGGCGCACCATATGTAAACGTCTATTAAACTGTATTGTCTATGAAGCTGTATGTAATGGAGTATTAGATGGGGTCACAGTACACTATGCTTTATTGATTGAATACGTTTATGGAATACTTTGGGGAGCAAGTGTCCTTGCTCTCCACAGTATTCCATAAACGTGTGGACGGCACCGAGCAGGGAGAGAGAGAGGTGCCGATGCATCTAACTACCTCCCCCTCCCTCCCTGCTCGGTGCTGTGGGCACATACACACTGTACTACTCCTCCCATCATGTGCTCATAGTATAAGCACATGATGGGGGATTAGTACCAGCGCCGATCCCCATCACCAGCACCCCCCCCCCCCCCCAGCCCCATGATAGCGGAGTAGTACCAGTGCCGGTCCGCATCAAAAGCATCCCCCCCAGCCCCACTGCCACCAATGTTCATGTTGGGAGCTGCAGGGCTCCCCCACTCTGATCCAGCACTGCTGCACTCACAGGGTTATTGATAAGAATATACAGTATACAGGGGAAGGCTGCAGTTTCCAACACGAACATTCGTGTGAACATGGCCTATAACAAAACCTTGCGTTAAAATCATTACTCTTCTGACACTATTGGGGGGACTTATCAAACTGGAGTAAAGTAGAAATGGCTCAGTTGCCCCTAGCAACCAATCAGATTCCACTTTTCATTCCTCACACACTCTTTGGAAAATGAAAGGTGGAATCTGATTGGTTGCTAGGGGCAACTGAGGCAGTGTCACTTTACACCATGTTTGATAAATCTCTCTCTCTCTCTCTCTCTCTCTCTCTATATATATATATATATATAGCCACAGATACATACACACGCTCACAGATACATATATATATACACACACACACACATAAAGAGCGCTTACAGCAGTGATTTTCAACCAGTGTGCCGTGGCACACTAGTGTGCCGCGACACATGGTCGGGTGTGCCGCAGGGAAAGTTTCCCAAACTATGCCCCTGCAGATCGCCCCGCTGCTGCTGTCCGCCTCACCTACTGGCCGCCCGTAGGGCCCGGACGTGCTCCTCAAATCAGCGGAGACCGGGAGCGTGGTGCGCTGCGGCGCACCACGCTCCCGGTCTCCGCTGATTTGAGGAGCACGTCCGGGCCCTACGGGCGGCCAGTAGGTGAGGCTGACAGCAGCGGCGACCATCTCGGAGGAGATGAGGAGGAAGGGGGGGGGGGGGAGAAACCTGGGGATGGGGGAGAGAAACAGGAGAAAACAATGGGGGAGAGAAACCTGGGGATGGGGGAGAGAAACATGGGGATGGGGGAGAAAAGCATGGGGGAGAAACAGGGGGGGAGAGACGGGGAGAGAAGCATGGGGGAGAGAAACCTGGGGATGGGGGAGAGAAGCATGGGGGAGAGAAACCTGGGGATGGGGGAGAGAAACATGGGGATGGGGGAGAGAAGCATGGGGGGGGGGGGAGAGAAGCATGTTGGAGAGAAACCTGGGGATGGGGGAGAGAAATAGCAGAGAGAAGCAGGGGGGAGAGAAGTTTGGTGGAGAGAAGCAGGGGAGAGAGAAGTATGGTGGAGAGAAGCATGGGGGAGAGAAGCACAGGAGAGAAGCATGGGGGAGAGAAGCACAGGAGAGAAGCAGGGGGGAGAAGCAGGGGGTAGAAGTATGGTGGAGAGAAGCAGGGGGGAGAGAAGTATGGTGGAGAGAAGTATGGTGGAGAGAAGCATGGGGGAGAAGTATGGTGGAGAGAAGCAGGGGGGAGAAGTATGGTGGAGAGAAGCAGGGGGGAGAGAAGTATGGTGGAGAAAAGTATGGGGGAGAGAAGTACAGGAGAGAAGCACAGGGGGAGAGAAGTACAGGAAAGAAGCAGGGGGGAGAAGTATGATGGAGAGAAGCAGGGGGGGAGAAGTATGGTGGAGAGAAGCAGGGGGGAGAAGTATGGTGGAGAGAAGCAGGGGGGAGAGAAGTATGGTGGAGAGAAGTATGGTGGAGAGAAGCATGGGGGAGAAGTATGGTGGAGAGAAGCAGGGGGGAGAGGTATGGTGGAGAGAAGCAGGAGGGAGAAGTATGGTGGAGAGAAGCAGGGGGGAGAGAAGTATGGTGGAGAGAAGCATGGGGGAGAAGTATGGTGGAGAGAAGCAGGGGGGAGAGGTATGGTGGAGAGAAGCAGGAGGGAGAAGTATGGTGGAGAGAAGCAGGGGGGAGAGAAGTATGGTGGAGAGAAGTATGGTGGAGAGAAGCATGGGGGAGAGAAGTACAGGAGAGAAGCACAGGGGGAGAAGAAAACAGGCCCAGGTTTCACACTAAGTCAGTATAAATACATTTAGAATCTATATTATTAACTATATGTATAATATGTACTGTTTTAGTGTCATTTTGTGCCATTTTGGTTGGTGGTGTGCCCCGGGATTTTTTAAGTATAAAAAGTGTGCCGCGGCTCAAAAAAGGTTGAAAATCACTGGCTTACAGCTCCCAGGCTTCCCCCTCCGCCTCCTCTAGTCGGGCTGATCTTTACACAGAAGTATTGAGGACCTTTGGGTCATGTGAGAAGGTCCTTCATTCCTCTCCTTCTGTGTGTGCAGGACCTGGCAGGTTCTTCTCTGTTCCTCTCCTTCTGATGTGCAGCCTGCTGACCCTGCACTACAATGAGTGGGCTAAAGAGTACAGTGTCGGGTCCCTCTTCCACTCCGGACCCCTGGGGGAGGGGGGATGCGGTGGTGGGCTGTCAGTGGCATACCTACCATGAAGGCAAAGCAGGGCTTTCCGGGGCCCACTTCCTGCAAGGGCCCCAAAGCAGTCGCCTTGCCTGCCTTCATGGTAGCTACACCACTGTCTGTGGTGGGATGTTGTGTAGAATATAATGTGGGGGCTTTTTGAGTAGAAAAGTCAAGGATACTAAGTTGCTTGTAAATGTAATGGAGGGATCTGAAGATCCCTGGTTACAGGCGAGATGTTTTCTGACTGATGCTATTGTGATTAAGAAATTCTTAAAATCGGAAGGAAAAGGTGCTAGAAAGCAGAACAGTATCCTCCTCTACTCCACACTTGATAAAGAGACCAGACCGGTCTCGAAACAATAGGATAAAATGTTTTGCCTGTGGTTACTTGGGCCACATTGCAAGATATTGCCCAGAAAGACACATAAATCAGTTTAAGGCCATGTTCACATTCAGTAAGACAGTGGCTGTTCTGTGACATGGCCATGTCACAGAACGGCCGCTGGCTGTGAATTTCACCCCGACCGGATAAACATAATTTCTATCTAATTGGAATACGGGTACATTTGGGTGTGCCCGTGTTTCAATTAACCATAGCAGACAATGTAAAGTATGGCTGGAGCTGCACTTTACATTGTCTGCACAGTCTGTTTTGTGCAGCCGCTATTCAATAAAATCAGCCGATTTTAGCAGATCTTGTTGTGAGTATGTAAAAGACAGCCCCCTTAACCCCCCGAGGCCCGGTACATAAATTATCGTATCTGTGCCCCGGCTTGCTACTTTTTACATACTCGCAGCGGGATGAAAGTGACAAGGAAGTGACTGCGAACTCGCATTGTGAAATCCGCTGTGGATTTGTTACGTGTGAACCCACCCTAACATATCTTTTCCTTTTCAGGCTGAATATTAGAGGACCTTACAATATTTTTGTATTTATAAGGACAAGCCGCTAAATGTAAAAATGTACAGTCATGGTGGAGAAATTCTTTTTTTTTTTTTTCATTTTTCCAAAACCCCTGTCCTGTGAGCTGTAGCTGGTGGGAGATAAATTAGCAGCTGAATGAATGATAATGTAGTCGCCATTGTGAGGCTACTGTAAATGCGATTTTTTTACTGTTGTTTTTGTGGACAGTCGCTCCTCTGTGTGAATGTGGCAGACTGTAAACAAGACTCTGTGTAATCTCCATTACACATTCCAGTGTGCCAACTGGGTTTGTTTTTATTATTATTATTTTTTATCTTGCATTTGTCTCAGTTGCAACTAATTTAGTGATTTTTTAAATGGATTACATGCTCTTTTTATTCCCGAAAAAAAGGTAAATATGGTAAAGTAAGGGTATAGAAAGCAGCACCCAGTCCGATTTTTTGTTGTTATTGTTCCTATATGTGTTTTTTAATGTCAGTATACACATATGGTCTATTTATGTTGTATAATGTCAGTATACACATATGGTCTATTTGTGCCATTTAACCCATTCAAGACAGAGCCCATTGATGCACAAAAGTCCGGGTCAAATTAATGCAATGTTCCTCTCCGCCTTCTAAGATTTATAGCGCTTTTATTTTACCACCTACAGGGTTGGTTGGGGTGTCATTTTTTGCGCCATGATCTCTAGTTTTTTTTAATATATTGGTGTAACAGAAAAATTTTGATCGCTTTTTATTATTTTTTTTCTGATATAAGCAAGCTTTGGCTGTCCAAGGCATGATGGGAATTGTAGTTCTGAAACAGATGGAGGGCCTAAGTTTGACACCCCTGGAATAAGCACAGTTAAAGGAGTTATCCAGTGCTACAAAAACATGGCTACTTTCCCCCCTCTCTGGTCTCCAGTTCAGGTGTGGTTTGCAATTAAAGGGGTTATTCAGCGCTACAAAAACATGGACACTTTCCCCCTACTGTTGTCTCCAGTTTGGGTGGGGGTTTTAAAACTCAGCTTAATGGAGCTTAATTGCAAACTGCACCTGAACTGGAGACAACAGTAGGGGGAAAAGTGGCCATGTTTTTGTAGCGCTGGATAACCCCTTTAAAACAAATGTCTTTGAATGTAATAGGTGCAAATGGACCTTAGCAAATAGATATCTTATAGTATTCTATAAATCATATATAAGGTTCCACTTATGGGAGTTAAAAGATATGAAGGATCATGTGTCTTACATATCTGGATTCCACGTGTGCTAAATGCCCATTGTTTGTCCAGATTTTCGCATTAGGTCAAGAAAGGGACTGGATGGGTATGAAAAAAAACAAACATGGATTATTGAGGAGAAGGAGTCAAGATGGAAGCTGAAGACAGAGAAAGTCAAGACATGTGGAGGAGGACTCAAGGATGACATGAGGGTAGATTAAATGGAGATCTGTGTGTAAGGGCCTATTACACGGAGCGATAATCTGTTAAATCAGGCCGATTCGGCAAATTATCACTCCATGTAATAAAGACAACAATCAGCCAATGAAAACGATCATCAGCTAACTGTGTCGTTTAACCCTGCCTAAAAATCATCTGTCCCCAGGCGCACATTGCTTTGTATATTAGCAGTGCTTGGCCGACGGCTGATGAATGTGTAAAAAAAAAGTAATTCATACCTCTGCTCGCGTCCGGTGCTCTTCTTGCTTCTGCCCTCAGCCACCGCTGGAACTTCTGAGCAGGTTTCTGTAGTGACAGGCCTCTCAGCCAATCACTGGCTGAGACGGGACAGCCCCAAGGCCAGCGATTAGCTGTGCGATCTGTCAATTTAGAGACGGGCTCAGAAGTTGCAGCTGCGGGGAGTGGGCAGAGGCAAGAAGGACACTCAAGGCATAGAGAGGTATGTATAATGTTTATTATTTTTACACTTCAAGCAAGGGCTGCACGGACATCGCTAACAATATATATACAGCTCTTGCTCCATGATTATTGTACCATGTAATAGAGTGAGTAAGCGAGCTTATCCAGAACATAGTTCATAGTGTGGTAACTGTGGTTAAAATTGTTGTCAATTGTTAAAACATTCTAGCTTGGTTTAACCCTTTAACGACTATGGACATAAATGTATGCCATGGAAGTCTGTGTCTAAACGACCCATGGCATATACTTATGCCATTACCTTCAGGGGATCTATGAAGCAAGCTCACTTCATGGAGGATGAGGACCGGCTGCTCACAGCGAATGCTTGGCTGCCCACCATTAAAGGGGTTATCCAGAGTTAGAAAAGCATGGCCACTTTTTACAGAGACAATACCGCTCTTGTCTCCTGTTTGGGTGTAGGTTTTGCAGCTCTGTTCCATTGAAGTGGATAGGGCTTAATTCCAAAGCAAACTTGAACTGGAGACAAGAGTTGTGTCGTCGCTGGAAGTAAGTGGCCATGGTTTTCTAACATTGGATAACCCCTTTAACCCTTTCAACGCAGTGTCATTTAATTAACGGTGACAGGAGCGAGCACCTGTCACTGTCTGATGTTGATCTCCACAGTCATGATAATTTAAACTGACTACCGGAGGTCACTTACCTACCTCCATGCAGTCAGCTTGGCCATCTAATAGAGTCTGCCATAGGCAGGCTCTACGTGATGATCACAGATAACACTCATCAATGCTATGCAATGGCATAGCATTGACCAGTAAATGCAATCTAAGGACTACATGTAAAAGTCCCCTAGGGGGACATTAAAAAAAAGGTGTGAAACGTTTTTAAAGTATGACCAAGCCCGTTCCCCAATAAAAGTTTAAATGACCCCCATTCTCTTTTTAACCTGACCGCTTCTCTGCTGCCACCAATGTTTAAGATGTAGAATATTGTAAGATCACTGACACAATGAGACAGAACAGCGATAATATACAGGAAAATATCTTTATTATACATAGATTGTTATATCAGCTACTGAACACTAGGAATTACTGGTACAGATACAGTGACTTTACCAAAAAATTATAACCCAAAAAGACTTCTATTTCAATATTGGACTTTTTTTTTACATTTATGGTTTTAAATACATGCCAAATTACAATCTAAAAAATGCACAAACAAAACTAACACTTACAATGTACTTCAACTCTATACAACTTCTGCCATGACAGCAGGAGGAGAGAAACAATAATGTTATCAGGTGCAGCACAGAGAGAGCTCAGTTATAACCTGACCTGTCCTGTTATCCTATCCATCCACTAGATGGCGCTCTCTGTGATGTCACTGGTCACATTTCTTATGTAATTATAGGTTTTACCTAGCAGATGCTGCTCCTTCATTTAACTACTTTAATAAAACCCTTTGCTACACATAACACAGCATGAAGGGGCTCGGTGAAGGTGGTGGTGAAGGTGTGTAAGTGTTTGATGGGGTCACACAGCTCATAAAAGGACAGCTGCCCGGCCTCATAATCCAGATATATCCTGACTCTATCACTGGAGATATTGTCAGGTAACCAGATCACTTCCCGGTCATGTATCACTGAATACTCATTATACCTCCTTCTCATACACCAGGACTTGTTATTATTTCCAGTGAGTGACTGATCTCCCCTCCTGTCTATACTGGGATAACACATCCCCACCCTCCAATATACTGATCTACTGATCTCCACATCCCAGTAATGTCGCCCTGAGGAGAATCTCCTGCTGCTCATCACCTGAGTATAATACTGGAATCTCTCTGCTGTTTCTGGACGATTCTGCTTCTCTAGTGTCCTGGTTACAGTTTTCAGGTCGTCTGATATAAGGAGATTATTATGAGCTGTGTTCACGTCCAGTAATATGTATGCAGGAACCTCCCCATAGATCCTTATACCAGATATTATGTCACATAATGTGCGGAATGTGTCTGAGATCACAGCCACATCCAGATCATCTACATCATGGGGCTGTCTATCATGTCCCCCTGTGTCCTCATCACCTCCCCCCTCCTCAGGATCACACAAGTCACCTGTGTCTGGTTCCTGTAAGACAGTCAGTGGATCCGCCATGTTACACAGCTCCTCAATGTGTCTCATCTTCCTGGACAGCTCGTCCTTCTTTATTTCCAGCTGTCGGATCAGAGCAGACAGTGACAGTGACTCTTCCTTTTCCTGCCTGGAGATCTCGCTCAGGACCCTCTTCTCCAGGTCGTCCAGCCGTCTCCTGATGTCTGTAAACAGGGCAGTGACTCTCTCAGCTTCTCCAGCTGCTTTTTCTTGAGCTTTTCTTCTGTGCTCCTCCACACTCTGGACTCTTTCCTCAGTCTCCTCTCTCTTATTCATAAGTTTTTGGTGAATATTTCTCAGTTTCTTCTTCTTCATCTCAGAGGCCTCATCCAGCATCTCCACCCGATGTCCCTGATGTTCTCCGGCCAAACTGCAGGACACACAGATACAAGCAGAGTCCTCAGTGCAGTAATATTCCAGCATCTTCTTATGGACAGAACATTTCCTCTTCTCCAGGGAAGTGCTGGGCTCAGATAAGACGTGTTCTGGTGACTTGCTGTGAGCTCTCAGGTGTTTATCACACAGAGAAGCCTCACAGTGCAGACAGGATCTCACAGCAGGTACAGCAGAGTCCACACAGTAAGTGCAGCAGATCCCGGTGATCTCCGCTTGTTCTGGCTGAGTAACCAGGAAACGTTCTGCTACATTATGGAGATTTATGTTCCTTATTGGTGCAGGCCGCTGCTGAAACCTTTTTCTGCATTCAGGACAGGAATAAACTCCAGACCCGTCCTGTGTATCCAGCACACGACCAATACAGACCCGGCAGAAGTTGTGGCCACATCTCAGCATTACAGGGTCCTTAAATACAGATAAACAGATGGCGCAGCGCAGCTCGTCTCTCAGAATAGCAGACGCCATGGCTGACGGAAGAAGGAAAGGAAACTGATTGATCCTAAATACTCAGCAGAGTTGTGGGTTGTGGTCACACCCATTCAGTTAACCTCTTTAGGGTTTCCAGGATAAGGGTCCATTTACACAGAAAGATTATCTGCCAAAGATTTGAAGCCTAAGCCAGGAATGGATTTGAAAGAGGAGAAATCTCAGGTTTTCCTTTATGACCTGATCTCTGTTTATAGTCTGTTTCTAACTTTGGCTTCAAATCTTTGGCAGATAATCTTTCTGTGTAAATGGGCCCTTAAACTATTATTGCTTACCAGCTCTGTATGCTGAATAGTAGTAACACCTGAATAGAAGTTGTAGCTGCATTACCCTGTTAGGGTGTGTTCAGACTACGGATTGTCGTGGATAAATTCTGTGCAATTCCGTAGCTCGTAGCCGCTTACGGCTGCGCCTTTCTGCCGGCTCCATAGACACCATTCTATGGGCCGGCTGATTCTGCTACCCGCAGAAAGAATTGACGTGTCAATTCTTTCGGCGGAATACACCCGTGCATAGAATGGTGTCTATGGCATGGGCGGAGAGGCGCGCGGGCATGAGCGTGTACAGGCAACAGAATTCCGTTGTGTGAATTTATCTGTGAGAATTCCGTATTCTGAACGCACCCTAAGGGTGGGTTCAGACTACGGAATTCTCGTGGATAATGTCTGTGGAATCCCGCTGTCTGTCCGCGCTCACGGCCGCGCGCCTTTCCGCCGGCTCCATAGACACCATTCTATGGGCTGGCTGATTCCGCTATCCGCAGAAAGAATTGACATTTCACAAAAACTGCAGTGGCGGTTTTCCAAAAAAAAACTGCCATGTGTGATTGCAGCCTCATTCGCACATGTATCTTGAGAGTAGCAAGATGGCAGAAGTTCCTTTTTTTCAGGTATCACATGACATAGTTACCAGGCAAAAGAAGCAAACAAACGCCATACACATAAGCACTGGCATTTTTTAGATGAACAGAAGAAATTCCGCTGATGTCTATGGAAGAGAAACACCACAGTTTGCAGGAAAAAAAATGCCAGAGAGGAGAAAAAAACGCCACAAACAAAAACACCTAGTAAGGATGGCATTCCATAAACTTCCATTGACTAACAGCCAGGGATATAGCTAGGATTTATGAGGCCCCATAGCAGGAAACAGTATCGGGCCCCATGAATCCTGTAAAGCCCCCCCCCCCCACACACACACACACATGCAGTGTCCCAGTACAGAAGATTTCTCCATATCCATATATATCTGTGTATATCAGTATTTCACTGGTATCTGTGCTGGTGGTAATGACCACTGCAAACGGGTTGTATTATGTCACCCCCCAGTGTTCAAGTCTGGTATTCCTATGCATATTCATTTTGCCTGTATTCTATTGGTGTGATGATGCAACTGGCCAGTGTCATGTGACTTCCCCGGCTGTCATAGTAACCCCAATAGCCGTCGAGCTTTTGGCTGGGGTCAGTTAGTCACTTCCTCTCTACCTCAGTTGTCTTCTCTCCTTTCAAGAGAGAAGGTCTTGTCAGAGTGAGAGAAGGTCTTGTCAGAGTGGTCTTCTCTCTACCTTCAAGAGAGAAGGTCTTGTCAGAGTGGTCTTCTCTCTACCTTCAAGAGAGGAGGTCGTGTTGTTCTCTCCTTCACCTTCAGGAGAGAGAACGTTCTCCGCTGCTTCCAAACAAGGCCGCAACTCAGGGTGATCTGCTCCCCTGTTCCAGAGACAGATTCCGGTCCACTCCTGACCAGTCTCAAGTTCAAGATTCTTCAGTCATCCAAGATCTGGGTGCCATTCTCAAGTCACTACTTCTCTCATCATCATCAACAGCAAGTATTCTATTCAGTCTATTCCGCCCAGCATCATCCTCAGGGAACTACTACCCTCATTCTCCGTTAAGATTCCTCTCACTCCAAGTAATTCTGTCACACCACGGCCTATTGCAGCATCACCCCTCTGCTTAGTTATATTGAAGATTGCCTATTCCTGGTTGCATCCAGAGAGACTGCCCCCATATAGTTATAATATTCCCTGTGCCCACAAATACCTATAATGTCCATGCTGTGCCCCCATATAGTTATAATATTCCCTGTGCCCACAAATACCTATAATGTCCATGCTGTGCCCCCATATAGTTATAATATGCCCTGTGCCCACAAATACCTATAATGTCCATGCTGTGCCCCCATATAGTTATAATATGCCCTGTGCCCACATATACTTATATCCCCTCTGCCCCATACAGTTATAATAGCTCCTGTGCCCACATATACTTATATCCCCTCTGCCCCATACAGTTATAATAGCTCCTGTGCCCACATATACTTATATCCCCTCTGCCCCATACAGTTATAATAGCTCCTGTGCCCACATATACTTATATCCCCTCTGCCCCATACAGTTATAATAGCTCCTGTGCCCACATATACTTATATCCCCTCTGCCCCATATAGTTAAAATAGCTCGTAACGAGCGCACATAGTTACAGGCAGCAGCGGCACTGACAGGGCAGGAGCCATTGGCTCCCTCCCTGTCAGTTACTCTTGTGGCCGCAGGAAGTGTTTTCCCTGCGGTCACAAGAGGCTGCTCTGTGTCTCTGGTGCCGGCGCTCGAGGCGTCACTGGAGCGCCGGTGCCATGACAACGGGAGAGCGGCCTTATGTGACCGCAGGGGAAACACTTCCCGCGGCCACAAGAGGGAAGAGACGAGAAGAGGAGACGCCGGACCCAGGTGAGTTTTTTGTGTGTTATATATGTGTGTGTTATATTTTGTGTGTTATATATAGGGGGCCTATATAAAACGGGAGGAGCGCACAGGGGGGCTATATAAACGGGGGAGCGCACAGGGGGCTATATAAACGGGGGGAGCGCACAGGGGGCTATATAAACGGGGGGAGCGCACAGGGGGCTATATAAACGGGAGGAGCGCACAGGGGGGCTATATAAACGGGAGGAGCGCACAGGGGGGCTATATAAACGGGGGGAGCACACAGGGGGCTATATAAACGGGGGGAGCGCACAGGGGGGCTATATAAACGGGGGGAGCACACAGGGGGCTATATAAATGGGGGGAGCGCACAGGGGGGCTATATAAACGGGGGGAGCGCACAGGGGGGCTATATAAAGGGGGGGAGCGCACAGGGGGGCTATATAAACGGGGGAGCGCACAGGGGGGCTATATAAACAGGGGGAGCGCACAGGGGGGCTATATAAACGGGGGAGCGCACAGGGGGGCTATAAAATGGGGGGAGCGCACAGGGGGGCTATATAAATGGGGGGAGCGCACAGGGGGGCTATATACAAGTGGGGGAGCGCACAGGAGGGCTATATAAACGGGGGAGCGCACAGGGGGACTATATACACAGGAGAGCACACAGGGGGGCTCTATATAAGTGGGGGAGTGCAAGGGGGCTATATAAACGGGGGGAGCGCACAGGGGGGCTATATAAACGGGTGCACACAGGGGGCTATATACAAGTGGGGGAGTTCACAGGGGGGCTATATAAGGGGGAGCACACAGGGGGGCTATATACAAGTGGGGGAGCTCACAGGGAGGCTATATACAAGTGGGGGAGCACACAGGGGGTATATTAAACTGGGGGCAGCACACGGGGTATATACAACTGGGGGCAGCACACGGGGGGTATATACAACTGGGGGGAGCACACGGGGTATATACGACTGGGAGAAGCACACAGGGGGTCTATATAGTATACTGGGGGAGCACACAGGGGGGCTATGTATAACTGGGGGATCACACAGGTCTATATATAACTGCGGGAGCACACAGAGGGGGTCTATATACCACTGGGGACAGCACACAAGAGGTATATACTACTGGGGGCAGCACACAAGTGGTATTTACTACTGTCGGCAGCGCACAAGGGGTCTATATAACTGGGGGCAGCACACAGCGGTCTTAATTACATTGGGACTGCACAGAAGTGCCTATATGCCTCACTACTATACTGGGGCACAGAACATGCCTAATTATTAAGTGGGGGCACAGGGACACCTTTAATCTGTGGGGGCACAGAGGGGCGTAACTACTATATAGACGTAGAGGGGACCTAACTACTGGATGTGTTGGAGCCTAAAATATTTCTCTGACAGATTCTGGAGGGAAGATTACCAGCCGGGAGAAGACTTCAAGGTGGCCCAGGCTGGATGGAGAGAGAAAGAAAAAAAAGTAAAAGACGCTGATCAGAGAAGACGCCTCCTGTAAGTCACTGGATGTAACTGCACTCTGTTAAAGGGTCTGTAGTGATAGGGGTCATGGTGTGGCAGTATTATGTTATGGCATCATTGGTAATATCTTCCTGTTTTGTTCAGAGCAGTTTTGAGGTGATATGTAATCTCTGTATGGTGGTAGGAGGGTTATAAGAGGACTACTGGGGGGGGGGGGGGCATGGGGGGGCCCCAGACATGACTTTGCTTGGGGCCCCAGAAATGCCAAGACCGCCCTTGGTTGTGCCCCATACAGTTATAATATCCCCTGTGCCCACATATACTTATAATACCTCCTGTGCCCACACGTAGTTATAATACCTCCTGTGCCCACATGTAGTTATAATACCTTCTGTGCCCACATAATATAGTTATAATATCCCCTTATCTCTGTGACAACCCGAATTATAAACTATACCATTATCTGTGTTTACTTAGTTAAACAGCATATCCTGACTATAGCCTCTCACATTGTATGGAGCTGTATGACTGTATTATATGAGTACACTGCTTTTGGGCTAGTAGGGGAAGGTTCACATATGTCACAGAATCCATCTAAGTAACTGGCCACAAATATGTAGCACACAGGGTTTTTGTTGTTGTTGTTATAATCCAGTGAAATGGTGAAAGCCGGACAGAAACTCAATGGAGTCCATTAGGCTACAAACACACTTGCCAGATCTCGCTGCGGATCCCGGCCCTGTGCACTCAATGGCGGACAAACTTGCAGCAGGGATATACATCCCTGCTGCAAGTTTGTCCGCAGCCCGCCCTGTTAACCCCCCCAGTTGCCGGAGACTATACATCACCTGGTCCCTGCTCCGGCTTGCTTCAGGGGGTTTTCGGCACGTCCCGCTCGTCCAATCAGTGCGCTGCCCCGCCGCAGCTCACTGATTGGCTGAGCGGGATGTGAAGACACCGGGAGCCCCGAAGCAAGCCGGAACGGGGACCCGGTGATGTATAGTCTCCGGCGGCCTGGGGGTTAACGGGGCAGGCTGCGAGTTAACGGGGTACATCCCTGCTGCAAGTTTGTCTGCCATTGAGTGCACAGGGCCGGGATCCACTGCGAATTCTTGCTGCGGATCCGGCAAGTGTGTTTGTAGCCTTAAAGTCAAATTGGCCTCCATTGGTGGTTGGTGTGCGTCATGCAGCAGGCTGCCCTGCCTTTTTTTTTTCTTTGCTGCTGAATGGAATCTACGATGGAGGAGCCAACCAGAGTCTATGACACAAAGGTGACCCTAGCCTTAGTGGGGTGGCTTACCTATTGTAATGTACCATAGAAAAAAAATATATATTTTTTTTTATCATAGTGCATCCTGGTGCCATCTCTTCTACAAGAAAGTGACCCACACACATCTGGCCGTCCACATGATGGAGAACGTAATCAATCAGACCAGCTATCAGGGGGAGCTAACCCTTACTGACTACAACGTAACAGTGTGTGAACATAGCCTAAAGCTGTAACAATGTAATGAGCTCCTCATTGTGTAGAATCCATCACAGAGCAATAACAGCTATCACTAAATATCATTACAGATAACTAGGGTGTCATTCTATAATACCGCCACAGGAGGCATCATAGTCCACCAACAGGTCTCCACATTCTTACCTGACCAGCGCTTGTCCTCCATGGGCGCTCAAGGTCCTGTGCCTAGGGGGGCAGCACTTAAATGAATTAGGCTATATATTTATTAAGTAACACGACAATAGTCATTGAAACGAAAATTATTTATTCGAAACTAAATAACAAAGGAAACAGGTAGCTAAGCTAATCATTTTTAACAAGTGCAATTAATAAATCATCAAGTTAATTGATCTTTTTTTTTGTGTTACATTGGACTGTTGGCAGGAACACTTCTGAAATCCTTGCCCTCCAGATAAGGAGAATTTTCCTGCAATTTCACGCAGACTTAGGTCGGTCTGGGGAGCTGTTTTGGTCAGGCACAATTAGGTCAGTCGGGGAACTGTTTCGGTCAGGCAGACTTAGGTCCGTCTGGGGAGCTGTTTCGGTCAGGCAGACTTAGGTCGGTCTGGGGAGCTGTTTCGGTCAGGCAGAATTAGGTCAGTCTGGGGAACTGTTTTGGTCAGGCACAATTAGGTCAGTCGGGGAACTGTTTCGGTCAGGCAGACTTAGGTCGGTCTGGGGAGCTGTTTCGGTCAGGCAGACTTAGGTCGGTCTGGGGAGCTGTTTCGGTCAGGCAGACTTAGGTCGGTCTGGGGAGCTGTTTCGGTCAGGCAGACCTAGGTCGGTCTGGGGAGCTGTTTTGGTCAGGCAGACTTAGGTCGGTCTGGGGAGCTGTTTCGGTCAGGCAGACTTAGGTCGGTCTGGGGAGCTGTTTCGGTCAGGCAGAATTAGGTCAGTCTGGGGAACTGTTTTGGTCAGGCACAATTAGGTCAGTCGGGGAACTGTTTCGGTCAGGCAGACTTAGGTCGGTCTGGGGAGCTGTTTCGGTCAGGCAGACTTAGGTCCGTCTGGGGAGCTGTTTCGGTCAGGCAGACTTAGGTCGGTTTGGGGAGCTGTTACGGTAAATGTTGTAGTGGCTACTTTTATAATTCCCACTGAGGTACCGATTTTGTATGAATTATTTTTTACATCTATTACGGTCTCTACAACGGTCCTTCCATCTAATGGGCCTCTGTCAACCTTGGGTACGTACACCAGACCTGTGGAAGCCAGCGACACATCCTTAAATTTCTTCAGAGAAACTTCTTTCATTTTTTCAGTGGATCTTTTCAGGCGTTTTGCGGCCTCTTCCCTTCCATCTTTAATGCTCTCTGCCTTTTGGCATAAATAGCACAGAACCTATTGTCGTGTTACTTAATAAATATAGAGCCGGGTGACTCCTGACTCGTTCATTCCATCATTTCCCTGAAAGGGGTGAGGGATTTGATCAAATCCCTGAATTTCTTCAGGGAAATGATTGAAAGGCTTGGCCATTCCATCATTTCCCGGGATTTGATCAAATCCCTGAATTCTATCATTTCACTGCAACGTGTATATATATATATATATATATATATATATCCTCTTGATGTAAATGCTGCTGCCATGCGCTGAGCTGTGATTTTCCTGCAGATTTGCAGCTGCTCCTTATGTTGTAGATTTGTCACTGATGTCAATGCTATCTGTATATAGTGATGAGATCTAGGGTGAATCTGCAACAGTATCCACACGTAACTCCTGAGATTGTTCCTGCTTATTTGTGACAAATCTGCATGAAAAAATAATTTTGATGGAGGGAACAAGTGCCTCGGGCAGCACCAGCTGACAATACAGCGCTGCCTCCCAGCCATTATTTGAATTGTCGTGGCCAGTGCTTGGGGTGGAGGGGCCAATATTCAGACTGTATGGTGTGTGCTGTTCTTCCCATATATATATATATAAATTTTTTTTTCTGCTGTTCATATTGTTCTGTGACTTTTACATTCATTTATCCGGAACATCGGTGTCAGGAGCCGGCCATCAAGCTTAGCTCCCGTTACTGCCAGATTGTGCAGCCGGCCTCCTGCACCGCCGCTGGCGCCTTGGCAACCAGACCGGCCTGCAAGGATGTACAGGCACGTCCTAGGTCGTCTAGGGGTTAATGACCGCTGATACGCCTTTGTACGGTGGCCTGGTCATCATTGCGTATAGTGCGGGCTCAGGAGCTTAGCGATACAGTTAATTAAAATGAAGGTATATATTTGTGACAAATCTGCACCAGCTGACGATACAGCCCTGCCTTCCAGCCATTATTCACTTGCCAGCGCTCAGGGTGGAGGTGCCAGTATAGTAATCTGATCTCTGAGGTCAGGTGCTCTGTAGCCACCTCTGTGTTCTGCAGTTTAAAGCTCTGTAGATAGGTGGCGCTGGTGTGCTGTACTACAGTTTTCTAATGTTAGGGTGCGTTAAGACTACGGAACTTGCGCGGATAAATTCCAGCGGATTGCGTTGCTTGTACGCGCTCACGGCCATGCGCCTCTCCGGATTCCACATTGCGCCGAAAGAATTGACAGTGAGTTCTTTCGGCAGATAGCGGAATCAGCCGGCCCATAGAATGGTGTCTATGAAGGCAGTGGAAAGGTGCGCGGCCGTAAGCGAATTTCGTAGTGAGAACCCGCCCTAAGATCTCCCCGGAGATCTGCCCAGCAGCAGCATGCTGTCACCAGGAAAGGGGTGAGGACATTGGAATCACATACCATAGATAGGTCACTTATAGGCCAAGATTCAGACAACGCGGCTGGTTTATTCCAAACACAGCATCACTCTTGTCCTCAGTTTGTGTGTGATATTGCAGCTGAATTCCATTGGGTTGAATGGAGCCATGCTGTAATACCACACACA
The DNA here is from genome assembly GCF_027789765.1 of Dendropsophus ebraccatus. Taxonomy (NCBI): domain Eukaryota; kingdom Metazoa; phylum Chordata; class Amphibia; order Anura; family Hylidae; genus Dendropsophus; species Dendropsophus ebraccatus. Next base: position 13,274,948 of record NC_091454.1, on the reverse strand, counting down.
ACCTGGGGACAGGTGTGGCGCTGTGTTTGAAAGAAAGCAGTCCTATTTTTTAATCCTGAATAAGATCTTTAAAGGGGTATTGTAATAAAATTACAATATTACTTTGTAGTATGAATATAATTTTTTTTAAATTAGGCTGGGTTCACACTACGTTTTTACAATCCGTTTTTTGCAAAAAAAAAAAAAAAAGATGAAAAACATGAAAAAAACAGATGCATTTGTGTGCATCCGTTTTGATCTGTTTTTCCATTGACTTCCATTATAAACAAAACGGATCTGTTTTTTTTAACGTACACAAAAGTAGTCGACCTCATTTTTGTGTCCATTAAAAAAAAGGATCTACTTTCATCCGTTTTTTTTTTTTTTTTTTTTTTTTTTTATAATGGAAGTCAATGAAAAAAAAACAGATCAAAACGGATGCACACAAATGCATCAGTTTTTTCATCCGTTATTTTGCAAAACGGATTGCAAAGACATAGTGTGAACCCAGCCTAAACAAATTATTTTATCTTGTGTGGCAACAGTAAGGGATTGACACAGGCTTCTCTGCTGCCACCAATGTTTCAGATGTTGAAGAATGTACAATCACTGCCACAATGAGACAGAATAACACTAATATACAGGAAAATATCTTTATTATACATAGATTGTTATATCAGCTACCGAACACCAGAAAAATACTGGGCCCCATAAAGATACAGTGACTTGTCCCCTCTTTATCAAAATACATAACCCCAAAAGACTTCTATTTTAATATTTGACATTTTTTTTTACATTTACAGCCTAAAATACATGTCACATTCGAAGCTAAAATATGTTAAGAGTGACACTTACAATGTACCTCAACTCTATACAACTTCTGCCATGTTAGTGGAGAGAAACAATAATGTCATCAGGTGCAGCACAGAGAGAGCTCAGCAATAACCTGCTTGTCCTGTTATCCTATCCATCCACTAGATGGCGCTCTCTATAGTTTCATTGGTCTTTGGTCACATGTATTATGTTAATATAGTTTTTTTTCTAGCAGATGCTGCTCCCCTCAATATCTTTATAGAACCCCCTGCTACACATAACGCAGCATGAAGGGGATCGGTGAAGGTGGCGGTGAAGGTGTGTAAGTGTCTGATGGGGTCACACAGCTCATAAAAGGACAGCTGCCCGACCTTATAATCCAGACAGATCCTGAATCTATCACTGGAGATATTGTCAGGTAACCGGATCACTTTCCTGTCATGTATCACTTTATACTGATTATCATACCTCTCCATACACCAGGACTTGTTATTATATCCAATGACTGACTGATCTCCCCTCCTGTCTATACTGGGATAACACATCCCCACCCTCCACCTCCCTGATCTACTGATCTTCACATCCCAGTAATGTCGCCCTGAGGAGAATCTCCTGCTGCTCATCACCTGAGGACAATAATAATCCTGGAATCTTTCTGCTGTTTCTGGACGATTCTGTTTCTCTCGTGTCCCGGTTGCAGTTTTCAGGTCGTCTGATATAAGGAGATAATTATTAGCTGTGTTCACATCCAGTAATATGTCTGCAGCATCCTCCCCATAGATCCCAATCCTTATACCTGATATTATGTCACATAATGTGCAGAATGTGTCTGAGATCACAGCCACATCCAGATCATCTACACCATGGAGCTGTCTATCATGTCCCCCTGTGTCCTCATCACCTCCCCCCTCCTCAGGATCACACAAGTCACCTGTGTCTGGTTCCTGTAAGACAGTCAGTGGATCCGCCATGTTACACAGCTCCTCAATGTGTCTCATCTTCCTGGACAGCTCATCCTTCTTTATTTCCAGCTGCTGGATCAGAGCAGACAGTGACAGTGACTCTTCCTTTTCCTGCCTGGAGATCTCGCTCAGGACCCTCTTCTCCAGGTCGTCCAGCCGTCTCCTGATGTCTGTAAACAGGGCAGTGACTCTCTCTGCTTCTCCAGCTGCTTTTTCTTGAGCTTTTCTCCTGCGCTCCTCCACACTCTGGACTCTTTCCTCAGTCTCCTCTTTCTTTGTCATCAGTTTCTGGAGAACATTTCTCAGTTTTTCCTTCTTGTCTTTAGAGGCCTCATCTAGTGACTTTATGTCATGTCCATTGTGTTCTCCAATCAGATAACAGGACACACAGATACAAGCAGCGTCCTCAGTGCAGTAATATTCCAGGACCTTCTTATGGACAGAACATTTCCTCTTCTCCAGGGAAGTGCTGGGCTCAGATAAGACGTGTTCTGGTGACTTGCTGTGAACTCTCAGGTGTTTATCACACAGAGAAGCCTCACAGAGCAGACAGGATCTCACAGCAGGTACAGCAGAGTCCACACAGTAAGTGCAGCAAATCCCGGTGATCTCCGCTTGTTCTGGCTGAGTAACCAGGAAACGTTCTGCTACATTATGGAGATATAAGTTCCTCATCAGTGCAGGCCGCTCCTGATACTCTTCTCTGCATTCAGGACAGGAATAAACTCCAGCCCCGTCCTGTGTATCCAGCACACGACCAATACATCTCAGCATTACAGGATCCTTAAATACAGATAAACAGATGGAGCAGAGCAGCTCATCTCTCAGAATAGCAGACGCCATGGCTGACAGAGGAAGGAAGAAACAAAAGTAAATGTGTCTGACACGGAAATACCAGCAGAGTTGTGGTCACACCCATTCTGTTAACCTATTGAGGTTTTCCAGGATAAAACTATTGCTGATTGACTCTGTATACTTGACCTGGGTAAGGCCGATTTCGGGGTAAGGAGTTGACCCATCACATCTAGTAAAAACCCTTACCTTAATACTCCCCTTTTCCCAATAAGGACACAACACTGAGTGACATTTGGAAATACTGGCCACAGCAGCCTTTTATTAAACAGTAAACATAAAAGAAACACTCTGTAAACATTGTCACCATAACAACTTTAAATTACATTCGTAACCTTTTGTAAACATTTAACTATACCAATAACCATAATTCCCAGGGGAGGTGACAGATGGCCCAAAAGAGCAGTACCAATTTAGACTCTAATCCCCAGTCGCACCGCGCCGGCTCGGGGCTGACAAATGCCATGTACTGCTTTTTTCTTTTCCCCCTGGTTCCTATGGAACCTCAGAATAACCAGTCAAACAGGGGTTCCCCATTACTTTAAATGGGCCCCCGAACCACCTCACTCAGGGCCATTGGTGACCACCCCTCCGCCACCGCGAGCAAGCCCGACTCCTTGGGCTTGGGAGTCCCTCCAAACCCTCAATGCAGTCTCGATGCCATCCTGTAGATTAGATGCCCAAAGGTCGTTTTCGGGGAATGGAGGCGGAGCCACATAGCGGCGTGAGCTAGCTGCTAGCTCCTACACCACGCCGATCCATGGCTTCCCGGGAGGTACTAACTAGCTAAGGCCGAGCCGATGTGACTCACCATGGGCCGCGATTTGATCTGTTTCCTGCTGAGTTGTCGTCAGGATGGCTGCCTGTGTGTGGCGGGGACCTGGTGAGGACGGTGGAGCCTCCGGTGGGAGACCGCGGCATGGAGGCGGAGGGAGACGGCGTAGCGGACACAGGCAGGCAAGGAGCCGAGGAATGAGGATGGTGACGGGAAGTGGTGATTCGGGAGGTCCCCGGAGCTCCACGGACGGAGCTCCACGGACGGCGCGGCTTTTGGAGATTACTCCGCGGCACTGACGACAAAAGGCCCTCCTCCTCTTGCATAAGTGTAGTGGCCTGCTGAGACGCCACAGATGAACAGCGCGCGCTTACAACCCACATGTTTTTCAACTCAATAAGCTCCTGACTTACGGGGGGGCATATGAATGGGCGAACGGAATTTCGAGGTTCCCTGAACATCGCTCCGACACTGCTGCACTAACACCGGTAGAGGATATCAGCCACCAGAGAAATCACTTAAGAAAGAGTAAGACCACCACAGAGTTAACATGGGCCCTAAAGCTCAACAACGGAGGTCTGGAGGGAACTCAGACCATAACCAACCACAAAAAATTAAGTACTTAAATTCACCATTGCCTAATGCTAAAAATCGTACAAATAGGAGCCCGGTTGCAGGACTTGGTAAAGAGCAACATAAGGGGGCCAGATATGTAACCCAGGAGCAAGATGATTGTGTAATTGAGGAGGAGGGTGAAGAAGAGGGTCCATCTAAGCTGGTCTTGGACCAAATTCTGTTGGAGGTTAAAAAATGTAACGCCGGGCTCCTTGAGGTTAAAACACAAGTGGGGGGGCTGGCAACAGATATGTCACTTATCCGGGAGGATCTCAATAAGATACGGAGCAGGATTAAGGAGATTGAAACGAGAGTTCCTCAAATACAATCTTATATTAAGGAGTCCACAGGCACAACTGAGCTGCTCCAAAAGCAGATAGTGGAGCTGCAGAACAGAATGACGGACTTTGAGGACCGTTCACGAAGGTCCAACATTAGAGTAGTTGGCCTCCCCAAAGGGTTCGGAAGGGGATAATCCTTCAAAGTTTTCCTCTGAGTGGCTTAGGGAGGTGGTGGGAGTAGAAAATCTTTCCCCTTTGTTTGATGTGGAACGTGCCCATCGGGTACCGTTTAAAAAGCCACAACCTGGTGCCCCGCCTAGAACATTCTTACTGAAGACTACACTCTCAAGGGACCGGGATGTAATTTTAGCTAAGGCAAGGGAAAAAAAGGATTTAAAATATAATGGAGAAAGAGTAGCCCTTTTTCCGGATTATTCTAAAACCACTAAGAGGAAAAGAGAGAGTCGTTCAGAGAGGTCAAAAAACGAATGTATAACTTGAATATTTCTTTTTCTTTGCTGTTTCCCTCTAAGATGAGAGTGATGTATGATAATATAGTTTGGTTTTTTAATTCTGCACAAGAAGTAACGGTCTGGTTGGACAATAAGGGAATGTAATGTTAAAATAAATTAGGTAACCATTATACAAGTTGACAGTAAGTACACCGATCGCGGCTAATCTTGCTGCCACCCATGTATAGGGTTGGACGTGCTTATTCGCAATCGGTTTCGAATGTGGTGGCCTTTCGGGAAGGAAGACATGGGGGGGGGGTGGATGGGAGTTTGTGGGAAGGAAGAGTCTGGAGCAGGGAAGGTTAACCCTTTTTCAGACAAATGATGGGGATAAGGGGAGGGGGGGTTTGGGGAGGGGGGAAGGGGTCAAGTGGACTGACTTTAGGTGTTTTTTTTGTTTTTGTTTTTTTTCTCTTTAAAATATGACAAAACTTTCTAGTTTGGAATGTGAGAGGAACTGGAGACAGAGCGAAGCGGAAAGCAATTTTTGATTTAGTTACTCGCCATCTCCCTGCTATAGTATGTATTTTGGAAACTCATACAACTTTAGAAACTTACGGACGCTTAAGTAGATCTTGGGTAATACAAGAATTTCATGTTGGTAACTCAGTATACAGTGGAGGGGTATCGATCTTAATTCATCGCCAGATTAAGTTCATCCTGAAAAGTAAGAGATTGGATCAAAGGGGTAGATTCATATTCTTGTACTGCAATATTTGTGAAGAAGATATTGTTTTGGCAGTGGTATATGTGCCTCCACCCTTCACATTAGATGTTCTGGTTGAATTAGTGGACTTTGTAAAAGACAAACAAGGAGTCCAGATTATGGTAATGGGTGATTTTAATACAACTATGGATGCTGAACAGGATAGAGCTGGTTGTGTTGGAAGAGCCTCCTCCCAACCCTCCTCCCTAGCGAGTTTTGCTTGGGAGTTGGGTTGGGAGGATGTCTGGCGGTCACTATACGGGTCGAGAAAGGCTTACTCCTGTTTTAGCTCCTCATATCCTACCGCTTCTAGAATTGATCTAATTTTGTGTGATAGGTTAGGTGATAAAAATGAAATATGAACCCCTAGCAATATCGGATCATACGCCAATGTTTTTATCTCTCAGATGTGGTGGGGAGCAATTATCGGGGGAAAATTTTAACTGCAGTATGAAAATTAACGCACACTGGTTGACTATTATGGACCCGGACAACAAAATAGCAAAAGAAATAGACTCATTTTGGCAAATTAATAAGGGCTCAGCATCTATTCAAATAGTCTGGGATACGCTGAAAGCATATACTAGAGGATTAATTATAAAAGAAATAGCGCTTCTTAAAAAAATGTTCTGTCAGAAAGAAGCGGAATGTAAAGAGAACAGTGGAAAAATGGGAGGTAATTTTTGGTGCTTCTCAATGTTCTGGGAATCTAAAAGATCTCAGAGAGGCACAAGATAAGTATTCGGCATATCTAATAGAGAAAGCACAGCATAAATTATTTTTTCAAAAACAGAAGTATTTTTGTGAAGGGGGTAGATCTGGGAAACTTCTGGCCGCCATAATTAGAGCGCAAGACGGTAAGAGAGATATTTCGGCTCTCAGAAAGAGAGACGGTAAAGTGATTAATGATGCAAGGGGAATAGAGAGTATGATGGTGGAGTATTTTTCTGAACTATATAAGACAGAAGGTACAGCACCAATGAGTCAGATAACCGAGTTTTTAAGTTCAATTAATTTGCCAAGGATAGACGATGAAAGGAAGAGTGAACTTGAGGTGCCCTTTACAATGGAAGAGCTAAAAGTGATTTTTAAATCACTGCCAAATAATTCGACACCGGGTCTGGACGGACTGCCGTTCGAATTTTATAAAAAGTATGCCAGTGTATTGCTTCCTAAAATAATGGAAGTTATTAATGAATCCTGTGCCGCTGGAATATTGCCCCGATCCATGTCAGAGGCCTCTATTATTATTATTCCTAAGAAAAACAAGGACCCTCTAGATATTTCATCATACCGTCCTATATCACTCCTAAATTCAGATACAAAAATCTTCTCTAAATTAGTGGCAAATAGAATTAAACTGAATATTACATCTGTAGTTGGCATTGACCAGAACGGCTTTGTGCCGGGACGCTCCACATTTACTAATATAGAGCGCGTATTTACCAACATGCAGCTCGAGAATGGGGTCCCCCGTTCCATCCTGTCGATTGACGCAACAAAGGCCTTCGACAGGGTGGAATGGGGATACCTCTGGCAGGTATTAAGGGCATTTGGATTTGGGGACTCTCTGATTAGCTGGATTAAAATGTTGTATGCTAACCCTAATGCTAGGGTGGTAATTAATGGGAAAGCCTCTAGAGAGTTTGGGTTGTCAAGGGGTACACAACAGGGTTGCCCGTTGTCCCCTCTTCTATTCGCCTTGTATGTGGAACCACTAGCCCGTATGGTAAAAGAGGATAGGGCAATTAATGGGTTCGGGATGAGAGGCAAAGAAGATAAAATAGCACTTTATGCGGACGATGTCCTATTGTTTGTCCGGGATCCAGAAATAGGAGTCCCTAGAATTATGGATAGGTTGGACTACTTTGGAAAGTTAACTGGTTTTAGGATAAACTGGACAAAATCTATTATATTTCCATTGGAGTCACAGGGGGAAAGTCTAGTGGATTTTGGACTTAAAAGGGAAGATCAAGCCTTTGAATATCTGGGGATTAAGATAACTGGAAATCCGGAGAAATATATAGAGTACAATATTAAACCCTTATTGGCCAAAATAAAAAAAAAGATTAACATCTGGAATAGGCTGCCTATTACTATGGCAGACAGAGCAGCACTGACAAAGATGGTGGTATATCCACAAGTGGCTTATTATTTAGCAGCATCACCGGTCTGGATCCCGGATAAATATTTTAAAGAATTAGAGAGGATGATGAATAACTTAGTGTGGGGAAATAAAAAGCCAAGGACTAGCTATAAGACCTATACACCGTGTAGGGTAGATGGTGGGCTTGCACTGCCTGACTTTAGGGTTTATTTTTTTGCATTAACCCTATTACAGATTAGGGATCCAAACTCACTGGTGGGGGAGTATATATTAAAACACAGTAACACAAAGTTAGATTCACTAATGGAATTAATGGAGATAGCAGTAAGACCACTGCACGGGAGGATAAATATTTCAAAAATGAAGCAATGGACTAACACATGGAATAAAGTCAAAGGTTTATGTGATATACATTATAGCACTAAGTTCACGCCATTGTGGGGTAATCACAAATTTGATGAAAGGAAACACTTAGATTATAGTTTTTGGACCCGTAAAGGATTGAAGCTAGTATCGCAGATGTTCTATGGGGGACAGCTTGTCTCCCTGGAACGGTTATGTGCGGACTATAACATTGGAAGAGGGTCCGACTTTTATTATGCCCAGCTTAGTCAAGCGGTGAAGCACACTGATAATAAGGATTTGTTTCATGTGGAAAAATATGTAATAATGGAAACGTTAGATAAGTGCACAGATAGAAAGAGGGGAGAGCTAAGAAAAATATATCACTGTTTATTAAAACACTGAGAGATTCTAGAAATAGGAAAAAACACATTTGGGAGAAAGATATAGGTAGGATCACTGATGAAGAATGGGACAATGTGTTAGAGAATATGTCTCAGGCTTCGGTTAATAAAATTCACCAGTTAATTCAATTTAGAATAAATAATAGATTACACTACCCCCCATCTATTCTTTTTAAAATGGGATATTGGGATAATGATAGATGTCCTAAATGCAGGCAGAATGGAGCGGATTATATCCATATGCTCTGGCGGTGTAAATATTCGCAAGAGTTCTGGTATAGGGTCCTGAGGACAATGTCTGAGAGATTAAACATATGTGTGCCATATAATGGACTATATGTAATATTGGGGTGTACACTGGCTTTTGGAAAATATACATCCATCGTGAGTAGATTACTGCTGCTGGCTAAAGTAGTGATTCTTCGCAACTGGATAAATGTAAATCCCCCTCCATTTGGGAACTGGGAACAACTGGTAGTTAAAGTGCAAAATTACGAGAAAATATATTTTGCTAATAGTCCTAATGGGACGAAAAAATATAAAAAGATATGGGGGTACTGGAAAATTGATTAATTGTCATTTAATTAATGGTTTTTGTTTTTTTTTTGTTTTTTGTTCCAATGGAAGTCAGTCCACTCGATTGGGGGGGAGGGGGTTGGAGGGGCTGTGGGTTATGAGGGAGGGGGGTAGGTAGGGGGTTATGGGGAGAGTTTCTGTTTATTGAATTATGATAGCATACTGGAATGTGACTCCTGTGACATTATTTCTAATACTGTGAATTATATAAGTATGTTATGGTTGTTATATGTACTTTTTGCTTTTTAAAAGGAAGAAAAAAAAAAAAAAAAAAGATGCCCAAAGGTCCATGCCAACCTCGTTGAGGTGCATCCCATCACTGTCCATGAATCCCCAGCCGGGAACTTCAAACTCACGGTGCCGGACCACAATCCCCCCGTTGCGCACCACAAAGCGCGACACTTCCCTATTGACCCACCCCCTAGCACTATTGATCCGGTCAACAGAGCGGGCGTGCCGCCAAACAAAGCGGGCTGCAATCTCGGACCACACCACTATGATCCCGGGAAACAGCGACCAGAGCCGGAGCAAATCAAATTTAATATCACGGATCAGGTCCCTGGAGGAACGGACTCCCATGTCATTCCCACCCACATGCAATACTAAAATATCCGGGGCCCGATCCAACCTTGTATAAAAATGAAGCTCAGGCAGCACCCCACTCCACAGCATGCCCGGCACCCCGATCCACCGTATATGCACCGAGCTCCGTGGAAAGCCCAATTGCCGTCCCTCAGCTCTAACTTCCGCTCGCCGGGCGCCCTGACGGACATATGAGTCCCGAAAATCCAAACCAAGCAAGCCCCACCTAGGAAAACAAAAACACAAACAAAACAAAAGGGGTAAAACAGTTACAGCAAGCCCAAACGCACGTATGAACGGAACCGTGCGGATTCCCATCTCCCAATCTGACGCACCACACCCTCATCCAAGCCACATCTAACGGCCTCAGTAGCCTCCCCGATCCGAAAGGAATGGGAAGCAAACTCACGGGGCGGCAAACCCAAACGCTCCAGGCCTTTGCGGAACACCGCTATGAACTGAAAGCAGGACAACGCCCTCCCATCCTGATGGACAGGATGGAAGGAATTGCCCCGCCCCTCAGGCCTCAACACCAAGTAGTCACCCACACACCTCACCGGGCAAGCTGGAGAGCCAGCGACCGTGTACAACACCACACTCTTTTCCCTCCCCAGCCGGTCAGTCTTCGACCAGCGTAGCAAGCAAGACACCCGATCAACCGACCAACACACATCCCCGCACAACATACCATCATCAGACAAACAAGACCGACTAATGAGCTTGCTAATTCTAAAGGCTCCAAAGAAGGCCAAAGAAAAAGCAGCTTCAAAACCATCCGTACACAAACCGTCCAACACTCCCAACAGTCTTGACAATATCCCAAAAGACACCGTCCGGCAACCATCCTTGGATACTCTCGACTTCCTGTATCCCGCAACAGACTGACGAACCAAAAACTCTTTCGTGGCATCATGCACACCCAGCATTCGCAACCAGTAAGAGATCCCGGCCAATTTCCTAACCAACCCAGCTGCCGAAACACCACCATTAAAAGCATCCCCCACAAACAGAAGCAGAAGCGGAGCGAGGTCCCCACTTAAACCATCCGACCCTACATTACCACAGAAGCACAACCACTCCTGCCAAGCAGCCGCCCGACCTCTCCAAGTAGAGCTGTTCACAGCACCCTCCATCAGGCGGAAGGCAGTTCAGAGACCAGGTTCCACAGACTGGCCGGGCAGGTCCTCCCTTGCTGATCCGCTTCCGGGGCCAACTCTCGAAAACGATCCCACTGTAAACGAGAAAGCGAATCAGCAATGGAGTTCCGAACACCCGGCAGGTGACGTGCAGACAGCCACGCATTCAGCTCAAGCCCACGCAAAACAAGGTGTCGTAGCAAATTAACGACCAGGGGAGGAAGCAGACAAGCTGTTAATCGCCTGCACTACCGATAGGTTGTCGCAGCAAAAGCGCACCTTCTTACAGCGAAACCGGGACCCCCACACCTTCACAGCCCCCACTATGGGGAAAAGCTCAAGCAACGTCAAATTCCGCACCAGGCCATTCACCCGCCAACATTCCGGACACTCCCCTGCAAACCATTCACCTGCAAAATACGCACCAAAACCGACAGACCCTGAAGCTCGAAAACCGTAAACAGCTCGATGTCCACGTTCTCCACTCAATCCTCTAGCCACAGTGACTGGCCATTATACCGACCCAGGAACTCGGCCCACACCCTAAGGTCAGCCCGATGTTCAGCGGTCAGCCAGATGAAATGAAGAGGGGAACGGACGCCCGCCGTCGCGGAAGCCAGGCGACGACAAAAAAATTTGCCCCATCGGCATGATGCGGCAGGCAAAATTAAATTTGCCCAACAATGACTGAAGCTGGCGCAGCCGCACCTTGCGTAAACCCAAAAAACAACCCACCAACGACCGTAAATCCTGCAACTTGTCCAGGGGGAGACGGCATTCCATTGCCACCGAATCGATGGCCAAGAAGCGAACTAACGTCGCCGGGCCCTCCGTCTTCTCCGGTGCCAACGGAATGCCGAGCCTATCCGCCACCCGTTCAACCGTATGCAACAGAACAGAACAGCAGACCTTGCTGGGCCAACACACAAGAAATCATCCAGGTAGTGCAGAATCGACTGCAAACCTGATTCCTCGCGCACGACCCACTCGATAAATGTGCTAAATGTTTCAAAATAGGCACATGAAATCGAGCAGCCCATGGGCAAGCAACAGTCCACATAATACTGCCCATCCCACATACAGCCCAACAAATGGAAACACTCCGGGTGTACTGGTAGCAACCGAAAGGCCGCCTCGATGTCCGTCTTGGCCATCAGCGCCCCCGGTCCACATCTCCGAACCCAGGCAACCGCCCGATCAAAGGACACGTATGAAACCGAACAAGTCTCAGGATCAATGCCATCATTAACAGACTCACCAGCCGGGTAGGACAGATGATGGATCAACCGAAATTTGTTGGGTTCCTTTTTGGGGACCAAACCCAGAGGAGAGACCCGCAGGTGAGGCCACGGTGGGTCCGCAAAGGGGCCCGCCATGCGCCCCAGAGCCACCTCCCTCCCCAATTTCTCGCCAACCAACTCGGGTCGAACCCTGGCCGACTTCAGATTAGGTGGGCGAAATATTGGGGCCTCGGGGGAAAAAGGAATATGGAAGCCGAACTGAAAACCCTTACGCAAGAGACGGGCCGCCTCTTGATCAGGGTACCTACTTAGGAGAGGCAACATCGCCTCGAGTTTCACCGGTGTCCGGCCCTTTGCGTGAAGACTCAGCGGGGCGTCCCTTTGACTTCCTGAAGCAGCGAGATTGGGGGTGAGTGCCGCTGCAGGTGCTGCACTCGTGCTTAAATTTGCAATCCGAGCCGAATCGGCAGCGTCTCTCATTGAACTGCCAACAACACCCGGGGCGCTGGGAGGCCGAGTTCCCGGCCGATGTAGCCAATCCCCCGACCCCGAGCGAAACGGCTGCGACGGCGCTCGTGCCGCTGCCATCCGCATCCATAAAGCAATGTCTTTATGGTCCCAGCGCAGCGACGGTCTCAAAGCCTTTCGCTGCCGAAATTGCTCATCATACCTGAGCCAAGCAGTACCTTCATAGACTCGATAGGCCTCGCCTATCGAGTCCATGTAACAGAAAAGGGCCGAGCAATTCTGAGGGGCCCTTTCACCAACAACACTGGCAAGGATGGCGAAAGCCTGTAACCAATTAGAGAACGTGCGGGGTATCAGCCGATACCGCCGCTTCTCCTCCTTTTTGCTTTCATCAACCTTGCCCTTGTCGATGTTAAATTTTTCCAGCGGCAGGAGGGAGAATATCTCGACGTATTCGTCGCGCCAGATCTTATCACGCACTTCCTGCTTCAAATGGGCTCCCAATGGGCCATCGAAGCAGACGTACACTTCACCCCTGGCTGAATCATCCAGCCGGACCGAAGCGTCCCCCACTGTAGCACCAGCTGTAGGAGCAGCTGAAACTACCGGAGCCTGCACCGCGCGACTCCCCAGCCATGCAGCAACCGGCAAAACCTGACCCACCTGCGCACCCGAACCCACCAATGCCTGCACAACAGACCCTAGAACTGCCTGCACACCAGCACTCGGCTGCAAACCGGGAACCTGCTGCGCACCTGCACTCGCTTGCCCACCAGAACTCGCTTGCACACCGGAACTCGCCTGCACACCAAAACTCGCCTGCACACCAGAACTCGCCTGCACACCAGAACTCGCCTGCACACCAGAACTCGCTTGCACACCAGAACCCGCCTGTACACCAGAACCCGCCTGCACACCAGAACTCACCTGAGACACCAAATCATGCATGCATGCTAAGAACTGCACAACAGCCTCACCCACACCAGGCAACACCGCATGCCCCATAACACTCCGACCACTCACAACATCCCCAGCACTCATACCGGAAACAGGAGCAAGCAAGACAGAGGGGGACACAGACACAGAAGAGGACTTACCAGGCTGACTCTGGGCGGACGCCGGAACAGCCGTGACTGCAGAATCCAGTAGTGGAGCAGGTATAGCTGGGATTTCACCCTCTTCTGGGCTCCCTGAAGCATCCTCGTCCGAATAGGGCCCCACGATGTCCTCGTTGTCAAGCGCGCCAAGGGAAGGAGGAGAGCTCCCCCCTTGCGCCTGTACCACTGCTGGGCGCACGTCGTCATTAGGGCAGGCTGCATCGGGCTGACTGCGGTCTGTCTGGGATGTAGCCCGCCGAGCCCCCCCTCGAGCAGGACCAGCTGATAAGGGCAGGGTAGAAGCCCCCCTGGAGACAGATGCCAGCACAGGGGAGCCAGCAGCAGCAGGAGTCCGGCCCCTACCCCATCTCCCCTGCCTGTGCTGCTTCCGGGAGCCCGCCTCCCTGCGAGTCACATGACGGGCTGCCCCCTGGTGGTGCCGACGGGAGGGGCCAGCCGTTACAGGTCCGGAAGGAGAAGCCGGCTCAGAAGAGGAGGGGGGAGCAGAGAGAGCCTCCTCCTGCAGTCCGGAGCCCGGACGCGCTGCAGGATTCCTCCCAGCTCTCCCTAGTGACCCAGGAGCTGCAGGTCGGGCAGAGGAGGCTGGACGGTCCTGCTGAGGGCTCCCTACACGCCGGGCGCGGCGGGGCACTTCTGGGCTGAGCCGCTCCAGCGGGTGGCGGCGGCATGCGGGAGGACGGCTCCCCGGGGGTCCCGAGCCTCCCCCCGCTTCCCTAATCACCTTACTGAGCTGCTCCTGCAGCCAGTCGGCCCCATGGCGCGCCGCAGCATCCCTGAGGGAAGCCATGAGGGTATGTTCCGCGTCGGACGGCCGTGACATGCTCTCTGCTTCTCGTCAGACGCTGGAGAATGAGGTAAGCCCTCCCCCTAGCCTTTTCTACTAATTGCTGGCCACCCCCCCCCCCCCCCCACGCTCCAACTGCCCCTTCTATTGGCCCAGTGCTCCCGCCTGAAATCCCTAACATACCGCCCCCAGCCTAGCTAATTAACCCCTTACTGCCCCCTGTCATGTATGGGCTGCACTAGCTGCGCCCGTTTCGCCCTCCCTGAATAGTAGCAGCACAGGGAACTGCAGCCTCTTCTCCTATAGAATAGAAGTTGTGGCTGCAGTATCTGGCATCTCCGCTACTTAGCGTATGGAGCCAACTGCTTCTGGTTCTGTACTCTGTGTAGTGCGAGGGGATAGGTGCTAATCTCCTTTTTGGGCACATATAATATATTTGCCGTGGGCCACAGCGCAGGTTGCAGGTGTTGTGTGTGCAGCTGGGCTCTGGTGTTTTGGGGCAAGGAGTGCCAGGAGAGCCAATACCCACCCCCAGGGCCGGATTAAGGTTGGTGGAGGCCCCGGGCGACAATTTTGTTGGAGGCTCCCCCCCCCCCCCCCAAAAAAACCCAACAATATCACAATCTATATAGATGTCAGCTTACTGTAGGCGACTTAACACAGATCCCTCCTCGCTCCTGGCTGTATGGCTCAGCATCCTCCTCTGTTGTGCACGTGATGGTCACTAGAGGCTGCAGTGCAGAGGAAGATGCACAGCCCTAGAGACAGGTGCAGGAAGGGGTGAGTATCAGGGTGTGTTCTCACATTGTGTTTGTGTTAATAACGCAATGTGAGAACCCAGCACTTTCTGTGTGCTCTTAGCCACTGTGTTAGTGCCATATTACATAGTCTGATATCCTGGGTAAGCAGCGCCGTTCTGCTAGATTGGCGCTCACTTACAGAGCCTATGATAAGGCTAGATCAGCCATCAGCCGCACATCACTTCTAAACGTAGCGATGCATGGCCGGTGGCCAATGATTTTTGCTAGCGAGAAGCAGTGATGGTATTATGGCTTAGAGCAATATAGCCTAACTTTTTTTTTTTTTTTAATAAACTCGAGGCACCCCTACCGAATAATGTTCTAAAAAATACAAAAGAAATGTCATCCAGTGACTTACAGGTGATGTCTTCTTTGATCTGAGGCATCACTTTCCGTTTCCTCTCCATCCGGCCCGGATCACCAGGAAGATTTCTTGACCTGCCAGACAAACATCTTAGGCTCCGCACTTTTACAACAACTTCCCTCCCTTTTTCCAACCCATAAGGTCCCAAACAGTATTAATTCCACTTTTTGGTGTGATTTCCAGTAAAGTGAGTAGATATGTGGGTTGCCCCCTGTATGTCCCTTGCTGTTCCCCAAATAGTTTTAAAGTCCCTATGTCCCCATATAGTAATAATGTCCCCTGCTATGTCCACATATATAAATAATGTCCCTGCTGTACACCCCATATAGTAATAATGCTTCCTGTTGTGCCTCTATATAGTAATAATGCCTCCTGCTGTGTTCCCATATAGTACTATTGCTCCCTGCTGTGCCTCCATATAGTAATAATGTCCCCTGCTGTGCCCTCCATATAGTAATGTCCCCTGCTGTGCCCCCATATAGTAATAATGCCCCTGGTGGCTGTAGTCAACCCCTAGTGGTGCCCTGGTAGCTGTAATTGCCCTCCCCCCATCCCCAGTGGTGTCCTGGTAGCTGTAGTTCTCCGCGGGACCCTGCCATAGATGCAGGCCATATTTAGAATTCATGCTGCCCTAGGCACTTTACATGCTGAGGCGAACCCCCCCCCCCCCCCCCCCGGCACCCCAGCGTGGTGTATGCATGGTGTATACCCCGACACGGCTGGCACCCCAGCACCGAATACTCAGCACCCAGTACTACTGAGCGCCCACCCCCCCGCCCCCCCCCCCGGCTCTCAGTAGTGCTGGGTACTGTGGTGCCGCTCTGCTTGATGCCCGCTCTTCTCATCAAACAGACGTGAAGAAGGAAGGAAGGTGGCCGGGGACGTCTTAGTTTGGGGTCCGCTTCTGTCTAGTATCGGACTGGGGTACCTGGGGCCCACCAGAGGAAATGATCCTTGGTGCCCACCAATATAGAACCAGTGAGACACGACAGGCCGCTGTAGGTCCAGCAATACATCTGTCCACACTGTACTACAACTCCCAGCATATCCTGAGGGCTGCAGACTGTCAGTACATGCTGGGAGTTTTAGCGTCTGCAGCTGTTGTATTTGGGTCCTAGGTGCATTATACAGTGAATGCTTTCTGGAATATAGGAATACATAGATCTGTGGGGGCTCAGTGTAGGGAAATGACCCCAGAACATCACTAATAAGGGATAGGGGGAGATGTTTTGTTCTATCCCCTATTAGTGATGTTCTGGGGTCACTTCCCTGCACTGAGCCCCCACAGATCTATGTATTCTTATATGTCACAAAGCATCCAGTGTATAATGCACCTAGGACCCAACTACAACAGCTTCAGGCACTACAACTCCCAGCATGTACTGACAGTCTGCAGCCCTCAGGATATGCTGGGAGTTGTAGTGCCTGCAGCTGTTGTAGTTGGGTCCTAGGTGCATTATACACTGGATGCTTTGTGGCATATAAGAATACATAGATCTGTGGGGGCTCAGTGTAGGGAAGTGACCCCAGAACATCACTAATAGGGGATAGAACAAAAACATCTCCCCTTATCCCTATTAGTGATGTTCTGGGGTCACTTCCCTGCACTGAGCCCCCACAGATCTATGTTTTCTGATCTCCCACAAAGCACCCAGTGTATAGGACCCAACTACAAGAGCTGCAGGCACTATAACTCCCAGCATATCCTGAGGGCTGCAGACTGTCAGTACATGCTGGGAGTTGTAGTGCCTGCAGCTCTTGTAGTTGGGTCCTAGGTGCATTATACACTGGAGGCTTTGTGGGGGATCAGAATACAGAGATCTGTGGGGGATCAGTGTAGGGAAGTGACCCCAGAACAGCACTAATAGGGGATAGAACAAATACATCTCCCCCTATCCCCTATTAGTGATGTTCTGGGGTCACGTCCCTGCACTGAGCCCCCACAGATCTATGTATTCTGATCTCCCACAACGCCTCCAGGACCCAACTACAACAGCTGCAGGCACTACAACTCCCAGAACAGTCTGCAGCCCTCAGGATATGCTGGGAGTTGTAGTGCCTGCAGCTGCTGTAGTTGGGTCCTAGGTGCATTATACACTGGATGCTTTGTGACATATAAGAATACATAGATCTGTGGGGGCTCAGTGTAGGGAAGTGACCCCAGAACATCACTAATAGGGGATAGAACAAAAACATCTACCCCTATCCCCTATTAGTGGTGTTCTGGGGTCACTTCCCTACACTGAGCCCCCACAAATCTATGTATTCTTATATGCCACAAAGCATCCAGTGTATAATGCACCTAGGACCCAACTACAATAGCTGCAGGCACTACAACTCCCAGCATTTACTGACAGTCTGCAGCCCTCAGGATATGCTGGGAGTTGTAGTGCCTGCAGCTGTTGTAGTTGGATTCTAGTTTAAAAGTTTGCGCGAGTGTACTGTGACCGCGGGGCTGTGTTAGTACACTACTGCAAACCATTCACTGACCTATTTAGACCCCAATGGTACACAGGCTCTGCACACTATAGAAGTGATTACAGTGCAGTTACTAATGACTCACGGGTGACGTCTTCTCCCATTGCTGTCGCTCACTCTTTGCTTTCATCTGGCGCAGCCATCATGAAGACTTCTCCGACCACAACTCAACGGCAGAGGGGTGGGCTGGCTGGCAGGGAGAGAAGCTGGGGGGCAGGGAGAGAAGCTGGGGGGGGGGGGCAGGGGGAGAAGCTGATGGGAGCAGGGGGATTGACAGAGGGGCGGGCTGGCTGGCAGGGAGAGAAGCTGGGGGGCAGGGGGATCGGCAGAGGGGCGGGCTGGCAGAGAGAGAAGCTGGGGGGCATAGAGAGAAGCTGGGGGACAGGGAGAGAGGCTGGGGGGCAGGGGGATCACCGAGGGGCGGGCTGGCAGGGAGAGAAGCTGGGGGGAAGAGGGATCGGCAGGGAGAGAAGCTGGGGGGGCAGAGAGAGAAGCTGATGGGGGCAGGGGGGAACGTCAGAGGGGCGGGCTGGCAGGGAGAGAAGCTGGGGGGTAGGGGGATCGGCAGAGGAGCGGGCTGGCTGGCAGGGAGAGAAGCTTGGGGGCTGGGAGAGAAGCTGGGGGGCGGGCTGGCAGGGAGAGAAGCTGGGGGGCAGGAAGAGAAGCTGATGGGGGCAGGGGAATCAGCAGAGGGGCGGGCTGGCTGGCAGGGAGAGAAGCTGGGGGGCAGGGGGATCGGCAGAGGGGTGAGCTGGCAGGGAGAGAAGCTGGGGGGCAGGGAGAGAAGCTGGGGGCAGGGAGAAAAGCTGGGGGGCAGGGGAATCGGCAGAGGGGCGGCCTGGCTGGCAGGGAGAGAAGCTGGGGGGCAGGGAGAGAAGCTGGGGGCCAGAGAGAGAAGCTGGGGGGCGGGCTAGCAGGGAGAGAAGCTGGGGGGCAGGGAGAGAAGCTGAGGGGGCAGGGAGAGAGGCTGATGGGGGCAGGGGGATCAGCAGAGGGGCAGGCTGGCTGGCAGGGAGAGAAGCTGGGGAGCAGGGAGAGAAGGTGGGGGGCAGGGGGATTGACCGAGGGGTGGGCTGGCAGGGAGAGAAGCTGGGGGGCAGGGAGAGAAGCTGGGGGGCAGGGGGATCGGCCTGAGGGGCGGCCTGGCAGGGAGAGAAGCTGGGGGAGCAGGAAGAGAAGCTGGGGGACAGGGGGATCAGCCGAGGGGCTGGAGGGGCAGGCTGGTCAGGCTCCGGATCCCCCCACCCCCCGTTCACTTGCCGGCCAGGTGAGCTTCCAGCAGACAGCCTGTTACACACAGGCACGGAAGCTCACCGCAGCAGGCCGCGGTGGCCGAACTTCCTGCTCGGCGCGATGACGTCACTGTGCGCCGCTGCCGAACAGGAAGTCCGGGAACTGCGGGCTGCTGCTGTGAGCTTCCGTGCCTGTGTGTAACAGGCTGTCTGCTGGAAGCTCACCTGGCCCCGAAGGTGACACCGCTACCAACCCCCCCCCCCCCGGCCGCAGACATAACCGGTGGGGGGCGGCAGAGGGGGGTTGAAGAAAAAAAATGCACCAACCTGAACCCGGAACCCTGCTTCCGGGTTCGGGTTGGTGGGGGCCCCTTTGTGGTGGGGGCCCCGGGGCACGTGCCCCGGGTGTCCACTCTTTAATCCGGCCCTGCCCACCCCCAGACCAGCAGGCACCGGACCTTGGTAGAACTGGTGTAAGGTGCAGGGTGCGGCGCAAAAGATGACAGAGTTCAGCACATAAACAGGAGTTAAAGGGATTATCCAGCACTACAAAACCATGGCCACTTTTCCCCCTACTGTTGTCTCCAGTTCAGGTGCAGTTTGCAATTAAAGGGGTATTCCCCCCAAAATCTTTTTTACACTATGTAAAAGCCCACCCCCAGCTTAACATATGGGCCAATACAAGTTATTATGTGTTCTGTGTCCTTTTGCTGCTTTCTCTGCCTACTCACCCCCCTGGCATGCAGAGAATGAGCTCAGTCCAGTCCACCCCGACACGCTCCCTCTCCTGGCCCCCACCCTCGGAGTCGGCTGTCACGTTTCCTCCCTCCCTTCAATAGGCTGAAGTGAGGACACCTGACAGCCCCTGCTGCAAAGTCTGTCTCCACCTCCCTCAGTCTTCTCACTGTGTCGCCTGGTCTGGTCTTGTGCTGATCCCGTTCCCTGGCAGCTGTCACTCCCTCCACTGTTTCTTTAGTCTCCTCACTGTGTGTAGCTCCGTCCTCAGCAGCTCTCCCCCTCCTCCCCCCATGCTAATAACTTTCTTCCTCACTGTGAAGCTCGGTCCCGGGCAGCTCCCCCCCCTCCCCCTGGCTTTTATCTCTCATTCTTTAAGCTCAATTTACTTCAATGGAACTGAGTTTCAAAACCCCACCCAAACTGAAGACAACAGTAGGGGAAGAGTGGCTATGTTTTTGTAGCGCTGAATAACCCCTTTAAGGTTTACTTGGAATAACCTCAGTGCAATACACAGTATATAAAAAAAAATGCTCACAGGTGCTAGTGCAAAAAATACGGACTTTAGTTAAACTTTTGCGGTAGACTTTCTGGAGATGGTTGAAAGAAGGAAAAGACTGTTGTGCGAGGGTAGGGTAGGGGCCGATAGGAGACCTTGCCTAATTAGAAACAGTACTTTGCTGGGATGTGAGTTGAAGGATACTTAAAGAAGAACTTCTCGTACTCATGTATATATATATTCATATATGTTCATATATGCCTTCTACCTACACAAGTTCTAAAACCGCCATGTGAGTTAGTACGAGTCCTAGGTCTTTGTCTCTAGGTCGAGCTCCCACTGAAGGTTTCCTGAAGTGGATGAGCATGCGTCAGTAAGGTGCTTCGGCCTGTAGCATCTTTGCCTTACTGGGGATCAGTCCCTCTGCCTTTCCTTAGTCGGTGACAGTCCTGACTGAAGAATCCTCGGTATAGGAAAGGGTTGGTCCTAGTCTTCCAGTTATGCCACATCTGAAGCTAAGCACTGCATAGTAGCTACAAGTCTAGCCTAGACTGAACACTCCTCTCCTTTCTCTGGCTAGGCTACTGGAGAGTAAGAGAGTCCAAGCAGAGTAGAATGGGAGCACCTATGATTGGTCAAACATAGCTAAACCTTATAAGACTGCAGCTTTGCACAGGGGAGAGTGAGACAGCTAGTGGCTGGATTGCAAAACACAGCTGCCAGCACTTTATGTGTGATAAGGCCAGGATATGCAATTTTACCTACCTGCACCGTACCTATATGACTACACATATATATAGGCCTCTTGCTCAGAAGCTCCAGTACATTAGAGAGTCCCTGATAGGGTTAACTTATAGTTGGACCATTTCTTACCTTGGAAAACTTCTGATATGACACTAGAAAGAATGTTTTGTCTCAAGAACTATTTCCCTCAGAGACATGTTTATCAGCGTTCAAGGACAGAGGAAAGTTGACTGTCTGTTACAGTGGGAATAATGTGAAAGTATCATTGCAAAGAATGTATTGTTCTAACCTTTTTGAATAATAATAATGAATACTAATATAGATGCCATTGCGCATGACTGAATATCTAAATCACTAGCACCGCCTCATCTATGCCTTATTAGCATTTGTTACCACCCTATATTTTATCTGTCTATAAAATGTGATTACCATAATAAAACTTGGGCCATTTTCTCCAGGCTTATAATCATGATACATTGTCTTATCTGTGTCCATGACGTATAAGTAACGAGCTGGTAATACTGCAGGATTCCAACTCTAGATATAATTATAAAACCATCCTTTACCTGGGTTTTTGGCTTCTCTCCATAGAGAGAGGTCAACATATAAATTTAACCTTAACAATGTGACACCAGAGAGTTATGCTGTGTTTACACGGAACGATTATCGTGCGAATTCGCACGATAACGATTGAATTCGGACGATGATCGTACGTGTAAACGCTGCGAACGATCAAACGACGAACGAGAAATCGTTCATTTTGATCTTACATGTTCTAAAATCGCCGTTCGTCGTTCGCAAAAAATTCGCAGATTGTTCCGTGTAAACAGTTGTTTGCCGATTTAACCAATGTGTGAGATACGCTTAAGTGATCACAAAAGGATCGCAAAACGAATTTCCGTACGATATATCGTACCATCTAAACGCTGATCGTTATGAAAAAAAAAATCGTTACTCCGGCATCGTTAATCGTACGATCGGGCCAATTATTGTTTCGTGTAAACGCAGCATAACATTCTGACAAGTGGTAAAAAGCTTAGTGACCCATGTACTGGGACACTAAATTTTGACTGACATTTATTAACCCCTTAACGGCATTCACCATACATGTACAGGGGATGTATGCTCTAGAGGTTTTAAAGCAAGCTCAGGAACTGAGCTCGCTTCATACTCAGTGAGCTACTATCAGCAGCCACTGACCTGTCTGGGAGGTGTAACGATTGGGGATGTGGATCCCCTGGACCACAGCATGCAATGGAGTAAGTCACGCCAGGGAGTGGAGTCTAGGTGGCCGCTGGTCTTTACCAGAGCCCATCACAAGACAGGATCATTATGCTGGGGCAGGCAACCCCCAGGTCGCTAACCCAGGTTAGGCTTGCTTGCGGTGGCAGGCAAGATTAAACAGGAAGCAACATAGGCAGGACACACTTTCTTGGGACAGGGACGCAGGCTAAGACCACTATGCTAGGGTAAACACACAGAGGCTCAAACAAAGGAGCCATGACTTAACAGGCTTATATACATCTTCTTCTTTCTGGCTTATATAGGCAGAAGCGGCAGATTGCAGCCAACTACAGCTGGACTGGCTCTTTAAATAATTAATATTATTTATTTATAAAGCACCCTTAATTCCAGAGCGCTATACAAGCGATACGGGTTAACAAACAGAAACATTACAATATCAAAACACATTACATTAAAAAGTAAATGGCAGACTGGTACATGGGGAAAGAGGTCCCTGCCCGCTTACAATCTATAAGGGGTAGGGAAAGAGACATACGGTAAAGTGCAGCCAGTCAAAGTGTGATGCAGAATTGTTATAGGTTGTAGCCTAGTTTAAAGAGATGGGTTTTCAGGTTACTTTTGAAGGACTTGATGGTGGATGAGAGCCGGATGTGTCGGGGTTCCAGAGTATGGGGAAGGCTCGGGCTAAGTCTTGGAGGTTGTTGTGTGAGGTAGGAACAAGGGGGGAGCGCAGACGGAGGTCACTGGAGGATCGGAGGGTGTGTGAGGGACGGTAGCAGGATATCAGGTCAGAGATATATGGAGGGTCAGTTTAAAATAAATGCTTTGGGCAATGGGGAGCCAGTGGAGGGACTGGCAGAGGGGAGAGGCAGAGCAAGGGGAGAAGTGAATTAGTCT
Organism: Dendropsophus ebraccatus; assembly: GCF_027789765.1. Taxonomy (NCBI): domain Eukaryota; kingdom Metazoa; phylum Chordata; class Amphibia; order Anura; family Hylidae; genus Dendropsophus; species Dendropsophus ebraccatus. The sequence goes on along the minus strand of NC_091454.1, from coordinate 13,251,701 downwards.
TGCAGCAGAGTTAAGTATAAACTGGAGGGGAGCAAGGGTGTTAGATGGAAGGCCAGAGAGGAGGATGGTGCAGTAGTCTAAGGGTCCTATTCCACGGGCCGAGGAGGGCCCGATCAACGATGTAAACAAGCGGTGATCTGCTAGATCGCCGCTCGTTTACTGGGCCTATTCCACGGCCCGATGATCGTTGAGCGAGGGCTGCAAGGACATTGTTACCGATGTCCTTGCAGCCCTTGCAGCATCATACATTACGTGGCTGCAGGGCTTGTCCTCCGCTCCGTCTCCTCCCCGGGTCCCCGGCGCTCTATCTTCTGAATGGCCGGTCAGCTGACAGGCCACACTCAGCCAATCACAGGCCGCGGCGGTCCTGGCCTGTGATTGGCTGAGTGCTCCGTCAGCTGACTGGCCATTCAGAAGATAGAACGCGCGGGACCCGGGGATGAAGACAGCGCAGAGAAGAAGCCCTGCAGCCAGGTAATGTATGATGATGCTGCTGCTGTTTCTTCTCAAATCGTCGGTCGCCCGCCGCGCACCACTAATCAACCGTATCGATGCGCGGTGGGGGAACGATGATTTTAGGTCTGGCCCTAAATGAACGATCAGCCGATGACACAATCATCGGCTGATCGTTCTCTCTATTTCACCGAACGATAATCGGCCGAATCGGCCCAAATGGGCCCGATCCGGCCGATTATCGTTACTGTGGAATAGGGCCCTAAGGGTCCATTTACACAGAAAGATTATCTCACAGATTATCTGCCAAAGATTTGAAGCCAAAGCCAGGAACAGACTATAAACAGATCAGGTCATAAAGTAAAGCCTAAGATTTTTCCTCTTTTCAAATCCATTTCTGGCATTGGCTTCAAATCTTTGGCAGATAATCTGTCAGATAATCTTTCCGTGTAAATGGACCCTAATGCTGGGTTTACACGGAGCGATAATTCACCCGATCGTACGATTAACGATTTCGAAGTAACAATTTTTTTTTTATAACGATCAGCGTTTAGACGGTACGATATATCGCACAGAAAATTCGTTTTGCGATCACTTAAGCCTATCTCACACATAGGTAAAATCAGTGAACGACTGTTTACACGGAACGATTTTTTGCGAACGACGAACGACGATTTAAGAACATGTTAAAAGATCAAAATTAACGATTTTTCGATCGTTCGCCGCGTTTACACGTACGATTATCATTCGAATTCGATCGTTATCGCGAAAATTCGCCCGATAATCGTTCCGTGTAAACCCAGCATAAGCGAGAGATAATAAGAGCATGTACCAGCAGTTTTGTGGAGTCAAGGGTGGGATTCTGGAAATGTTTTTGAGGTGAAGGTGGCAGGATGGGGTCAGGGTCTGAAGGTGCATTTTAAAAGTAAGGGTAGAGTCAAGGGTGACCCCAAGGCAGTGGACCTTAGGGACAAGGGACAGAGTGCAGCCATTGATTGTTATTGAGAGATTAGATGGAGGGGTGGAGCAAGATGGGATAAAGTTCTGTTTTGTCCGTGTTGAGTTTTAGAAGGCGGGAGGAGAAGGAAGAAAGATATGGCTGATAGACACTCTGGGACTCTGGATAGCAGAGAGTTGACATCCAGACTGGAGAGGTACATCTGAGTGTCATCAGCGTAGAGGTGGTACTTAAAGGGAACCTGTCACCCCCCGTACCGGGGTGACAGGCTCCCGACCCCCGTTAGAGACCCCTATACTTACCTCATCCCGCCGGGTCCCGCTTCTGGATTCGGTCGGGTCCCGGAGATCTCAGCCGCTGCAGCCCGGCGCGCGCGCTGAGAGATGAGTCCAACACCCATAGAGAATGACAGGAGAGTCCAGCGCTCCGTCATTCTCTATGGGTGTTGGACTCATCTCTCAGCGCGCGCGCCGGGCTGCAGCGGCTGAGATCTCCGGGACCCGACCGAATCCAGAAGCGGGACCCGGCGGGATGAGGTAAGTATAGGGGTCTCTAACGGGGTGTCGGGAGCCTGTCACCCCGGCACGGGGGGTGACAGGTTCCCTTTAAAGCCATGGGATTCTATGATGTGTCCCAGGCCAAAGGTATAGATGGAAAAGAGAAGAGGCCTGAGTACAGAGCCTTGTGGGATACCAACAGTGAGGGGACAAGGGAGAGGGAGAGGAGTGGCAGGAGGGAGTCAGAGAGTGTGTAAATGTTAAGGTGTTAAAGGTTTCTGCGCGGGTATGGAAGACTCTGGACTGGGGGGGGGGGGGGGGGGGGGGGGGGCATTGGAAGAAAAGATAGATGAGAATGTTAAGAGGTTGTGTTCAGAGATGTGTAGAGGTGTGCTAGTGAGGTCAGATATGGGACAGAGACGGTGTGTGACCCGTTATGTGAGTGGCCATTAAGGACCACTGTGTGAGGCCAAAGGAGGAGGTTAGTGATAGGAGTTTGGAGGCAGCTCTCAAGGAAAGTGTGTATACCTATATGTGATCCAAATATATAAACAGGTCCTCTTGCAAACCCTATATACCAAACCAAAAAGAAGGTGCAATGATACCACCAAAAAACAAATGCAGGACCAAATGTAGGAAAATACATAATTTATCTTTTATTCACATATATGTAGAAAAATAATATACAAAATACTTTAAAAACAGTATAGGAGCTGATACATGAACAGATTCCCAGGAATTGGTAGTAGTAGATATACAAACACAATAAATATCCACAATACAAAAATGTATAAAGTAAATGGTGTTATTAATCTACATAAACAGAGCACTGGGCATTGGGCATATAGCTAAGTAATGTTATATGAAGTGATATGCAAAACAAATACAAATACAAAACCAATATCCCAAACCATAAAAACTACCCATAGAAGTTGTCCTTAGTGCAATGACCACCATACCACTCACCCGACACACGTTTTGCGTATTAGCTTTATCGAGGGTGATGTCACAAGTGGCAAGCTCTCCTTATTTATATCACAGTCAACCAATCATGTACATACCCCACATGTGTTATATATAGATATAATCAATCACCATTATGTGTCTGCCTTGGCAACCCACGTCTGCAGACTCTCCTTCATCCTGCAGACGCGGCGGGGAGCAGCAGGAGGAAGTGGCTAAGGAGCTGATGAGCGAGCCGCGGGCAGAACAGCAGATGCGTGCGGCTGCGGGGGGACACATACAGGAAGAGCTCCGGGCCGGCGGGGGGGACGTGGAGTGTCAGGTTAGTGCGGCCGGCTTCAGGGCGTCCCCCAGTGAGAGGCAGGAGCGGGCGGCTATTTAAACTTGCCGCCGTGCTCCTGCTCCTCTCAGCTGCCGGGGACACCCTGTAAAGAAGTGGGGAACCCAATCATAATGAGGGGAATCCCCGCTTCTTTACAGGGTGTCCCCCGCAGCTGATTGGAGCAGGAGCACGGCGAACACCTCTAACTGTCAGCTGAACATCAGTTCAGCTGACAGTTATCCCCCTGGTTTTGTTCGGATACCGAGCAATGATCGGATACCGAGCAAAACATCAGGGGGAAATTTAGTTCGAAAACCGAATTGTTCGAATACCAAGGTGTTCGGAAACCGAGGTTCTACTGTATTATATATAATATTTTGCACTATGAGGCTAGGTTCACACTAAGTAAAAATGACAGCTGTCTTTCATAACAGCAGCAATTGTGCAAATAACATCCATTATTTTAAAAATAACATGTTATTTGCGAAATGACGGCCGTTGTTATAAAAGTCAGATGTTTACATAATGTGAACCTAGCATCACTCTGTACCAGTGTACCTGGCAGGCAGAGAATGGGTTACAGGCTGTTACACACACAAACACCTCACTGCTTAGGAAACAGTGCCACCTACTGACTTACTTACATTACTGCTGCTGTTGGACATTACAGCAAAATTCCCAGGAAGTCAGTTGAGTTGGGTATGGGTATGTGCAGTCAGTTGAGTTAGGGTATGTGCACACTGAGGAAATTTGACGGAAAATCCATTGCAAAATTTGCCGATCGTGGACTGTGGCGGGGGCACGTCTCCACCCGTGTCATAGACTCCATTCTATGCACGAGCAGATTCTGTCTTCCGTCCAAAGAATGAACTTTGAAGTCCAAAGAAGGCAGAATCCGCCAGTGCATAGAATGGAGTCTAGGACACGGGCGGAGACGTGCGCCCCCCCCCCCCCCCCCCCCCCGCAGTCCGCTAGCGGTTAATTCCACAACGAATTTTCCGTCAAATTTCCTCAGTGTGCACATGCCCATACAGAGGTGTGACTGAGGGGAGAACAGCTAGAGGTGAGTCAGAAGAGAGAGATATCAACTACATCTCTACAGGGGAATAGGCCATAGTAACATTTGAACAGTAGTCGAGGCCCTGAGATGACAGGCGTGGGCTTTTCCGTCAGTTGAGATAACCTAGCCTCATTTCCTTATCCTTCCCGTTACTGCTGTCTGTGGCTACAGCTCTGGTTCCAGCCATGAGTCCTGCTATGATCCTGTTTGCCTACGTGTCTCCAGCTGCACCTCGCCTACCGCGCTAGCAAGCCAGACCAGGGGTAATAATCTGCAGGTTGCCTGCCACAGCAAGTCCAACCCACCTTGTGGTGGGTTCTGGTAAAAGCCTGTGGCCCCTTCATCCAGCCATCTTGTTAGCCCAGAGCTCCAGTATTGTTGCCAGCTCTCGCTCCTGTTTCCTCACTCTGTTCACGTTACTGCTTTTCTGCTCCCTCACACATTTACCATAGTCAGTACCACCAACCACCATAGGTGTCACTGCTGAACACAGTCATATACATGAGATTGAATTAGATTCTCCAGATCTCCTGGTTCATATAGTTCATAGGTCACCAAGTAAGCTAGACTCTCCTGATTCAATCTCCTGGCATATAGTTTAGTAGGTCACTGATCTGCTACCTCATACATTCACTATGGGTCAGTACCTGTAACTACCACATGTATCACTGCTGAGCTCAGTCATATATATGTTATTGAATCTCCTGGCTCATAAAGTTCATAACTTATTGAGTGAATTAGATTCTTCTGTAGAACACTACTTCATAGGTAACATGATGATCTGTGGTGACCCAGGTGGACTTAGCTAGAGCAAGATGGTGGCGTACTACTGAGACACTTGTCAAAGTGGCCAGGAGCGGTATGCACCCACCCCTGGGTATATCAACACACACTTTTTGGATAGAACAGTCTGTAGGTGTAATGTGGGGAACTACAGAGTCCAGCAATCTCTTAAACAAAGGCAAAACTGGCAGCAGAGTTCCCTACTATAACTGTACATATCTGACTGCTGACTCTTGTAGTACCTCCTGCAGACTCCTGATAGGGTTTCATAGAGAACAATCTGATAGCCCCCCAGTGTGGAATAGGTGTTCCCCTATCTCTTGGTGGCCTCACTAAGTGTTTTCTAGCCAGGCATGGCTAGCTATGGAACTCTTTTCACATAGCAAATTGACTACCTCGCTGACTAGCCTATACTCTCCTCCTTCTCCTCAGGCTAGATTCTACTACACTGGTTTTACCTCACCACTTAAGGAGCTCTGTGATTGGAGGAAACACACCCTGTGACACAAAATAAGGCCACTGATAGGCTGGGAGCTGAAGGAGAGCTTTGCATGAGGTATCCTCAACAGGGATTGGTCTCAGTCTGCTTACAAACCACAACATCCGATTGGATAACACATGCAGTCAATCAAAGAAACAGTTAACCCTTTGTAAAGAATATCCTTTGGCTGTGCCATCCAGTACATAAGATACAGTAAGACATCTGGTGGTGGGAGTGCAGAATACACTGTTACAAGCCACAGAATGCTTTAATAGCAGATACCTTTGTGCTGAACTACATATAACATAGCAATGGCACAACTGTTCTGGGACATTCCATGATCCATCACCCTTAAAGGGAACCAATCACCGGAAAAACGCAGATAGAGCTTTTGAAATGTGCTGTTAGAGCACACAGCACACTTGCCACACGTGTTTCCATAGCCTCCGTGCCTTCCCCGTGTAAGCCGCAAAGTAACTTTATAAAACTGGCGCCCTGTATGCTAATTACCTGAGGTAGTCACCTGGGCGGTGTTCGGCTAGCAGGTAGTCACGGTCCCCTGGGCGTTCTACCGCTGTAATCACGCCCCTCTGGGCGTGATTCAAATGGCCGAGCAGCTGTGACATTCTGATGCCGGACGCCGCCGCACATGCGCAGTGCAGCCGCTTCCATTCCGGCGGTACTGCGCCTGTGCAGAATAGCCTCGAATAGCCTGTTAGCCGGAGTTCGAGGCTATTCTGCACAGGCGCAGTCCAACCGGAATGGAAGCGGCTGCACTGCGCATGTGCGGCGGCGTCCGGCATCAGTACGTAAGCGCGCCGACGTTGGGCACGGCGCGCTGCCGAGTGACGCCACAGCCACTCTGCCATTTGAATCACGCCCAGAGGGGCGTGATTACAGCGGAAGAACGCCCAGGGGACCGTGACTACCTGCTAGCCGAACACCGCCCAGGTGACTACCTCAGGTAATTAGCATACAGGGCGCCAGTTTTATAAAGTTACTTTGCGGCTTACACGGGGAAGGCACGGAGGCTATGGAAACACGTGTGGCAAGTGTGCTGTGTGCTCTAACAGCACATTTCAAAAGCTCTATATGCTTTTTTCCAGTGATTGGTTCCCTTTAAGGCTTCCCAGGACACAGAGCTTTAGGCTATGTTCACACTACGTATATTTGAGGCTGTATGTTTGAGGCTGTATAGCAACCAAAACAAGGAGTGGATTGAAAACACAGAAAGGCTCTGTTCACATAATGTGCTGTTATTTTAAAACAACGGCTGTTGTATTGAAATAATGGAAGTTATTTACCGTTATATGGCGGCCATCCACTCAATTTCAACATTGTGTGGACAGAGCCTTTCTGTGTTTTCAATCCACTCCTGGTTTTGGTTGCTATGAGGACCTGACATGAGGACCAAATACTGCCTCAAATATACATAGTGTGAACCCAGCTTAAGGTGCAGCCATGTAGGAGTCTATACTGTACTTCTCTATGCTCTACCGTGTATCTCCATCATTTATGAGGCTTCCCAGGACACAGAGCTTTAAGGTGCAGCCATGTAGGAGTCTATACTGTACTTCTCTATGCTCTACCGTGTATCTCCATCATTGATGAGGCTTCCCAGGACACAGAGCTTTAAGGTGCAGCCATGTTGGAGTCTATACTGTACTTCTCTATGCTCTACCATGTATCTCCATCACTTATGAGGCTCCTCAGGGCACAGAGCTGGAAGCTGTAGTTCTCTTTACTCCACCAGGTATCTTCATCTTATTACTATCTTTAAGCAATGTTTGTTCTGACATTTTGCAGCCTATAGAGGATCTTGAAAAGAAATTTTATACTCAGAGCAGGGAATTATTCTGTAAAACTATCACTGTGCGAAAAGATGCCAAAAAACACTATGTGGGTATGTATGTGGGTACGACATCTTATATTACTCTATTAACTCCCAGCTGATTTATAGCCTCTGTGTTTTTGGACAAAAAAAATGCAATAAAGTTTTAAAAGCAGAAAAAAAACATTAAAGAGGACCTGTCACCCCCCGTGCTGGTGTGACAGGCTCCTGACCCCCTGCTAGACCCCCCTATACTTACCTGATTGCGCCGGGTCCCATTTCTTGACCCGGTCCAGTGACGGAGATTTCAGCACCCGAAGCCCGGCGCGCCCGCTCCTGAGATGAGTCCGATGCCCATAGAGAATGAACGATGAGTCCGACGCACCATTCATTCTCTATTAGCGTCAGACTCATCTCATGAGCACGATCAGGTAAGTATAGGGGGCTCTAGCGGGGGTCGTGAGCCTGTCACCCCGGCATGGGGGGTGACAGGTTCCCTTTAAAGTCATTTGTATATAAGGCCCTGTTCACACCCACAGTTGGTTCCGAGTGCGCGTGGAGGAGTTCCACCCAGAATCTCAGTACCCAACCAAACTGGTTGCATATAGAAAAACATATGCTTAAATTCACCTCAGACTCTGATGCATGCTTATTTATGGCATATCCCAACCCCTAAGATTTCCTCACCCTCACCTACGATTATGGCAGGACTAAAAGCTTGGATTATTGCACATAGCTCATCAAGAGCTAGATGTAATATATTTCTCCCAAGGACTTTATTGGACCTACTTCATGTAGCAATACCCATTGTAGCCTTACATTAAAGGGGTATTCCACCCTAAATATATTTAAGGAAAAGTCCGGCGAAAATTTTTATTAAAGTATTGTATTGCCCCCCAAAAGTTATACAAATCACCAATATACACTTATTACGGGAAATGCTTATAAAGTGCTTTTTTTCCCCTGCACTTACTACTGCATTAAGGCTTCACTTCCTGGATAACATGGTGATGTCACTTCCTGGATAACATGGTGATGTCACTTCCTGGATAACAGGGTGTCACTTCCTGGATAAAATGGTTATGTCACGACTTGACTCCCAGAGCTGTGCAGGCTGTGGCTGCTGGAGAGGATGATGGCAGGGAGACACTGAGGGATACAGGGCACTGAGCATCCCTCTGCCATCATCCTCTCCAGCAGCCACAGCAGTAAGTGCAGGGAAAAAGCACTTTATAAGCATTTCCCATAATAAGTGTATATTGGTGATTTGTATACCTTTTTGGGGGCAATGCAATACTTTAATAAAAATTTTCGCAGCACGTTTCCTTTAACTAATAGTCCACCCATAGCTTTATATCTTTCTAAAATAATCCTGTTATGGCTTCTGCACCGTTTCCTGCTTTCTAGGTGGACTCACCCCCTCTGGACACATAAAATTAACTAAACTGAGTCTTCTCCAACATGCTCCTTCCTCCTGGTCCCCACCTTCTGTGTCAGGGATCACGTGTCCTCCTCTCTTTAATGGTAAGGGTTTAACCCTGCCCCTGAAGAGAGGGAGGATGCGTTATCCACTGACATCCCATTAACATAGACTCAAAACAGACATACCCTCCGTGCTTTGTTGTGAAAAATCTGCCATGATGAGCACAAATCAGGGCAAAACAGCAGCAGGGAGACTGTTCAGTAACTATGAAGGACCAGGGGCGGTCTTGGCATTTCTGGGGCCCCAAGGAAAGTCATGTCTGGGGCCCCCCCATGCCCCCCCCCTCCTCAACATGCGCTGCCCCCCCCCCAGTAGTCCTCTTATAACCCTCCTACCACCATACAGAGATTACATATCACCTCAAAACTGCTCTGAACAAAACAGGAAGATATTACCAATGATGCCATAACATAATACTGCCACACCATGACCCCTATCACTACAAACCCTATAACAGAGTGCAGTTACATCCAGTGACTTACAGGAGGCCTCTTCTCTGATCAGCGTCTTTTACTTTTTTTCCTTTCTCTCTCCATCCAGCCTGGGCCACCTTGAAGTCTTCTCCCGGCTGGTAATCTTCCCTCCAGAATCTGTCAGAGAAATATTTTAGGCTCCAACACATCCAGTAGTTAGGTCCCCTCTATGTCTATATAGTAGTTACGCCCCTCTGTGCCCCCACAGATTAAAGGTGTCCCTGTGCTCCCACTTAATAATTAGGTATGTTCTGTGCCCCAGTATAGTAGTGAGGCATATAGGCACTTCTGTGCAGTCCCAATGTAATTAAGACCGCTGTGTGCTGCCCCCAGTTATATAGACCCCTTGTGCGCTGCCGACAGTAGTAAATACCACTTGTGTGCTGCCCCCAGTAGTATATACCTCTTGTGTGCTGTCCCCAGTGGTATATAGACCCCCCTGTGTGCTCCCGCAGTTATATATAGACCTGTGTGATCCCCCAGTTATACATAGCCCCCCTGTGTGCTCCCCCAGTATACTATATAGACCCCCTGTGTGCTTCTCCCAGTCGTATATACCCCGTGTGCTCCCCCCAGTTGTATATACCCCCCGTGTGCTGCCCCCAGTTGTATATACCCCGTGTGCTGCCCCCAGTTTTATATACCCCCTGTGTGCTCCCCCACTTGTATATAGCCTCCCTGTGAGCTCCCCCACTTGTATATAGCCCCCTGTGTGCTCCCCCTTATATAGCCCCCCTGTGAGCTCCCCCACTTGTATATAGCCCCCTGTGAGCTCCCCCACTTGTATATAGCCCCCTGTGTGCTCCCGTTTATATAGCCCCCCTGTGCACTCCCCCGTTTATATAGCCCCACTGTGCGCTCCCCCCGTTTATATAGCCCCCCTGTGCGCTCCCCCCGTTTATATAGCCCCCCTGTGCGCTCCCCCCGTTTATATAGCCCCCCTGTGCGCTCCCCCCGTTTATATAGCCCCACTGTGCGCTCCCCCCGTTTATATAGCCCCACTGTGCGCTCCCCCCATTTATATAGCCCCCCTGTGCGCTCCCCCCGTTTATATAGCCCCCCTGTGCGCTCCCCCCGTTTATATAGCCCCCCTGTGCACTCCCCCCGTTTATATAGCCCCCTGTGCGCTCCCCCCGTTTATATAGCCCCCCTGTGCGCTCCTCCCGTTTTATATAGGCCCCCAATATATAACACACAAAAAAAAAACAAAAAAAAAACATTTTTACTCACCTGGGTCCGGCGTCTCCTCTTCTCGTCTCTTCCCTCTTGTGGCCGCGGGAAGTGTTTTCCCTGCGGTCACAAGAAGCCGCTCTCCCGTTGTCATGGCACCGGCGCTCCAGTGACGCCTCGAGCGCCGGCACCAGAGACACAGAGCAGCCTCTTGTGACCGCAGGGAAAACACTTCCTGCGGCCACAAGAGTAACTGACAGGGAGGGAGCCAATGGCTCCTGCCCTGTCAGTGCCGCTGCTGCCTGTAACTATGTGCGCTCGTTACGAGCGCACATAGTTAGCCGCAGCGGTCTTGGGCACCAGAGCGGGGCCCCCCTGGATGTCGGGGGCCCCACGCAATTGCGTAGTATGCGTGGTGCCCAAGACCGCTACTGTGAAGGACCCAGATGTCACCACTTCTGCTCTGGCAGGGCTGCTCTCTTTCAGTTGCAGTTTCAGTTGCATAGTAAACACAGTGCTGTGTCATGATGGAAAATGTAGTTTCTCAGCTGGCACCATCTTGGATATAGACCGGCTTTTAGAAAAACGTGTAACCCAGCTAGAAAGACGGGAGATGGCTCAAAATATTCAAGGGGACATAGTGAGTAAGACCAGCTAGGTTTGGAAGCATTTAATTTTTAAGCTTATCGGTGGGATACCCCTTTAATAAATTATGTTTTTCAATTCCATATCCTCTATCCCCATATTTACAGAAGTTACCCAGATTAATAATACCTACAAGTAGGAAAAAGCCATAGCAAATGGGAAAAACTCTATTACTTCCTTCCAAAAAATATGGCATGGTGGACACTGAGCCCATGCTATACTTTTTCGCAATTTTCTTTATACATTTTTACACAAGATTAGTGCCTGTTATATACTTTTTCTTATTCTTGTTTTCTTTTTACTTTAATTATTACCATGTACCATGCCAATGAACACTAGTTTAGATATATAGATTTCATGCTATTCTATATACAGTGGTGCCTTGGATTACGAGCATAATTCGTTACGGGACCGTGCTTGTAATCCAAATCCACTCTTAAACCAAAGCAAATTTTCCCATAAGAAATCATAGAAATGCAGAAAATTGGTTCCACACCCCAAAAATAATGATTTATTATTGAGAATAACATGTAAGACAAATGAAATAAACATTCAGAAACAGCAGAATATGTGATATTATAAGTTACTGTACAGTAATGGAGAGAATGGGAAACACAAGGGCGGACAGAGACTGCAGGGAGCATGAAGGAATGAGCAGGGCAGATGTGGGCACATACATGCAGCACTGTCTGTCCAGGGAGAGAGGGGTTACAGCTATGAGAAGATTACCTCCACAGTCCTGTCCTCTGATGTAAGCCCCAACCTGAAGTGGATCTGCTATGATTTGGAAGGTGAGGGAGACTTCCTGGGTCAGAGTACAGGGCCCTAGACCCCGCTATGCAGACCATGCCCCTCCTCCACTCGGGCTCCCACCCAGCACAGGGAGCTCTTAAACCAAAGCAATGCTCTTAAACCAAGTCACAATTTTGAAAAACTAAGTTCTTAAACCAAAATGCTCTTAAACCAAGTTACTCTTAAACCGAGGTACCACTGTATGTTGTTTCTCACATGTTTTGTCTATGGTACAGCTCAAATATTTTTAATGCAACGTTAATATGATGTAATTCTGACATTTATTATATAAAAATTAATAAAAAGATTGAAACAGAACAGTACTAATAAACAGGAAAATATCTTTATTATATATGGATTGTTATATCAGCTACTAAACAGTAGGACCGCCATCAGGAATTACTCGACCACTTACAGATAAACAGACTGGGCCCCCTTTATCAGAAGACATAACCCAACAAAAACCTCTCTTTCAATAGGATATATTTTTGGTCACTTACAGCCTAAAATACATGCCAAATTACAAGCAAAAATATAAGAAAACAGACGGACAGTTACAATGTACCTCAACTTTCTACTTTCTACTCAACTTCTTCCATGACCCATGTTGTTGGTGGAGGAGAGAAACAATAATGTTATCAGGTGCAGCACAGAGAGAGCTCAGCTATAACCTGACCTATTCTGTTATTCTATCCATCCACTAGATGGCGCTCTCTGTGATGTCACTGCTCTCTGGTCACATGTATTATGGTATTATAGGTTTTCCTAAAATATGCTGCTCCCTCCCCCCAATATCTTTACAGAACCTTCCCCTAAACATAATGCAGCATGAAGGGGCTCGGTGAAGGTTGCGGTGAAGGTGTGTAAGTGTCTGATGGGGTCACACAGCTCATAAAAGGACAGCTGCCCGGCCTCATAATCCAGACAGATCCTGAATCTATCACTGGAGATATTGTCAGGTAACTGGATCTCTTTCCAGTCATGTATCACTAAATACTGATTATTACACCTCTCCATACACCAGGACTTGTTATTATCTCCAATGTATGACTGATCTCCCCTCCTGTCTATACTGGGATAACACATCCCCACACTCCATCTCCCTGATCTACTGATCTCCACATCCCAGTAATGTCGCCCTGAGGAGAATCTCCTGCTGCCCATCACCTGAGGATAATAACCCTGGAATCTCTCTGCTGTTTCTGGACGATTCTGCATCTCTTCTGTCTTGGTTGCAGTTTTCAGGTCGTCTGATATAAGGAGATTTTTACCAGCTGTGTTTACATCCAGTAATATGTCTGCAGGACCCTCCCCAAAGACCCTTATACCTGATATTATGTCACATAATGTGTGAAATGTGTCTGAGATCACAGCCACATCCAGATTATCTACATCATGGAGCTGTCTATCATGTCCCCCTGTATCCTCATCACCTCCCCCCTCCTCAGGATCACCTGAGTCTGGTTCCTGTAAGACAGTCAGTGGATCCGCCATGTTACACAGCTCCTCAATGTGTCTCATCTTCCTAGACAGCTTGTTCTTCTTTATTTCTAGCTGCTGGATCAGAGTAGACAGTGACAGCGTCTCTTCCTTTTCCTGCCTGGAGATCTCGCTCAAGACCCTCTTCTCCAGGTCGTCCAGCCGTCTCCTGATGTCTGTAAACAGGGCAGTGACTCTCTCGGCTTCTCCAGCTGCTTTTTCTTGAGTTTTTCTCCTGCGCTCCTCCACACTCCGGACTCTTTCCTCAGTCTCCTCTCTCTTAGTCATCAGTTTTTGGAGAACATTTCTCAGGTTCCTCTTCTTCATCTCAGAGGCCTCATCTAGCATCTCTACCCGGTGTCCCCGGTGTTCTCCGGCCAAACTGCAGGACACGCAGATAAAAGAAGTGTCCTCCGTGCAGTAATATTCCAGGACCTTCTTGTGAACAGAACATTTCCTCTTCTCCAAGGAAGTTCTGGGCTCAGATAAAACATGTTCTGGTGACTTGCTGTGAGCTCTCAGGTGTTTATCACACAGAGAAGCCTCACAGTGCAGACAGGATCTCACAGCAGGTACAGCAGAGTCCACACAGTAAGTGCAGCAGATCCCGGTGATCTCCGCTTGTTCTGGCTGAGTAACCAGGAAACGTTCTGCTACATTATGGAGATTTATGTTCCTCATTGGTGCAGGCCGCTGCTGAAACCTTTTTCTGCATTCAGGACAGGAATAAATTCCTGACTCATCCTGTGTATCCAGCACACCATCAATACAGACCCGGCAGAAGTTGTGTCCACATCTGAGCATTACAGGATCCTTAAATACAGATAAACAGATGGAGCAGCGCAGCTCGTCTCTCAGAATAGCCGACGCCATGGCTGACGGAGGAAGGAAGTAAGGAAGCTACATGTGACTGACACTGAATAACCAGCAGAGCTGTGGTCACGCCCATTCAGTTAACCTCTTGAGGGTTTCCAGGATAAAACTATTGGTAGGCGGCTCTGTACACTGAGTAGTAGCAGCACAGGGTACTGCAGCCTCTGCTTCTATATAAGTAAATAGAAGTTGTGGCTCCAGAACTCTGGCCACAACTTACGTATGAAGCTTTGCTGCAGATGTATTCTGATGTAGGCAACATGGCTACAATCTCTGGAACTTCATTGAGAGGGTGTAGCGTTCTGTAGAAGATCAATGGAGCAAGATGCGGAGGTAACGTTTCAGATTGCCTTAATGAAAAACATCCATGAATTTCTGATACTGAGCTGGAAGACCAGACAAAGGCTTAAAGGAGTCCCAAAGTGGGAAGAGGGCGTACCAAGAGGGGTTTGCAGACAGCAGTTGAAGCAGTCTGGGCTCCAACATACGATCTTCCCGGTCTTCCATTCAAGGTTAGGAGCGTCCCAATAGAATCGCCAAAGAAAAATGAAGTAATACGTAAAAAGCAATCTTATTTTTATGTAGCATGCCCACTTGAAGAGTCACTGGTTCAGTATGGAACAGGACAACTACAGGGATACACCTGTAACAAAGGAAATGGTCAGAGATTTCGCTAGCTGGACCACTGGGAGTTGCCACTTTTGAACCACAGAGGCATTAATGAAGTTGCCTAATGACCCGGAATTCAGGAAGGGGGTGGACTGACATTGCTGTCCAGATGGGGCAGAAATCAAGACGGTCAAGGACAAAGGACAAACGTTGAAAAGATGCGTTCACACCTAGGAACACTGGTGTGAACAGTCTCCAACACTGCCTAGGTGCGGGAGTTTCTCGGACACTGTGGATACTGAGGGCAATGCAGGTACCAAGCGTAATGTACAGCCATGATGGGCCAATTCGTGCTCCTGGTAGGCCTCCTCCTCTCTCTCAGAGAAGCGAACATCAATCCGAGTAGCCAGATGGATTGCATCGTTCAAGGAGGAGTGAAGATCTTAGTTGGAAAGCACTTCCTTCACATGACTCTAGAGACCCTTTTTGAAGGTGGCGACTAGAGCAGCATTGTTCCAGACAAACTCAGCTGACAGAAAACAGAATTGCACTGGATACTCCCCGACGAAAAAGTTCCCATACTGCAGATGGAGTAAAGCGGTCTCTGCAGAAGACACACATGCAGGGGCGTAACTAGAAATGGCTGGGCCCCATAGCAAACTTTTGATTGGGGCCCCCCGCCCGCCCCCTCTCGATCGACCACTACGCCATCAACACACTCAGCTCTACACAGGTCCTGTACACCATATAAATTACAGTACAGTTATATCAGGTGACTTACAGGGGACGTCTTCTCTGATCGGAGTTCTTCCCTTTTCATTTTCTTCTCCATCTCCTTCTTCGAGCCACAAATCCACCGAATCTGCCAGAAAAACTTATTAGTCTCCTCACACTGGCACCATCCTCATCTCTCTATACTGCACATCTGCATTGGCCCCTTTACACCCTCATTTAGTGGGAAGGCTGACTCTATGTGATCCCATTTTATTATATGGCCCTCCTCTCTGTCGCCCCTCCTTATAAATAGCCCCCTTATGTTGCCCCCCATGCTGTCCCCCTTGTAGATGCCCCCCATGTTGTCCCCTAATAGATGGTCCCCTATGTTGCCCCCCCTATAGATGGCCCCTCCTATGTTGTCCTCTTATAGATGGCCCCCTCTCCCCCTGTATTGTCCCTTTATAGATGTTCCCCTCTCCCCCAATGTTGTCCCTTTATAATATCCCTCTCCCCTATGTTGTGCTCCTCTCCCCTATGTTGTCCCCTTATAGATGGCCCCCTCTCCCCCTATGTTGCCCCCCCCCTTATAGATGTCCCTCTCCCCCCCTTCCTTATAGATGTCTCCCTCTCCCCCCTTCCTTATAGATGTCCCCCTCTCCCCCCCTTATTTCTAGATGGCCCTCTCTCCCCCCTCCCTTATAGATGCCCCCTTCTCCCCCCTTCCTTATAGATGTCCCCCTCTCCCCCCTTCCTTATAGATGCCCCCTTCTCCCTCCCTTATAGATGTCCCCCTCTCCCCCCTTCCTTATAGATGTCTCCCTCTCCCCCCCTTCCTTATAGATGTCCCCCTCTCCCCCCTTATAGATGTCCCCCTCTCCCCCCTTATAGATGTCTCCCTCTCCCCCCCTTCCTTATAGATGTCCCCCTCTCCCCCCCTTCCTTATAGATGCCCCCTTCTCCCTCCCTTATAGATGTCCCCCTCTCCCCCCTTCCTTATAGATGTCTCCCTCTCCCCCCCCTTCCTTATAGATGTCCCCCTCTCCCCCCTTATAGATGTCCCCCTCTCCCCCCCTTCCTTATAGATGCCCCCTTCTCCCTCCCTTATAGATGTCTTCCTCTCCCCCCTTCCTTATAGATGTCCCCCTCTCCCCCCTTATAGATGTCTCCCTCTCCCCCCCTTCCTTATAGATGGCCCTCTCTCCCCCCTCCCTTCTCCCTCCCTTATAGATGTCCCCCTCTCCCCCCTCATAGATGTCTCCCTCTCCCCCCTCCCTTATAGATGTCTCCCTCTCCCCCCCTTCCTTATAGATGTCCCCCTCTCCCCCCTTATAGATGTCTCCCTCTCCCCCCCCCTTCCTTATAGATGTCCCCCTCTCCCCCCTTATAGATGTCCCCCTCTCCCCCCCTTCCTTATAGATGCCCCCTTCTCCCTCCCTTATAGATGTCTTCCTCTCCCCCCTTCCTTATAGATGTCCCCCTCTCCCCCCTTATAGATGTCTCCCTCTCCCCCCCCTTCCTTATAGATGGCCCTCTCTCCCCCCTCCCTTCTCCCTCCCTTATAGATGTCCCCCTCTCCCCCCTCATAGATGTCTCCCTCTCCCCCCTCCCTTATAGATGTCTCCCTCTCCCCCCCTTCCTTATAGATGTCCCCCTCTCCCCCCTTATAGATGTCCCCCTCTCCCCCCCTTCCTTATAGATGCCCCCTTCTCCCTCCCTTATAGATGTCCCCCTCTCCCCCCTTCCTTATAGATGTCTTCCTCTCCCCCCTTCCTTATAGATGTCTCCCTCTCCCCCCCTTCCTTATAGATGTCCCCCTCTCCCCCCCTTCCTTATAGATGCCCTCTTCTCCCCATCCCCCTTATAGATGCCCCCTTCTCTCTCTCCCCCCCCCCCCCGGAAAGCAGGTTTAAAAAAAACAAACAAACTCACCTTACAATGCGCTCCCCTGTCGAGCCTTTTTCCTGTCAGTCCCCCGTCTGATGCGCGGCTGCCGGAGATGTCGCGTCCTATCCCCGGCAGCGCGCGGATCATAGAGCTCTCTGTGGGCTTGTGCTGCGGCCGCGACTTCCGGCACACACAGAGCTCTATGATACGCGCGCTGCCGGGGATAGGACGCGACACCCCCGGCAGCCGCGCATTAAACGGGTGACTGACAGGAGCGCTGTCGGTCGGTCCCATGCTCCTCCTGGCCCAGTGACTCCTTTTCCCTATGGTTGGGGAAAGGAGTCGCCGGGTCAGGAGGAGCACGGGACCCGCGTCACGGGCCCCCTGATGCGGCGGGGCCCCGTAGCAGCCATAGCGGCTGCTACGGGGCCCCGCCGCATCAGGGGGCCCGTGCACACATGCAAGCTCCTCGAACACACACCAGAACTCTGACAGAAAGGCTTGGAAGGGATGACTGGATCATCATGGTCCCTCAGAGGTATATCCCAGGCCAATGTCATGGACGCGGCGGCGTCCCATGCTCCAGGCCGCCGCCGCAAACTCCTCCTGCCCCATGCAGCCGCCGGGGTCCATGTGCAGGGACCCGGCGCTGCTACTAGTTCGGCCGCCTCACCTCCTCTGCCCCTGTCTCTCGCTGTGCTGGCCGGCGCGCGCATCCCCGTCTCCTAGGCCGCGCGCGCCGGCTGTCTCAGATTTAAAGGGCCAGTCCGCCCCTAATTGGAAGTTGCACTATTCACTCCCTATAAATCCCAGTATGCCCTGTCCCTCGTGTTGGAGCCTCTACATGCTTCCCTTAGCGTTTGGCCCAGCCCCCTGTTGTTCCTGACCTCAGTCCTTGTTCCCAGTTCCTGTCCGCTGTCCCGGTCCCTAGCTCCTGCCCGCTGCTTAACCCGTTGTTTCCTGAGTACTGTCTGCCACCTGCGGTTACGCCTACAGACCTCTGCCTACACTATCTCCTGCCTACTGCTCCTGCCACGCCTCGCCTGCCGTCACTAGCAACCAAGCCAGGGGTAGCGACCTTGCGGCGGGCTCTGGTGAAAACCAGCGTCCCCTTAGACTCCGCTCCCTGGTGAGGTTAGTGCCATCGCTAGTGACTGTTCAGCAGATCCACGACTCCAGGCATTACAGTAGGCTCCAACCATGGATCCTGGCGAGGTGCCTGATATCCGTGACGTAGCCAGAGTGGTCGCCCAACAGGCGCAACAAATCCAGCAACTGACTGCCGCCTTACAGCAGCATACTACAGAACTCACCACCTTCTGCAGCCTCTTCGAGACTTCGACTGGCTCTCCCGAGTAAATACGGAGGCGATCCCAAGTTGTGCAGAGAATTCCTGACTCAATGCACCATGCATATTGAACTCTTAAGTAGTCAGTTTCCCACCGAGCGCTCTAAAGTGGCTTTCATCATCAGCCTATTGGAGGGTAGATCTCTGGCTTGGGCCACGCCGCTGTGGGACCGAGATGACCCTGCTGCTGCCAATCTCCCAACCTTCCTGGCCGAGTTTCCCTCCGTCTTTGAGGAACCTGCCCGTGCGTCTTCGGCTGAGACTGCTCTCCTCAATCTCTCACAAGGGAGTTCCTCCGTTGGCGACTATGCCATCCAATTCCGCACGCTGGCAGCAGAGCTAGACTGGAATGAGGCCGCTCTAGTAGCCACCTTCAAGAAGGGCCTGTTCAGGTGAGAGACATGCTTTCCACCCGAGACCTACCTACCTCCCTGAACGAACTCATCCTACTGGCCACCGGGGTCGATACTCGTTTTTCTGAGAGAGAGGAGGAGGTCCGGCATAAACGGCGACTAAGCCTGTCCCGTCGCCATCACCAGCTGGCGCCGGTCTTCCAGAATCCTGTTGTTCCGGTGTCCCAGCCGACTCCTGAGGTTCCTATGCAGGTGGAACGAGCTCGCCTGACGCCTGATGAGAGAATTCGTCGTCTGGAGCTGAATCTCTGCCTCTACTGCGGTGACCCTTATCACTTCCAGCAGAGATGTCCCCAACTCCCTAAAGCATCCGGGAAACGCTCGCACCTAGGTCCAGTGGGAGAGGTCTCCCTAGGTGTGAATGCCACCTCTCCAAGGTTGTCTATGCCAGTCTCCATCCAGACACCCACGGGACAAAATCACCAAACTACTGCCTTTCTCGATTCTGGGTCAGCAGGCAGTTTTATTGCAGCAACATTGGTCCAAAGATGGCGGCTACCCGTGACCCCACTAGCCAGATCCCTGACTATCTCCTCGGTCACGAGATTCTTACCGACCATGTGCACTACCAGACCGCACCTCTAGTCCTCCAGGTGGGCACTTCACATCTGGAAAAGATCTCCTTCTACGTCCTGCCCCATTCTTCTTCCGCCATCCTCCTGGGACTCCCTTGGCTGCAATTACATGCCCCTAAGCTGGACTGGAGTACCGGGGAGATTCTCAGTTGGGGTCAGGACTGTTCCAACCGGTGTCTTAAGTCACCTCAGCCGAAGTACACTATGTCGTCACCTGACCCCGCCAAGCCTCTATCTGGCCTACCAGCGGAATACCAAGACTTGGCTGATGCCTTCTCTGCCAAGGAGGCGGACTCTCTACCACCTCACCGGGCGTACGATTGTCCCATAGACGTCCTTCCTGGAACTTCTCCTCCACGAGGTCGGGTGTACCCTCTCTCCGTACCCGAGACTGAGGCCATGTCCTCCTATATCCGGGAGAACTTACAGAAGGGTTTCATCCGCAAATCCACATCCCCTCGCCACATTATACCTCCCGATCGCCTAGTGCCAGTCGCCACCTCTACTCTTCAGAGAGTACCCCCCAGAAAGACCTATGTGCGCCCTGCACTTCGAATACGAATTTTAAAGTGGGGTCATTCCTCTTTTGTGGCCGGCGGTCTCAGATTTAAAGGGCCAGTCCGCCCCTAATTGGAAGTTGCACTATTCACTCCCTATAAATCCCAGTATGCCCTGTCCCTCGTGTTGGAGCCTCTACATGCTTCCCTTAGCGTTTGGCCCAGCCCCCTGTTGTTCCTGACCTCAGTCCTTGTTCCCAGTTCCTGTCCGCTGTCCCGGTCCCTAGCTCCTGCCCGCTGCTTAACCCGTTGTTTCCTGAATACTGTCTGCCACCTGCGGTTACGCCTACAGACCTCTGCCTGCACTATCTCTTGCCTACTGCTCCTGCCACGCCTTGCCTGCCGTCACTAGCAACCAAGCCAGGGGTAGCGACCTGGGGGTCGCCTGCCGCAGCAAGTCCATCCCGCCTTGCGGCGGGCTCTGGTGGAAACCAGCAGCCCCTTAGACTCCGCTCCCTGGTGAGGTTAGTGCCATCGATAGTGACGGTTTAGTCGATCCACGACTCCAGGCGTTACAGCCAAAGCCTTCCCAGAAAGCAGGCTTATGACATATGCCACTTTGGAGTGGTCCGTGTGAATTGATTGGCTATGAGCTTTATGTGCATGGTGCACTGTTAGACAAAGCCCCTGCATATTTTAGGATCCCCATCATACTTGGACGTAAATTCAGTCCAAGGGGTGATGATTCAGGCAGCATAGGTGAAGGAGGCACAGGTGGGGGCTTGTTGAGCCGTGATGAGGTGCTGCAACATGGCGGACAACTTTGCCGGGATTCATGGTTGGAGCCTACTGTAACGACTAGAGTCGTGGATCCATGGATCGCTGCTAGGGATGGTGTAAGCCGCACAAAGAGTCTAAGGGGCCGTTGGTCTTCATCAGAGCTTGCTAGCCATTGCAGGTGAGGTGAAACAATAAACACTCCGACAGATAAGCAGCTAGGCCGTCAGGAACACAGCAGGGAACAGTGGCAGAACTCACGGGTAGGAACCACGGGCAGGAATCACAGGTAGGCAAACAGGCTGGGACCACAGTACTTTGGGTTAATCATGTAGAGGCTCCAACAAGGGAGCCATGAGATAGTTGGGCCTTATAGGGAGAGGGTGCAGGCTACAGCCAGTTAAGTGCGCACTGGCCATCCAATCTGGATGAGGCGGCACGAGCGCCTTCTAGGTCAGGAAGAAGCAGGATTTGGGAGAGGTGAGGTGTCCCAAGGGGCTGAAAAGAGAACAGTGCAGCGCAGCACATGGACTGCAGCAGCAGCTGGAGGGGCAGATGCGGTGGCGGCCCAGGGTACAGGTCGCTACCACAGATGTAACACTGCTTGGGCAACAGTGCTACCTACTGACTTTCTTAAATTACTGCTGCTGTTGGACATGGGAAGTTTCCAGAAAGTCAGTTTAGTTGGAGGAGACAAAGTCATAGTTGCCAGTATTTGAGAATTCTTTTCCAGGGACACTTTAGCGTTGACAAGGGTTGTGACTTATTGTGGGTGTGATTTTGGTGGGTCTTGTCTCCAGTGTTTTGGGTTTTTTTCCCCAGAATTTTCCAGTTAGAACTTTACAGTCACAACAACACAAATGGAGTAGTAGTAGTAGTAGTAGTAGTAGTAGTAGTACAGGAATACATGAGGGATGTAGCAGTACAGGAATAGATGAGGGGTGTAGTAGTAGTACAGGAACGGATAAGGGGTGTAGTAGTAGTACAGGAACGGATGAGGGGTGTAGCAGTACGGGAATAGATGAGGGGTGTAGTAGTAGTACAGGAACGGATGAGGGGTGTAGTAGTACAGGAACAAATATGGGGCTAGGAGTCATGGGGCTCCATGAAACCTTGGTGACTGGGGCAGACTAGGGGGGAGGGGTGACTGGAGCAGACTGGAGGGGTGACTGGGGGTAGCTGGGGCAGACTGGGGATGACTGGAGCAGACTGGGGGTAGCTGGGGCAGACTGGAGCAGACTGAGGGTGGCTAGGGAAGACTGGGGGTAGCTGTGGCAGACTGGGGGTGACTGGAGCAGACTGGGGAAGACTGGGGGTAGCTGGGGCAGACTGGGGGTGACTGGAGCAGACTGGGGGGTAGCTTGGGCAGACTGGGGGTGACTGAAGCAGACTGGGGGGGGTGACTGGCGGTAGCTGGGGAAGACTGGGGGTAGCTGGGGCAGACAGGGGGTGACTGGAGCAGACTGGGAGGTGGCTGGAGCAGACTGGGGGTGGCTGATGTAGACTGGGGGGGAGACTGGAGCAGACTGGGGGGGGTGACTCAGGCAGACTGGGGTTAGCTGGGGCAGACTGGGGCTTTACCTCCTTGAGCATCATCCCCCTCATATGGGCCCCTCATTATACCACCAGTATAATACAGTGTGGTGTGTGACTGCTGGTATACTGAGGAGCCCACATGAGGGAAAGATATATAGCTATATACATTGGTGTGAGAGACTAGGAGACTGGTAAACAGTGTATACCAGTCACAGCTCTGATCACTATTCTCATGGTCTCTCACACTAGTGTATATAGTATTTCCTTCTTCACCATTATCCCCCTCATGTGGGCACCTCAGTACCTGTCTCCCTGCAGCACAAGACCATCTTCCCTTTCTTCAGGCTCTTCTAGCTTCCCTGCCAGGCCCTGTAGCTGGGAGGAGAGAGCGGCATCTAGTGGCTGGAGGCAGAATATACAGGGAAAAGTGCGGAGCCTGAGATGTTTGTCTAGCACAGGGGTGGGGAACCTCTGGCCCGCGAGCCGCATCCGGCCCCTGAGACCTCCTGATGTGGCCCGCTGCTCTCCTGTGATGTGCGCCTCTCTGGTGGGGCAGGAGCTGGCATACACAGCATCATCCTGTGTCTATGAGGGCTGCCAGACACAGGAGGATGCTGTGCGCGCCGGCTCCTTCCCCACCAGAGCAGTGCAGTCATTTCATTGCCGCCTGCAGGAGAAGATGGGCACCGGCTAGAGGGGAGAGAAGAGGACCTGGGCAGTGTGGGAGCGGAGGAAAGATGAGTGGGATGTTTTTTATTTGAGAAAGACTCTGGGGGTTAACTAGAGCCACCAGGGGCATGACTGTGGGGAAGGGTTAACTAGAGCTACCAGGGACATAACTGGGGCTGGGGAGGGGGGGTGTTAACTAGAGCCACCAGGGGCATGACTGGGGGGGTTAACTAGAGCCACCAGGGGCATGACTGGGAGGGTTACCTAGAGCTACCAGGGGCAGGACTGGGGGTTAACTAGAGGGGCATCAATAAGGGGTGAACTAGAGCTACCAGGAGCATCAATAAGGGGTTAACTAGAGCTACCAGGGACATGACCGGGGGGGGGGGGGGTGTTAACTAGAGCCACCAGGGGCATCAATAAGGGGTTAGTTAGAGCTACCAGGGGCATCAATAAGGGGTTAACTAGAGCTAACGGGGCATGACTGGGGGGGGGGGGGGGGGGTACCTAGAGCTACCAGGGGCATGATTGGGGGGTTAACTAGAGCTACCAGGGGAATCAATAAGGGGTTAACTAGAGCTACCAGGAGCATCAATAAAGGCTTAACTAGAGCTACCAGGGGCATGACTGGGGGGTTTACCTATAGCTAGCAGGGGCATGACTGGGAGGTTAACTAGAGCATGCCCAACTGGCCCTTGACAGGGAAAAGGTTCCCCACCCCTGGCCTAGAAGGTTTAGAAGAGATGAATTGTAGCAGCAAGAAAACATAATGGTGGTCTGGGCCGGATGGAGAGGAAAAGGGAAAGTGATGCCTCAGACGTCACCTGTGACGTCACTAAATTACTTTTTTGTGTGTTTTGCTGGGGTTCCACAAGTAGAGAAAGGTTGGGCAACACTTCTCTCTGCCATAATACACATGCTGCTTCTTCTTAGCACCAGTGCACCAAACTGTATTAATTTAACACAAGATTTAATGAAAAATGCGATGAGGATAGAGGTTTCACCGACTCTATGGGACCATAACAGCAGGGTAGAGTCTTCTAACTTGCTGTCAGTTTCCCTGCCTAAAATACTCATTTGTAGCTTTACTGCAGGACGGCGCAGATTCTGTCTAAATTTATTTAAATATATTAATAAATGCCCCATGTAGTTATATTGTCCCCCCCTCTATTGTTATAATGCCTTTTATAGATATTATCCTATGCCCCCCTCTAATATCTCCTTATATAGTTATAATATATTGTCTCATGCTCTGTCCCCATATAGTTATAACATCCCCTGCTGTGCCCTCATATAGGGGTAATGCCCTTTTCTGTTGCCTTGATATAGTTATAATAAGGTGGCCAGGGGTAGGTGAGTATAATTTTTTTTTTCCTTTTCATTACAATTGGAAGTTTCCTTCAACAATTGAATCCCTCCTACAGGTTATATTGGCTGCAGTTCACCTTTTCACCACCAGATGACACTGTTGCTTTAAAAAGTGATTGACGTGATCTACTGTCTTGTCCGTATCTGCTGCACTTATCCTGTGTATGGCTGGTGGATACAGGGGGGCATTGAATGCATTTGAATAATCCAATAAAATCAGATGAGATCCATTGTCAGCCCCTCGGTGCCGTCTGCTTACAATATGACTACAATAAGCTGCGCACAGATACCAGATGTCTATGGGTCTCCGGACCCTCACCTGTGGACTCTATGGGGGGTGTTAGAGTAGATAGTTCCTATCTGACCCTATTGTTTCTCCTGAGATAAGCGAGGCGTCTGGCAGCCATTTATCTCCCCCATGGATATAGCATGTATACACAGCTCTGGGTGTTTGTTGTTGTTGTCCGCCATCTTTGATTGAATCGTAATACAATTTTTTTTTTAAGTCTTAATTTTTTTGGTATGGCTGTAATGACTGACCCAGAGAATAATAGTACGATGTTATTGTTACCGCGCGGCGGATGGCGTATTTTTAAAAGGCAAATAAAAATACACAAAAATCATTTTTTTCATGATAAAATGAAAATTATATCAATCCGAAAATGGCGCCTTTAAAAAGTACAAGTTATCCCATAAAAAAATGAGACCTCATACGGCTACATGGAGGAAAAAGTGAAAAGGTTATAACTCTAAGGGTACTATTACACCAAGCAATTTTCCGACGATAAACGATCTAAACGCTAAGGTAAACGACCCGAAATCGTTCGCCCAAGTACACGAAACGATAATCGTTATTAATGATCGTTCTTGCGGTCGTTTAGTCGTCGCTATTGCGTACGTTTCAGCTGTGAATTCTTATTCCACCGAACGATGTGCGAACGATGAGCGAACGATCAAACGATAAAAATAGGTCCGGATCCTATTAAACGATCAACGATTTCTCGTTGGTCGTTTAATCGTTGCCTGCTATTACACGAAATGATTATTGTTCAAATCCGAACGATTTAACGATTTTTCGAACGGTAATCGTTCCGTGTAATACCACCCTTAGAATGAGACAATGAAAAAAAAATTCCAAAGTTGGTTCCTAATTCACAAAATTATTTCTTTTTCATTTTTTTTTTTTTTTTTACAAAAAATTTACAATAATCATAATAATTGTTAAAGGGCTAGTGCCGGGCTACACATTTATACACTAAATAACACACATTACAAAGTTATACAACAGCATGAGGGAGGGCTGGAGCGGTCCGGCCGGCCTCCTGAAGATTACGTTATCGTCTTAAGATGGCGGCCTGGGTCGACAGTAATTCGGTGAGTATAATACACCACACTTCTGGGGGTGGGGGGAACGCGGGGAAGGGGGCCATTCACTTAAATAACACACATTACAAAGTTTGTGTTACAAAGTAATGTGTGTTATTTAGTGAATAAATGTGTAGCACCGCACTACCCCTGAATGAATGTAAAAAATGGCCGAAAGTACCAGAAGGTTGGCATAAAAAACAGGCATCAAAGTGGAAACACAAAATTATATATATATTTTTTTAAATGTAAAGATTTCATTAAAAAAAAAATAAATAAATAAATAAATTGTGGGAGATTTATCAAACATGGTGTAAAGTGAAACTGGCTCAGTTGCCCCTAGCAACCAATCAGATTCTACCTTTCATTCCTCACAGACTCTTTGGAAAATGAAAGGTGGAATCTGATTGGTTGCTAGGGGCAACTGAGCCAGTTTCACTTTACACCATGTTTGATAAATCTCCCTCATTGACTTTGGGCGACTGATGTCCCATGGCTAATCTACAGAGAACGACGGCCAGTGTCACACCCATAGGAGTCCAGCCTGGCCCAGAGTGGTTCTGGGTGTAAAAACTGGCATCACACTGGGCAGACGGGCATTTTTGGCTGATTTGAATACATGTGTTTTTGACCATGTTCCCGCAATGTAAATATAACGGTAAATAACGGGCGTCGTTCGTTAAATTGTGGGGGAATATCGGGGAAGGCGGCCATTTTGTTAAATCATCATCATTATTAGCAACCGTCTATTTAACAAGATGGCCGCCTTTCTTTGATATTATTACAAAGCAGGAACATTTCCTTAGGGTTCTATTACACGGCCGATCATAAAGTGTAAGTGAAGGCTGATCTGCTAGATGGCCGTCATTTTCTGAGCTATTACTCGGCCGACTATCAGGCAGCAACGGCTATATATATATATATATATATATATATATATATATACAGTATGTGTCTGTGCAGCCCTTGCCTTTAGTGTAAAATAATGAAGTATTACCTTACCATGTTACCCGGTGTCCTCTATTTAAAAAGTCGTCTTCCAGTACTTGTCAGCTGCTGTATGTCCTGCAGGAAGTGGTGTATTCTTTCCAGTCTGACACAGTGCTCTCTCCTGCCACCTCTGTCCATGTCAGGAACTGTCCAGAGCAGCAGCAAATCCCCATAGAAAACCTCTACTGCTCTCCAGACTGGAGAAAATACACCACTTCCTGCAGGACATACAGCAGCTGATAAGTACTGGAAGACTGGAGATTATCCGCATGGATTCCGTAGTGTGAACCTACACTTACACGTAACATTACATGTAGCAACGCGCACCTGGCGCCCAATGATTTTAGGTCGGAACCTAAAGAAACGATCATCGTCTGATCGTTCTCTCTATTACACGGAATGGTAATCGCCCTGATTTGGTAATCGCCCTGATTTGATAATCGCCCTGATTTGGTAATCGCCCTGATTTGGTAATCGCCCCCTGACTTACTGGTAAATTATGACCAATATAGATTTTCTATAGGAAAATTGCCTAAAAAAAATTAAAAATTAAAAAGGGTTAAAGCTCTTAGAACGATATGATCACGTGATCAGTTGCTGCGGTAATTAGCACCTAGTGTGAACTACTGTGCGGTACATTAGACAGTGGACTCTACCCTACTTGTCAATCACAGCTGGTGGGCGGGGTTATTGTGGTAACGCGCAACGTGGTAGGCGTGGCTTTAGTAGAGTGATTGGCAGGCTCTTATATTTCGCTGTTTACAGTGTGGGCGGGGTCACAGTAAGCGGATCTCTTTATAGGCGTGGCTTTATCGCAGTGATTGGCAGCTTCTTATCCTCAGCTCCTGGATATGGGCGGGGTTAGAGCTGCGGTTAGGGGGCGGGCTTTGCTCCGCACTGATTTCTTTCCCTTGCTCCCGGCTGTGGGCGGTGTTGTTGGGCGGCAGCGCCATCTAGCGGGCAGACAGTGATTGCAGCTCCGGGGACGCGCACTCTCATTCAGGTGTCGCTCGGTGCCGGAGGACATGGGTTGTGGACGGGGCCGGTGCTGAGCGGGCCCGGGGGATACGGACACTCGGTGGACACCGGCAGTCAGGATGAGCGGGGGCAGCTCGGCTTCGGGCTCGGCCGCCCCTCCTTGTCGCTTCGCCCATTACTTCGTGATCTGCGGGACGGATGCCGACAGCGGGCTGGAGCCTGACGAGCTGGCCGGTAAGATGGGAGACCGGAGGCCCGGGGGGGCTACGGGGGAGCGAGGAAGTGCCGGGCACCAGAGGGGGGACTGGGGGGTATCGGGGAGCCGACTATGGGGTTGACAGCATAGCGGGGATAAGAAAGGGGGGTGACGGGGGGGGTATGTGAGGTGGCAGGCAGGGGGGTATGTGTGTGTGTGTGGGGGGGGGGTGCCAGGCTGGGGCAGGGGGGGTATGTGTGTGTGTGGGGGGGGGGGGGGTGCCAGGCTGGGGCAGGGGGGGTATGTGTGGGGGGGGGGGGTGCCAGGTGCCAGGCTGGGGCAGGGGGGGTGCCAGGCTGGGGCAGGGGGGGTATGTGTGTGTGTGTGGGGGGGGGTGCCAGGCTGGGGCAGGGGGGGTATGTGTGTGGGGGGTTGCCAGGCTTGGGCAGGGGGGGTAGGTGGGTGGGGGGGGGGGGGGCAGGGGGGGTATGTGTGTGTGTGGGGGGGGGGGCAGGGGGGGTATGTGAGGTGGCAGGCAGGGGGGTATGTATGTGTGTGTGTGTGTGTGTGTGTGGGGGGGGGTATGTGAGGTGGCAGGCAGGGGGGTATGTGTGTGTGTGTGTGTGGGGGGGGGGGGGGGGGGGTGCCAGGCTGGGGCAGGGGGGGTATGTGTGTGTGTGTGTGGGGGGGGGGTGCCAGGCTGGGGCAGGGGGGGGTATGTGTGTGTGTGTGGGGGGGGGGTGCCAGGCTGGGGCAGGGGGGGTATGTGTGTGTGTGTGGGGGGGGGGTGCCAGGCTGGGGCAGGGGGGGTATGTGTGTGTGTGTGGGGGGGGGGGGGTGCCAGGCTGGGGCAGGGGGGGTATGTGTGTGGGGGGGTGCCAGGTGCCAGGCTGGGGCAGGGGGGGTGCCAGGCTGGGGCAGGGGGGGTATGTGTGTGTGTGTGGGGGGGGGGGGGGGGTGCCAGGCGGGGGCAGGGGGGGTATGTGTGTGTGTGTGTGGGGGGGTGCCAGGCTGGGGCAGGGGGGGTATGTGTGTGTGTGTGTGGGGGGGGGTGCCAGGCTGGGGCAGGGGGGGTATGTGTGTGGGGGGTTGCCAGGCTTGGGCAGGGGGGGTATGTGTGTGGGGGGGGGGGGGCAGGGGGGGTATGTGAGGTGGCAGGCAGGGGGGTATGTGTGTGTGTGTGTGGGGGGGGGGGGGGGGGGTATGTGAGGTGGCAGGCAGGGGGGTATGTGTGTGTGTGTGTGTGTGTGTGTGGGGGGGGGGGGGGTGCCAGGCT
The DNA here is from genome assembly GCF_027789765.1 of Dendropsophus ebraccatus. NCBI lineage: Eukaryota > Metazoa > Chordata > Amphibia > Anura > Hylidae > Dendropsophus > Dendropsophus ebraccatus. Next base: position 13,222,240 of record NC_091454.1, on the reverse strand, counting down.
GGAGCAGGGGGGGTATGTGTGTGTGTGTGGGGGGGGGAGTGCCAGGCTGGGGCAGGGGGGGTATGTGTGTGTGTGTGGGGGGGGGTGCCAGGCTGGGGCAGGGGGGGTATGTGTGGGGGGGGGGGGGGTGCCAGGTGCCAGGCTGGGGCAGGGGGGGTGCCAGGCTGGGGCAGGGGGGGTATGTGTGTGTGTGTGTGGGGGGGGGGGGGGGTGCCAGGCTGGGGCAGGGGGGGTATGTGTGTGTGTGTGTGGGGGGGTGCCAGGCTGGGGCAGGGGGGGTATGTGTGTGGGGGGTTGCCAGGCTTGGGCAGGGGGGGTATGTGTGTGGGGGGGGGGGGTATGTGAGGTGGCAGGCAGGGGGGTATGTGTGTGTGTGTGGGGGGGGGGGTATGTGAGGTGGCAGGCAGGGGGGTATGTGTGTGTGTGTGTGGGGGGGGGGGGGGGGTGGCCGGCTGGGGCAGGGGGGGGTATGTGTGTGTGTGGGGGGGGGTGGCCGGGCAGGGGGGTATGTGTGTGGGGTGCCAGGCTGGGGGTGTGTGTGTAGGTTGGCAGGCTGGGGCAGGGGGGTATGTGCATGGGGTGGTAGGCTGGGGCAGGGGGGTATGTGCATGGGGTGGTAGGCTGGGGCAGGGGGGTATGTGCATGGGGTGGTAGGCTGGGGCAGGGGGGTATGTGTGTGGGGTGCCAGGCTGGAGCAGGGGGGTATGTGTGTGGGGTGCCAGGCTGGAGCAGGGGCGTATGTGTGTGGGGTGCCAGGCTGGAGCAGGGGGGTATGTGTGTGGGGTGCCAGGCTGGAGCAGGGGGGTATGTGTGTGGGGTGCCAGGCTGGAGCAGGGGGGTCTGTGTGGGGGGTGCCAGGCTGGAGCAGGGGGGTATGTGTGTGGGGTGCCAGGCTGGAGCAGGGGGGTATGTGTGTGGGGTGCCAGGCTGGAGCAGGGGGGTATGTGTGTGGGGTGCCAGGCTGGAGCAGGGGGTATGTGTGTGGGGTGCCAGGCTGGAGCAGGGGGGTATGTGTGTGGGGTGCCAGGCTGGAGCAGGGGGGTATGTGTGTGGGGTGCCAGGCTGGAGCAGGGGGGTATGTGTGTGGGGTGCCAGGCTGGAGCAGGGGGGTATGTGTGTGGGGTGGTAGGCTGGAGCAGGGGGGTATGTGTGTGGGGTGGTAGGCTGGAGCAGGGGGGTATGTGTGTGGGTTGGCAGGCTGGGGCAGGGGGGTATGTGTGTGGGGTGCCAGGCTGGAGCAGGGGGCATTGCTGGGTGACAGCTACAGGACTGATAATTTTCCAGGTTGGAGCAGTGACTATTGGGGTGCCAGCTGTGATGCCAGGCTGGAGCAGGGTTGGAGCACATTGTGGCACCTGACATATATATATATATTATAGGGGGGATATATGTGTGTGTGTGGTCGCCATCCTTATACCATACATCATACCCTGCTACCCGCCTGCAGCACCAGGTGCCCGGACACTATCTGTGGATTATACCCTCTGTGCCAGTTCTGGTGATATTAGATGCCACACTGACTGACTCAATTTTTGGCGATGTAAAACTTCCAAGCTCCGTCTCAAGCTCCACCCCCCAGACCAGTCCTATAGACTCCTTCCATACACAGTGGCGCTGTTGCCATAGCAACCAGTGAGGACCCTTCCACCTATGTAGCCTGGGATCCCCCTCTAAACCCCTCCAGGGAGAGCTGAACGTCGGCCGGTGTGATTGTCACCCATCTTTTCCAGAGCCCTGAGTGTCTGATCCTGCTACTCGCCATCAGGGGGGGGGGAGGTGGCGGCCATAAGTATGTAATCTGTGTCCGTCCTATTCTTCCCATCCCAGCCCCCCACGTCCTTCTTCTTCTTCCCCGGCAGCACAGCTGGTCTAATCCTCCACTACAGGAGACGTTGTTGTGACGTGTTACATAGGACTGCAGCTTTGTGCGCTCTTTACCATCTGTGTGTATGGAGATGTAGCAGAATGGACTTTGTTGCGAAACTCGGCTCTGCTACATCTGTGTATTCTGGATGTGGAGCTGACGCGGCAGGACCGGTGACGTATTGTTGTCACTGCGCAGCAGTTCTGGGTGATGGGCTTCGAGGAATTGTCTATGTTTGCACAAGTGAAGATGTTTGCTCTTCTTCCTCACCCTTATTGCTTATTGATCGCAGAGGGCTATAGGGCCAGTAAACCCCCCCCCCCCCCCCCCCCCCCATCACCACCTGCGGTTCACCAACGGCCGTTGTAGTTTTGCAGCCGGTTGGCCGCCGTCCCGTATTGGTATGCTGCCGCTCCATCAAAGCCTTGTCTCGGGGATATCCGTCAGCCGCTGTCCTGCCCTCGGCGGCGCCGTCCTCCTTCTTCTGCCACTTAATATGTCATTTGCATCGCTTGCTCTAGAAAGGAAGATTAATGAAGCGATAAATGAATGATGATGAGGTCCGTTCCCGTGGCGATGCGGGACTGATCAGAGTCTTGCATGATCTGATGACTTGGGGGAGGGGGGGGGTTTGTCCGCCATGTTTGCCTAATTATTGACAGACGTGAGAACGATTATGTGAAGATCGGACAAGGAAAGAGACACTGACCCCCTCATGTTATCTGTAGGGTCATTGTATTAGAGGACTGTGATAAGACTGAAGGATATATCTACTGTGCTGCGGGAGACTAGATAGGCAGGAATATACCCCTGGCAAGTCTGTATAAGCTTAACTGCTAGATCAACTGTGCTATGGGAGACTAGATAGGCACGAATATACTGACAAATGTGTAAAGGCTTGACTGCTAGATCGTCTGTGCTGCGGGAGACTAGATAGGCAGGAATATACTCCTGACAAATGTGTAAAGGCTTGAATGCTAGATCGTCTTTCCTTCGGGAGACTAGATAGGCAGAAATATACCACTGACAAGTTTGTGTATAAGCTTGAATGCTAGATCATCTGTGCTGCGCGAGACTAGATAGGCAGGAATATACTCCTGACTTGTGTATAAGCTTGAATGCTAGATCGTCTGTCTGTGCTGCGGGAGACTAGATGGGCAGCAATATACCCTGGCAAGTGTGTATAAGCTCAAATGCTAGATAGTCTGTGCTGCGGGAGACTAGATAAGCAGGAATATATCCCTGACGTGTGTATAAGCTTAAATGCTAAATCGTCTGTGCTAGGGGAGACTAAATAGGCAGGAATACACCCCTGACAAGTTTGTGTATAAGCTTGTATGCTAGATAGACTGTGCTGCAGGAGACTAGATGGGCAGGAATATACCCTCACACATAAATGTATATAAGCCTGGGTGCCAGCGTTGTCAGGAACATATTTCTGCCCTTCTGGCCTCCCACAGCTCAGTAGATCTGGCATCCAGTCTCCGGCAGTAATATACCCCTTACAAGTCTGTATGAGACTGGATATCAGATCTCTTGTGCTGTGGGAGACTAGATGGGCAGGAATATACAAGTCTGTATATGAAGTCTCCTGACTCCTCAAATCTGGCAACCAGACGTATACACACCCATGGCTATATTTTTCCCCAACTCTAGTTGCTTGATTACCTGTGCTGCACGAGACTAGATATACAGACTTGTCAGAGGTGTATTCCTGCCTATCTTGTCTCTAACAGCTTAGATAAGGCATTCAGTCTTTTACAGGCCTACTGGGCCTATTCCACGGCCCGACAATCGTTTAACGAGGGCTGCAGGGACATTGTTACCGATGTCTTTGCAGCCCTGGTTTCATACTTTACCTGTCCAGGCTGCAGGTCTTCTCCTTCTCTCGGTCCCGCGCCGCAGAAGCTTCGGAGCGGCCTGTCTGAACTGACAGACTGCTCAGCCAATCACTGGCCGCGGCGGTCTAGGCCAGTGATTGGCTGAGCGCTCTGTCAGTTGAGATGGGCCGCTTCGAGGCTGCTGTGGCGCGGGATCGGGAGAAGACGACCTGCAGCCTGGACAGGTAAAGTATTGTGTCTGTGAAATCGTCGGTCAGCGACCGATGATTTTAGGTTTTAACCTAAATGAACGATCAGCAGATGACACTATCATCGGCTGATTGTTCTCTTTATTCCACGGAGCGATAATCGGCCGATTATCGCTCCGTGGAATAGGCCCACAAGACTGGATGTCAGATCTACTGTATGGTGGGGCACTATAAGCCTGGATCTCCAGTGCTGCAAGAGACTGGATAGGCAGGAAAATGCTGCTGACAAGTCAGTGTAATGCTGCGTTTACATGTAACGATTATCGTGCGAATTTGCGCGACAACGATCGAATTTGAACGATAATCGTACGTGTAAATGCCGCCCCCGCTCCGATCGCCACCAAACCCCCGACCCCTCCCCCCCCCCCCCCCCCCCCCCCCCCCCCCCCCACCCCATACGTTACCTGCTCCGCGCAGCAGGTCTTCCGACATCCCCGGTTCCGGTTCCAATTGAGCCGCTGCGGGGGGTCGGGCTGGGCTACGGGCGCGCAATCGCAAAACGATTTTTCCGTACGATATATATCGTACCGTCTAAACGCTGATCGTTATGAAAAAAAAATCGTTACTCAGACATCGTTAGTCGTACGGTCGGGCCAATTATCGTTTCGTGTAAACGCACCAAAAGGCTGGATCAGACCAGACCAGATAGGCAGGAATACACCAACGTCAAGATACAGTCTGCTCTGATTGCCGTGTCCAGTTACCATGTTGTTTGTTGGTGGGGTTAGGAGTAACCCTCCTTTTGATCATGGGGCCACGAAATTGCACTCCATTCTTTGCAGCTGCCATAAAGCATGCATATCCTATCTCCACAGTAAGAAGTAGTTTACAAAAAACATGCCTGTACTTGTCGTTCTTCTGCCAATGGGGCTTGCTTTACGGTCAGAGAAGTTTCCAGGCCACACCAAAGCGGCAACACCGTGCTTACCCCCATTCACTTCAGAGAAACTGATTTAATTTCAGAGTACAGTTGCCCTTTAAGCCTGCAGGACTGATAATAGGGATGAATCTCCCTGACGTCTTATATGATGTTTACGTAGTCCTTGTTTATTGCCCCGGCTGCCGTGTCACCACGGCAGTGATTCCTCGTGTCGGGGTCATGGACGTGCAAACATAGGGAGAAGTCACAAACATGGCTGTGTACGCAATACGACAAGCTCTGCAGCGGGGGGGACATAGTCCGCTCCGTCCACCGAGGCACTCTAAGTACTTTCCACTGGATTGTCCAAGATACAGTCGATAATAGACAATGGTCAGGAGCAAGCCGTACGTGGTAGTCACGGCCTGTCACCCAGCTTTTTGATGCTAGCTGATGATACATCCCTTTCGGGTGATCACTGTAGAACGTGTACCATAAAACGAGAGAACCAGGTGCGAAGGAAACGCCACCCTGCAGGTGATAGAAACCGGTTACTGTTCTGCTCAGCGAGGCTTGACCTGTGGTTCGTGCTCAGAATAGATTCCTATCGGGGCCAGGCTGTAGTGTATATACAGTAGCTATAGGTAACCTATATACCCCTGTTCCCCAACCTTATATTGCTCTGGCAAATATGGAAACCAGACGCTAACCTCGTGGGGTTTTTTAGGAGGAACATGGGAATTGTAGAAGGTTTTTTTCTATCCTGGCTCGAGCCTGGTTTGTGGGGTTCCCCAGGAGGAACATTTAGTCAGTTTGAGAACTATGGGAGGTATTATCCACTCCGACATGGTGCCGGTTCTCACTGCCGTACAGATATCAATATAGGATTAGCGGAGGAGGTAAAACTGGATATAGGCCAACAAGGCGAGTACTCAACACCTGCTCTGTAACCTGGAGCGGTCCGTTAGGAATCCTCATTACCTACCCAGCTAATTGTCTCACGGAGGGTAAAGTGTGATCATTCTCCATGTGAGGAGGCCCGGTCAACATAACTGTTAAAGCGAATGTACCATAAGGTACTTTTCGCTTTAATATGACCCATGTATAGAATGGAGCCGCAGCCGCGGTCCGTTTTTTTTGAACCGCAGCACAGTTCCCGTGTATGGCACCGTTCTATCCATGAGTACAGTGCCCCCAGTGGGAGGAAATCCCCACTCCTCTATGACGCGGCTCCATTGATTCTAAGACTAGAAAAATAGACTGATTAGTTACCTACAGGATACCCCCTTTAAATAGGTTTTCCAGTAAAACCAAGTACTAAGACCAGTGCCTCCCTGAACTGCCTGTACCCCCAGTTGCCACTCCTGTTCTCTTTCTCTTAGAAACCATATCGATGTAAGAATAACACAGCTTGTGTTTCTGTGCTCCCTCAGGGGCGGAGTCTGTATGGTCATATAACCCCACCCCTGAGGAAAGCTGCATTCTCTTCTTATGAGAGCACACCTTTAGTGCTCTACTTTCTTATTTCAAATTGATGTGCACTTCTCCCCATCCATATCATTTTAACCATTTAAAGGGGATGTCCAGATATTAGGTATCCTTGGAACCCATATAAAAAAGTACTTTCTTAGATACAGTATTTAATGCTGGAATTTTTATTTTTTTGTCTCGTGATGTTGTTTTCTTAGTGCAGCTTAGTCATCATCTCACACTTTATTAAGGCTCCTTGGCTTTTTGGCTTGAAGGGATTTTTTTGTCAGTGTTTTTTTCCCTTCATTGACGTTAGTGGAGTCGGTGGATTTCTTCCTTCAGTAGCTGGAATGTAATAAAGAATTTAATAGCCAGTGAATGTAATAGAAATTCCTGGAGCGCCCCCGGGCCTTGCCTAGCTGACCATTGTTGCTCCTCGTCTTCTCGTTACATACTGATTTATGAGGTGTTGACTTCCTGCACAATGCTGATCTGATTTATATATGGTGGGGAGGGGGTGTAGCCTGCGGTCAGTGAATGGCAGGGAGACCTTCAACTACTCCCAGCATGCCCTGAGAGCTACAGGTTGGGGATCACTGGTGCATAGGACATTAAGGGCATGCTGGGAGTTGTAGTTTTGCAGCAGCTGTAAAGGAATTTGTGGAGGAGCACTTCTACAGGGCAGTGAGGGCACGTTGGGAGTTGTAGTTTTGCAGCAGCTGGAAAGGAACTTGTGAAGGAGCACTTGGTCAGGGCATGCTGGGAGTTGTAGTTGTGCAGCAGCTGGAGGGCGGATCAGCGCTTTCAATGGTAGCGGCTCAGTGACAGTAGTAATCCAGTGCTGCCTCGTTGGCATCTATTTTCATCTGGTAATTGTATGGGGCTTCCTTCCTCCCTCCTCCAGCTAAATCTGGATTCTAAATTGTACATAGTCTATTCTCTTTTATCAACCACATTGCTTGGTATACTGACTTGTGTTGCCCAGTGTCCCTCAAAAATAGTTGTGTTTTTTTTTTTTGTTTTGTTTTTTTAAACCCCTGCATTATTGGTACACAGCCCTTATGCAGAATGATGCGTCCCCAAGGTGGCACTACAATGGTCAGTCGGCAACTGAAGTCATAGGGTCGCATTACAACAAAACGTGTGGTAAGGGGACGTGCGGGCCATGTTTGTTTTGTCAATCAAAGAATCAGACTACATTTTTTTTTTGTAGTCTGTTGCCATGGAGATGCATAAGAGCTGTAGATGCAAAACTTTAAATGGCATGTATATACTCCATGTTTGAGTTTAGGATCCCTCACTGTTTCTTTGCCACTGCCAAGGCTTTTGCCGTGTCTGTGTTTCCAGCACGCACTGGTGACATCACCATGGATGACTGGTCAACTGGTGCCAGAAAGTGCCACTGATTTGTAATTTACTTTTATTAAAAAATCTCCAGTCTCCCAGTACTTATCAGCTGCTGTATATCCTGCAGGAAGTGGTGTATTCTTTCCAGTCTGACACAGTGCTCTCTGCTGCCACCTCTGTCCATGTCAGGAACTGTCCAGAGCAGCAGCAAATCCCCATAGAAAACCTCTCCTGCTCTGGACAATTCCTGACATGGACAGAGGTGGCGGCAGAGAGCACTGTGTCAGACTGGAGAGAATACACCACTTCCTGCAGGACATACAGCAGCTGAGAAGTAATGGAAGACTGGAGATTTTTTTAATAGACAGAAATTACGAATCTCCGACACCAGTCTATGAAATAATTTTTTTTCTGAACTACCCCTTTAACAGGAGGCTCAGAAGGTGAACAGCCCTAAATGTTAGTACCCCTGCTTGCTGTGTGCGGTGAGGGAGGCGTTGAGCTCTTGTCCTGTGTCGGGGTGGTAGAGATTTTTTTTCTTTTTTTTTCTGGCTGGTAGAGAAGCGCCGGATAATGGATGTGTGCGGGTCAGCGCATCACAATGAGACAGCTGACAGTGACGGGCAGGGCCACCGCCATCCCGCCATCTCACACAATGGCAGCGCACAACTTCCAAGTCACCATCTGTTCTAGAAGCAGATGTGTGCAGTCAACGCTTCTGATGGCCGCCCCCCGCTTTGTTTTAGACATTCCCCCCCCCCCCCCCTTTTTTTTTTTTTTTTTTTTTTTTTACTTTTTCTTGTTTTACTTAAAATTTAAATTTAACCCCCAACATTCGCCGCTCCATGAACTTACATGACTATCCAACTTGAGAGAAGCTCCAAGAGTAGCCCCATAGGGACATATAGGGCTACTTTACTAGACTCCTGAATGGTCAGTCCATGCGGTGATATAGATATATGCAGGGACACCTGTTTATTCTATAAGCAGTTTTATCATTCAGGAATCTGGGAAAGCTGAGTGGCTCCCATATATGTTCCTGCAAGGGTTTGCACTTCACCTCCCTCGGACTCGGCGAATGGCATAGCTATGCAGTGATACCTATTTACACTCAAAAGGTTTACCATTCAGGGCTCTGGGAAAGCTGAGTGACAGCCCATAGGCCTGACATTACAGCTCCCTCATAGACCTCTGAATGGTAAATCCTTGCAATGATCTGAAGATTGACGTGGGCTGCCGCAAATCGAGATGGTGGATTTGCTATTCGGGAATCTAGGAAAGCTGGGTGATCCGGGTGGCTTTTATTATAGCTTTCTCAGGGGCCTGACAGCTCAGTTTTACAGTAGTTTATATATATAATGTATAGGTGTATCACTGCATGGTTACCTTTCAGGAATCAGGGAAAGCTGAGTCCTATGGCTGAAATTACAGCCGTGTGGTAACTCCTGAATGGTGCATGCTGGAGGGTTAGGTGTTAGGTTTGTCATTCAGGAATCTGGGAAAGCTGCGTGGCAACTCATGGCTTCTATTACAGCTGCCACAGGGGGCTTGTAGACTCCTGAATAGCAAATTCTCACATATATATATATATATCTCTATCAGGGGTCTGGAAAAGCTGGGTGGCAACCCATATGGCTGATATTCTAGCTCCCAGTGTGTAAGTGGTCTTTAATGGCAAATAGTGGCAGATTTGTTATTTAGGAGTCTGGGAAAGTTGGGTGACAACCCATATGGTTGACATTACATCTCCCTTAGGGCGATTTATGTTGGGCTATAGTCAGGAACCTGGAAAAGCTGGGTGGTAACTTATGTCTTCTCATATAACTCCCTCATGGGCTTTGATGTATTGAATACACATGTAGGCCGGTTTACCATTTAGGAACCTGGGAAAGATGGGTGGCAACCGATATGGCCTAAAGACTGTTTCCCTCTGGGTTTTCCATGTAGTTTCTTAGACCTCTGAATGGTAAATCCGTTTCGTTATATAGAAGTAAATGAATCTAGATTGCAGGAGTGTGGGAAAGCTGGGTGACAACCCATTTGACTACTTATACAGATCCCTGAGAACCTTGTCGGGCACTTTCTTAGACTCCTGAATGGCAGACCCACTTAGTGATGTGTATCACTGCCTGATTTAGCAGGTTTGCCATTCAGGGTTATAGGAAAGCTGGGTGACAACCTTTTTGACTTCTGATCCCTGAGAACTTTGTCATTGCCCTTCAGGGATATAGGAAAGCAGGATGACGACTCTGGATTGAAACTTCCAGAAGTCAATTCCTGAATAACAGATCCTCACTGTGATGTATAAGAGTGTGTGTGTGTGTGTGCAGTGATAGTAATATATAGAGCTGATAACTAGCTTTGCCATTCAGGAATCTGGGGAAGCTGGATGACGCGTGCGGTTTCCATTGTGTAATTGACCCGAGCAATAACCAATATGGCCTCTATTATGTGGTAAGTCAGCTCACTTTCTTAGGCTCCTGAATGGAATATTCGTTCAGGGATATGGATACATTACTGCATAACCAGGCAAGTGTGCTGGGCAGGAGTCTGGAAAAGCTGGGTGATGAGCCATATATCTGAATAACCAGCTGCCTGGGGGTGGATATTACTTTGCCTGCTCCCATTACTGAATGGCAAATCCATACAGCGGTCTAGATTTAGCGTATACATGCATCACTAGGCATCTTTGCCATTCAGGATTCTGGGAAAGTTGGGTAATACCAGATTTGAGTGTATTGGGGAAGGGTAATCGTTTCCCAGTCTCTGACTACTATATAAAGAAGCAAGAATCCATGTAGCTTGGGGTAACCCCCGCCATCACCCTGCATTGCAGCACCGTGTTTGCCTCTTGACGTGCCCTCCGCTCCCCGCAGAGACTCCATATAATGAGGAGAGCCGGATGAGCCCTGCACACACTCAGCTCTGCGTAACCTGCGCTACTAGCAGATGCCGAGCAGCTGAGACTGACAGCAGCGGCAGCAAGTGTTGTCTGAGGTCACAGGTGTCGGAGGTGAAACTTCCTACACGCTTGGTATCGGGCAGTTGTCTTAAAGGGGCCACGATCTATAGTCAGGAGATATGGAACATAAAGGGCATGGGGGAGGAGGAAGGGAGCATGTTGAAGGGGGAGGAGGAAGGGAGCATGTTGAAGTGGCTGATAACGGAGAACAATGGCCACACGTCCGCAGACATCATATTGTTCTACCTCCTGCTGTCATCTTAGAATTCAATATCCTCCCATCTCCTGCCCCCCGGCCTCCAACTTATTATAGCGGCCATGTTTATACCCATCAATAATTCACACCGGCCACCGCCATCAGCTACAGGTCTATAGTACAGCAGAATAGTGAGTGCAGCTCCGGAGTATAATACAAGATTTAACTTTGGGTCACTCTGTACATACATTGCATTGCTGATCATGAGTTATATCCTCTATTATACTCCAGAGCTGCACTCACTATTCTGCTGGTGGGGTCACTGTGTACATACATTACTGATCCTACCAGCAGAATAGTGAGTGCAGCTCTGGGGTATAATACAGGATATAACTCCGGATCAGTAATGTAATGTATGTACACAGTGACCCCACCAGCAGAATAGTGAGTGCAGCTCTGGAGTATAATACAGGATGTAACTCAGGATCAGTAAAATAATATATGTACACAGTGACCCCACCAGCAGAATAGTGATTGCAGTTCTGGAGTATAATACAGGATCAGTAATGTAATGTATGTACACAGTGACCCCGCCAGCAGAATAGTGAGTGCATCTCTGGGGTATAATACAGGATATAACTCAGGATCAGTAATGTAATGTATGTACACAGTGACCCCGCCAGCAGAATAGTGAGTGCAGCTCTGGAGTATAATACAGGATCAGTAATGTATGTACACAGTGACCCCACCAGCAGAATAGTGAGTGCAGCTCTGGGGTATAATACAGGATGTAACTCAGAATAAGTAATGTATGTACACTGTGACCTCACCAGCAGAATAGTGAGTGCAGCTCTTGCTGTAACTACATAATGGAGGATCAGTGTAGTGTAATGCCTCAGCTGTCTCCTAGCAGATTATAATACCTCCAGGTTATATTATCAGATGTCTCTTCCCGATAAGCAGGCGTCCTGCCCCGGTCACCGCCGCCCGGCGAGCGCATTAGCATAGAAATTGCGCTCTCTCCGTCCCGGTCTTGCGCTGCGCTAATTTGCCCTAATCTGGGGAAGAGGCTGTAATAAAAGAGAGATCTTCGCGGCTGAGCCTGTTCTTGTTCGCCCCCGTGGTCACATTGATCTCCTCCATCCTCCCTCCTGGCAGAGAACCTAAGCTGGAATTGTCAGGAGTGATCAGCCATAAGCCGTCATAAAGACTCTGCCCGGCGGCGCCGTGATCCGAGCGGCGGTGGGCACTGATGTAAATACATGGCCGACACTTCTATAGAGACTGGGATCAGGCACTGACAACCGTTCACTGTCAGGGCATCCTCACTGGTATCGCTTTCCAGCTGCTGGAAAGCTGCAGATTAAAGGAGCCATCCAGGCTTAAACAATATGGCCGCTTTCTTCCAGAAACTGCGCCTCTCTTGTTTGGGTGTGGTATTGCAACCTGGAGAATGAAATTAAATTGTAATACTACAGTCAACCAGCTGAAGAAGGCGAGAGGGGGCTTGGAAGCCTTTGGGCTAAGGTGGGAGTACCCATTTGTGACTAAAATAGGTTCCTTAAAGGGGTTGTCCAGGATTAGTAAAACATTGCTGCTTTCTTTCAAAAACAGCGCCATGCCTGTTCTCAGGTTGTGTGTGGTATTACAGCTCCGTACCGTTCACTTTAATGATACTGAGCTGCAGTACCACAAACAAACAAGTGTAGCGCTGTTTCTATTAGAAAGTAGACATGGTTTTTCTAATCCTGAACCCCTTTAAGAAGTGAACGCTAAGCTCTGATTGGTTGCTAAGGGCAACAGAGTCAGGTTTGCGGTTCAGTTCTGTGTAGGCCCAGTTGTCTGACAGTGATACTGGCTTTGTTGCCCTTGGCAACCAATCGGAGCTCTGCTTTCATTTTACCAGAGCAGTTTGAAAAAGTGAAAGCTGGGCTGTGATTGGTTGCTAAGGACAACTAAGTCAGGTTTACTGTGTATTCAGCTCTGTTTAGGCCCAGTTGACAGGGAGCCTGGCTTTGTTGCCCTTGGCAACCAATAAGAGCTCTGCTTTCATTTTACCACAGACGTTTGACAAAGTGAAAGCTGAGCTGTGATTGGTTGCTATGGGCAACAAGGACTGATTTTCCTTTGGTTTTCCTAAATGAAAATATGCTTGTTTCCCTTAGCAACCAGTCAGGACTTTCATTTTGAATCCCATGGTTGGAAACTGAAAGCTGTGCTGTGATTGGTTGCTATGGGCAACCGCTTATCTTTTAGCGCCAGTTTGTGTGTAGTCCTGGAGGAACCCTTTAAGGAGTTAAAGGGGAGGGAAGGGGGGTGAACAAATCAAACATTAGACGCCAGTTGAAGCGTGAATATTAAGACTAATCTTCTAATCATCGGATCCGGAAAAAAAAAACCTGAATAATTTAGCGGCAGGGTAAACGTGTTAGCTTTTCTAAAGGCCTGACCTACTTTACGCAGTCAGAAATGTGAAATATTCAATTAAAGACGGAGCCGCGCGCCTCGTGCACGGATCTGGAGCGGACAGGGTTAATAGAATAGTCGCAGTTTATAAAACTGAGGAGAATTTACATCTTTCACTTCTTTTCTCGGTTACTTATTGTTTCAGGAGTCACGACCTGCGTTTTTTTTTTTTTTTTTTTTTTAATCGTTTTTTTAGTCAGAATTGCCTATAGCATGGAGGGTCGGGGTGGTCACCCGTGTGCTGTGGCATTTGTTGACAAGCTGTGGTCTTGTTGTAGATCCTGGTGTATACCAGTAATCTCCAGCCTGTTGCAAGACTACAACTCCCAGCATGCCCTGACCGCTGATGGATTATGTTCATTTTAGAATAGCGCCCCTCCTGTCCGCAAGTTGTATAGCTGCACTGAAGTCAATTGAGTTGAGCCATAATACCACACTCCATCTGCAGCCATGTTTTTATAATCCTGGACAACCCCTTTAAGTGGGTGCAGTGACAGGATATAGAGATCTATCGGAGAAAGCGATGTGGCAGCCAGTATAGCTGTTGTTATAGAGCCCATAGAGGGTTTCATCCAGCTTTTCTAGGCTCCTGAATAGACTGTCTCTACATATGTAGAAATATACCCAAGCACTGGCAAATTGTTTTCCCCGCATCTATAAAAATACATCCCAGCTCTTTCTTGTTGCAAGAGTGGGCAGATTTTGCCATTCAGTAGTCTGGGAAAGCTGTGTGACAGCCAAGATGGCAGCTCCCGCAGATACCGTTTTAGAGGTTTTCATCCTCCTTTTCTGGACTCCTGAACGGACCATGTGTTCCTCTATGTAATACATATATGAAATATACCCTAGCTCTTTTTATGATGTATGAATGGACTGACTTCCATTCAGTGGTCTGGGAAAGCTGAGTAACAGCCCATATGACTACTGTGACAGATCCCCTATTAGTTATCTTTCTACTTTTCTGGACTTCTGAGTAGACAATGGGTCTCTATTTGTAGAAATATTACCCTAGCTGCTGTTCTATAGGCTAATTTTTTTTTCCATTCAGGTGTCAGGGAAAGCTGGGTGACATCCAATATGGCTGCCGTGAGAGATCCCTTTTGGAGGTTTTCATTCTTCTGTTCTACACTCCTGAAACGACAACATGCCTATATATAAAATCCTTCCTATGTCTTTTTATGTTATATTATTAGGCTAACTTTTTCCAATCAGCAGTCTGGGAAAGCTGGGTAACTGACTAATCCCTTTTTAGTCGCCGTCCTTCTTTTCTATGTCTTTATATAGACAGATTTTTATTCCTTTCAGGGGTCCGGGAAAGCTGGGTTTTCACTACCCTTCATAGGCATTTCAGGAACAATAGATTCAGGGAACCTGGGTGACGGTCCGCTTGTGTCGGCCATATTGGTATTTTATTTCCCGGATCTCCTTACTGCGCACTTTTCCAGCGAGGATCTCATAAAGCTTTTACGGCCGCACATCCCCTAACAACGACCGGCGGCTGAAAATAGCCTCCGACTCCCTGGTTTTATTTTACTTTCACCATGAATTATTCATGCCGCGCTTTCCGCCGCCGGGATACTTCGCCTCAATCAGCCTCCTGCCCCGAAATCCTCGCAGTGTATTTTTTATTTCCCTCCCACAGGAGACATTGACCCTTTACTTGGCGCATCAGATTTTCGCAAAGTCCATAATCGCTACTTATTGTTCTCCGCCGAAGCCGTACGTAAATGTATGAATTATTTGCCGCGGCTATTTTAAGATGCTGACACGGTCGGCCAGGGCTTCTAAAATTACACCGCAGATAAGATTCCACCCCGGCAAGGTCACAATCCGCTGTTTGTTTGTTGCATTGGGGGAGATTGTGTCGCATTTTTCTCGCATTCCAATCGTGGTTGGGCCTGGGTGGCATATGATGAGCCGCCATATGTCGGGAATTTTCTAGGGGTCTGCGTGTGTGGGGAAGTTACAGAGATATAGATATATATAGATAGCTATGCATTACGTGTTATGTGAATAGAATTCCTGAATGTAAAGTAAAGACTGACACATAGACACAGCACTAGAAGGGGGGGGGGAAGCATTATGGGGACATAGAAAAGCACCTTTTTGTATTCTTTCCATCCAGTGAGGTTGCACATGTACACCACCTCTCCACCTTCCATTATTTGTCACGTTCTAGACCACCCTTTAAAGCGGGCCTTTAAGGGGCTTCCTCCTGCCCTGTGAGGAAAGTAGGATGTGATAGAGGAAGAGAAGCTGAGCTCTTTGATATATAGGTTTCTATGATTTGGTGCAGAATTTCTTAGTAATAACTGAGAAAACTTTGTTAGTGAGAGTTCTGTTGACTCCACCCACATAAGTGATTGATAGGTTTCCTCTTTGGAGGCGGGTTCAACAGGACTTTTACTCATTTCTCATCTTTTTTGCTAGAAATTTTGATCTAAATCATATTAAGTTATATATCCCCGAGCTCAGCTTTTCTTCCTCTATCTTATCCAGCCCTCAAATTAAATAAATCACCTGACACTTTAAGTGGTAAGAACGTACCGCCAATGTTTATGTAGCATCTTTAGTGTTTTACGCCACATGCTCCATGTCTGTCCTATTTGCCTGTTCATGTTGTGTCTCTCCATGTTACTAACATTGCTGTTTTGCCTTCCATTCAGGACGCTCATTGCTCTATTCACACGTCCATTTTTTTGTTCATTTAGTTTTATACCAATGGCTAGAAGCAGAACGACATGGCAGGAGCCAAGACGGTGAGAATAAAGCCGCAGGTAACCTAGGCTCCGCACCATAAGTCCTCTCTGCACTTCACCCACTTTCAATCCCCTCTCTCTACGAATCACGATTGTTCACTTATTTTGATCTGTCACTTCCTTCACCCCTCTTCGCCCCCCACCCCCAATCCTCCGAGGCCGCCTTACCGCAGCCATGACTCTGTCTTGTCAGGCGTAATTGCCACTTTTGTAGAAATGAGCTAAAGCATCTTGTAAACATTGCCGACCGTAGCGTTTCCAACATTTTAAAGGAATTTTCCATCTGGAAGAGAAGTGCAGTGAATCAGGTTTCCTGATTTGATCAAAACTGACAGAAGCTGGCCTTGTTATCCATAGCAACCAGTGAGAGCTCTGTTGCCCTTAGCAACCTGTGAGCGTGGCTTTCTTTAAACTGTGATGTAATTGGTTGCTATAGGCAACAAGGACAATGTCTTCGTGAACATTTTGATTCTTAAAGCCCTGTAGTCTCTACCTGACAACAAAATCTTGTTCTCCATGGCAACCAACCACTTGACGTTGATTACCAAAGCTGCTCTTAGATTGGTTGCTATGGGCAAAAAGACAACTTCCCTGTTTTGATGCCCATGGCCTACTAGGCTCTCATTTGTCAAATCTGTGTGGTTGCTATGGGCAACAAGGCCTTATGAGGTCAACCTTCATTTGATAAACTGCTCTAAGGTAATGAAAGCCGCTTTGTGATTGGTTGCTATTCCTTTGGATAGTTTTGGTAAATGAGAGCCTAACAGGCCATATTGCTCATAGTAGCCAATCACAGAGCAGCTTTCGTTTTTACCAAGCATAAAAGCTGACTTCTGATTGGACGCTATGGGCAGCAAGGCAGGTTGTCAGTATGGAAGCCCAATTTCTCTCATACAGTAGTCCGTACCCACAGTTATTGAGTTAGACCATCAACACTAAAGTTTTGGTATCTTTTGTGCCACCTATAATAGTCCCTTGATATCCGATCAGTAGGAGTCCCACTCCCAGGCATGTGACTCAGGAAAGCGTTGATTTCCAGAATCGGCGCCACACCTGACCGTAGGTGGTTTCTGTTATTGCAGTTCACAACCACTCAAAAGATTATTTTTTTTTTTTTTTAATTGTGTAAAAAAAATTTATTTTTCTAATCCTGGACATCCCCTTTAAGAGTATGTTATCACTTGCCAGTTTAATTTTCATTTTAATTTATATGTTATACCCTTAAATGGCATGTCTAGGATTTAAAAAAAAATAGTTTTCTTACATATATTTTTTTCCTTCACTATTTTTTTGTCCTTAGTAAGTAACTTTACTTACCAGCAGGTTGTTCCCTATCTGTGCCAATGGACAGGCTCCTCCTAATATGTGTCAAGATGTTTTGCTCAGTTGTCTCCCGTGGATTTTAATAAGACTTTCAGTAATCATTTTCCTCTTCCTCCTCCTCCTTGTCTCGTCTTTGGTGTTTGGTAGTCCGTTGATTTGGGCCGGTTCCGGTCTCCGTTCTTATGCTAGCCACACATGAAATGATATTCAGCATGGTGCAACGGCTTAAGTTGCCGTTCCATCAGCTCTGCCGTTTTTGCTGTGGGCGGAGTTTACACACTGTGGGTGGAGCTTAAAAGGAGAGTGCAAAGCTGAAGTGGGCCACATTTGTATACGTTGGGGGCAGCGTTGTCCTCCACTTCTCCCTGGCGATACTTTATAAGACTGCATGTTGGTCACTAACAGAGTCCCTTTCGGTGTGGCTATCATTACTAGTAATCTGATGGTGATGGTAGCTGGTGGTGGTGTATAGATGGTGTCAACTAAATGTCTGTTAGCCGTCATTTTGTTAGAATATTTACTCTGTAAAGAAAAGACTCCCATTGTGAACCGGAAACTATCAGCAAGCAGGGACATTTGAATACAAGTAGATCGGCCTGCTTGCTTATGGTATCCAGGTGGTAAACCAGATGTGTTAAGAGTGAATCGCACACTTTTTAGTACATTGGTGATGGTTATTGGGGTGTTAATATTTATTAGATGCTTTTTATATAAACAAAGGTCTATAGAAATTTAGTAGTTTGCGTAATTTTTAGGTATTGTTCTTTCATTGACTTTATTCCCTCATGTAGCGATGCTTTACAAATGACTCACGCTGATGGTTTGCGAATTAAAATACGTGACTTTATTGTGCTAAACAGCCCACACTTTCACAGCCTGGCTCTACATAAAAGATTAAGTAACACTTTGCCTTAATTTTTGCTCTCTTTTGAAGTTATTTCAGATCTTCTCCATTCAGATTGCAGAAGGTTTCAAAATTCTGCTGGTCGCCCTTGGTAACAGACAGCAGTTTGGCTAAGGCCGTAGTCAGACATGAGAAATGAAGGTGGTCAAAACATTACAGGAAAACCAGACTAACAGCAAGGCTGGTGTAAAAGCTAATGTGTATGGGGGTGTGCAAGTACATCACTTGGTTATCTCTGGCAGTCCTACAAACTTTGGCTAGAGTAGCACCTACTTGACCACCACTCTTACTAAATAGGGGCACTTGGGACTCCAGTTCTTATGAACGGTGGAGACTCTGAGGTCGGAACCTTGCGTGTCCGACCCTTATTGTAAATCCTGCGAATAGGTAATAAGTATAGGATAGGAATGGGATCTAAGCTCCCTCAGTGCCCTGCTTTGTGATTAAAGAAAGTAGCAGAATTCTGAATATTAATGTTAAGAAGAAAATATTATGTAACTCTGCCTAATTTTATAAGCAGAGTCTCCCTTTGAATTACGAATCATGGTCACCAGAATTAGTGTCCAGCCTTAACTGTGTGAATAGGATCTAAGCTCCCTTAGTGCCCTGGTTTAAAACAAAAAACAGCAGAATTTAGCTTCAATAAAAAATATATAGCTCCACCTAGTTTTAGAAGCAGAGTCTGCCTTTAATTCTACTGGCCAGGATATATGTATAGGCCTAACTGCGTGAATAGGATCTAAGCTCCTTCAATGCCCTGCTCCTTGGTTAAGGAAACCAGAAGTATTCTTAATTCAGATTTGAATAGAAAACATGATTTCATGTAACTCCACATAGTTTTACCAGCAGAGTTGGCAGCCAGGATATGTAATTACTTCACCCTCCATCTCTGCCGTCGCTCTCTCGCTGTTCTTTGATGGGAGATTTATTGGCGCACTTACGGTTTATTGACCATGTTACCATTCATGTAATGTGTAATATTGTGGCCGGCATCCAGCGGGTTTTTATGAATTAATAATGTGATCGGTGCTGAGAGGCAGGACACAGTATGGGGTGGGTTGGCTAGGGTATATTGACCCATTTTTTGTAGCTTTTTTTTATTTTATTTATATATATATATATATATATATATAATATCTTATGTTTTGTTTTTTTGTTTTTTTATTTTACGTTTTAAAATTTTTCTATTATATATTTTCTTATTTTTTATTTTATTTCATTCTTATATATTTACTTTATATTCTTAGGCTGGGTTCACACTACATTTCTTTTATTTATTTCTTTTCCCCGCGTCCATTATAAAAAAAACCCCACAAAATTGATCAAATCGCATAGTTTTTTTTAAAACTTACACTAAAATGTGGTTGACCATGTTTTTGTGAACGTTAAAAAAAGGATGCTTTTTTATTTTTTTTATTTTTTTCTCCATATGGATAACAAAATCAAACTGCGCAGCAGCTCCGCGTGTACGGACAGGCAGCTCTGGTCTGGCCGTGGAGACGTCTTATCAGATCATTATGGGAGTGGAGCCCATAGACTTCCGATGATATAGAGAATTCTATGGAACTCCCCTTTTTAAGTGTGATTATTTTAGCCTATCAAATCCCACTGTAGTCACATGGAGTCTGTAACGCTGACTCTTCACGCCTGGTCCTGCAGTGAGTCTGAGGTTGCACAATACTAATAAATGGAGCACTTTTTTGGACACATGGAAAGTTTTTGTTTTTGTAGCTTTTGGCTCGGTCCACCCCCTTCCTCGCCCTGTTCTGTACTTTTATATGATTTGTCTTGTGATTTAGGTGAAAACTTTGACCAGAGTCCTGTGAGAAGGACCTTCAAGTCTAAAGTCCTCGCCCACTACCCCCAGAACGTGGAGTGGAATCCCTTCGATCAAGATGCCGTCAATATGGTAAGACCCAAGTGATGGCCGACCGGATCTTGGTGGTCAGAAATCCGCCCTTACTGTGTGTACGTAAAGCCTGTATGTGCTAAGCTCTGGGCAGTTTCTCTTGATCGCCTACAGCGAGATGGGGAACCATCGGCCCTCTAGCTGTCGCAAAACTACAATTCCCATCATGCCTGGACAGCCAAATCTAAAGCTTTGGCTGTCCAGGCATGATGGGAATTGTAGTTTTGCAACAGCCAGAGGGCCGATGGTTCCCCATCCTTGGCCTACAGAGTAAGGCTAGGGCTACACGACACGTCACAGTCAAGTGACTAGGAACCAGTGTGTTGTGCAAGTCAATCGGTCAAAAAAGTAAACAGGGCTGTGTTGTGACCCATATGTGATCGCGACCTTGCAGTCCAAAAAAAATCCATCCTGAATAAGACATGCCCCCATGAGTGATGGAGTTAGGTGACCAGGCAATGTTACACGATGGTTCCTGGCCGTGTGACTGTAAATCACTATGTAGCCCAGCTCACCAAATAGTGGATGACAACCATTAGTATGTTCATACGGGTTTGTCCCCTATATCAGCAGAGCAGGCCGTCTGGGGAGGATGGATACTCTGGGGGTGGTAGTCCCACCCCCAGTGCACCCAAATGTCGAATTAGCATACGGTTAAGACTCCTTAAAGCACCAAAACAATGAAGGAAAAAAACTTGCCGACATCCTCTGTGCGGTGTGGGGATATGAGCAGATTAGGTTCTTCTCTTTAAAGAGGTATTACCATTTCATAATGTTGGCATTACCATTTCATAATGTTGGCATAATCCTTATGATGTGTCGTGAAGGTCTGACCTTCAAGACAAGAAAGTCTGGGCTTTTTCTAATCCTGGATAATCCCTTTTAATATCCTTAGCTAGTGTCCAGGAGGCGGGTTCATTCTTAGCTAGTGTCCAGCAGGCGGGTTCATTCTTAGCTAGTGTCCAGGAGGCGGGTTCATTCTTAGCTAGTGTCCAGGAGGCGGGTTCATTCTTAGCTAGTGTCCAGGAGGCGGGTTCATTCTTAGCTAGTGTCCAGCAAGCTGGTTCATTCTTAGCTAGTGTCCAGCAAGCTGGTTCATTCTTAGCTAGTGTCCAGCAAGCTGGTTCATTCCAAGCTAGTGTCCAGGAGGCGGGTTCATTCTTAGCTAGTGTCCAGGAAGCTGGTTCATTCCAAGCTAGTGTCCAGGAGGCGGGTTCATTCCAGGCTAGTGTCCAGGAGGCGGGTTCATTCCAGGCTAGTGTCCAGGAGGCGGGTTCATTCCAGGCTAGTGTCCAGGAGGCGGGTTCATTCCAAGCTAGTGTCCAGGAGGCGGGTTCATTCTTAGCTAGTGTCCAGGAAGCTGGTTCATTCCAAGCTAGTGTCCAGGAGGCGGGTTCATTCCAGGCTAGTGTCCAGGAGGCGGGTTCATTCCAGGCTAGTGTCCAGGAGGCGGGTTCATTCCAGGCTAGTGTCCAGGAGGCGGGTTCATTCCAAGCTAGTGTCCAGGAGGCGGGTTCATCCGTAGCTAGTGTCCAGGAGGCGGGTTCATCTCCTTAGGTGCCCAGAGCTTTTGTAGAGAGCCGTTTCCCAGCCCCTCCTCTTAGTTCGGATTGACAGCTCCAGTAGTCTCCTGATTTGGGCAGAAGCTGATAAAAGGGGGCGGGGAAAACCGAGTTCAAATAGCTTCATGCACCTAACTGTTAGAACCCGCCTCCAGGGCACTTCTGTATAAATCTGTCAGCAGCTTTATTGGCTCGGTACTGCTGACAGATCTGTATGCAGAGCGCTGGGTGACATCCGCTGCCATGGTCACCCGGACACCATAATAACCGAGACCCCCGCAGCCCCGAATACTCCCGATTCCTCAGAATAAGAATACATTTTTCCTTTTCAGTCCTTGTAGAATCTGTAGATTTGTCACCTTCAGTTCCCAGGTGTTAAAGTCGTTGGCAGGCGCCGGCTGCAATAGTCTCAATTATCGCTCGGATTTCAACAGCGCTAATTACACCTCGTAACGTCCCTAAGATTCCACCAAACGCGGGCAGAGAAGCCGCAGAACTAATCTCCTTAATGTATTCGCCTTCTGATGACTTGTTTTACCTCCGGGTAATGATGTTACGGGGGGGAGGGGGGATCCAATTGCAAACATTGCGCGGAGATCATTGCTTCTCTCCGGAGAGTCGGAATTAGATGTATAATACTAATTATAAGGGGCGCGATGCTCTGCAGATCCTCACAGGCCGTCTCTTCTTGTATCCCGCAGCTCTGCATGCCCAAAGGCCTCTCGTTCAGGACGCAGGCCGACAACCGGGACCCCCAGTTCCACTCGTTCATCATCACCCGGGAGGACGGCTCCAGGACCTACGGCTTTGTCCTGACGTTCTTCGAGGAGGTGACCAGCAAGCAGATATGCACGGCCATGCAGACTCTCTACCAGATGCACAACGCCGAGCAGTGCAACAGCGTCTACGCCTCCTCCTCGTGCAGCATGGACTCCTTAGCCAGCAGTGTGGACGACGGCGACGCCACCTCCCTGGCCAAACTCCAGCGCTACAACTCGTACGACATCAACAGGGACACGTTATACGTATCCAAGAGTATCTGCCTCATCACCCCGCTCCCGTTCATGCAGTCCTGCAAGAAGTTCCTGACGCAGCTCTATAGAGCCGTGACTGCCCCCCAGCCCCCGCCGTTACCGCTGGAAAGTTACATCCATAATATACTGTATGAAGTGCCGCTACCCCCGCCGGGGAGGTCGCTGAAGTTTTACGGGGTGTACGAGCCGATTGTGTGTCAGAGGCCGGGACCCAATGAACTGCCCCTGTCTGACTACCCCATGAGGGAGGCCTTCGAGTTACTGGGACTGGAGAACCTGGTCCAGCTCTTCACATGTGTGTTACTGGAGATGCAGATCCTGCTGTACTCGCAAGGTGAGGCGTCCGCCACGGGGGGCCGTCCTATATATGTATTATAATCTGTCCTATGGATAAGGGAGGGAGTGGCGGGCTTGTGCTTGTACTCTGCAGCCGAACAGAGCGTGCAGAGCTGCAGTGTGAAGTGTGTTTAGAATATATTATACATACATCAGCTGCTGCAGAACCTCATACTACACCTCAGCTGCTGCAGAACCTCATACTACACCTCAGCTGCTGCAGAACCTCCTACTACACCTCAGCTGCTGCAGAACCTCATACTACACCTCAGCTGCTGCAGAACCTCATACTACACATCAGCTGCTGCAGAACCTCATACTACACATCAGCTGCTGCAGAACCTCATACTACACCTCAGCTGCTGCTGCAGAACCTCATACTACACCTCAGCTGCTGCTGCAGAACCTCATAATACACCTCAGCTGCCGCAGAACCTCATACTACACCTCAGCTGCTGCAGAACCTCATACTACACCTCAGCTGCCGCAGAACCTTTATAATACACCTCAGCTGCTACACAACCTCATAATACACCTCGGCTGCTGCAGAACATCATAATACACCTCAGCTGCTGCAGAACCTCATACTACACCTCAGCTGCTGCAGAACCTCATACTACACCTCAGCTGCTGCAGAACCTCATACTACACCTCAGCTGCCGCAGAACCTCATACTACACCTCAGCTGCTGCAGAACCTCATACTACACCTCAGCTGCTGCAGAACCTCATAATACACCTCAGCTGCCGCAGAACCTCATACTACACCTCAGCTGCTGCAGAACCTCATACTACACCTCAGCTGCTGCAGAACCTCATACTACACATCAGCTGCTGCAGAACCTCCTACTACACATCAGCTGCTGCAGAACCTCCTACTACACATCAGCTGCTGCAGAACCTCATACTACACATCAGCTGCTGCAGAACCTCATACTACACCTCAGCTGCTGCAGAACCTCCTACTACACCTCAGCTGCTGCAGAACCTCCTACTACACCTCAGCTGCCGCAGAACCTCATAATCTGTACCTCAGCTGCTGCAGAACCTCATAATCTGTACCTCAGCTGCCGCAGAACCTCATAATACACCTCAGCTGCCGCAGAACCTCATAATCTGTACCTCAGCTGCAGAACCTCATAATACACGGCTGCTGCAGAACCTCATACTACACCTCAGCTGCCGCAGAACCTCATAATCTGTACCTCAGCTGCTGCAGAACCTCATAATACACGGCTGCTGCAGAACCTCATACTACTCCTCATCTTTTGAATGCTGGGAGTTGTATTCTCTCACCAGTGTGCAGTAAGCGGATGACTTATGTCTTATTCATGCAGGACGACATTACGGAGGCCTAAGCCGCGGCTCAGTAAGGAATCTGGGCCACGCTGTTCCATCGTTCAGCAGAGTTAGAGCTTAACCTCTTCTGTCTGACACACCGGCTCGCACTGTGGTGACACTACAACTCCCAGAATGCTCTAACCGCACTATAACAGTGCTGCTTAAAGGGGTTATCCAGCGCTACAAAAACATGGCCACTTTCTTCCAGAGACAGCACCGCTCTTGTCTCCAGGTCAGGTGCGGTTTGCAATTAAGCTCCATTCACTTTAATTGAACTGAGTTAGGGTGCGTTTACACAGAAAGATTTATCTGACAGATTTTGGAAGCCAAAGCCAGGAATGGATTTGAAGAGGATAGATCCCAGTCTTTCCTTAATAACCTGATCCCTGTTTATAGTCTGTTCCTGGTTTTGGCTTCAAAGATCTGTCTGATAAATCTGTCTGTGTGAACGCACCATTAGAAAAAACCCGCAGCCAAGCTGGAGACAAGAGCGGTGCTGTCTCTGGAAGAAAGTGGCCATGTTTTTGTAGCGCTGGATAACCCCTACACCTCTTGAGTAAGGAAATAAAAGCACAAAAAGTTTTAAACCTTGTGTCTATTTAAAGTTTTTTTTTGCCAGTATTTAAAGGGATCTCTGTAGGATGTAGTTTGACTTTATATTCATTGGCGGGGGTCCGACCTCCGGGGCCTCTGCTGATTTGGGATAAAGATGAGGAAAAAGTTTTGTGTCCTCTTCAGTGTTTTTTTTCCTGCACAACATTGGACCATGATACAATACCCCACATGGCCTCCAAACAGAAGTGGCGCTATTTCATTAAGGAAGCCGCCATGTTTTTTTTTTTTTTTTTTTTTTTTTTTTTTATCCGCCTTAAAGGGGGTTATCAGGGATTAGTAAAATATGGTTACTTTCTACCAAAAGCAACGCCACCCCTGCTCTGAGGTTGTGTGTGGTATTACAACTCCATTCACTAACTCCATGTTACTTAGCTGCAATACCGCACCCAACCTGAGGAGGAGAGTGGTGCTGTTTCTGTATATGTTACATAGCCGCTTGGCGCTGTGTGAATCCCCACGGCCGTGCCTCATCTGCTTCCTTCACCCGCCATGATCTATATACATGACAGCTCCTCCGTAATCCCAGATGTCTATCCGCGGTGAGCAGACAGCCGCCGCCATAACTCATCGCTGTCGGTGTCTTTTCTTCAGTTTAACCCCTTGTGTTCCCTTCCAGATTACCAGCGGCTGATGACGGTGGCGGAGGGGATAACCTCGCTCCTCTTCCCCTTCCAGTGGCAGCACGTCTACGTCCCCATCCTGCCGGCCTCCCTGCACCACTTCCTGGACGCCCCGGTGCCGTACCTGATGGGCCTGCAGTCCAAAGAGGGCACCGACCGCTCCAAGCTGGAGCTGCCGCAGGAGGTGAGCGCTTCCTACACACTCACACCACACCTGGCAATGGCAGACATTCCTGGTTATATGGCATCTGATGGCCGTGGTCATATTGCTTCATAGCCATGCAGGAGTCTGGGAAAGCTGGGTGACAGCTTCCTTTATCTTGTGACCTGTCCTGATCTCTGCCTAAGGAGAAGGAAATGATTGACAAAGCGAAATCTTGCTGAGTAACGGTCAGGTGACGGCGGCGTCCTAAGCCTTCGTGGTGACCTCTCCCCTACATGTCCTGTGGACGTTGAACCTGGGATATAAAGCATATACCGATACAATGGGGGAGACTCTTAAAGGGGTAGTTCAGCAAAAATGTTTTACTTTCAAATCAGCTGGTGTCAGAAAATTATATAGATTTGTAATTTGCTTCTATGAAAAAAAAAAAAATCTCCTGTCTTCCAGTACTTATCAGCTGCTTTATGTCCTGCAGGAAGTGGTGTATTCTTTCCAGTCTGACACAGTGCTCTCTGCTGCCACCTCTGTCCATGTCAGGAACTGTCCAGAGCGGTAGCAAGTCCCCATAGAAAACCATGATTGCCGAGCATGATGGGAGTTGTAGTTGTAGAGTCACAGACTGATGAACACTTCACTATAACACACTTGTCTATATGCAGCAGGTGAGAGTCAATGACTACAGTCTGATGGCTACTTTCTTTCAAATACAGCGCCCCTCTTATCCACAGGTCGTGTGCGGTATTGCAGCTCAGTCACATTCAGGTCATTGGAGCTGAGCTGCAATACCAGATACAGCCTCCCCCCCCCCCCCCCCCCCCCCCCCCCCCCCCCCCCCCCCCCCCCCCTCGGTCCTCAGTGCTGTAGGTGGCAGCATCTTCTCCTCAGTCAGTCCTATGTGGGCACCGGCAGCAGTGAGTCACGCCGCTGCTGGGATGATGCCGTATACTGTATGCAGATTATGTAAGAGGAGACATTGGTATTCTGGTGGGATTCAGCCTGAACGGCTGCCATCTCCGCTCCCTGCCAGCTCCGCTCCTTGTTCCTCGCAGGAAGTGGGTTTTAAAGGGACAGGAAGATGATTTGTTCATAGACTGCTCTCCTGACCTGACATAGGTCTATTCACTGACAGCAAGCTATCCCCTACCCATACAACTATCACAGGGGTCGGGAACCTTGGCTTCCCAGGTAGTGCAAAACTACAACTCCCATCATGTCAGCATTTCCTACCCCTGCACTAGCTGATCTGTGGGGGGGGGGGGGGGATTCACACTCTCGATTTTTTTTTTTTTTTTTTTTTTTTTTTTTTTTTTTTTTTTTCTTCTTCGATTGACATCTGTTCTCTAATTTCATGGGGCATACCATTCGATATCCCTTCTTATACTCTGCGGACCCCAATGTCATGCTATACGAACTCCTTAAAGGGGTATTTCATGACAAAGGTGCCTCAATGATCCAGAGGCGGGAGGAATGGGGGTCCTATTTACCCCTTTTCTCTCATGAATAGCTATCTCATGAAGGCAGCCCTTGTCCATATGCCTTAAAGGGGAACTCTGACAATCCCCCCCCCCTTTCAAATCAACTGGTGTTAGAAGTAAATTACAAATCTGTATGACTTTCTATTTATAAATCTCCAGTCTTCCCATACTATATCCTGCAGGCAGTAGTGTATTCTTTCCAGTCTGACACCGTGCTCTCTGCTGCCATCTCTGTCCATGTCAGGAACTGTCCAGACCGGTAGCAAATCCCCGTAGAAAATCTCTCCTGCTCTGGAAAGTCCCTGACATGGACAGAGGTGGCAGCAGAGAGCATTGGAAAGAATACACCACTTCCTGCAGGACATACAGCAGCTGATAAGTACTGGAAGACGGGAGATTTTTAAATAGAAGTAAATTACAAATCTGTGTAACTTTCTGACACCAGTTGATTTGGAGGTGGGGGGTGGGGGGATCGGGAATTCTCTATAGCAGTGCTTCTCAATTCCAGTCCTCAGGCCTCCCCAACAGGTCATGTTTTGAGGATTTCCCATACAAAGAACCCCTGTGATAATACCTGATGGACTGAGTATAATTATATCACCTGTGATAATACTAAGGACTTCCAAAACATGACCTGTTGGTGAGGACTGAGAATTGAGAAGCGCTGCTCTAGAGTTCCCCTTTAATGGGACATCAAGGGGCTTCTACTTCAAAGCCTCCTGTGAGCCAGAATAGAGAGTTTCTTTGGGTTACAAGGAGAGGGCCCTGTAACCAGCTGCATGGTGTGACCCCCGTCTGAGACCCCTTAGCTCATCCGGCTGATATCGGGTATGGCTGCTGTTGACGGATCCTGCCAGTGCCTGCTGTCTCCTGGCTTTCCATGTCCTCCTGGCTCCTGAGATGCCTCTGTGTCTGTAGCCGCCCATTGATTTTATGAGCAGCATGCCGGCCATGTGTCAGCACTGATGGTGGTCTCTGTGTCTGGACCCCCCCCCCTCTCGCTGTGACTCTTATGATTCACTCATCTTTAAAGTGGATTCTGGGAAAGCAGAGGATGAGCCTCCATTATCTCGTCTCACAATATAGGTCAAAGGTCAGCGTCGCATCACAGAGCTAAATATAGCCGGCCGTCCATTAGCCCCCAGCTGCTTCCTATGGCGCCCTCTACAGGCACAGTGCAGGATATTACTCCCATCCCCGAGCGTGTCACCAGCGCCATACTGGGACCAGATGCTGGATGCATTATTGATGCTGGGAGCAGATGGGGGACTGGTGACAATGCGGCCGCTCCCGTCATAGCCAGGGTTCGGTTACCGTGCGGCAGAGCCGAGCGTGCGCAGCATGGCGGACACATGGTGTTAAACTGTACTCACATTCTAATATACCTGGTGATTCCGGATGATGTGATGGAGAACGCTCTGTACACAGTTATACAATGCTCTGTGAGCTAAACTCATCAGTTTGCTACCATGTACCAATGTTCCCACTGAGAACAGGAATATGTACAGTGTATATGTCTGGCGTCCTGACTGTTCAGCACACAGAGCATTGTCCAAATCTGACTTGTGTACAGTGTATCAGTCCGGAATCCAGGCTGTTTAGCTCTTTGAGCATTGTCTAGGCTGGATACATTTTACATAGCCAGTCTTGCTCTCACTGGCTGGAGTCCACAGATGTTTTGCTCACAGAGCGTTGCCTAGATTCATTGTATACAGTTGTATTCTTTACTTGGTTCAGGGCAGGACTATGTATGTACAATGTACTAATGTGCAGTTCAGGCTGTTTAGCTCGTAGAGTATTGTCTAGATTATGTACAATTATGTGCAGTGTATGTGTCTGGAGTCCTGGTTGTTGAGCTCACAGAGCATTGTCCTGAAGTGGAAACGTATCCGATTCAGACACACGTATGTGGATCAGTCTGGAATTTGGGATGTTTAGCACACAGAGCATTGTCCTGAATTCAGACACACGTATGTGGATCAGTCTGGAATTTGGGATGTTTAGCACACAGAGCATTGTCCTGAATTCAGACACACGTATGTGGATCAGTCTGGAATTTGGGATGTTTAGCACACAGAGCATTGTCCTGAATTCAGACACGCGTATGTGGATCAGTCTGGAATTTGGGATGTTTAGCACACAGAGCATTGTCCTGCTCTTAGCTGAGGGGCAGTTACAGTTGTATTAGGGTCATATTATGCCGAGCGATTTTTAACGACTAACGATAAACAAGATTGTTTATCGTTAACCTGAAATCGCTCAGCATATTACACAGGACGACGGTCGTTACCATCGTTATTATGATCGTTTTATTCCTTCTGATCCCAGCAAAACAATGAACAATGCTCAATTACACTGAGCGATTAGCGAACAGATTCAGAATTACAGCGAACGATTAACGATAATTTTAGGTTCAGATCTAAATCAACGACATACGAACGATTTTTGTTGATCATTGCTTGCAATTACGCAGAACGACTATCGTTTAAATTCGAACAATATAACTATTTTTTTGCACGATAATCATCCCTTAGTCTGGAGTCCAGGCTGTCTAGCTCACAGAGCATTGTCTAGACTTGATACGATTGTCTCGCCTTCTTGGCTTAGGCCAGGACTGGCTATGTACAACGTTCTATCGGTAATGTGGAGTTCAAGCTGTTAAGCTTACAGAGCATTGTATAGACTGTATACAGGTGTATCTATTGAGGACAGGACTGGCTATGGGCAGTGTATCAGTCTGGTGAGCTCTCAGAGCATTGTCTACAGCGGGACTAGCTTGCCAGACGTGCCCACGGGCTGGGTCTGGTATTGCACCTTTATTAGGACCGAGCTGCAATGCCGCAGACAGCCTGTGGTCAAGCGTGGCGCTGTTTAGAGGAACGCTGATGTTCTGTTCTTGTACAACCCTTTTAAAGGGATTGTCCAGCGAAAATCTTTTTCTTTCAAATCAACTGGTGTTAGAAAGTTATATAGATTTGTAATTTACTTCTATAAAAAAAAAAGTCTTCCCATACTTATCAGCTGCTGTATGTCCTGCAGGAAATGTTTTATTTTCATTTACACACAGTGCTCTCTGCTGACATCTCTGGCCAAGACAGGAACTCTCTCGGTTTTCTATGAAAGTTCCTGTCTCGGCCAGAGATGTCAGCAGAGAGCGCTGTCAGACTGAAAATGAAACACCATTCCCTGCAGGACATACAGCAGCTGAAAGGTATGGGAAGACGTGAGATTTTTTTTTTTAGAAGTAAACTATAAATCTATATAACTTTCTGATATCAGTTGATTTGAAAGAAAAAAGATTTTCGCTGGACAACCCCTTTAAGATAATGTTTTCCCCAGATCACGGAAGCTGAGATCTAGGCTGCTGTAGGCAGGATCTAGCACAGAGACTGTATACAGTGCAGATAGTCATGGTTGTCACCCTCTCCTCGCAGGCTAACCTCTGCTTCGTGGACATCGACAACCACTTCATTGAGCTCCCCGAGGAGTTCCCCCAGTTCCCGAACAAGCTGGAATTCATCCAGGAGATCTCTGAGGTTCTGCTGAACTATGGGATCCCCCCCGAGGGGAACCTACACTGCAGCGAGAGCGCCACCAAGCTGAAGAGCCTGATGCTGGACGAGCTGGTCAACGACAAGAAGAACGGCAACCTGTCCGGCCCCAACATCAACATGTACGAGCTGCTGAAGGGCAACGAGACCATGGCCCGGCTGGAGGCCCTGACCAAGAGGACCGGCATCAAGATGGCCAAGATCAGCATCAGCATGCCCCTGAGCCAGGCCGAGGACGCCCACAAGCTCCAGTGCACCGACGGCGAGCTGAGGGACTACAAGCTCAACGTGCAGATCCGGGAGGTGTTCGCCAATCGCTTCACGCAGATGTTCAACGACTACGAGGCCTTCGTCATCCAAGCCGCACACGATATGGAGTCCTGGCTGACCAACCGCGAGCAGATGCAGAACTTCGACAAGGTGAGGGCTATAGTCGCTTTTATGGTGCTCCAGGGCGGCATTCATAATACTGCTGGTTGTCATTGGAAACGGTCAAACTATAGTGGGGATGTAACTCAGGATCAGTAATGTATACACACAGTGACCGCACCAGCAGAATAGTGAGTGCTGCTCTGGGGTATAATACATGATGTAACTCAGGATCAGTAATGTAATGTATGTACACAGTGACCTCACCAGCAGAATAGTGAGTGCAGCTCTGGAGTATAATACAGGATGTAACTCAGGATCAGTACAGGATCAGTAATGTAATGTATGTACACAGTGACCCCAGCAGCAGAATAGTGAGTGCAGCTCCGGAGGATAATACAGGATGTAACTCAGGATCAGTAATGTATGTACACAGTGACCCCACCAACAGAATAGTGAGCGCTGCTCTGATGCATCAGTAATGTATGTACACAGTGACCCCACCAACAGAATAGTGAGTGCAGCTCTGGAGTATAATGCAGGATGTAACTCAGGATCAGTAATGTAATGTATGTACACAGTGACCCCAGCAGCAGAATAGTGAGTGCAGCTCTGGAGTATAATGCAGGATGTAACTCAGGATCAGTAATGTAATGTATGTACACAGTGACCCCAGCAGCAGAATAGTGAGTGCAGCTCTGGATTATAATACAGGATGTAACTCAGGATCAGTAATGTATGTACACAGTGACCCCACCAGCAGAATAGTGAGTGCAGCTCTGGAGTATAATACAGGATGTAACTCAGGATCAGTATTGTATATACACAGTGACCCCACCAGCAGAATAGTGAGTGCAGCTCTGGAGTATAATACAGGATGTAACTCAGGATCAGTTATGTATGTACACAGTGACCCCACCAGCAGAATAGTGAGTGCAGCTCTGGAGTATAATACAGGATGTAACTCTGTAATACACATCTATGAATGATCATAATCCCTGTCCATCTCCTCTAGGCCTCGTTCCTGTCCGATCAGCCGGAGCCGTACCTCCCCTTCCTCTCCCGGTTTATAGAGACACAGATGTTCGCCACGTTTATCGACAATAAGATCATGTCTCTGTGGGAGGAGAAGGATCCGTTGCTGCGAGTGTTTGATTCACGTATAGAGAAGATCCGACTTTACAATGTGCGGGCGCCGGCTATTCGCACCTCCACCTACCAGTCGTGCACCACCTTGAAGGAAGCCGGTACGTGACCACAAACCTGCGCTGGTGACCAGAACATATGGGCTGTACACGTATACATTGCACAATACAGATCTAGAATTGCTGCCTTACCTGTGTCGGTCTTAAAGTGTCACTGTCGTTTTTTTTGTTTTTTTTTTGTTTTTGTAGAAATCAATAGTACTGGAGATTTTAAGAAACTTTGTAATTGGGTTTATTAGGCAAATCTGCCATTATCTGCATTCAGAAAGCCTTTCCCCAGGTCCCCCCCCTCTTCTCTCTCAATCACTGCTCATTATCAGGAAATCTCAACTCTTTTACATCAGTCGGGCTCTGTGTAACCTATGGAGAGGGGAGGGGGGTGGAGGGAGATTAGTTGCCAGCAGAGAACAAAGGATTACACAGCGGGACCTGTGTGAAAGCCCGTATTCAGAGGTCAGTGCTGACTTCAGAGGAGAGAGCCCAGTGATGTAGCTGTAAATTAACTCTTTGTTGTCCTGTGTTGGTGCCTCATCTCCCTCCTCCCCTCCTCTCTCCATAAGAGAACCATAAAGACAGGGAGGGGAGCTTCACACTGCTTTGTCATGATAAAAATGCATTTTTCGGCTAATAAACTCAATTACAAAGTTTCTTAAAATCGCCAGTACTATTGATTTCTTATATATAAAAAAAAAAAAAAAAAAAAAAATTAAATGACAGTGACACTTTAACTGTAGCTCTAGAATTCTATTCATAAACCAGGAAGCTCAGGATGGGTAAGGCAGCAATCTTACATGGGTTTTGTCCTTTATCATAAAGCTGTTTGTCAGAGCATCCGCTACATTACTCCTCACGCTCCAGTGGAAATCGGGATAAGTGCGGGATCCGCGGCCCTTCACACACAGCAGATTGGCTCCGTAAGCAGCTTGGACAAGTTGACACATTGACTTGCAGTGAAGCGTTCGTCGGCTTGGAATCCTCTGTAGCTGGAGGGGCCGCATACTATCGCCCTAGCTGTTAGGGAGGAGACGCTCCTTGTTTATGCAACAACTTGTTTGTCAGCTGTCGCTTGGCTGGCGGCTACGCTCTTGCCCTTTAACGCTACGCGTAATGCTTACCTTTAGGTTGCTTGGCTCTCCAGAGATTGGCTGCCGCTGACATTGAAGCCCCAAAGCCACATGTTTTGTGCTCAGAGGAAAACCAGACTGGTCGTAAATGTGTTTTTTTTTATTTTATTTTTTTTTAATTTTATTATTTTTGTTTACTTTTTATTCTCCCATACACAGATATTAACATCACGCTTCCCTTGCTTGGTTTCTTTCCACGTCACTGCGTTGCATAAGCTTCACACAGACGTCTAATAACACAGAAAGTGCACTGTACATGGTGTAAAGCAAAGCTTCACCTGCTCGGCAGTCTGTTTATATAGAGAGTCTCTTCATAGTACATTATAAATGTGAAAACAGTTTTCTGATATCTGTCATCTTGGCTGAGATATGATCGTTTGAAGTTTCAGGCCCGAAGCCTGAGGCTGCACTACTGAGACATTTTGAGGACATCGTATCTTTTATTCCTGCCAAGTGATGCAATAGATACAATGCTACCAGTAGAGATAATGAGGATCACATGACCTCTGTGGACCTGACACATCATGAGAGCACATGTTGTCATAAGAATTTCAGTAGTGCAGCCTCTGGCTTTGGGCCTATAACTTCAATCAGTCATATCTCTGTATAGGAGAAAGATATCAGGAAGCTGTTTTTAAATTTTTGAAATACAACGAATGGCCTGTATCGTTGATATGTTTTTGATAGTTTCCTACTATAACTATTGCTGCTGTTAGAGGGGCTTTTCAGTCAGTGTTATATTTGACACCCCTGATATCACTATGTGGCGGCGCTTCTTCATTGTCTAGATTGTTGACTCGCTTTTCTATTGTTCAAGCTCTGTCCATCGAGCAGCGTCTGACAAAGATGGATCACACGGCCATCCACCCTCACCTGCTGGACATGAAGATCGGACAGGGGAAGTACGAGCAGGGGTTCTTCCCTAAGCTGCAGTCGGATGTTCTGATGAATGGGCCGATCAACAACAAGTAAGAGCCTGTGCTGCGCAGCAGAGGATTTCACGGCTTAGAATTCCTACAATGCTTTCATGTCCGGATTAACCTGTTAAGTAAAAAAAAAAAACAACATATAAATATATAATGGCCCAATATTGTTGGTGAGCTTGTTACCACCTGCAGAGGGGGCAGCAGCCAGCGCTATAATAGTGCAGCTTACATACAAAATATCTGTTAATATACTGCCCCCTATGTACAAGAATATAACTACTATAATACTGCTCCTATATACAGGAATATAACTACTATAATACTGCTCCTATATACAAGAATATATAACTACTATAATACTGCTCCCTATATACAAGAATATAACTACTATAATACTGCCCCCTATGTACAAGAATATAACTACTATAATACTGCTCCTATATACAGGAATATAACTACTATAATACTGCCCCTATATACAGGAATATAACTACTATAATACTGCTCCTATATACAGGAATATAACTACTATAATACTGCTCCTATATAAAGGAATATAACTACTATAATACTGCTCCTATATAAAGGAATATAACTACTATAATACTGCTCCTATATACAGGAATAAAACTACTATAATACTGCTCCTATATACAGGAATATAACTACTATAATACTGCTCCCTATATACAGGAATATAATTACTATAATACTGCTCCTATATACAGGAATATAACTACTATAATACTGCCCCCTATATACAAGAATATAACTACTATAATACTGCTCCTATATACAGGAATAAAACTACTATAATACTGCTCCTATATACAAGAATATACTATAATACTGCCCCTATATACAGGGATATAACTACTATAATACTGCCCCTATATACAGGGATATAACTACTATAATACTGCTCCTATATACAGGAATATAACTACTATAATACTGCTCTATATACAGGAATATAACTACTATAATACTGCTCCTATATACAGGAATATAACTACTATAATACTGCCCCCTATATACAAGAATATAACTACTATAATACTGCTCCTATATACAGGAATAAAACTACTATAATACTGCTCCTATATACAAGAATATACTATAATACTGCCCCTATATACAGGGATATAACTACTATAATACTGCCCCTATATACAGGGATATAACTACTATAATACTGCTCCTATATACAGGAATATAACTACTATAATACTGCTCTATATACAGGAATATAACTACTATAATACTGCTCCTATATACAGGAATATAACTACTATAATACTGCTCCTATATACAGGAATATAACTACTATAATACTGCTCCTATATACAGGAATAAAACTACTATAATACTGCTCCTATATACAAGAATATACTATAATACTGCCCCTATATACAGGGATATAACTACTATAATACTGCCCCTATATACAGGGATATAACTACTATAATACTGCTCCTATATACAGGAATATAACTACTATAATACTGCTCTATATACAGGAATATAACTACTATAATACTGCTCCTATATACAGGAATATAACTACTATAATACTGCTCCTATATACAGGAATATAACTACTATAATACTGCTCCCTATATACAAGAATATAACTACTATAATACTGCCCCCTATGTACAAGAATATAACTACTATAATACTGCCCCTATATACAGGGATATAACTACTATAATACTGCTCCTATATATATAAGAATATAACTACTATAATACTGCCACCTTTGGGTGAGATTGCAGTACTACGCCCTGTAGATGAATGGGCTTCCCTGATATGAGATTACATACTCGGCAGGGCACTGATTAGTATTATGTTGCGGTGATGACTTGGCGGCACTTTATATGTAAATAAGCTTTACCATTATGAATATTAATGATCCCTGTAAAATTTGTGACCCCCGTATTCCTCGAAAATTGATGCTTTTTAATTTGTCGATCCCCTGCCGCTCTGTGCCTGCGGTGTGGTATAGCCGCCGTCTGGTGGTGATGATGCTGCCTGGCAGTGTATAATGGCTATATACCCAGCGCGGCCTCCCGTCATCCCCTCTCTTGTATCCACAGTCGCTGGGTCAGCCGGAACGCCACGGCGCAGCGCAGGAAGGATCGCCAGCGGCAGCACTCGGAGCACCTCGGGTTAGACAACGACTTGAGGGAGGTACGTAGCCGCGGCAGAGGGCCTGCCAACACTAGACGGAGCAGCAGATGGCAAACTGCTCCGCGCTCATTTATTTTCTGACATAATTGGTTCGCCCTCCCACATCCTGAATTAACCCTTTACCTTCCCCCAAAATGAAAGGGGGGAAAATCCTTGTTTGTATCCGACTCCAGGAAAGTTGGGTGCCGACCAATATGAAGGTATCCAAAGATTGATAGTTATTTAATGGGTGAACACGCACTTTATAACTGGGCCTTTTGGAAACTTAAAGGGGTACTCCTGCGTAATAAAAAAAAAAAAAAAAAAAAAAAAAAAAATTCCAGTACTTACCAGCTGCTGTATGTCCTGCAGGAAGTGGTGTATTCTCTCCAGTCTGACACAGGGCTCTCTGCTGCCACCTCTGTCCATGTCAGGAACTGTCCAGAGTAGGAGAGGTTTTCTATGGGGATTTGCTCCTGCTCTGGACAGAGGTGGCAGCAGAGAGCACTCTGTCAGACTGGAGAGAATACACCACTTCCTGCAGGACATACAGCAGCTGGTAAGTACTAGGAGATTTTTTTTAAAACAGAAGTAAATTACTAAACTATATAACTTTCTGAAACCAGTTGATTTGAAATGAAACAATTTTAGCTGGAGTTCCCCTTTTTAAAAAAATTAAGTTGAGTAATGGCGGCCATATTGTGTGCTACCCAACTTTCCCAGAAGCTGATCGGCCTCTGCTTACTGAGCTTTTTTGTGTGCTTTGTGGGGGAATTGCATGATCGGTCACTGCAGTGATTTGTGCAAGGTGTTGAGCTCTGCTATATCTGTGCACACTAACCTGCTTTATGGATCCTACTTTGTAGTGTTTAGTGGGGAATTACTTAATAATCCTGTGATCTACACGTCTGCCCCCTGCTGGCCGACACAGACAGAGTACAAAGGATTGTGTCTTCCTATATCTTTCCATATAATGTGGTAAGCGGCGCCCCTCTTCTCAGCAGGTTGCCTCTCGTATTGCATCTCAGATCAATAAAATAAATGAGGATGCAGTACCAGATATAACCTATGGACAGAAGGGGTGCTGTTCACACAAACACATGAAGTGCATATTGTAGGGCACAGGTATCAAATCATCAGCTGTTGAAAAACTACAATTCCCATGATGCCTGGACTGCCTTTTGGCAGTCCAGGCATCATGGGAATTGTAGTTTTGCAACAGCTGAAGTGTTGCAGGTTTCACGCTTTTTAGGGGTGAAATAATATGCCAGATTAAAGGAATTTTATTGTTTTGAAAATACTTGATCTGGATTTTCTTAAAGGGGTTATCTAGGATTAGAAAAACATGGCTGCTTTAGTCTAGAAACAGCGCCACTCTTGTGTTTACTTTGTGTGCAGTATTGCAGCTCCGTTCCATTGAAGTGAATGGAGATAAATTGTAATACCACACACAGCCTAAGGACAGGAGTGGCGCTGTTTTTCATAAGAAGATTGTTTTTTGTTTTTTTTTCTATCCCTTGATAACCATTTATAATATAAAGAATTATATACCAGATTAAAGGGGTTGTCCGGCGATAAAAAATTATTCACAGAATAACACACATTACAAAGTTATACAACTTTGTAATGTATGTTATGTCTGTGAATGGCCCCCTTCCCCGTGTTTCCCCCCACCCACGCTAGACCCGGAAGTGTGGTGCATTATACTCGCCGCATCTCGTGTCGTCCACGGTCTCCGATCGTCAGCAGTGACGTCTTCTTCGGGAGGCCGGCGGATCTTCCCGAGTGCCGGCAACCCTCTGCAGCGTCATCCGAAGCTCAGCCGCGATTGGCTGAGCATAACTGTGCTCAGCCAATCGCGGCTGAGCGGCTGATGACGCGGCCACGTCATCAGCTGCTCAGCCGCGATTGGCTGAGCACAGTTATGCTCAGCCAATCGCGGCTGAGGTTCGGATGACGCTGCAGAGGGCGGCCGGCACTCGGGAAGATCCGCCGGCCTCCCGAAGAAGACGTCACTGCTGAGAATCGGAGACCGTGGTCGGCACGTGACAGGTAATGTATAGCGCACCACACTTCCGGGTACACGGGTGGGGGTGGTGGGACACGGGGAAGGGGGCCATTCACAGACATAACATACATTACAAAGTTGTATAACTTTGTAATGTGTGTTATTCTGTGAATAATTTTTTATCGCCGGACAACCCCTTTAAAGGAATTTTACATATGATTTTAAAGGGGGTTATTAAGGATTTAAAAAAAAAACATAATCTTTCTTGCTTAAACAGCGCCACCCCTGTGCTCAGATTGTGTGTGGTATTACAATCTGGCCCCATTCACTTCAATGGAACTGAGCTGCAATACCCACACCCAAACTGAATAGAAGAGTGGCGCTGTTTCTAAATGAAAGCAGCCATGTTTTTCTAACTTAAAAAAAAAACTCGAAACTAGTCAAAACTTGAAAATTCCTGAGGATTTAGGAAAATTCCATTAATCTGTCAACTGATCTGTTTTATGCCGGATTAAAGGGATTTTCCAAAATACTTTTTTAAGTTTTAAAAATGCTTGTTCCGGATTTCCTTAAGGGGACGTTCACACTTACCGGATCCGCAGCTTATTTTCTGCTGCAGATCCGCAGCAGATTTCATTTAAATAACTGAACACAGCATCAAATCTGCTGCAGATCCTGTAGGTGTGAACACACCCTTAAAGGGGTAGTGACCAAAAAAAATTCTTTCAAATCAACTGCTGCCATGAAGTGCCAGAGATTTGTAATTTACTTATATTAAAAAATCTCAAGCCTTCCAGTACTTATCAGCTGCTGTATGCCCAACAGGAAGTTGTATTATTTCCAGTCTGGACAGCAGGAGAGGTTTTCTATGAGGATTTGCTCCTGTTTTGGACAGTTCCTGACAAGGACAGAGGAGGCAGCAGAGAGCACTGTGTCAGACAGGAATGAAAACACCACTTCCTGCTGGACACACAGCAGCTGATAAGTACTGGAAGACTTGAGATTTTTTAATAGAAGTGAATTACAAATCTCTGGCACTTTATGGCACCAGTTGATTTGAAAGAAAACATTTTTTGGTGGACTACCCCTTTAAGGAGTTTTTCCCGGAACAAGTATTTTCAAAACTTGAAAATTTCTTTTAATCAGCATAAAACAGATCGGATGCCAATTTAAAGGAATTTTCTCAAATCCTTATACTTGTCCATATTAGCCCTTACTAGCACGGAGGTCCGTAGCCTCTCTCTGACTTGTTTTCCCACCTGGGTGACAGCCGGGTCCCCCTCCCGGGACGTTAGAGCCATCTGCCCCTGCGTCTTAGCAGGAGAAGCCCCCTTTGTCTGGGGAGGTTGAGGTCACGGCTGTTGCAGTCTGGCGCCGGCTCCACATCCCCGGACGCCGATTGAATGATTAATGCGGCCCGTCCGTTCCCTATAACCAGCACATAATATCATTTGCTTCTCCTCGCTAATGAAATCATTGCCGAGCCGCGTGTTTAATGAGCTGAGGACGGTTTACGAGGCTCTTAAAGGCACGGTTCACTGTTTTATTACCTCATGCACACAAATAGAGGCCGCAGACTGCATGTGGACCGTACCATTTAGCTATAGAGCGGGGGAGGCTTATATCCTCCCGTGTAATCGTGGACGAGTGTCACACACCACCCAGCGGAGATTTTGTCATTGATCTGAGCGGATTGAGGGGGAGGGGGGGAGTTGTTTTCATCCCGACCAAGTCACTTAGGACCACATGCGAGGCAACAATGGCGTCCATTATCTCGGTCAGATGTGGGCATGCTTCAGATTCCTGCCTGGCCACATAATCCGTCCTCTCAGCTGGTGACATTTGTCTCCGCACTTCTCCCGCTTCCATTTCCTTCCTCTGAGGGGTTATTACAACACGATAGGGGAGATTTATCAAACATGTAGTAAAGTGAGACTGGCCCAGTTGCCCCTAGCAACCAATCAGATTTCACCTTTAATTTTCCAAAGAGTCTGTGAGGAATGAAAGGTGGAATCTGATTGGTTGCTAGGGGCAACTGAGCCAGTTTTACTTTACTCCATGTTTGATAAATCTCCCCCGATATGTATATAAAGAGCAGTTCCCTCTAAGAACATGGCCGCCATTACCGCTTTCCTACAATCCTGGAGTTTGTGGCGTTCAGGTGCTTGGGAAAGATGTGTGACGACTAATTTCACCATTGTTTAGCGCATGGCGTTCATCTGTTCTCGGGCAGACGTGTCTGGAATATAGAAACGGCTAAATCCTGCTTGATAGGAGATCAGCGAGGAAATTGCCGCCTGAGACAGTGTGACTCCGCGCGAGTAGCTTAGCGAAGTGTACGTGTCACCCGGCGCCGGCAGACAGGGCTCAGACTATTAACACCTTGAGGGGAGCGCCATAGTGACCTTCATTTCCTATGGCAGGGATAGGGAATTCTAAAGAGGGGATGCCATGTTCTTCTGAGAGTTTGCTATTAATTGGATATGAGCGATTACTTGGGGATATATACAGATTCCAATATGATCATTGCAGGGTGTAAGGTATTTAAATGGGGTTGTTTGCCAAATGTTTTGTTCCTTTCAAATAAACTGGTGCCAGAGATTTGTAATTTATTCTATTAAAAAAAAAAATCTCAAGTCTTCCAGTACTTATCAGCAGCAGTATGTCCTGCAGGAAGTGGAGAGCAGGATAGGCTTTCTATGGGGATTTGCTACTGCTCTGGATAGTGCCTGACATGGACAGAGATGGCAGCATAGAGCACTCTGTCAGACTGGAAAGAATACACCACTTCCTGCAGGACATACAGCAGCTGATAAGTACTGGAAGACTTGAGATTTTTTATTTATTTTTTGTTACAAACTTTGCCCCATTCTGGCACCAATTGACTTGAAAGAAAACATTTTTCTTGAACAATCCCTTTAACAATATCTGTGATTCCCCAGCTTTGATAGTATAGTGTTAAAACAAAGTGGCTGCAATTCCAGTTCTGACCTGAGTGGTGCTGTTCCCCAAAATAAAGTTAAAAAGGTTGCTGCTTTACTGCTTGCTGCAATATATGTGCATTAAGCATTCTCGGCACCCCAGTGCTTGCTGGACGACTACTGATCGAACATTGGTTATATATCTATATCATCTTAGTTTTTGTAGAAAAGGCACAATAAATAAAATAACAGGAAACACCTGTAGGTATCTAGATTCTATTCAGCCATCCGGAAAAGCTGGGTGACAACTAACATGATGAGTAAAGGATGATCTGCAGATCAGGATATAATAACCGCTATTACAGCTCTGTCTCCCAGCTTACCCGGACTCCTGAATATTCAGTCTAGTTGTGCCCTAGAAGGAGAACGCTTTGTGGCTGCTGCAATATTTGTTGTCACCCAGCTTTCCTATCTGCCTAGTTATGTACCGATCCATCATCGCTGTATGACTAGGCCTGATTTTCTTGGATTGCCCATAGTGAAGTAGTAATGGCGGCCATGTAAGTTGTCACCCAGTTTTTCAAGAAACAGAAAAGTTAAAGGGGAACTTTTTTTTTGTATCAGTTATACAGATTTGTAAATTATTTTTAAAACTCCAGTCTTCGAGTACTTATCAGCTGCTGTATGTCCTGCATGAAGTGGTGTATTCTTTCTATTCTGACACAGCGCTCTCTGCTGACACCTCTGTCCATATCAGGAACTGTCCAGAGCAGCAGCAAATCTCCATAGAGAAAACCTCTCCTGCACTCCAGACTGTAAAGAATACACCACTTCCTGCAGGACATACAGCAGTAGTGGAAGACTGGAGATTTTTAAATAGAAGTCATTTACAAATCTGACACCAGTTGATTCGGCAAAATTATGTTTCTCTTGGAGTATCCCTTTAAATTGAGGGGGGAAAATATGAAATAAAATAAAAAAAAAATTATATATATATATTTAGTTATAGTGTGTGTGTGTAGATATATATATATATATATATATTAAACTTTTTCTTTAAAAAAAATTTGTTTAGTGGGATCTGCTCTTGTCCTGTGATGTCACGTTGTCTTTTATTTGCTTCATCTCATTGTGTTCTTTATGTTGCTGTTCTGTATTTACTTTGTCTTCTCTTTTC
Source organism: Dendropsophus ebraccatus (assembly GCF_027789765.1). NCBI lineage: Eukaryota > Metazoa > Chordata > Amphibia > Anura > Hylidae > Dendropsophus > Dendropsophus ebraccatus. Next base: position 13,179,494 of record NC_091454.1, on the reverse strand, counting down.
TTTTGCTGGGGTCATGTGCATGCCTGCCCGACTCTTCTTCTTCTCGTGTTTTTTTTTGTTTTGTTTTTTTTGCTTTCTGCCCCCGTATCGGCCGTCTCCTCATAAGCCGTCAGAGGAGAACTTACTGCGCCAGAACTCTATGGCATTCTGGGAGTGGGATCAGGGCTTCCCCGCTCCAGTACGGCCGCCCAAAAAATCCTTCTCTGAGTGCTGCCTGGTACGTCCGTCTGTCTGTTTGCTCACAGCTGCTTTTGCACCTTTGTTGGCCGTCCGTGACCCCTCATAGAGGCGCTCCCGACGCTTTGTAGTGTTGTTGGCTTTGAACCTGCCGCTCCTCTTCCCGTAACCCCCACCACTGTGCTTTGATGCTTTTGTCGATCACAGCTGAGCATTTGATTCCTTTGTTTAATTTACTGTCTCGTTTTTTTTATATCTTTTATGTTCTCACGCACACAAGTGTTCATCATGGCCGAATTTCTCCTCACTGTATACACATCACGCTCACTTGGAATCCATGCCAGCAAATCTGGCCATAGACATAAGAGAGGGGCAGAGCGTTGGCAGTGCCAGCTAAGATTGGGATCTGATGGCTGTAGTGGTCATACCCATGCTGGTGCCCATTGAGTGATCTCTGACCACCCATCGTGTCTATAGACACCACTGTATGAGGTCTTGTGCACACCTGCCATCATGGGGGAGAGTCAAGATGCGTCTATAGACTGTAGGATTGAATGTGTGTGAGGATGCCCCAACTCCCTTTGAGGATGGGAATGTAGAATTTTATCCCTTTTAAAGAAGTTGTCCAGGTGTGGAAAAACATGGCCACCTTCTTCCAGAAACTGTACCATGTCCTCAATTTGGATGTGGTTTTTATAGCTCGGTTCCATTGAAGTGAATAAGGTGTATTGTAATACCACACACAACCTGGGGGCAGGGGTGGCGCTCTATTTGCAAAAAAAGTAGCTTGGCTTTTTCAAATCTTGGATAATCTCTTTAAGGCGCCATTACAAAATAGTCATAAGCCAGAACCTACACAACTCAATTGGTCAACCATCTAACGTATATGGAGGCTTCCTGATAACTGTAGATGTCCGAGGAAGAGGTGGTTCAAGCAGTCGACTTCAACGTGACCGATACTTTGTTCTAGAGAGAGAGAAGCTGCCACTAGAGGAGGAGAGAAAAGAGGCTTTCAGCTGAATGAATGCATGGTCACTTAAGGATTAAGAGCAGATGCTCCTATAATAAGTTGGATCTGTCATTGATTTGCAAACCCTCTTGTGTCTATGGCCAGCTTAGTAGTAGTGCTGAGCAAACTTGCTGAGAGTTGGGGTTCGGCAACATCCGTCTGAATATCGCTGACTCCGAACACTCTGCTTTTGACTTCTGGAGAAGTTGGATGCATCCCTCGGGAGGCCTTGAAACCATGGATACAGTCATAAGCCGTATCCATATTTTCCTGGCAGTCCTAGGGCTGCATCCAACTTCTCTAGACTCAGGGAGTCTCATGCCGGGTTTTCAGCAAACATTGGCAAACCCAAATTATCGGCAAGTTCGCTCAACAATCCTATAATTTTGCAATTCAAACACTATGGGGGAGATTTATCAAACATGGTGTTAAGTAGAAATGTCTTAGTTGCCCCTAGCAACCAATCAGATTCCACCATTCATTTTTCAAAGAATCTGTGAGGAATGAAAGGTGGAATCTGATTGGTTGCTAGGGGCAGCTAAGACAGTTCTACTTTACGTCAGTTTGATAAATCTCCCCCTATGATTTCAAAATTTCTCCTGTTTAGAATTATGTCTCCATGGTAACAGACTACAAATCTATCTTGTGTAGTCTGATCCTGGAATCGTTCTCCCTATCATCATCTTCTACTTTCTGGACGAATGACAGGGCAGTGAGACATGAGTGTAGGCAGACTATGACTGGAATTGTACACAAGTCATAGCGATAGTCCGAAGACTAAATAAGTATATGTGTATATGTGTATATATAATATATAATATATATATATATATTAATAATATATATATTAATAATATATAAATGTGTATATATAATATACAATACACGTGTGAAACTACCACCCAGTGCTTTGCACTTGAAGTGTAACATGTTGTATAGAAGTACATACAGATTCATGTAGGAGTAACAACCATGGAGCTGTAGCGCTATCCTAGTCCATGGGTTGTGCCTGGTATTGCAGGATAAGTGGAGAATATGATATCATAGCGTTGCTCACACTTTGTAGTGTCCCTTTAAGAAGGAGACCTGGCCCAGATGATGGGGAGAAGAGAATAAAGGAGGCCGCTCTCTTCTTCCCATTCACTTTCATTATGGAACAATGGCGCGTCCTTCTGCTGTATTGTCCTTTAATGAAAGGCCGCTAACAATCACCCGCCTGCTCTTTAGTCACCCCCCATAAACCAATGATGGATGACTGCGGAGGTCAGAACCGCTACCCTGTATAGGGCTCTGTGCCAAGTCATGTGATCTAGCCTGCGCAGAGGATTTGGAGCTCTGTATCAGTAGAAAGTGACAAAAATGTGTGTTTACCCCTCGAAATTTTAGAGCTTTACTACACAAAACAAATCTCTTTATTTACGGCTTTTGTCTTCTTCCCATCACAGAAGTACATGCAGGAGGCCCGGAGCTTGGGGAAAACCGTGCGGCAGCCCAAGCTGTCAGATCTGTCCCCGGCGGTGATCGCTCAGACTAATTCAAAGTTTGTGGAAGGATTACTGAAGGAATGCCGGATGAAGGTGAGTGCCGCCGCCGCTGCTGCCGCCATCCGCTCGGGGAACCTAACCCAGATACAGGGTGGAGGGGAACTCTGTGTGGTGTGGATAAGAAGAGGGAGCGGTGTAGGTGAAGCACACACTATGGGTGGGGAGAAAGTGAGCGGGTGCATGCTCTATAGGGGCTGAACGAGTAAGGGTGAGAGGGTATGGGTGCTGAGAGAATAGGTGGAGAGAGAGAGAGGGTGCTCTGTAGGTACTTACCTAACATGCATGTGCTCTATAGGTGCAGAGAGCAAGACAGTATGTACTGTATAGAGGGCGAGGCAGTATGTACTGTATAGAGGGCGAGGCAGTATGTACTGTATGGAGGGCGAGGCAGTATGTACTGTATGGAGGGCGAGGCAGTATGTACTGTATGGAGGGCGAGGCAGTATGTACTGTATGGAGGGCGAGGCAGTATGTACTGTATGGAGGGCGAGGCAGTATGTACTGTATGGAGGGCGAGGCAGTATGTACTGTATGGAGGGCGAGGCAGTATGTACTGTATGGAGGGCGAGGCAGTATGTACTGTATGGAGGGCGAGGCAGTATGTACTGTATGGAGGGCGAGGCAGTATGTACTGTATGGAGGGCGAGGCAGTATGTACTGTATGGAGGGCGAGGCAGTATGTACTGTATGGAGGGCGAGGCAGTATGTACTGTATGGAGGGCGAGGCAGCATGTACTGTATGGAGGGCGAGGGGGAGGCAGCATGTACTGTATGGAGGGCGAGGGGGAGGCAGCATGTACTGTATGGAGGGCGAGGGGGAGGCAGCATGCACTGTATGGAGGGCGAGGGGGAGGCAGCATGCACTGTATGGAGGGCGAGGCAGCATGCACTGTATGGAGGGCGAGGCAGCATGCACTGTATGGAGGGCGAGGCAGCATGCACTGTATGGAGGGCGAGGCAGCATGCACTGTATGGAGGGCGAGGCAGCATGCACTGTATGGAGGGCGAGGCAGCATGCACTGTATGGAGGGCGAGGCAGCATGCACTGTATGGAGGGCGAGGCAGCATGCACTGTATGGAGGGCGAGGCAGCATGCACTGTATGGAGGGCGAGGCAGCATGCACTGTATGGAGGGCGAGGCAGCATGCACTGTATGGAGGGCGAGGCAGCATGCACTGTATGGAGGGCGAGGCAGCATGCACTGTATGGAGGGCGAGGCAGCATGCACTGTATGGAGGGCGAGGCAGCATGCACTGTATGGAGGGCGAGGGGGAGGGAGCATGCACTGTATGGAGGGCGAGGGGGAGGGAGCATGCACTGTATGGAGGGCGAGGCAGCATGGACTGTATGGGTGCCTAGGGGGAGGGAGCATGTGCTGTATGGCGGGTGGTTCCGGCCTATAAAGTCTAATAAATGACGCCGCCAAATTAGCCCGCTGTCTCTTTGGGTCACGCCACAAGTAGTCGTCGGCAAGTCCTCCGCAGAGCAGAATGGGTTTTGTCCTTGGTGGAGCTGAAGGGGTTAAGTGGCGTGACGCTGATGACGCTTCTATTTGATTAGACAAAGCGGATGCTGGTGGAGAAGATGGGACACGAGGCGGTGGAGCTGGGACACGCCGACGCAAATATAACCGGGTTAGAGGAGAACACGCTGATCGCCAGCCTGTGCGACCTGCTGGAGAGAATCTGGAGCCACGGCCTGCAGGTCAAACAGGTAAGCCAGACTGATGGGGACGCCATGACACCTCCCACAGGTCATGTGGGACTCATATAGTCCGGCCGCCTCCAAGGTCCTGATCGGTGGAGTTTTTCTTTTTACATTAGCCGATTGGCGCCAGCGGAGGATCCTGGAGTTTTCTTGTATTAAAAAAATCTCCAGTCTTCCAGTATGTATCAGCTGCTGTATGCCCTGCATGTCAGGAACTGTCTAGAGCAGGAGAAGTTTTCTATGGCGATTTACTACTGCTCTGGACAGTTCCTGACATGGACAGAGGTGGCAGCAGAGAGCACTCTGTCAGACTGGAAAGAATACACCACTTCCTGCAGGACATACAGCAGCTGATAAGTACTAGAAGACGAGAATATTTTGTAATAGAAGTAAATTACAAATCTCTGGCACTTTCTGGCACCAGTTCAGTTAAAAGAAAAAAAAAAAATTGGTAAACTACCCTTTTAAGGATATTATTTGTATGTGTATAGCACAGTTGTCTTCAATGAGTTCCCCCTAGTGGCCACTACAAGCATTCAAAATGTTATCGAGATTCAGATATTCACTTTGAGGCGTGGTTTATGAGAAAAACACTTAAAATTATTAAAAAAAAATTATAAAATGTGACATTTTTGTCTGTTACAGGGGAAATCTGCTTTATGGTCTCATCTTGTGCAGTATCAGGAGAGGGAGGAGAGGCACGAGCACAATCTGGAGTCTCCAAGTAAGTAGAGGAGTCTTCCTGGAGTGCCAGTAATAGGAAGTGGTGTATTCTTTCCAGTCTGACAGTGCTCTCTGCTGCCACCTCTGTCCATTTCAGGAACTGTCCAGAGCAGCATCAATTCCCCATAGTAAACCTCTACTCCTATAGACAGAGTTGGCAGCAGAGAGCACTGTGTCATACTGGAAAGAATACACCACCCCCTGCAGGACATACAGCAGCTGATAAGTACTGGAAGACTGGAGATTTTTAAATAGAAATAAATTACAAATCTGTATAACTTTTTTACACCAGTCGATTTGAAAGAAAAATATTTTTGCCGTTGTACCCCTTTAATGTGAACATATGGCATTGCAAAATGGCAGCAGACTGTCATGCCCCTCTTTACTGCTGCTACTTCTTTAATAAAGATATAGAACTAAGTTATAACGTTGTTAAAAAAAAAAATATATATTGCCAAACTACCGCTTTAAGATTTAACCACCTGAACTTTAAAATGTATTTTTATTTTATTTTTTTTTCCCTCCGCACTTAATTTTAGTTGCACTGGCCCCTGAGCGGAGGAAGTCTGACACTGGCGTTCCGATGCCGTCTTTACGTGTGTCACTGATACAGGACATGAGGTACGTTGTGTGGCCGTACAGCTGGTAAACAGGACTATTGCTGGGACTGTTAGGGTCATTTACACAGAAAGATTATCTGACAAAGATTTGAAGCCAAAGCCAGAAACAGACTATAAACAGAGAACAGGTCATAAAGGAAAGCCTGAGATTTTTCTGCTTTTCAAATAATTTCCTGGCTTTGGCTTCAAATCTTTGGCAGATAATCTGTCAGATAATCTTTCTGTGTAAATGGACCCTAATGCTAAGTTTACACGAGGCGATTATTGGCCCGATCGTAGGATTAACAAATTTTTTTTTTATAACGATCAGCGTTTAGACGATCCGATATATCGTACGGAAAAATCGTTTTGCGATTGTGCGCCCGCAGCCCGGCCCGCCCGCAGCTTGATTGGCTGAAGGGGAGCCGTTTGAAATTCCCGGCTCATCTCTTCAGCCAATCAGTGCGCTGAAGAGGGGAGCCGGGGATGTCCGAAGACCTGCTGCGTGGAGCAGGTAACGTATGTTCTTGGCCGCGGCGGTAGGGGCGATCGGAGCGGCGGCGGGGGGGGGGGGGCGGCAATCTGAGCGGCGGCGGGTGGGGGTGGCGATCGGAGCAGGGGTGGCGATCGGAGCTGCGGCGGGGGTGGCGATCGAGCCGGCGCAGGGGGCTGCGGATGAGCGGGGCGGGGGGCGGCCGGACTATCGCGCGACGACTGTTTACACGGAACGATCGGCGAATTTTTTGCGATCGTCGATTTATGAACATGTTAAAAGATCAAAATGAATGGTTTTTTTCGATCGTTCGCTGCGTTTACACGTACTATTATCGTTCGAATTCAATCGTTATCGCGAAAATTCACCCGATAATCGTTTCGTGTAAACTTAGCATTAGTCTCGTCCATGTTTATTAGATCCTATATTCTCTGTGTAATTTCCTATGTGTCAGAGCTTCTTTTGTCCGATACAAAGCTCCAGATCCCCTGCATGGGTAGTAATAGTAGATAAGCTGTCTGCAAATGTCTTACTGGAAATACATAGAGCTCAACAGTTAATCAGTATACGGTATGCTCCCCCTAGTGGTGGCTGCAGGCATGTGGAATTTATAATCCATGAAAGTACAGCCCCCATGATGCCCTGAGAGCCAACAATTGGACAGCAACATATTGGAGAACGCTGGCCTAGCAGGCCTAGAATAAACAGATACTTTCTTGCCTAAACAGTGCCACATGTGTCCTCGGGTTGTTTGTGGTATTACAACATCATTCCCTTCAATAGAACTGAGCTGCAATACCACACTCAAACAGAAGACAAGTGTGATGCTTTTTCTGGGGAAAAAAAGCAGCCGTGTTTTCAGGATTTAAACTATGTTTTCGCAATCGTTTTTTTTTTTTTTTTTTTTTTTTAATATATATAAGTTTTTAAAAAAAAAAACACAATGGAAAAACTGATACATTTGTGTGCATCCATTTTGATCCGCTTTTCTGTTGACTTCCATTATAAAAAAGGATCAAAACACGTTTTTTTTTTTTTTTATACGTACAAAAAAGCATAGACGACCGAATTTTTGTGTTTTTGTTGTTAACGAAGCATAATCAAAAACAGATGCACACAGATGTATTGATTTTTCTTTTACAGCTTTTTTTTTTTTCATTAGTTCTTTTGCAAAAATGTTGTGTGAACACAGCCTAAGCCTGAATAACCCCTTTAAGGAGGGTATTCTACCTCCATCTCTACTGGGGATAGCTGCTGTAGTTGGGTGATGGGATATCACTCTAAATTTTATCTCCCGGTATGAATAGTAATTAGCTTTAGGGTTTTTTTCTCAAGTGTAGATTTTTTTTTTAACTTAAAGGGGTAGTGCGGCGCTAAAAAATTATTCACTGAATAAAACACATTACAAAGTTATACAACTTTGTAATGTATTTTATGTCTGTGAATCGCCCCCTTCCCCATATCCCACCACCCCCACCCGGGTACCCGAAAATGTGGTGCATTATACATTACCTGATCCGTGTCGAGGCCGTCCGCCATCTTGTGCCAAACGTCATCTTCGGACGGCCAGCCGAATCCCTGCCGCCATTCCCCCTCCGCCGCGTCACAACTGTGCTCAGCCGCGATTGGCTTAGCATAACTGCTCAGCCAATCGCGGCGGCAGGGAGTCGGCCGTCCGTCCGAAGATGACGTTTGGCACAAGATGGCGGACGGCCTCGACACGGATCAGGTAATATATAATGCACATCACACTTCCGGGTACACGGGTGGGGGTGGTGGGACACGGGGAAGGGGGCCATTCACAGACATAACATACATTACAAAGTTGTATAACTTTGTAATATGTGTTGTTCTGTGAATAATTGTTTACCGCCGCACTACCCCTTTAAGTCAACACTAGGGGGAGCTCACTGAAGACAGGTTTATCTATTAAGTACAATGGGAATTGTATGACTCATTCTTAAAGAGTCACTGTCGTATTTTTTTTTTTTGCAGAAATCAATAGTCCAGGCGATTTTAAGAAACTTTGTAATTGGGTTTATTAGCCAAATCTGCCATTATCTGCATGTAAAAAGCCTTTTCCCAGGTCCCCCCCTCCTTCCTCTTTTTCATCCACTCTGAAAAATCTGAAAATTGTGACTTGTTGCAGGAGACGTCCCCAGTCTACTCTAGGGAGAGGGGAGGGGGGAGGAGGAAGGAGGGAGTTAGCCTGCAGCAGAAAGCAGATAACAGAGGATTACAGGCACAGAGCTGGGTGACAGCTGTAATCTGAGCTCAGACAGGTCACTGGTGATGGTCAGAACAGATAACGGGTGAGGGATTTGTAGATTAACTCTTTGTTGTCCTGTTTTGGTCTTTTCTTTAGCTCTCTCCATAGGAGAACAATGAAGACGGGGGGAGAGCTTCAAACTGCTTTTTCATGATAAAAATGCATTTTTCGGATAATAAACCCAATTACAAAGTTTCTTAAAATCGCCTGTACTATTGATTTCTGCAAAAAAAAAATTCACGACAGTGACACTTTAAGTCATTTCCTTATTGACTGACTGCTTTCTCAATCTCCCCTCTCAGTGGAGAGTCGGGAGACCCCCATACACTTAAGGTTGTCGGCCAATCCTACGGATATTGGCAAGTTTGGCCAATACACTTCTATTATATATGGGGACCATTACAGTAAAGTGAGACTGGGGTTAACCCAAGGTGCTCCCTCCCGTACAGGCTTGTTTCTGCTGCACTTCACGTTTTTCACTAAATCAGGGGATGAATAATTTATTTGGCCGTGCTCTGACATCAAATATTTACCACCTCGCTATTGAACATTGATCAGTAAGCTAAGAGTTTAGATGGTTTTTGCGACCTACAGTATGCTGTTCTTAAAGGGACAGAACATCCGTGTGTAAAGGAGCGCAGGACGGAGGGAGGTTACTACCAGACGTATGTGGTGCCGCTTTATTTGACCGTATTGTTCTGCGTCCGTCCGTATTGACGTCTACGATCTTCATTTTCAGACATATCCAGAACCTGAGCGTTATAAAGACTGATGTGGGCAGAGCCCGGGGCTGGATACGGCTGTCCCTGGAGAAGAAGCTGCTCTCCCAGCATCTCAAGCAGCTGCTGACCAACCAGATGCTCACCAAGTAAGTGGCTGCCAACATGGCAAGAGAGCGGCGTATACCATGCTGGGGAGCGCTGCGACACCGGGACACAAAGTAACATGTTCCTAGGCTGTTGGATTTTCCATATGGCAAGCTGAATACAGGTGCCAACCAATTATGGCCAGTCTGCACGTAACGTCCATGTGGTCCTGGCTCTGCTGCCTGCCTGGGCTGAGGTCATGTGGTCCTGGCTCTGCTGCCTGCCGGGGCTGAGGTCATGTGGTCCTGGCTCTGCTGCCTGCCTGGGCTGAGGTCATGTGGTCCCGGCTCTGCTGCCTGCCAGGGCTTAGGTCACGTGGTCCTGGCTCTGCTGCCTGCCGGGGCTGAGGTCATGTGGTCCTGGCTCTGCTGCCTGCCGGGGCTGAGGTTATGTGGTCCTGGCTCTGCTGCCTTCCGGGGCTGAGGTCATGTGGTCCTGGCTCTGCTGCCTGCCTGGGCTGAGGTCATGTGGTCCCGGCTCTGCTGCCTGCCGGGGCTGGGGTCATGTGGTCCTGGCTCTGCTGCCTGCCGGGGCTGGGGTCATGTGGTCCTGGCTCTGCTGCCTGCCGGGGCTGGGGTCATGTGGTCCTGGCTCTGCTGCCTGCCTGGGCTGGGGTCATGTGGTCCTGGCTCTGCTGCCTGCCAGGGCTGAGGTCATGTGGTCCTGGCTCTGCTGCCTGCCAGGGCTGGGGTCATGTGGTCCTGGCTCTGCTGCCTGCCTGGGCTGAGGTCATGTGGTCCTAGCTGTGCTGCCTGTCTTGGCTGAGGTCCTAATCCTATCTACGCTGCTTGCATCAGGGGCTCATGGGTCCTAGCTGTGCTGCCTGCCTGGGCTGAGGTCATGTGGTCCCGGCTCTGCTGCCTGCCTGGGCTGAGGTCACGTGGTCCCGGCTCTGCTGCCTGCCTGGGCTGAGGTCACGTGGTCCCGGCTCTGCTGCCTGCCTGGGCTGAGGTCACGTGGTCCCGGCTCTGCTGCCTGCCTGGGCTGAGGTCACGTGGTCCTGGCTGTGCTGCCTGCCTGGGCTGAGGTCACGTGGTCCCGTCTCTGCTGCCTGTCTGGGCTGAGGTCACGTGGTCCCGGCTCTGCTGCCTGTCTGGGCTGAGGTCACGTGGTCCCGGCTCTGCTGCCTGCCTGGGCTGAGGTCACGTGGTCCCGGCTGTGCTGCCTGCCTGGGCTGAGGTCACGTGGTCCCGGCTGTGCTGCCTGCCTGGGCTGAGGTCACGTGGTCCCGGCTCTGCTGCCTGCCTGGGCTGAGGTCACGTGGTCCCGGCTCTGCTGCCTGCCTGGGCTGAGGTCACGTGGTCCCGGCAGCGCAGCCTATACTGACGCTGAGCTTGTAGGAGTATATGCAGTTCCAAGTCTACATACTTCTGGTTCGGCTGATCCTTTGTTCTAGCTTGTATAAGGCTATACTGCTCTGGGTGCACTGACAGTCATTTCCCTTGCAGGAAGTTATACAAGCGTTACGCCTTCCTGCGCTGCGAGGAGGAGAAGGAGCAGTTCCTCTACCATCTCCTGTCCCTGAATGCTGTGGACTACTTCTGCTTCACCAGTGTGTTCACCACAATCCGTGAGTTCACCTGAACCTTAGAGGAACACTCCATGCTTATCCCGTATTATCCTATGCCTAATGCAGGGCCGGAGCATGACACAGGGATTCTCTGGGGATATTTGTATCGCTCCGCCCCTGCATTAGGCATAACATAATGGACTGTTCCTTTAATCATCCCCTCAGATTTCATTGTGTAACCCCCCCCCCCCCCCCCCCATAGACCAGTGACGACTCCATGAAAGAATTTTTCGTGTAATCTCCAGGCGCTAGAGCCGCGTTATCTGCCAGGACACTGACCCACTTTTTATGCGCTCGATGTGAGAATGTGACACAATGAATCTTCTCTCGTCCCCAGTGATTCCGTACCGAGCGCTGATCATCCCCATCAAGAAGCTGAGCAACGCCATCACCACATCCAACCCGTGGGTGTGCGTCTCCGGGGAGCTGGGGGACACCGGCGTCATGCAGATCCCCAAGAACTTGCTGGAGATGACATTTGAGGTTTGTTTAGCACAACGGTTGCTGATCGTATCTTAATGCTGCCTCTGGGGTTCTTGACTCTCTTTTTTTTAATTTTTAAGGATCTTCAAGGAGTTTCCCACCTGAATTATTAAAGGGGTTGTCCAGGCTTACAACAACATGGCTGCTTTCTTTCAGAAACAGCACCACACTTGTCCTATGTTTTAGTTCCTTTGACGTCAATAGAGCCGGACTGCAGTACCACTCACAACCTGAGGACAAGGGTGGCGCTGTTTTTGCAAGAAAGTAGCTGCTTTTTTTTTTTTTCTTATCTTTTTTAAACCACTTTTATTTATAATCACTCTACAGAAAGTCAAACGTCCGGATTGAGTATATCATCCATCGCTAGTCAAGGTCTGTGCGATCTTTGTTTAGGAACATCTTAAAGGGATTATCCAGTGTTAGGGTCCTATTACATGGAAGGACTAACGATAAAACGATCGCAAACGAGATTTTGTTAACCTGAAATCGTTCACCATATTACACAGAACGATGGTCGTTAGTTACGATCGTTACTATAATCGTTCATTCCTTCTGATCCAGGCAGAACAATGTGCAATTACACTGAACGATTAGTGAAAAAATGCGGAACTTGAGCGAACGAATGTGGAATTATGGCGAACGATTAATGATAATTCTAGGTTCAGATAGAAATCAACGATGAACAACACACACGATTTTTCGATTGTTGCCTGCAGTTATACAGAACGATTATCGTTTAAATTCGAACGATATAACGATTTTTCGCACGATAATCGTCCCGTGTCATAGGGCCCTTAGAAAAACATGTCCGCTTTCTTCCAGAGACAAAGACTCTTGTCTCCAGGTCAGCGGTAGTTTGCATTTAAACATTTTGAGTTGCAAAACCCGCACCCAAACTGGAGACAAGAGTCGAGCTGTCTCTGGAAGAAAGTGGCCATGTTTTTCTAACGCTGGATTATCCCTTTAAAGCGACACCCCTACTTGAGTCAAATAGACAATTGCTGGTTATTTAGGGCTCTAATAATTCTGTCGTCATTTGCTAAAAGGCCAATATTATCCTGTATATTAGGACCAGCGATCAAGAAATCATTGGCTGTCAGCTACACATCTTCTTGTGTAATAGGGGGGAGGTGCAGCTGACAGCTGATTGTACCAAGAGCCGCACAAATAGTTCATGCATGACTTCCCATGGCCAGTTAGCCCCACCTAGTGGCAGCCTTTAAATCTGGATGCTGAGACCCTTTACTGATCCCTAGAACAGGCCGACCACTTTTCTGCTCCTTCACTCTAGTGGGGTGTCTCAGCATCTGGACCACAACCAGAGGATTTTTTTTTTCTTTTTTCTTTTTCCAAATTAACTGGTGTCAGAAAGTTTTATATAGATATGAAATTTAAAAATTTTCAGTACTTATCCGCTGCTGTATGTCCTGCAGGAGGTGGTGTATTCTTTCCAGTCTGACACAGTGCTCTCTGCTGCCACCTCTGTCCATGTCAGGAACTGTCCAGGTTTTCTATGGGGATTTGCTGCTGCTCTTGACAATTTCTGACATGGACAGCAGGTGTCAGCAGAGAGCACAGAGTCAGACTGGAAAGAATACACCACTTCCTGCAGGACATACATCAGCTGATAAGTACTGGAAGACTGGAGATTTTTAAATAGAAGCAAATTACAACTCCTGTATAACTTTCTGATGCTCTTTTGATTTGATAGAAGAAAAAAAATTGCCTGGTTTCACCTTTAAAGTTCAGAAACACTTTAAGAAACAAATGCAGGTTATACAGGGATGCATATATTGTTCTCACCTTCCCATGTCCCTTATCCATCAGTGTCAGAATCTGGGCAAGCTCACCACAGTCCAGCTGGGACACGACAACTCAGGACTCCTGGCCAAGTGGCTGGTCGACTGCGTCATGGTCAGGAACGAAATAACTGGGCACACGTACAAGTAAGCCATTTGCCGAATTGGATTTATTATAATTTGATGTGAAGTTTTTGTAAGAGAAGACTGAATGTTCCCAAGCGACAAGATTATGTCCTGTAGTATGAAGCCTTGGGCGACCTTTACTGCTTAAAGAAGTCGTCCAGTGAAAATTTTTATTAAAGTATTGTATTGTCCCCCAAAAGTTATACAAATCACTAATATGCACTTATTACGGGGAATGCTTATAAAGGGCTTTTTTTTCCCTGCACTCACCACAGCATCAAGGCTTCACTTCCTGGATGACGTGGTGATGTCACTTCCTGGATAACATGGTGATGTCACGTCCCGACTCCCAGAGCTGTGGCTGCTGGAGAGGATGATGGCAGGGGGACACTGAGGGACACGGGGCACTGGAGGGACACTGAGCACCCCCCTGCCATCATACTCTCCAGCAGCCACAGCCCACACAGCTCTGGGAGTCGGGTCATGACATCACCATGTTATCCAGGAAGTGACATCGCCATGTTATCCAGGAAGTGACATCGCCATGTTATCCAGGAAGTGACATCGCCATGTTATCCAGGAAGTGACATCACCATGTTATCCAGGAAGTGACATCCCCATGTTATCCAGGAAGTGACATCACCATGTTATCCAAGAAGTGACATCCCCATGTTATCCAGGAAGTGACATCACCATGTTATCCAGGAAGCGAAGCCTTGATGCAGTAGTAAGTGCAGGGAAAAAAACACTTTATAAGCATTTCCTGTAATAAGTGTATATTGGGGATTTGTATAATTTTTGGAGGGCAAAACAATAGTTTAATAAATTTTTTGCCAGACTTCTCCTTTAAAGGTGTTCTCACGATTGGTGGTGGTGAGGGGGGGGGGGGGTTAGTTATAACCTATCCTTAATATGGGTCTCTATGTAAGACAGATGCCGCTATGTATTATTATCTACCATATACATCTAATAATCTGTGACCCTGGCCTGATTCCGTCCCCGGACGCTTCATCTCTCCAGCGTGTCACATACTGTATATGAAGTGGCGGCAATCATGGTCATGCGGATATTGTAGCTCAGTCTCCTCGTGATACACGGACTATTTTTAGCCTCTTCTGAGAATGGCGGATATGCCCTTGTTCTGTAATTGTCTCACGGATCGGGCCTGACATATTGGTGCAAGGCAGAAAAGTGGTGAATAAGCTCCCCTCCTCCTCCTCTTCCTCCTCCTCCTCCTCCTCAGATTAGTGTCGCTTTGGGGGCGGCTCGGATCTAGGGCATTAGTTTCTGCGTTCCAGGTGCCGTTGTCTGTAGGGACCCGTAGTCCTTCTCATCTGTTTATCGCGGCTGTAACACTGAGCTGCAGTAGAGATTCTCCAGCTCCCTGTGAGGCGCAGTGCGATGCGTTGCATTGTGGTAGATGTAGCGGATACACCGGATACAGCACAGCATAAGAAGATGTCGCCTCCGTCTAAGAGCCGGGGATGGGGAACCCAGCTGTTGCAAAACTACAATTCCCATCATGCCTGGACAGCCGAAGCATGATGGGAATTGTAGTTCTGTAACGACTAAAGAACCTGACTTTGACTCCTGTGGTTCAGGCAGATGTAAGAATTCTTCTTTGTATTTGGTTGTAGGTTCCCGTGCGGACGTTGGTTGGGGAAGGGAGTGGACGATGGAAGCCTGGAGAGGGTCCTGATCGGAGAGCTCATCACACCCGTGTCTGACGATGAGCTTGGAAAGCAAAGTCGGACCCCCCCTCTGCAGAAATCGCCCACCATGGCCCGCCGGCTGAGCATACCCTCCCTAACAGGGAAGAACCCCAGTAAGTGTATGGGTTGGGGGCCTGGGGCCGCACAACAGTGGACTCTATCATGTGCTGTATCCTTATGTATACACTGATCAACCATAGCAAAAAGCCAAGTGATGCAAATAACATGGAGGATCTGGTGACTGTGACACGGCCGAAAAGCCATAGGTCAGAGCATCTCTATTCTGGCGGGGTTGTGGGGTGTCGTCCATATTGACAGAGGGTGCTCCAAGGAAGGACACCCATGGACCAGGGATAGGGAGATGGGCACCAGAGGTATATTGATGTATGGGGAGTGAAGGTCCGATCCCACAGAAGAGATACTGTAGAGCAAACAAGTCCCATCCATGGAGGCCGCACTGTACAGGACACATCACAGGGATATGGAGGCCGCACTGTACAGGACACATCACAGGGATATGGAGGCCGCACTGTACAGGACACATCACAGGGATATGGAGGCCGCACTGTACAGGACACATCACAGGGATATGGAGGCCGCACTGTACAGGACACATCACAGGGATATGGAGGCCGCACTGTACAGGACACATCACAGGGATATGGAGGCCGCACTGTACAGGACACATCACAGGGATATGGAGGCCGCACTGTACAGGACACATCACAGGGATATGGAGGCCGCACTGTACAGGACACATCACAGGGATATGGAGGCCGCACTGTACAGGACACATCACAGGGATATGGAGGCCGCACTGTACAGGACACATCACAGGGATATGGAGGCCGCACTGTACAGGACACATCACAGGGATATGGAGGCCGCACTGTACAGGACACATCACAGGGATATGGAGGCCGCACTGTACAGGACACATCACAGGGATATGGAGGCCGCACTGTACAGGACACATCACAGGGATATGGAGGCCGCACTAGACAGGACACATCACAGGGATATGGAGGCCGCACTAGACAGGACACATCACAGGGATATGGAGGCCGCACTGTACAGGACACATCACAGGGATATGGAGGCCGCACTGTACAGGACACATCACAGGGATATGGAGGCCGCACTGTACAGGACACATCACAGGGATATGGAGGCCGCACTGTACAGGACACATCACAGGGATATGGAGGCCGCACTGTACAGGACACATCACAGGGATATGGAGGCCGCACTGTACAGGACACATCACAGGGATATGGAGGCCGCACTGTACAGGACACATCACAGGGATATGGAGGCCGCACTGTACAGGACACATCACAGGGATATGGAGGCCGCACTGTACAGGACACATCACAGGGATATGGAGGCCGCACTGTATAGGACACATCACAGGGATATGGAGGCCGCACTGTACAGGACACATCACAGGGATATGGAGGCCGCACTGTACAGGACACATCACAGGGATATGGAGGCCGCACTGTACAGGACACATCACAGGGATATGGAGGCCGCACTGTACAGGACACATCACAGGGATATGGAGGCCGGGCCTCAGTGGGTCAGAACATGAAGGGGACGGACCCCATGTTTGATGATGAGGCTGATCAGTCTTCTCCATCCTGTAACTATAATACTTACTGGACTTATGATCTTTTACAGAACCGAACGCCGGACAGATCCAAGAAGGAATCGGAGAAGCTGTGAACAATATCGTCAAACACTTTCACAAGCCAGAAAAAGAGGTAACCCCTCCCCCCCAGAGAGGCCGCGGTCCGCCATCATCCCCGGCTCACGCAGCGGCTTTCTCTCTGACCTGAAACGCCATCTTACTCCAGTAGGATTAACCTACTTTCCAGCCCATCGGTTGTAGCTGTAACCCTCCGTGTCCCAAACTTCAGAGCTCTGTTCTAGACATCTTAGACTTCTGTGTCCAAAACTAGAAGTCCCAGCATGCCCTGGGACTGGGGAACAGCGAGTGGTTCACATAATAGAAATAGAAACACATTGACCTGACACCTTTCTATGACATCATTAGAGTCCTTGGGCCTCCCATAGCCTCAGGTATGAGATGGTGCTCCTTATAGGGGTGCAGCCTCCCCTCCCCCAGCCCTGTAGATTTGTCATTACCGTGTCATTGCTGAGCTGGTTGAGTCCCCTCGGCTGTTATTATTCAGCGCTAATCCACATGAGCGGCGGCGTCTCTGTAAAGCCTCTTACACGATTTGTTTCCCTGCAGAGAGGCAGCCTAACCATCCTGCTCTGCGGAGAAAATGGCCTCGTCTCAGCCTTGGAGCAAGTCTTTCATCACGGCTTTAAAACCGCCCGCATTTTCCACAAGAGCGTCTTCATCTGGGACTTCATAGGTAAAGTATAAAGCACCGGGGTCCTCATCATCCTCCCCGGTTTCGGCTCAGGCGTGCAGTTTGGAACGGTCTTTTACTGTAACCTTGCATAGGCGCAGTCAAGGTGATCATCCAGGGGTTCATTGACAGTCGTCTGACCTGAGCAAAGAGAAAATACACCCTGCTCCAGCATTAGAGGAAGCTTACTGCATATGGTTCATAGAGTTTGCATTCGGCTCCCTCTAGTGGTGACACAGGCAGACAGAATTTTAAATATTATCATTGAGCTTCGTGTACACGGCTCTAAAGGCCTTATTACACAGAGCGATTATTGTTTGAAAAATCGTTAGATTGTTCGGATTTGAAAGATAATTGTTTAGTGTAATAGCAGATAACGATTAAACGACCAACGAGAAATCGTTAGTTGTTTGATAGAGTTTGGACCTATTTTTATCGTTGATTAAGATGTCGGTCACAGTAGCAGCGAACGCAATAGAGACGACCGCAAGAACGATCGTAAATAACGATTATCGTTCCGTGTAATTGGGCGAACGATTTCAGGTCATTCGCAATAGCGGTCTTTTGAGATCGTTAATCGTTGAAAAATCGCTTCGTGTAATAGTACCCTAACGCCAGCTAAAAAAACCAAAAACTTCCTAATCAACTGGTGCCAGAGATTTGTAATTTACTTATATTTAAAAATCTCCAGTTTTCCAGTACTTATCAGCTGCTGTATGCCCTGCATAAAGTGGTGTATTCTTTCCATTCTGGAGAGCAGAAGAGTTTTTCTATGGGGATTTACTACTGCTCTGGACGGTTCCTGATATGGACAGAGGTGGCAGCAGAGAGCAGTGTGTCAGATTGGAAAGAATACATCCCTTCGAGCAGGACATACATCAGCTAATAAGTACTGGAAGACTTGAGATTTTTAAACAGAAGTAAATTACAAATCTATGTAACGTTCTGAAACAAATTGATTTGAAAGAAAACAATTTTCACTGGAGTACCCCTTTAAAATTCTGTCTGCCTGTGCCATCACTAGGGGGCACTTATTGTATACTAAAAATGAACAGTGTTTTGTATATTTACAATATGCAGTAAGCCTTCTTTTAGTGACTGGATAGAAAGATTCTAATTTTCATCATTGATCTTTATGTGTACGCAGATCTCATATTAACTGTGAAAACCCTCAGCAGCATACACAGTGCGCCTGCACCACCACTAGAGGGAGTTTATGGCATACTGTTCAATGTACGTTCAGTATACAGGAAGCTCCCCCTAGTGGTTGCACAGGCAAACAGAATTTTATCATTGAACTCCGTGCATGCAGCCCTGATAATTAAAAAAACAAACAAACTCTGATTTATATACACATAAAGATCTCTGACAAATGTCTGTCTGTCTACACTACCACCAGAGGGAGCTAACTGCATACTGTGAATACATTGAACTCATTACATTGAATAGTATGCAGGAAGCCTCATCTAGCGCTGGTGCAGAATTGTAGCATCTATGCCAGGCACTTTCTATATCAGAAATTTTGGCACCTACCTTTCTTAAATGGACAGTGTCATCAGAAATTGACCCTGTTTAAGTCAAGTTTTAATCAATTTGTGGTGATTTTATTTTTCTAGTTTTCTATTTTACTATATATAGTATATAATAATCCTGAAATCTTGCAGTTTTCATTCTCACCACTAGGTCTAAAACTAAGCTGAGACTTCCTGTTGTGATAAGGAGGAGGCTGCTGTAAGGTGATCTGTACAGAATTACAGCGTCAGGTGACACTAGTAGGTAGATAGCATCAGTATAAGACATTAGCAGCTCCCTGTGGTCAGAGCATGCTTAGTATTGCTTCTCATTCATCTCAAGGGGACAGACTCTGTCTATTGTCGTCTATGTCCATGAGACTTGCCATAAAGCATCAAGTGAAAAGCCCAACAGCAACGTTCGGCCTTCAAGCTGTTGCAAAACTACAATTCCCATCAGCCAAAGCTAAAGCATGATGGGAATTGTAGTTTTGCTACAGCTGGACAGGCAAAGGTTCCGATCCCTGCCTTAAATCATAGAAAATATCCACAGCATCAATAGTGGTAAAGCTTTCACAGAAATATATTGTGCGACCAGGTACAAACACAACGGGGGAGATTTATTAAACATAGTGTAAAGTGAAACTGCCTCAGTTGCCCCTAGCAACCAATCAGATTCCACCTTTCATTCCTCACAGACTCTTTGGAAAATGAAAGGTGGAATCTGGTTGCTAGGGGCAACTGAGCCAGTTTCACTTTACACCATGTTTGATAAATACCCCCCGTTGTGTTTGTACCTGGTCGCACAATATATTTCTGTGAAAGCTTTACCACCATTGATGCTGTTTAATTTCTTCTATTGCCATAAAGCATGTTACTAAATGCTGTTAAAACAGCTTAGGCAAGATGTCTGCTTCCATAACAATGTATCAATTAAAAGTTAAAAAAAAAAAAAAAAAACATGTTTAGTATATGGTTCGAATCGGTAAAAGACAATCTAGGCGATACTTTCCCTTTTAAAAATATATTAGGTCATATAAACAACTTGTGTTCAGGGGTGGTCACTTACCGCCACAGAGGGGTAGTGGAGAGAGAATCCTGGCAGTCCAGCACTCGTCATAGTGAGACCATCCACATGACTGCGCTGCCCCCTCCAGCCATCCTGTGGCCATTACACTGTATAAAATCTACCCTTTCACAGCTAAAATGTCAGCTATGTCACATTGTCTGCCTGTTGCCCATGACTAATGCCAAGTTTCAGCTTTTGACATTTTATTAAATGTCACAATCTTCCAAAATGCATTGAAAACGTCTTGTTTTATTGGCGCCCGATACCGTGAAGGTTTGTGCAGGCAACACGTGAAGGCCTCTTATGTCTATACCCCTCGGGGTCATTGTAGACAGCTTTATAAACAAGGCACATAGGGTCGTAATAGTGGCGCACTGGTAGTTTATGGTAGTTATTCATCGTTGTGTAATGTTACTTTACTTACTGTATATTATTCTGAACTTGACGCCCATTATGCCAGATCTGCATTCAGAACGTTACTTGGCTGCATTACCGGATACAGGCTCCAAGCCAGGGATGGGGAACCTTTGTCTCTTTAGCTGTTGTGAAACTACAATTCCCATCATGTTTGGACAGCCAAAGCGAAGCTTTGGCTGTCCAAACATGATGGGAATTGTAGTTTCACAACAGCCGGAGGGACGAAGGTTCCCCATCCCTGCTTTAGGTAATGGTGCGCCACTTTGTCTTTCTGCTCTAGGCAATGGTAGCGCCACTTTGTCTTTCTGCTCTAGGCAATGGTAGCGCCACTTTGTCTTTCTGCTCTTGGCAATGGTAGCGCCACTTTGTCTTTCTGCTCTTGGCAATGGTAGCGCCACTTTGTCTTTCTGCTCTAGGCAATGGTAGCGCCACTTTGTCTTTTTTTTTTTTTTTTTTTTAGAGGTATTCCTGGCAATCCGCCCCATGTCCTTTTTGTGTTGTGTCTTTTATTCTTAATGGATTTCATAACCATTGCACATTTGCTGGCCTCTTCTATAATCTTTGTCAGGGTTTTTGGGAGCGTGGACAATAGCTCCTGACCTGGTCATAGAGCGGCCTAATAGCCAAGGAACCATCCTATTTACACATCCTCTTCTGTCTGAGTAATGTAGCAGACACCATAGCGAGATGAGACCACATCCTGCTGTCTCCCATAGGTCAGCAGGGACCCTCAGCACTGTGCATTATGAAACAGAGCGTACTGCCCTGTGCCTGCCTCTTACCTTACCGCCTATAGTGATGGGAGGCACCGAAATGGAACAAAATGCAGAGTTTCTAGGGTTCTTACGGTTTTGGCTTTTTACTGTGCCCAAAAGACATGAAACCCTGAAATGCAGAAAATATTGCTGTGGGCAGTGGTGGCAGATACTGGTAGAACTGAAAGTATGCCATAGATATATTTTAAAGGGATAGTTCCACAAAAAAAAAAACTTAAATCAACCAGATTTTGTGATTTACTTCTATAAAAAAAAAAAAAATCTCCAGTCTCCCAATACGTATGAGCTGCTGTATGTCCTGCAGGAAGTGGTGTATTCTTTCCAGTCTGACACAGTGCTCTCTGCTGCCACCTCTGTCCATGCCACGAACTGTCCAGAGCAGGAAAGGTTTTCAATAGGGATTTGTTGCTGCTCTGGACAGTTCCTGACATGGACAGAGGTGGTAGCAGAGAGCACTGTGTCAGACTGGTAAGAATACACCACTTCCTGCAGGACATACAGCAGCTGATAAGTACTGGAAGACTAGAGATTTTGTTAATAGAAGTAATTTACAAATCTGGCACTAGTTGATAGAAACTACCCTTTTTAAAGCATCAGATATGTGAAAGAATGACCTGGGGAAATGGGGATAAGTAACAGATCTGCTCAGAGATCCTGTGCTCCTCCGCAGAAAAGGCTGTGGTTTACTTCGAAACCACCGATCAGGTCGGAGACGGTGAGGAAAACCAGCTGCTGCAGAGGTCGTCCTGTAAAACCTTCTGCCACTATGTCAACAGCATCGTAGCCGCTCCCAGAAACATTGGCAAGGACGGGAAGTTCCAGCTCCTCGTGTGCCTCGGAGCAAGGTGAGCCGCTTCCCGTTAAGAACGAATTCTGTCCAACCATCCAGCTGGGTCATGACTAGTGTATCGCCAAAATTACTGAGTGACCCAACCATTATGTCAGCGCATATAAAATAAAAAGTTATCAAATCTTAATTTGTGTTCACAGCTGTTATACAGAGCAGTGTGTCTCCATGGTGACAGACTACAAACTGTGTAGTCTGAAGTGGATAGGGTGCAAGGGTTTTGTTTAGTTTTTTTAACTTTTTTTTTTTTTTTTTATCTTTTTTTTTCTTTTCAGGGATCACTTACTGGCCCAGTGGATCCCACTTCTGGCCGAGTGTCCGGCCATCACTCGGATGTATGAAGAGACTGCTCTTCTAAGGGACAAAATGATGGTAAATTCTCTCGTCCGAGTCTTGCAAACTCTCCAAGATTTCAACATAGTTCTGGAAGGGTCACTTACTAAAGGAGTGGATGTTTAGGACTGCGTTCGGGACACTGTACAGTAATAGATTTCACTTTTTTTCTGGAATTTTAAATTTTTTTTTCCATTTCAGAGTTTTACTCTGAATCCTTTATAATGTGCCACAGAGTTCTGTGACGCAATACACTGAATCGTAGCAAGTCACTGGAAGCCGCTGTCAGCGTCCAGCCGGCCGGACTCCGGGCGTCTCTCTACACTGTTGCTTAGTAAATTTGAATCAGATATTTAGTACAATAGAATATTTTCCTGTTGTATCTGTAAATATGGCTTTAGGTTTGTTTGTTTTTTTTTTTTTTGTTTTTTTTAAGAGGCAGAATATATTCCAGGTGGATTTATCTTCTACTTGTTTCTAATCATGATTGATTGATTGATTGATTTATTTTTTTTTTTTCTCTTCCTGGATGGCGGAATTATTGCAAGAATCCCTAATATGGTGCTTTCAGTGTTTGTACGGCAGGCGCTGATCTGATTCCGTTATGTAGAACGTTCTGAGCCACGATCTATTGGGCATTGTATACGGTATTTGCACTCGTTTTGTGGGCTTTGTCTTGGGTTTTTTTGTTTTTTACTTAGTCATTGAAATGACCGAGGTTTGATCACTGAGCACGCAGCCTGTCCTTTCCCTAGAGATGATGATGTCACTGAATATTCAGATTCCACTTTCATTAGAACTGGTCCTTCCGTCTCTAGAACCAGTGATGTCGCTGTATATGCAATCTATGCTGTACAGGATAAGTGACATCACCTAATTAGGACCAGTGATGTCACTAAACATTCTCTCTGTCTAGTACCGGTAACTATCACTGAGAATTTAGGCTACCCCTTCACTAGAACCAATGATGTCATTGTTTAGCCAGGCCCGTACCAGGATCAGTGATGTCACGGAGTATTCCGTCTATCCCTTCACCAGGATCAGTGTTGTCACGGAGTATTCCGTCTATCCCTTCACCAGGATCATTGATGTCACTGAGTATTCCGTCTATCCCTTCACTAGGACCGGTAATGTAACTGATTGTTCAGCCTGGCCCTTACTTGGGCCTGTGATGTCACTTTGTATTCAGTTTATCCCGCACTAGGACCTAATTGTTACCGATTCAGAGTATCTCTCACTAGGACCGGTGATGTCATTAAGCATCCAGCCTATCCTTTAAAAGGACTGATGATGTCGCTGAGTATCCAGCCTATCACTTGCTAGGACCTGTGATGTCACTGAGTGGTCCAGCCTATTTCTTAAAGGACTGATGATGTCATTGAGTATCCAGCCTATCCCTTGCTAGGACCTGTGATGTCACTAGTCATCCAGCCTATCCCTCACTAGGACTATTGATGTCACTAAACATCCAGCCTTTCCCTTACAAGGACTGGTGATGTCACTGAGCATTTACTCTATCCCTAACTAGGACCGATGATGTCACTCCACTACCAGTGATGTCACCAAGTATACAATTTTTCACCATTTTAACTATCGGCATTCGATAGGTATCAATCAATCTAATCCTCAAACTGGCTGCTTTAAACATATCAGTAATATATTTTCACAATCATATCTCCAGCCCCCCAAAACGGCTGCAACTACCGTGTACGGATCTCCCACGTCCTGCTATGTGCTACCAACCCGACCGACCTTAAAGCATGCTTGAAGAAATCCCGCAAGTTGTAAATACCTCGAGAATCCTAAAAGTAACTATTTTCCTAAGTTATATCGCAAGAAACCACTGCAAGTATTAAGACGCGGCCATCCCCAGTCTCCGTCTTCTATATTGTGAATGTAAATCCTATGCGTGGGACCTAGAACATTCCCGCTTCCCTTGTCCTGACTCTTCGGAATTTTTTTTTTTTTTTTTTTTACACATCTCAGTATACGTTTAATGGGGGGAGACTGGCAGGAATTTTTATTCCGATTTCTCTGGAAGAATCTAGAAGCTGTGATATTATGCATTTATTGCATAGTTTACTTATTCTATAGCAACTACTCCGAGTCTCATCATTGTGTGATTCTACTTGTCAACTTTTTTTTTTTTTTTTTTTTTGTGTGCGTGTATTATCACTTTAAGGGGAATATCATGTCAATCAAATGATTTTATTAGATTTTGGTTCCATATACATTATTTTAGTGTACCTATTTATTCGCATACACTGGGATGTTTTTTGGGGGGAAAGGGGTTGAATAAGATATTTTGCACTACTTGTTACATTTGATAAGGGGGTTGTACTGTGTAAAAGTAAAACTTCCAGTAACTGTATATGTTGGTCCACTTCTTTTTTTTTTTTTTTTTTTTTTTTTTTTTTTTTGTGCATTGTTTAGTCAAACCTGAAACGCGTTGTCATATTTTCTTAAGATTTGCTAGACTGGGCAACAGATTTTTTTTTTTTTTTGATTTTTTTTTGGTTATACTCTGTTGTATTATGTTGCTCTTTATTTTATATTAGAATATAATAATAATGGCAGGTAAGACTCGCTGGGACTTGTAGTTCATAAACACGTCAGAGCCACAACGTTGCAATAGGCAGATGCTGGATACCCTCAAGAAGCAGCGTTTTCACCCCCTTAAAGGATTCCTCTACCGTCAAACCACTTGGACTCGAGACGACTAAAATGTCTTTGCCTCAGCAATACGATAATGCATATGCTGAACTCTGACTACTCAGTATGTGTTATTAGTGCATTACATGGACATCAGGACCCGTCACAGTCTTTTGTGTTTTATTATCTTTTTTTATTTTTTAATTCAGTAAATGTATCTGTATCATGGAACTGTTGGTTTACTTGTCTCCTCCGTAACCAGGGAATGTGGCTTTTGGGTAATGCTGCTTTTGTTTCCACATCAGTATTAACTTCCCTGTACTGTATGATTTTATTACATCACTGTCACTGTTATGTTTTTTTTTTTTTTTCAGTATTAAAATGTTTTATCTCAACATTGTTGTACTACTTTGTAAAACATTTCAAATTTATTTTGTATTCTTTCATTTTGATTCATATATATATATATATATATACAGTCGCACCTTGGTTCAAGAGTAACTTGGATTAAGAGCGTTTTGCAGGAAGAGCTCACAGTTTTTCATAATTGTAACTTGGTGTAAGAGCATTGCTTTGGTTTAAGAGCTCCCTGTACTGGGTGGGAGGGGGGGTGGGGGAGGGGCATGGTCTGCATAGCTGGGTCTACAGCCCTGTACTCTGACCTAGGAAGTCTCCATCACTTTCCAAATCATGGCAGATCCACTTCAGGCTGGAGCTTACATCAGGGGACAGGACTGTGGCGGTAATCTCTCCATACCTGTAACCCCTCTCTCCTCGGACAGAGAGCGCTGCTATACTGTGCCCACATCTGCCCTACTTATTCCTTCATGCTCCCTGTTGTCTGTCATTCCTTGTGTTTCTCATCCTCTCCATTCCTGCTATAATGTGCCTGCACTCACACTCAGCTATACACACTGCTGCTATAATGTGCCTGCACTTACTGTCAGCCATTCACACTGCTGTATAGAAAAGCTTCTGTCACTGTCCTCCTGCACAGCTCTGTGATACTCACTTCCTGATTGGTCCAGGCTGAACACATGCCCCTTCCCCATTGCTGTCATGTGACCACACAGACTTCTGACAGCAGCCCTGCTTCTCTATTCAAGCCTGTTGTACTACGCTACTGCATTATGGGGATCTACAGTTCCATCCTGTATCTACAATCTGCTGCAGTGTTATCAGGGTTATACAGTTACTATACATTATACACCACATGCTGATTGCTATACTGTACAGTAACTTATAATATCACATATTCAGCTGTTTCTGAATGTTTGTTTCATCAGTTCTACATGTTCAGAATGTAAAATCATTATTTTTGGGGTGTGGAACCAATTGTCATTGATTTTCTTATGGGAAAATTTGCTTTGGTTTAAAAGTGGATTTGGATTACAAGCACAGTCCCAGAATACGTGTGTGTGTATGTATGTATGTGTATATATATATATATATATATATATATATATATATATATATATATATATATATATATTAAACTTTTCAATTTATAGTTTTATTGTTTTTGTATCGTTAACAATGTAAACAAAAGACATTTTTGTGTCACGTTGTATATGGGCAAAAAAAATTCAAAAATTAATGAAAAAAAATTCTAAAATTTCCATCTACGCCAATATGGTACAGATAAAAACTATAGATCGTGGCACGAAAAATCAGCCCCATAGGTGAAAAAAAGGGGTTATGGCTCTTAGAAGACGAGGAGGTGAGCACTACTTCACTCTCTCCTTTTATAGCCTATTCTCTGTTTATAGTCTGTTCCTGGCTTTGGCTTCAAAAATCTGTCAGATAAATCTCTCTGTGTAAAGGTGCCCTATGATCGTGGCTGGATGCTTCAGAACAACAAAACTGTCAAAACTTCTGCCTTTTTTATAGAAGTGATCAAACTTGTCCTAATTAGTTAATTAAAGGGGTAGTGCGGTGCGCGACATTTATTCACTAAATAACACAAATAACACACATTACAAAGTTGTATAACTTTGTAATGTGTGTTATTTAGTGAATAAATGTCGCGCACCGCACTACCCCTTTTAAGGGGAAGTCCGGCCAAAATTATTTTTTGATGTTATTACTTATGGAAAGTTATACAAATTTCTAATGTACATTAATTATGGGAAATGCACATTAGAATTCTCAAAAACAGTGATGTCACGACGAAAGGTGTAATTCCTATGGAGTGTCCAGCAGGGGGCGCTCTATATGTAGAAGTCTATAGGACTTTATTGTTTCTATGGATGTCTATGCAAAGTAATGGAATGTAGTGGTCAGTGTGCTTTATTGAATGAATCCATCTATGGAATACTATGGGGAACAAGTGTCCTTGCTCCCCAAAGTATTCCACAAATGAACTCAATCAGTACATTTGGATATCCATCACAGTAAGGCTGCCACCGCCGCACTTGTCTATATACACTGAACTACTACTCCTATCACCTGCTCATAGTATGAGCAGATGATGGGAGTAGGAGCTGGGTTATGCCTATGACATGCTTGCTTCTGCTGATGCCGCCGGGCGCAGCCGCTCATCACACAGGAGCCATCATGCCCCCTCCGCTCACCTCCTCCTTCTTCCACTATCCCACAGCTGACTCCCCGCCTGGCCGCCGCTCTCCCCGGTGTCCGCACTGACTGTCCTCTCCCACACATGACGGCCAGGGGCACCGGGAGCCGGTATGTGTGGGGGGGGAGCTGCGGGGAGTAGCTGTGGGAAGTGGAAGTAGCCGTGGGATAGTGGAAGAAAGAGGAGGAGGGGAGCGGAGGGGGCATGATGGCTCCTGTGTGATGAGCGGCTGCGCCCGGCGGCATCAGCAGAAGCAAGCATGTCATAGGCATAACCCAGTTACTACTCCCATCACCTGCTCATACAATGAGCAGGTGATGGGAGTAGTAGTTCAGTGTAGGCGGCGGTTCGGCGGGCTTACTGTGATGGATATCCAAATGTACTGATTGAATTCATTTATGGAATACTTTGGGGAGCAAGGACACTTGTTCCCCATAGTATTCCATAGATGGATTCATTCAATAAAGCACACTGATCACTACATTCCATTCCATTACTTTGCATAGACATCCATAGAAACAATAAAGTCCCATAGACTTCTACATGGAGAGCGCCCCCTACTGGACACTCCATAGGAATTACACCCTTCGTTGTGACTTCACTGTTTGAGAAAATTCTAATGGTGCGTTTACACAGAGAGATTTATCTGACAGATTTTTGAAGCCAAAGCCAGGAACAGACTATAAACAGAGAACAGGTCTTAAAGGAAGGACTGAGATTTCTCCGTTTTTCAAATCAATTCCTGGTTTTGGCTTCCAAAATCTGTCAGATAAATCTCTGTGTAAATGTACCATAACACTCCATGATCTACTAAATTAAGGGAAATAGCCCTATATATGCATTTCCCATAATTAATGTACATTAGAAATTTGTCTAACTTTCCATAAGTAATAACCTATCAAAAAATAATAATAATAATTTTGGCCAGACTTCTCCTTTAACCTCTTAAGGACATATGACGTACCCGTGTTTAAAACCATTGAATTCATTCGGTTTAAAAAAAAAAAAAAAAAAGAAAAAGAAAACTCGTGCAGCGTGAATTATTAACATAGATGTCTGATCCTCTACAAATGTAAACAATATGGAAATAGAAGTTGGATTTCTGTCCAGCACCCAGCTGACACCCGGTATTGATATTGGTCTCTTCATAATGTCAACATATCTGTGTTATCCCCCATCAGATAGCATCCATACCTGTTTAATGTATAAATGTGCACTGGTGTTAAAGGGGTGCTCCAGCAAAAAATGTTTTCTTTCATATTAACTGGTGCCAGAAAATGGCAAAGATTTGTAATTTACTTCTATTTAAAAAAAAAAAAAAAAAAAAGTTTTCCATTACTTATCCACTGCTGTATGTCCTGCAGTAAGTCTGATGCAGTGCTCTCTGCTGCCCCCACTGTCAAGAGCAGGAGAGGTTTTCTATGGGGATTTGCTACTGCTCTAGACAGTTCCTGACGTGGACAGAGGTGGCAGCAGAGAGCACTGTCAGACTGGAAAGAATACACCATTTCCTGCAGGACATACAGCAGCTGATAAGTATCGGAAGACTGGAGATTTTTTTCATAGAAGTAAATTACAAATCTCTGGCACTTTCTGACACCAGTTGATCTCGGCATACATACCCCCTTAAGCCCCTTGTTAGCTTTTCTTGGGAAGTAGAACACATTTCTTCATTACCGTAATTACACGCCAATTGCAAAACGTATTCATCCCTGTTCCTAAGAGGCCGGGATCCTCTCTGGTGGTTACACTGTACACACAGACCTCTCTACATTATGCATTTTGTGGTAGTTTTGGCTGCTTTTTCCTTTTTATCTGCTTAGATGGTTTGTCCTGAAATATCCACGTGGGACTCCTCCGCTCCGGAGTAACACCAGAGGCGGAATTCTTCACATTCTTGTCTGGGAATGGTGAGTGACTCAGGTGAGGAGAGCAGAATTCAGGGCCTTGTGATCCCTCCACACGGCGGCCATGTTTTCTTCAGCATTTCTTCTTTTGTAGCTCTGGGTATGACACTCTGGTTTTCACTGAAAGTCCAGATGGTGCGTGGAGTCGTACGGGCAATATTCCATGAGAACAAATGCGTGCAATATGTTTCTAGTTATCTAGCGCCCCTATAGGTAGCTGTCCTGTATACCAATGTCTGACCCAGGGAATTCTTGAGATTGTAGCACAAGTCTGAGCCCCATATGGAAACCCTGAGGTCTGCTGCAGCCAGTGATTAAAAGGGCATTTTATTTCTGACAATGTTTACATATTCTACAGGTTGCGGTGTCACTGTGTACATACATTACTGATCCTGAGTTATATCCTGTATTATACTCCAGAGCTGCACTCACTATTCTGCTGGTGGGGTCACTGTGTACATACATTACTGATCCTGAGTTACATCCTTTATTATACTCCAGAGCTGCACTCACTATTCTGCTTGTGAGGTTACTGTGTACATACATTACTGATCCTGAGTTACATCCTGTATTATACTGCAGAGCTGCACTCACTATTCTGCTGGTGGGGTCACTGTGTACATACATTACTGATCCTGAGTTACATCCTGTATTATACTCCAGAGCTGCACTCACTATTCTGCTGACGGGGTCACTGTGTACATACATTACTGATCCTGAGTTACATCCTGTATTATACCCCAGAGCTGCACTCACTATTCTGCTGGTGGGGTCACTGTGTACATACATTACATTACTGATCCTGAGTTACAACCTGTATTATACCCCAGAGCTGCACTCACTATAGTAAGAACCATTATAAACAGTTTATAGTTCCCACACACAGTTATCTCCAATCATACTTTCCCCATTGATAATAAGAGACCTTTCCTTTCCCTGATGTGATTCTGTGTGTAGTTCTTAAGTTTAACAGGACTCTAGCGCCATCTGCTGGCCAGTAATGCTGTGTGCATGAACAGTCAGGAATAACTATAAGGGGAAAATTCAGTTGCTTTTTAATATATGTTGTATGTTATATGAAAGACTGTGACTGGCATATCCAATGTGGGGGTGTAGAACGGACTCTCCTACACTGAACACAGATTATAGAAAGCTATGGCTTGTGCATATTCCATAAGGTTCCATTGGCTTAAAGGGGTTATCCAGTGCTACAAAAACATGGCCACTTTTCCCCCTACTGTTGTCTCCAGGTCAGGTGCGGTTTGCAATTAAGCTCCATTTACTTAAATGGAACTGAGTTTCAAAACCCCACCCAAACTGGAGACAACAGTAGGGGGAAAGTGGCCATGTTTTTGTAGCACTGGATAACCCCTTTAAATGGAGTGTATGTTCATGGAAAAATAGGTATCAGAGGGTGTTATGTAATAGAATGTATTGTGAGCAGAGACTGGTTACATGTGGTGGCCACAAGGGTCTGTTCTGTTTTGTTTTTTTTTTATTTATTTTTAATAGGCTTGTAAGGGACATAGGAGGTTTGGGAGACCAGGCTTGTCTCTTTGCTGGTGAGTGCAATAGGGTTAATATTCCTGGAGGAGTCTGTGGTATGAAGAATGATTTAAGTTTTACTAGATAAGTGGTCAAAACCTTGAAAACTGTAAAATAATGCACTTGGACTTCAGAAGAGAAGGATTTAGGGTTAGTGATTTCTGACAGCCTTAAAGGGGTACTCCAGCGGGGGGGCACTTTTTTGCTGGGACTGGGGAGGAGGTGGCCGAGGGAAAAGACGTCCACTCACCTCCCTGGTTCCAGCGGTGGGTTGCGTATCGCGGCGCTCTGGTGCCCGGTCCCCAGCCGCTTCCGGGTGTCTTGACGCGGCCCGAGACGTGACGTCTCAGGTCCGCTCAGCCACTCAGTGAAGGAGGCGGGATGAGTTTCAAGTCCGCTCAGATCTCTCCTCCTTCACTGAGTGGCTGAGCGGACCTGAGACCTGAGTCTTGGGCCCGGGTCCGACACCAGGAAGTGGCCGGGAATGGGAGCGCCGTGAAGCGGGACCCGCTGCTGGAACCGGGGAGGTGAGTGGACGTCTTTTCCTTTGGCCGCCTCCTCCCCGGTCCCAGCACAAAAGTATACTATATATATATATATATATATATATATATATATATATATATATATATATATATATATATATATATATTTGGATAAATTACAACCGGTGCAAAGACGGGCTACAAAAATGGTAGATGGTCAAGTATAAGATCGTGGAGAGTCCAATCTCCGTATCGGACTCGGCTTCTTTGTTATGAATACAGGCCCTATTCAATGCTATGGAGCCGCCGGAAAGAGCAGAGTAAGCATTTTCGGCTTATTTAGCTCTTTTAGTTGGCTCTATAGGAATGAATAGAGCCGTAGGTCATGTGCCGTGCCCGCGGCTGTATTCATTACAAAGAAGCCAGGGGTACGGAGGTTGAACCCTCTGCAATCTCTTACAGGGATAGCGGACAAGTTCGTTTTCTCTGGAAAAACTCTTTTAAGGGTCTAAATCTGTATAGTCTGGAGGAAAGAAGGGAAAATGGGGGACAAGATTAAAACCTTATATTAGTTAAGGGACTAAATAAGGTTGGGGGGAGACAATGCAAGAACAGGGGGGCACATTGGGGGAGGAAAGCTCAGAAGCGACATGAGAAAATATTACTTTACTGAAAGAGTAGTAGATGTGGTTGATAAATCTACAGTAAGCAAATGTAAACATGTCTGAGATAAACTGAGCAGAGCAAACGAGCGTTATTAGCGCTCGTTTGCTCCTCGTTCCCCGCTCACTGGCGCCGCTATTCCATGCGGCAGCAGCGAGCGGGCGAGTCCGCGGGGGGGGCTGCCCGGGTGATCGCTAGATTGTCTGGGCAGCCCATAGCATACAGAAGCGATCTGCTGCAGCCCCTCCTATTCCGCGGACCGACTGCAGGATATCGTTGCTGTATCAGTCATTTGTCTTTCAACATGTTTGAAAGACAAAAAACGCAACGATCAGCCAACATGAACTATGTCTGCTGATCGTTGCCTTCTATTCCACGGGACGATTATCGGCCGAATACGGACTTTTAGGATTCTGTTTTTAATTCCCGTGTCCATTGTTCCGGCAGAATACATGTCAGTAATATTAACTTGTACACTGAAATGCTATGTGTGAGCATCACATAGCTGATCTATTGTTACATATAGATCGGGATAAGTTGGAAACTTTGGGAGAAAAGTGGTAGAGGAGGATTTAGGCTTATTTAGGTGAGCCTAATACTGCCATTTTTTTGGTGTCTGTATTATAGCTGCAAGTCCCTTTCCGACCACGAGTCCGATGACCAGAATGGACATCATCATAGTCGTATAACGTTGGGTTCAGACTTCTTTTAGCGGAATACGCCGGCCCATAGAATGGTGTCTATGGAGCCGGAGGAAAAGCGCGTGCCCGTGTGGGCGGACAGCTGACGGAATTCCGCGGACATTTTCCGCGAGAATTCCTCAGTCTGAACCCACCCTAACACTGTCCTAATCCTGGTAATGTTATGTTCGTGAGAGAGTCGAAATTACTAACTTAATGGGAAAACACTGACATGGTTCAGGACTTTTAGTTGACAGAAAATGTAACTGTAGCAACCAGTGTCAGGCAGCTGCTGCCAAGGCAAATAAGGTCATGGAATACATCAAAAGGGGCATAGATCAACATGATGAGAACCGTGTCATATTAGTGTACATGGAATATTTTGTATAGTTTTTGGCTCCAGTGTATAAGATACAAAGCAGAGCTAAAGAGGGTTAAAGGTCCAACGAGGGCAACCAGAGTAGGGTTTCATTCACACGTCTCACGTTCTGTCCTTAAAACACAGTTGACACGGACGTTGAATGCAAGTCCTAGACTGTTTACCCGGATGGCAGGATATAACAACATCATGCCAGCAGCGGGGAAACTCTGAATTGCCGCGGCTATCATTACTGTGATGCGGCGATTCAAAGAGTTTCCCCGCTACCGGCATAATGTTACATCATGCCGTCAGGGAAACTGTCCAAAACTTGCATTCAACGTCCTTGTCGCCCGTGTTTAACGGACAGAACTCAAGACATGTAAATGCAGCCTAAGGATTTAAGTAACGAGAGATTACTGAGGGGGTGACCTCATAACTGTATAGAATTATCAAGGTCCTCTTTTATGATTTATGTATGAGTGCATCTATGACAAAGGACTAATCTATGTTGTGTGGAATGAGTTTCTACACCAACAAGAAGGGGATTCTTTACAGTAAGAGCAGTTAGACTATGAAACACAAGTTTCTAGGTAATTTTATGGAGTGCAAAAATATAACGGCTTATACTTGCTCAGCTTATACTCATTAAAGGGGTAGTGCGGCGCTAAAAAATTATTCACAGAATAACACACATTACAGTTATACAACTTTGTAATGTATGTTATGTCTGTGAATCGCCCCCTTCCCGTGTCCCACCACCCCCACCCGTGTACCCGGAAGTGTGTGGTGCATTATACATTACCTGATGGCGTCCGCGTCATCAGCTGCTCAGCCGCGATTGGCTGAGCATAACCGAGCATTGTCGGAGGGGGGGCGGCGGCAGCAGCGATTCGGCCGTCCATCCGAAGATGACGTTTGGCACAAGATGGCGGGCGGGCTCGACACGGATCAGGTAATGTATAATGCACCACACTTCCGGGTACACGGGCGGGGGTGGTGGGACACGGGGAAGGGGGCGTTTCACAGACATAACATACATTACAAAGTTGTATAACTTTGTAATGTGTGTTATTCTGTGAATAATTTTTTAGCTCCGCACTACCCCTTGAAATTCTGAAGGTGGTTTGTTGATTTTAGCGATTTATTCTAATTGCCAAATTTGAATTTGGGAAGAATTTTCTTAACCTAAGGTGATGAGAACTGGCATCTAATTCAATGCTTTTGTTTACTTCCTTACGATGTTTATTTTTGAAATCCTGTACTCAGGAGGTGTCTTTATTATGTTAATTGTGTACATTTATGATGATAATTACACTCCTGCTATGTTGTAACTTACCGCCCGGGCGGGGTGTGTTATGCCTCACATGAATAGGTTTGGTGTCTATCTCTATATGGTCTTTCAATGACCCATGTCTTTAGAACCATGATTAGAAGCCTGCTGTAGGGCTAGAAATGCATTGGTTTATTTTATTTATATTTTTTACTTGTGCCCACTGAAAATGTTTTAATGGGCAGAATTTTTTTTTAATGTTTTTAATTTAAAAAAAAAAAATTGTGGTGCTTTGTACACTTGTAACTGAGACCTGATCTAGCTTTTTTTGCTGTGCACCTACGCAGATCTTTGTGCCGGTCCTATGGGTACAACCCAATCATATATTAATCATGAGCATAGGCCATCCATTTTATTACCTGGTTGATTCTGCCAGTAATATATGTTTGTGAATAGCTCCTCATGGTTATGGTTCCAACTAATTTTCTTGATTACTGTGGTAATTTTAGGCTGGATATTCTCCTTTTAGGCTATGTTCTCACACAATGTTTTGGTCAGTATTTTTCAACCAAAACTAGGACTGGATTGGAAACACAGAAAGGCTATGTGCACACACGCTTGAAATTTAGTGGATGCCCGCCATTTAATGGCAAATAATTGCTGTTATTTGCCATTAAATGGCGGCTATCCACTAAAATTCAAAGTGTATGAACAAAGCCTTTTGGATTTCCAATCCACTCCTGGGTTTGGTTGCAAAATACTGAGCAAAAATACTGTGTGAGAACATAGCCTTCAAGTGTACCTGCCATTATAAAAAATCTTTTTAGATGTCAAAAGTTTTTATTGGGACAAAACAGACCAACTTTCTGGAATGAGTGGAGAGAAAAGCCGGCAGCCATGTGTTTCTCCCCTGAGAACGATAACCAATGATTTTGAGGTCGGCTCAAAAAATGGCATTGACATATGAACAAATTTTTGTTCATAGTTTGATCATTGCCACGCTTACACCAGAAGATTATAGGTTAAATATGAACAATTTAACGATTTATTTTTTTGCACAATAATCGGCCTGTGTAAAAGGCCCTTTACTCTCCGACCAATAAAAACTTTTAATGTATGAAAAAGTTTTCTTTTATAATGACAGTCCATTTATTTGGTATTTATTACTTGGTTGATCCTGCCAGTAGTGTATTCTTGTCTCAAAGGTTAAACCATACACGTGTATGGTTTAACACACGGCCAGTACAGTAAAACTGTGAATGGCTCATTGAATCAGTTATGGTTCCTTTGATTGCTTCATCCCATTTTCCTGGATAACTGTGGTAATGCTAGCACTAATACATCCATTTTATAAGGTTGTACAAGGCTGTGAAGGTTAATAATAGCAAATACTTTTTATAGCACCAATGTATTCTGCGGCGCTGTACAGGGATTGTAATTAATTTTGATCCCTGTACAGTATCTATATCCTAACTCCAAATTCACCTATCTGTATTTTAACGTTTCTCATTCATTAGGGCATGCTGAGCGTTGTACTTTTGCACCAGCTAAAGCTCGCTCTTGGGTCCCTGAAACTTCCTCCCAATGCCAATTTTTCATATATATGAGGTAATACTTGATCATAGATGAGGCCACAGTTCAGATATTTTTGGTATCCTTGAGGGAATTATCATAGCAGTCATCTTTCCCTTAAACAGATATAGCCACCTCATGATGATTTTTTTAAGCAGTTTTAAAAAAAATTTTGTAATTGAAAGTGAATCATTAACAACCAGTCGTCATCAATATACATATAATATACAGCGACATGTTGTATGTCATTTATTACATGTCACAGCATATTATGATGACTGCTTGTTAATAATGCACTTAATAATATAAAATAAATATATAACAATATAAAATAATATAACAATAAAATAAATACTATAAAAAACAGCTTAAAAAATGATTGTGAGGTAATTATATCTGTTTATGGAAAAGACCTCTGCTATGATAAACCTCCCTCAGGGATACCACGCAATACCTGAGTGGTGGTCTAATCTATGACATGTATTACCTCATAAATATAAAAAAAAAAAAAAAAATAGGGACCCAAAAAAGATATATAACATACATTATATTACACTACACACAGACCACCCTGTCAGCCATGGCCTGGTATAACCAGCTGGCCACAGTCCCTGGCCTGGACCAACCACAGCTTTTGTTATGAAGCCCCTGGTGCCCTCCTCCTTGTTTGTGGCGATGACAATGTCTGCCCCTTCACCCCTCCTCTGTCGTTTTCCCGCCCAGACCCGCTCCCATAAAAGGACAATAGAGAAGCGGGAAGAGTGACGTCACCGCCCTCATGCAAATGAGCTTGATTGAAGAGAATATGAGCGTGGGAACCGCGCAGGCGCATTAGTCGCGGGATCTCTCTCGTAAGAGTTTTGATTTCTACAACGTTGTGACCCGGGGGGGAGACTGCGCCAGGAGAAAAGTTTCCAAGTAAGTGTAATGTCGCTTGTGTGTCCGTGCCTGGTGTGTCGCGACATAGCGTGCGATAGACCCGGGCTGTGCGTGTGTCCTCCCGTGCATCGTGTCTCTCCTGCCTTGTCACTTGTCAGCGCTTTTATTCACGTCCCTAATATTGTCGCACTGAGCAGAAGTCGCACAAAGTGTCCGAGGGTGCAGCAGGGCTGCTGGGGTGGCATGATGCGGTGCCGGTGCCATGTGTCAGCCCCTCCATCCCTGCTCTGCACGTTTCCTCCATTGTTCAGTGTCACTGGAAGGGCCTCATGTCTCCTGATGGGTGCAGTTGGCGCAGATTGTAGTCATTCTCACGGTGCACGTTTTTTGTGGGGGCGGTTGCACTTGTGTCGCCCCAGTTCTGGGTTATCAATCGTCCATTGGTCGCAGTGCAACAGATGTCATCATTGTCTGCGCTGCTGCGACTGATGGCTTTCCTCTGGAAACATGTGCGCCCTTTTAAAAAAAAAGGGCATCTTGCAAACTTGTCGCATGGGTGAGATGTCGCTTGGGAGTTAATGCGCTCTTTTTGGGGCTGTATTTGTTTGCAGAGATGCGGTTGTTTGTGGGTGATAGGTGGGGGTGGGGGGAGGCCCTGTGGGTGGCCAGGCTGCTTGGCTTGGGTTGCTGCACGTAGGCAAAACAAAGGCATGTAAAGAGTCCTGCAGTCACTGGCTCAGCATGTCATCCTGACTACCTGCCATGTACTGCAGGCCCTGCTGAGCCCCCCTCCACATATTGGGGGTCCCAGGTCCATGTCCTGGGTGCATAAAGCATCAGTGTTGTAACTGAGTTCAATGATCAACAATGTATCGGGCCCAGGATGCTGCAATGTACTACAAGCCCTGAACCCCTGTAAACTTAGTGCGCATATTGGGGGTACTTAGCCCCCCCCCAAAGTCTGTGTGCATAAAGCATGAGAGCTTTAATTTTAGTCCTTGTTGCAACTACAATGATATAAATAATATTGTTGCAACTATGTCTCAGCTCAGGAAGCTGCAGAGTATTGCAGGCCATGATCCCCCTCTAAACTAGGTGCTTGTATTGGGGGTCCTTATGGCTTCCCCCTGGTCTGTGAGCTGTACGTATAAATCATCAGGTCTTTAACTTAGTCCTTGTTGCAACAATGTATCAGTCCAGGAAAATCTTAAGTGTATTGCAATCCCATATATATATATATATATATATATATATATATATATATATATATATATATATAATATACACACACACACACGAACACAGTAGTTTGGAGGGGATCTAGATTTGCAAAACATTGACGTTTCCTGGGCTTGATACATTGTTTCAACAAGGACTTGGTTAAAGGTCTGATGCTTTAGGCATAGAGCACATGTACGTGGGGTCTTACCCCCTCCCCCAAGTATATATGCCCTATGCATAAGGCAATAGACCTTTAACTAAGTCCTTGTTGCAACAATGTATGTGGCCCTGATCCCCCTCCAAACTACTGTTTTTCTATTGGGGTCTTACCCCCTCCCCCAAGTCCATGTGCTCTGTGTACAAAGGGTCAGACCTTTAACTGCTGCAACAATGTATCAGGCCCAGGAAGCTGTAGTGTATTAGTTTGGTGGAGCTGTAGCAGTGTGTGTGTATGTGTGTATAATATCTCTATATATATATATATATATATATATATATATATATATATATATATATATATATATATATATATATATATATATATATATATATACTGAGAGTTGTGGTTGTGCAGCGGCATTTCGGATGTACTAGATTAGACGACATATGAGAGGGATGTTTGTCTGATGAGAAGTTAGGCATGAGAGAATTTTATTCGGCACAAATCTGAATTTTCAGTGAAAAACTAATCTGACGACGAGATTCACTCACACCTGAAACAAATTTTTAGGGAAATTTGCAATTTTTTTTTTTTTTTTGTTAAAGGGTTTAATTCATACACAAATATAAAATGAATTGTACAAAATATTTGTTAGGTATAAAATTGTTGCAGATTGATCATTGCCGCCATCTTCTGTGGCGTCTCGGCAGGGGGGTTTTGCTGGGTGTTGACACTCTTGCATTGTTCACATTCCTGGGGTTGTATGATACAATTGATCACCTTGTCTCTATGGGTTCAGCTTCTGTATGTGACCATCGTAGAGATCAGCTAGGATCTGCGGTGGGGTGGTAGTGATGGTGGTCACACTTCCAGCTGTTAGGTCATGACACTTGTGGTTATCTTAGTCAGATCTTCTCTCAGCGGTCACAGTGATCAACCAAACCACAAGTAAATCTTGGTCAGCTGATTGACAGCCAGTTCTCAGTGTCAGGAGGCTGATAGAAAAGGCACAGGTGAACCCAAGCTCGGCCATTTCACTGCACTAGACTCTTCTCTAGTTTAAAAATGACAAAGAAATATTCAGACTGTTCATTATACAGTGATTACTGTTTAAGTTTATGGGGAACTCACTTGTAGAGTTAGGAGCCTGTTTTTTTTTCAGTAATCTGTGTCATACCATGTCAGCTCCTGAATACATCGGGGAGATGACTAGTTCACAACTACTAACCATATGTGAATGTCACCAAGATCATTGTAGATTTTCTTATAGAAGTTTTTGTCTCTTAAAGAAGCATTCCCGAAAAAGAAAAAGGCTCACTTATCCAAGCTCTGCTGTATCCACACATCTGGGTCATGTGATCTTTGATCAGACACCATCTTGACTTTCAGATTGCAAACTGCACGCTCTTTCTTTTAAATCTAATGATGCAATAGCACAGCGTCATCCGGGCAGGACGGCGGTGTTTTTACCCTAATCGTTATATATCTCTAAGTAATATAAGAGACTATCGGGGAGATTTATCAAACATGGTGTAAAGTGAAACTGGCTCAGTTGCCCCTAGGACTATCGTTCCATCTATTATGGTGAATGATTCCAGGTTGTTCCAAAAGCGTTAGTTTTTCAATGGTTTATCGTTAAACGGTGGAAACGAAGAAAAACTCTTACTCTAATAGGACCATAACGGGAGCTTCTGTCTCCCCCTGTGTGGAGCAGTCCATGCAGTTTTATCATACAGAAGATTTCTGGAGACCACAGAAACACATATATTTTCCAGGGAGGTCACCACACCATGAGATCACATGACCCAACTGAAAGAAAATTTTAAAAATTATATGTTGACTAGCTGCATAATGAATGAAATAAAAATTAGCAGCAGCTTCTTTAAACGGAACCAGTCATCCCCCGACACCTCTGGAGAGCTGTCTGCAAGGTGCAGCTGTTCTGGGAGCCCAGTTGGTTCCCTTTAACTCTCTAATAACCAGGCTAATTTTAGCATCTAATGTTATACATGCTTTCTGTCCCCCTACCTCAGGGATGGGGAACCTTCAGCCCTCCAGCTGTTGCAAAACTTCAATTCCCAGTATGATTTGGCTCTCCAGGCATGATGGGAATTGTAGTTTTGCAACAACTGAAGGGCAGAAGGTTCCCCATCCCTGCCCTACATAGTTAATTTAAAAAAAAAATCCATTTGTTCCTCTTTTTCATGTAACTTTTAGTAACTATTTAGGGGTTTCATGATCAGTTTGTGTACATCCTATGGGGTGGCAGGTTCTCTGCACTCATTCCTCCACTGTCATCCTTTATTAACTCCAAACCATAGAAGCCCTCTAAGGCTCGGCAGCTCATCCAGCTCATCCTCTGATCCAGTGCTGTAGGCATGACGGAAGAGGCTTTGATCTCCTTCGGTGATGCTATATGGAGCCTTAACAGGATTACAACTCTCATTGTGTGATATTTTATATGTAATGAGAAGATCAAGTGACTACAAGAACCCATAATGCTAAAACACCTATATACCTGTATATCTAGGATCTATAGATTTTTAGGAACTAGTTTGATGACAGTTCTTTAGTTTCCAGGATGGGAAGTAGCTGTCTTACAACTACCATCATAAGCCATATTGGTTGTCAGTAGGTCACTCAAAATGCTCCATTCACTTCAATGGAAATAAGTTGCAATACCCATACACAAGTTGAGAACGGGGGTGGTGCTGTTTCTCATTCTTCGAATCCTGGGAAATTAACCCTTTCTGTTGGCTTCTTTTTCAGCTTGTCTGTTTTCAAGGATACAAAATGATTGGATTTTATAAACCAAAGACGTACCGAAGCTCCAGAGGCTGCTGCATCTGCAAAGCCAAATCATCGAGCAGCCGATTTACGGACAGCAAACGCTATGAAGGCGACTTCCAGAATTGCTTTGGGTAAGAACGCCCTGCTGGCCTGTATA
Source organism: Dendropsophus ebraccatus (assembly GCF_027789765.1). NCBI lineage: Eukaryota > Metazoa > Chordata > Amphibia > Anura > Hylidae > Dendropsophus > Dendropsophus ebraccatus. Next base: position 13,138,163 of record NC_091454.1, on the reverse strand, counting down.
GTCCTTTATGATGTTAGATAGTAGTAGAATAATGGCGAATGTAAGTGAGCATGTTGAGAGTGGTGCTCCTAGATGGGGAGTTACGTTTTTAGGTTAAAGAGGTTGTTCTAGAACCAGCACCACTCTTGCCCTCAGTTTGGGTGAGGTTTTGCAGCTCAGTTAATGGAACTGGATTGCAATACCACACACAACCTAAGGACAGAGTTGGCGTTGTTTTTGCAAGAAAGTGTTTGTTTGTTTTTTTTTCTAATCTTGGAATATCCAGTCAACGCTATATACATACAATGTTTGTCTGTTTTTGTTTTATAGACTTCATGAAACACGTACAGGAGATATCTGCAATGCCTGTGTCCTTCTGGTGAAAAGATGGAAGAAACTTCCTTCCGACTCCAAGAAAAACTGGAATCATGTATGTTCTAATTTATGATTGACGGGAACCCACTATTGTGGCACTGATTGTGATTGGGGGGGGGGGGGGGGCTCTCACTTTCTGTTTTCATAGAGGGAGAATTTTACAAGGAAAAAGATGCATCTGGTGTTTTATGTAGGCATGGTGCATTGCTAATTTGGGATATGGGAGTTGCAGTTTATTAACAGGTTTTGCCGTCTTTCTAGGTGGTAGATGCCCGTGGTGGACCTAACCTGAAAGCTCTACGGATCAGGCCCAAAAGGATCAGGTCCCTGGCAGCGCGGAGGCTGAAGAACAGACAGGTCTTGAAGATGAAGAAAAGCCTTTGTAAGTAATTTAAATGTGTAAAGCCTGTCCATTCCTCCATGCAGAATGATAGTGGGATTGGTCGGAGAGTTACTGAACTTCGCGAGATGGCGCTACTTTTTTCTGGTGGTACATCCTCTTTAATCTGACACCGGGATAGAACGGCGCCATCACGGGCGCCCTTTTATCCACTGGTCCAGGGCTGGTGCTCAGGCAATGGAGGCGGGCTGGCCCGCCCCCAGTGGGAGGAAATTTCCTCCCCTGTATGATGCGGCTCCATTAGAATCAATGGAGCCGCGTCATACAGGGGAGGGAATTCCCTCCCACTGGGGGCGGGCCGGCCCGCTTCCAGTGATTGAGCACCGGCCCGGGACCCGTGGATATAACAGCGCCATACACTGGAACCGGGCTGTGGATCGAAAAACGGACTGCGGCATCGGCTTCCCCGTGACTGCGCCATTCTATCCCTGTGTCAGTTTAAAGAGAATGTACCTGGTGGTACATACTCTTTAAAGGAAGTCCGGGGAAGGGGATGGGCGGAAGGTGGTGGTAACAATAATCAAGTTTTAAATGACCCATACTTGTGTGTGTGTGTGTGTGTCGTAATTGACAACAATTACGACATTCTTATACTTTTTGTATTATGATAACTTGCCATAGGTGATCTGATCCATCTTCCATTTTTTTTTTTTTTTTTTAAATACAGATTCTGGTGCTCACAGCACGGCTTCCAGCGCTTCACCTACCCACTCATCATCTTGTAGTAACCACTCCGATACAGACACCGACACAGAGCTCCGTACAGCTCCTAGCAGAAACTCCACTTTTTCTTTCCTGGATCCAACATACTGGAAAAGGTAGGTGTTTTTTTTTTATAATTGGGACTAAAGATATTGATCCCTCACCCTTAGGATAGGCTACCAATGCAGAGTCCAACATATCTTCATTGTTTCCCCCAGCAGTTTATTTGAATGTAACTGTGCTGCAGTACCAATCTCACCTCATATGTAAGGGAGGTGCTGTTTTATAGAAATAAGTGTTAATCCTGCTAATCTGGCTTCTGAATCCTCCAATGAGAAGCTCCCTCCTTGCCAGCATGCTGTATTACACACCAACAATCCAAATGAATAGTTACCCCCTTCAAAATAAAAAGGGAGAGTTTCAAGTCAAGATATCTTTCATATCCTAATGGTACTTTTTTTTTTTTTTCTTCTTCTTTTAGGCAGAAGGTTTGCTGTGGGATTATTTACAAAGGCCGATATGGCGAAATTCTCATCGACGCCCAACAATACAAACCGTGCTGCAGTAATAAGAAAATAGAGGAGACCGACACAAGATGATGGCCCCTTCCCAGCATGCATCACTACCTATTCCGGGGCAGGGACCTCTGCCATAAACTCTTAAAGCACCACTTTTTTATATTTGAATTTTTATGCAGTTTTGTGTATGTAGATATGAAATATATTTAATGTGTATGACATATGTATGAGGCCTTTGCCAAGTGCCCCCACCCCCATATTTTATTTTATGTAATATTTTTTGTATTTTATTATTACGGTTTGCCAGTTGCTGCAGATTAAGGTTATGTTCACATGTGGCTGATAATTTTTCAAGTTAGCTTCAAAATCTGCACATGTGAATATACCCTAATGCTAAATAACTGAAGGAACGTTACCTTCTACGGCTAGGTTCACGCATCGTCTTTTTTTTGTGGCTTTATGACATCGTCGTCTTTTGGAACATCCGTCAATCTCGGGGCAAATAACGTCTGTTGTTTTTAATTTGTTTTTCAAAATAGAGGACGTTATTTAGGCTCAAAATGACGGACGTCCAAAACAATGTCTGTCAAACTGCCAAAGAGACGGTGTGTTAACTTAGCCTACATTTGTACAATCTCCCGATTCATGTGGTGAATTGGAACTTGTGTATAAAAAAATCGCTAATTTTTTATTATTTTTTTTAATAATGCATTTCCTAGTTATAAAGGATTTTCTTTTTTATAACTTCTGATATTTACCACTGTAATTTTTTTTTTTTTTATTGGACTGTGATGCAAACCAAACTGGATGAGGTATATAGGAGCCAGGACCCTTTTATTGCCTGGACTGGATCTACTCACCGTGGAATCTCATTGGCGGTCGCCGTATGTTACAGTGTAACTTTGACTGAGCACCCGTCCTTCTATAGACAGGACTTCTCAGGACCACATTGGACGTGCCTTGCCCACATTGCCTTAGGCTGGCTACGCCTTCCTAATCTTTCACCACACTCTGTGAATGCAATGTTGTGCAGTGTTTTTGCACCATTTTGGACAACCAAAGTCTGGATTGTGGGCATTCGGGACTGCTTACCACTATCTGACTCCACATTTTGAATATTTTTTATTTTTTATTTTTGTTTTTTGTTTTTGGGGATATATACACTAGTACTGATATTTTTGTAGTTTTTTTTTTTTTATGTAATCGCTATCAACACACTGAAATTGTATTTGTTTATATGGGAAGGCAGGGACTGTGGTATACCTATAGCAATCATTACTATATGCAATACTTTACCTATAAGGGTATGTTCAGACCTGGCCGATTTGGTGCCCAACTCTGTTCCATACATGTGAGGGGATATTTCTCCAACATGTGCATATATATATATATATATATATAGAGATTATATATATATATATCTATCTACCTTTATGTATACATTTTTTTTTTTTGTCAATGTATCCTTAAAGGGGTTGTCTGGGGAAACAGTACTGCTGTGGGGGACATGTCAGTAGTGTATACTTACCTGTCCCGCTGCCAGTTTTCAGGCCACCCACTCTGCCCCACTGTCAGTGTTCTGGTAACATTCAATGACCTCCCTTTCCCATAGGAAATGTCCAGTCAGCATAGACTTTGTGCTAAATTGCTGATGTTTCCCTGGCAGCATGACAAAAGTATGTTTTTTTTTTTTCCCCCCGTGGACAATCCCTTTTAAATACGTAAAAAAATAAAATAAAAAACATAATACACTGTCATGTGTTTTGATTGATTGGTCAGGGTCTGGGTGTTCAGACCAAATATTGGAGTAGGAACGCCAGTTCCGGACAATTGGCCTGTGTAAAAGGGACCAGTGATCAGACAGGAAACAACCATTTTCACAGTTTTTTTTTTTTTTACACAGGTTGATTGATCGCACCCAATAAAATCACCCTTATTGATTGACTGAGTCATCTAAAGGTTCTGTAAGAGCAGGGAAAAAAGCTTAGCTAAGAGCTTCACTCCCCAACTTTCTCTTTTTTCCGTCTCCTGCAGCAAAACAGAGTCTCCCTCTACCTAACAATCGTGGGCGGTGAACCTTCAGATATCAATCAATCAGTTGATCAAAACCTTTGACATGCCAAGTTTTAGGGGGGGGGGGGGGTTATTTTATTTTTTAAACGCAATGCGTTTGGTGATTACATTTGACAGTCAAAGGCTGTCCAGGCATGATGGGAATTTTTTCTTCAACAGCTGGAGGGCCGTAGGTTTTTCTTCCTTGACGAAAATAGTTCTTTCCTTCTTTCAGAGAAAAAATGGAACAAATTTTTAGTCCCAACAAATCAGACTGATGTGAACATACCCTTATAGTATGATGATCTCACAACAGGAGCCATAGATTACTATTCTATACTTCCTGGTGGGGAGGAGCAACCAGTTGTTGCCTATAGCAACCAGTTTATGACTGGCCTCTATAAGTTACAGCACCTTTTATTATGCACCGGTTGTATTGATAGGATCTCAGATGGCTGGAATACAGCTGCAGTATTATGGCTGCAAGGCCCGGACCCCTCCCTCTATAGGGCTCTATGGTGACCGTGAGGGTGGGCCCCCGGGTCTTGTGGCCACATTACGGCCATTTGAGTGAACCGTTGTGTGTTCTTTGTATGTATTTTTATGTTTCCATATATTATAGTTTATTGTAGACAGGGACGGAGCTGATAATGGAATCCATTTTCCTTCTAATAATACGTATATACTGTATGTGTTGCTTTTGGTTTAACCCCCTGATGTTCAGTGGGAGCAATAATACGTTGACCTGCCTCAGGTCATGATGAAACTTATCCTTTACTGACGTTAATTTGCGCCACACCGACGCGGCGGCCATTTTGTATATCAAGCACTGCAAGGGTTAAGATGACTGCAAGTGGACTCAAATAAGATCCTATGCAGATTTGGTTAACAAAATGGCCGCCTCAGCTGTGTGACTGTCGCTTTGGGAGTCTGTAGGCCAGGAGCTGGCTAGGTACGGCCGTGGTCGGTGAACTCCCTCGGACAGACTGACTTTACTTAACCCTTTATCCTCTGATACCTCTAGCAAACTGTATAGTTTGTGGGCAGCTATTGTGAATAAGGCGAACTGGAAAAGCTGAATCTGTATTCCGACGTGATGCTTTCTGTATTTATAATAATTATAAGACCTGTAGCCTTTATTTGTATGTGTTTTTTTATATCCGGTTTTATATAATCATTGTAATAAATGTTTGATTTTTACTTAGACGTCTGTGGATTGATGGCGTTGGATTTTGTGCAGCATCGGAGAACTTGGGGTACATGGCGACTTTTGGTGGGTTGTTTGAGTGAATTTTTTTGCTTTAATAAAATCTTTTTTTTTTTTTTTTTTTTATAATGAGAAAGGAGGTTGCAGATAACTTTTTGACAATGGGAAAGTTGCCTGAGGTCACATCGCAATACCGAATACAGCCACACGGGGCAGAAAGGCTGCTGATTTTTCCTACTGAATTTTTTACCACATTTTTGTTTAGGCTTTGTTCACACAGTTTTTATAACAATTCTTTACGGCATCGTCTGTAGTTGTCTGCCCCAAAACATGGGCAAAAAAGTTTTAAACACTGTAACAATTGGCTATTTGTTCACACATATATTACATTTCGGCAATTAAATAAGAGGCGTATCCTGTTTACAAAAAAAATTTGCAACCTTTAACTCTTTTAAGAACCGGGCCAATTTTCGTTTTTGCGTTTTCATTTTTTCCTCCTTGTGTTTAAAGTGTCACTGTCGTGAAATTTTTTTTTGCAGAAATCAATAGTCCAGGCGATTTTAAGAAACTTTGTAATTGGGTTTATTATCCGAAAAATGCATTTTTATCATGAAAAATCAGTTTGAAGCTCTCCCCCCTGTCTTCATTGTTCTCCTATGGAGAGAGCTAAAGAAAAGACCAAAACAGGACAACAAAGAGTTAATCTACAAATCCCTCACCCGTTATCTGTTCTGACCATCACCAGTGACCTGTCTGAGCTCGGATTACAGCTGTCACCCAGCTCCGTGCCTGTAATCCTCTGTTATCTGCTTTCTGCTGCCGGCTAACTCCCTCCTTCCTCCTCCCCCCTCCCCTCTCTATAGAGCAGACAGGGGACGACTCCTGCAACAAGTCACAATTTTCAGATTTTTCAGAGTGGATGAAAAAGAGGAAGGAGGGGGGGACCTGGGAAAAGGCTTTTTACATGCAGATAATGGCAGATTTGGCTAATAAACCCAATTACAAAGTTTCTTAAAATCGCCTGGACTATTGATTTCTGCAAAAAAAAAAAATACGACAGTGACTCTTTAAAAGGCCATAGCACTTGCATTTTTACACCTACGGACCCACATGAGCCCTTATTTTTTGCGTCACTAATTGTACTTTGCAATGACAGGCTGAATTTTTGCATAAAGTACACTGCGAAACCAGAAAAAAGTTCAAAGTGTGGTGAAATTGAAAAAAATAAACGCATTTCTTTTATTTGGGGGTATTGTGTTTTTACGCCATTCGCCCTGGGGTAAAACTGACTTGTTATGCATGTTCCTCACGTCGTTACGATTACAACGATATGTAACATGTATAACTTTTATTGTATCTGATGGCCTGTAAAAAATTCAAACCATTGTAAACAAATATAGGTTCCTTAAAATCGCTCCATTCCCAGGCTTATAGCGCTTTTATCCTTTGGTCTATGGGGCTGTGTGAGGTGTCAGTTTTTGCGCCATGATGTTTACTTTCTATCGGTACCTTGATTGCGCATATACGACTTTTTGATCGCTTTTTATTACATTTTTTCTGGATTTGATGCGACCAAAAATGCGCAATTTTGCACTTTGGGATTTTTTTGCACTGACGCCGTTTACCGTGCGAGATCAATAATGTGATTAATTAATAGTTCGGGCGATTACGCACGCGGCGATAGCAAACATGTTTATTTATTTACTTTTATTTAAAACATGGTAAAAGGGGGGTGATTCAAACTTTTATTAGGGGAGGGGGCTTTTTACTAATAAGAATACTTTTTTTTTTTTTTTTTTACACATATACTAGAAGCCCCCCTGGGGTTAGGGTTATTCCCCCTGGGGTTGGGGTTATTCCCCCTGGGGTTGGGGTTATTTCCCCTGGGGTTGGGGTTATTTCCCCTGGGGTTGGGGTTATTTCCCCTGGGGTTGGGGTTATTTCCCCTGGGGGACTTCTAGTATATACATTTTGATCTCTCATTGAGATCTTTGCTGTATAGTTATACAGTAAAGATCAATGAGATCGGCACTCGTTTGCTTTCGGCTGCTGCAGCCAAAAACAAACGAGTGCCGAGCTGGGGACGGCGCCATCTTGGAGCGGACCCCGGCCGGCAGCAGGTACAGAGATCGCTCCTCCGGGACAACGTCACTAGACACCAGGGAAGTGCTGCATCCGGTAATCGGAGGCAGCTGTCAACTTTGACAGCTGCCTACGATTACCTGATTAGCGGGCACGGCGATCACACCGTGCCCGCTAATAGCCGCGGTCCTGGGCTACACGCGACACCCGGGATCGCGGCGGTTCAGAGCGGGGTCGCGGCGCGGCCCCCCTGTGAATACCTCCTGGGGACATATGACGTACGGGTACGTCATATGTCCCTAAGAGGTTAATCCCTTAATGACTAATGACGTATATGTACGTCATGGCTCCGCTAAGAGGATCCAGAGAGGTTTCACGGTGTGAGCCCTCTCTTTGTCATGCTGCTCCAAGACTGTGGCTAAAAGTTGGCGCGGTCCAATTGGCAGTGCCGGCTAAATAACCATTTAAAAGCTGCTCTCAAATGTGACAGTGGCGTTTAAACAAGATCTGCTTCCCATGATGTCATCGTGAGAAGCCAGTCTGTCATACTTGTTGAGCCTCAGCGATCACAATCAGTAGAGACTTCAGCAGCTTTTAGTAATTGAGAACCAATTACTTAGATTAATGAAATACATATGTACTGCATTGATCCCTATGAGCAATTTATATATTGTTCATAGATGTCCCCTAGGGGGACTATAAATTAGTGATGTCCTATTTTTAATAAAAAAAACACATTTGCTATCGCCGCAAGTAGAATCACCCGAGCTATTAAATTATCCCTTTTCTGATCTCTCACGGTACATGCCGAATTTTAGATTTTTTTAAAATTATATTTAGAAAAATTTGAATAAAAAGTGATCAACAAGTCCCATATACACAAGCAAGCTACCATAGGCGGATTATAATGAGGGCAATCTGGGCAACCGCCCGGGGCCCAAGGCTACGGGGGGCCCAGCAAGATTGCCCCCATTACAATCTTACCACCGCATACCTGTGCCCCTGTGCCGCTCTGCCCCCCAGGTCAGTCCCCACTGTGCACCAAAGGGCCGTTCTGCCCCCTTAAAACATCCTCCATTTGGATCAGACGTGCCGCGATGTCACTTCCGGCGCGGAGGAATGAGGAGCTGCTGCTGCAAATCAATGTGCCAGGTGAGTATATTTTATATTTTTTTGTTCTTCACATGGGACTAGTCATGGGGGATTCTACGGGGTGGGGGACTATTCATGGGGATGCTAGAGGGGGGGCTGGTGTCTTAGGGGATTCTACACATAGAGGGCGATGTTACGGGTAGGGGATTATTCATGGGGGATGCTACAGGGGGGCTATTCTATACAGAGGGGATGCTACAGGGGGGCTATTCTATATAGAGGGGATGCTACACAGAGGTGGCTTATTATATATGCAGGGGGCCTAACTACTATAGGGGAACAAAATAGAGTTGCTTAATACTATATGGGGACACAGCAAAGAAAAGGCCATTTACTATATGGGGATCAGAGGGACAGACTACAATTTGGAGGCATAAACTGGGGCTAACTGCTTATATGGGGCACAGAGGGAGCACGGTTACTGTGAGAAGCAGATGGAGAGTTTGTATATGAGATGAGGATGATGCTGGAGCAAAGAGCCTAAAATGTCTGTCTGACAGATCCTGTGGGGACGAATCATGGCCGGAGGAGTCTTTATGATGGGCTGAGCCAGGCGGAGAAGAAAAGAAAAAAAATGAACAACTTCGATTAGCGAGAAGTCCCTTGTAATTCGTGTAGAGAAGACGCCTCCTGTAAGTCACTGGATGAGTACATGAATACATTGCAGATATGATGATTTAATCAATGTAATTGGCTTTAAATCAATTGACTCATTGGCCACTGCTCAGTGCTGCCCCACAGGCTAAATTGTGCTAACCTGAGCAAATTGTGAGGGGACAAACAGAAAACATGGCCACAGCAAAGCCCTAGCCCTCATTTATAGGTCACAAAGCCTGAGGGGGCTATACACCATGTCCTCAGGCTATGTGGCCTCTAGGGCTTTTCTGTGGTAATTTATATGGTTAATGGCCACAGAAAATCGCGGGTGGACTTAGTTGGGGCGTGGTTATTGGATGGGGGCAGGGCTAGAGGGGGTGTGGTTACCGAAGGGCCCACAATTTCTGAACCGCCCGGGGCCCATGGTATCCTTAATCCACCTCTGCAAGCTACCGATAATACAGATCATGGCACAGAAAATGACGCCTCAGCTTTGTAGACCAAAAATAAAAGCATTCTAAGGATGAGAAAAAAGTGCAGAAATTTTTAAAAGCCGTAAAGCTGCGGACAGTGATGTATATCATTTAGCAGCCATTCTGTAAGTGTGTGATATTTGTGAATAATTTTCAGATATTAAACTTTTTGCTGACTGATCTGTAAGTAAATTTAAATAAATGAGTCAACAAGGAGTCATTGTTCAGAATTCTCCCTTCCCCCCTGCTGCAAGCACGCCTCCTGTTTGGTGACCCTCCCTGCTGTGACATCAGCTGTCAATCATCAGATAGGAGGCGTGCTTTCAACAGGGGGAGAGATAAATATAGGGCGTTGACTCAAAGCCTCTGTGTAACACCCAGTTAACTGCAGAAGAGCCTGCAACCTTGAGAACCTAAGGGCCCTATTACACGGGACGATTATCGTGTGAAAAATTGTTATCTCTTTCAAATTTAAACGATAGTCGTTCTGTGTAATTGCAGGCAATGATTGAAAAATCGTTTGTATGTCGCTGATCGTTGATTTAGATGTGAACCTAAAATTATCGTTAATCGTTCGCTGTAATTCCACGTTCGTTCGCTCAATTTCCGCATTTTTTCGCTAATCGTTCAGTGTAATTGCACATTGCCCATTGTTTTCCTGAGATCAGAAGGAATAAACGATCATAGTAACGATCACAATAACGATCGTAATAACGGTCGTATCTAACGACTATCGTTCTGTGTAATATGGTGAACGACTTCAGGTTAGCGATAAACAATCTCGTTTGCAATCGTTTATCGTTAGTCGTTAATCGTTAAAAATCACTCCGTGTAATAGGACGCTTAGTTTAATGTTAGGATGGAGCGGCAGGCAATGCGTGCGCATTGCCACTTTTTTATTATAATTTTTTTATGGGCTTCTAGGAGACAGCCCAAACGTTGTACTCGATCTTCATATCCTATTGAGAATGAATGGTACGTTGATGTGCATTCATGACCCACCACCCCAGGGAGACTCCGTCCAGTAATGTGTACAGATCAGGGAGAAGCAATGGTTAGCTGCATACTTTTGCATCCCCCCCTCCCCCATTCTAGGAATCAGTAATCGGACCCCCACTGATCCAAGATTTTTCGAAGGGACAGGTACACTAGCTGTACCGAAACCCAAGCTGATTGTCTGTCAGTCGTTACCACTCCTCACCACATGGTGGCGCTGTCTCCCCATACAACAAAACCGTAGAAATTTAAACAAGTAGCATGGATCATTTTTGTTTTGTTGCAGTCACATTGAGGATAATTTGTCATGTGTTCTGTGCAATAGTCAGCAACGTACGGAATGTTCTCAGTATCTATTATCCTAGTTGGACGTTTTTTGGACGATATTTATAGCACAAAAACTACTACGGAACTGGTTACAGTGCAATAATTAGTCCGATTTTTTTCAAAATATGTGCAGAGAGCAGTCGTGTAGGTTTTTCAGGTTGATATATTAGATGAGACTGCAAACTTAAAAAAAAAAAAGGAAAAAAAAACAAACCCTGATTTTTTTTAAATAGTTCACCTAATCGCTGCTTGCTGTCAATGAACGGAAACACTCATATAGGCTGAAATACTCCTTCTTACCTGCAGGTGTCACTGTACCAATCTAGAGTAGAAGTAATATAGGACTGCATAGACTGGACACATTGTAACAAACCCACAGCAATGAAAGGTAATTTTTTTTTTTTCTCCTCATATACTTGCGGCAAGTGTTCTGCAACTACGAAGGATATAGTATAATATTATATAGTATATAGTATTAGTATATTATATAGTATATAGTTATATAGTATAGTATATTATATAGTATATAGTATTAGTATATAGGATATAGTATTCAAAAGCTTGTACATAAAACAGCGCCACCCCCTGTTGACAGGTTCTGTGTGACATTGCAGCTCTATTCTCTAAAAATTACTCTCTAAAAAAAAAAATCTTTAAATCAACTGGCGCCAGAGACTTGTAATTTACATGGATTAAAAAAAAAATCTCCAGTCTTCCAGTACTTATCAGCATCTGTATGTCCTGCAGGAAGTGGTGTATTTTTTCTAGTCTGGAAAGCAGGAGAGGTTTTCTATGGGGATTTCCTGACATGGACAGAGGTGGCAGCAGAGAGCACTGTGCCAGACTGGAAAGAACACACCACTTCCTGCAGGACATACAGCAGCTGATAAGTACTGAAAGACTGGAGATTTTTTAAAAGTAAATTACAAATCTCTGGCACTTTATGACACCAGTTTATTTGAAAGAAAAAAATTTTCACTGGAGCGACCCCAGCTGAGCTGCACTACCTGACATAACCATTTGCAGGTGTGGCGCTGTTCTCTCCAAACAAAACACATTGCAATGTATATTATAAACCACTGTAATGTAATAGCAGTAAAGTGCTGGCCCATAGCCAATGGTCCTACATGTGAGGGGTCATAGTTGAGGGCCCGGCTGTGTCACTGGCTCCACTCTCCCCAGCTGTGGTAATAGCGGCCTCTGTGTTGTTGTCTTTGTACATGGACCCTTCCCACCATTGTGCACCTGGTAAAACATTCCACAGCCCGGAGCTGTCCCACTACTCCCCCCCCCCCCCCCCCAAGCTGTACACATCCGAAAGGTGTTGGGGCAGAAGGTGGGCCTCCGAGGTTGGGGTGCAGTTATACTACTTCTGCTGAGGACAGTCACATACAGGATAAAGCAATCGCGTAAATTCTCTGTAAAGTCGACAAAAAATTTAACCCTTTAAGGCAGCGGTGGAAACAGCTCACGCCACCAGATGGCGTCCACCTGTGCTCGAGCTCCCCACGTGGTGAGAGCGCCCAGAAGTAAGAATCGAGGAGTAGGTTCAGCAACAAGGTGTTCTCCAACCCAAAATGCGTTGGTTGTGACATACGGATCGTGGGGGAGATTTATCAAACATGGTGTAAAGTGAGACTGGCCCAGTTGCCCCTAGCAACCAATCAGATTCCACCTTTCATTTTCCAAAGAGTCTGTGAGGGATGAAAGGTGGAATCTGATTGGTTGCTAGGGGCGACTGAGCCAGTTTCACTTTACACCATGTTTGATAAATCTCCCCCACGATCCGTATGTCACAACCAACGCGTTTTGGGTTGGAGAACACCTTGTTGCTCAACCTACTTCTTGATACTTATGCAGTAATGGTTGTTTTATGCGTATGCAGCACCTACGGCTGTTCAACCCTTCCCGAACCTAGAGGCTATGTTCATACATAGTGGTTAATTAGTGGTTAAGTAGTGATATTTTTCCAGAGAACGCGCAATTTGCCACAAAATAGCGCTTAATAGCCATGGGCATTAAAGGGGTACTCCAGCAATTTTTTTTCTTTTAGATCAACTTGTTTCAAAAAGTTATATTCACTTGTAAATAACTTATGTTTTAAAATCTCCAGTCTTCCAGGACTTATCAGCTGCTGTATGTCCTGCAGAAAGTGGTGTATTCTCTCCAATCTGAAACAGTGCTCTCTGCTGCCACCTATGTCCAGAGCAGCAGCAAATCCCATAGAAACCCTTTCCTGCTCTAGACAGTTCCTGACATGGACAGAGGTGGCAGCAGAGTACTGTATCAGACTCGAAAGAAAACACAACTTCCTGCAGGACATACAGCAGCTGATACGTACTGGAAGACTGGAGATTTCTAAATAAAAGTAAATTACAAATGTATATAACAGTAGACATTTTTTGCCAGAGTTCCCCTTTAATCTATACTTAGGGTGGCACCGTGAAGTTCTCCACCTTCTTCAGATCAGATGGTTTCTTTTTGTTTGTTTTTTACTTTGAAATAAACTGCTATGAAGTTTTTTTTTTTTAATTTTTTCTTTATTTTTTTCCCCTGCTTTTTTATTGTACAGGAAAAAATGTGTACTTGGTGATTCATTTTTTTATGATACTGTATAGTTTTATATTGTTGTTGTCGTCATAAGAAAAGGAAAGTTTTTTTTTTTTTTGTTTCTGTGGTTTAGTAAGTATGTTATAGGCCGGAGGAGAAGGTTTGTTCCTGGTTATTCTGTTTGGCTCGGTCTCCGGTAACAAACATGGCCTTGTTTTGTTGTATGGGGCAGTTGTACCCCAGGGAGATTATAATTGGCAGAACACAGAGGCCGCTATGTGGACGCAGCGCTCCGCGTCTCTCCTTCCAGATGGTTGGAGTAAGATACACAAACATAAAGTGACCAGGAAACACTAACGTGAAGCCGAGGTCACACAGCGCTTCCATGGCCCCCACTGTTCCTGGGATAACAGAGGCCGAATGAATCTTCACATGCCGAATGGGTTTTAGGAACCGTCAAATATCTTAAAACATGACATAAGATTTAGTAAAGTAGGGTGATGTCCAATATGGCCGTCATTACAGCTTTAGGATCGTTGCCCAGCTTTCTAAAGCGCCGTTATTTGTCACACCAACAAAACCTGGTGGAAGATTGTAGGATCAGACTACACAGGGCCTGTTTGTAGTCTGTAACCATGGAGACACATCTATATACACAAACAGTCTGAGACATGGTTGAAAAAGTCTATACACCTAAGTTTGACATCTTTTCTTTAAGGAACCTGATATCATTAGCATTGGTCATGTGACTGCCTCGCCCAATGGGGCCAAAGTTGTACATGGCTGTATCCATGTTTTCCAGGACTCCTTAGAGCTGCACCCAACTTCCTCAGTGACCGGTATTCAAATGCTGAATGATCTGACTATTATCTATTTGTTTTGTGGGTGTCATGTTTTTGTTTTGTGGGTCTATATTTATTTAAAGGGATACTCCACACAGGTTTCTATTACATGAATTGGGCCGTCTGTCTGCAGCACATCCTGGATCTCACCCTGAAGCTGCAAAAAATCCTCACTTCCTGGTCCACATGGTCTTGGCTCCTCTGTCCTTCCCCTAGCTAAGGGGCAGGGAAACAACAGAACAGTGACAGCCTCCTGAGTAGTATAGGGGAAAATAAACAAATGTTTAATCTATCTCCATCTATTCTCCTAAGTGTGCTCTGTAGCTGAGTTTACCCCAGTCAACAGTGCTGGACCAGCACCGAGAAGGAAGGTAACACACATACCTTCCTCCTCAGCATCCCCGGCACTATAAGGGGCTATCAGCAGGTTAGAATTGTAAAGTGCTGCGGAATCTGTTGGCGCTATATAAATAAAAATTATTATTATTATTATTATTCGTCTAATCTGCTGATGGTTCCCCTTTAAGGGACCTGACCCAAGGCACCTTCCCCCCAATCCCCCCAATCCCCTCAGAATCTCAATACCCCACACTGCCATACCATAAGAGTGGCTGTGGATAAGAGATTGATAGATATTTTGTTTTCAGTGTAAAACAGAAGCAGATTGAGCCAGTGATGGGCAGATACTAGGCTGTTACTTGCCCGTTGGCTCTAAGGAGCAATGCGTGCTGGGAAATGTAGTTTCCTGGCCGGCGCCATCTTGGATATAGATCGGCTTTTAGAAAAACGTGTAACTTGGAACGGTAGCAGCTAGAAAGACAGGAGATGGCTCAAAATACTCAGGGGGACTTGATGAATAAGATTTTATAGCTCTTGGGTGGAGTACCCCTTTAAAGGGGTGTGCACTTGTTTTTAGGGTCTTTACATATTTTATTATCTATTTGCTGGGGGGATGTTGTCTGAGGTCCCTATTTGCTTAGGGGCTCTGTTCAGTATTTTTTTTTTCTTTTTAATCGGGTATGGTCGGGGTCTATTCATTTTGAGATACAATAAAGGAGTCTGGGACATATATAAACGTATATAAACAGGAAAAAAGACAAACTTCATGCACTTTTCTTCTCCTTACTTGAAATGTAGCTTATTCTGGTCTGTGGGTCTGATTCCGTCCCCCCGTGTGAGGGCAAATGGAAGGGGGGAATCAGGTGGTGTTTATGAATAACTGGACCCAGCAGTGAATGTTTTTGCTTCCTGCAACACGGGGGCTGTGACCAGGGGCCGGGATACACAGAGAGGGAGCCTTGTTTTTTTACACTGAGTGTTCACATCCGAAGCCTGAGAAGAGCTGGCTGCACGGAGACTGTGCACAGGAATGGGGGCTTCTCCGGAGACTTCAGGAGATGGCAGCCATAAGACAGAAGAGGGGGCTGTTTATCTGAGGAGGAAGATTACCTTGGTCCGTGCCATCTCCTTGACCATTGGGACCATCATCGGAAGTGGCATCTTTATATCTCCCAAGGGGGTCTTAAAAAATTCTGGTAATGTAGGATTGTCCCTCCTGATCTGGGTGGCTTCTGGATTTCTCTCAATGTGTGGTGAGTATGTCCAGCTTCATGCAATCTCTCGTGTTATTTGAGGGGTCCTGAAAATGGGGAACCCCCTTATGTCACTGTAACAACTCCGCCTCGCTATATCTATCTTTATATTATATGAATCTCAAGTAATCTGGTACATATCAGCTGCTGTATGTCCTGCAGGAAGTGGTTTATTCTTTCCAGTCTGACACAGTGCTCTCTGCTGCCACCTCTGTCCGTGTCAGGAACTGTCCAGAGCAGGAGAGGTTTTCTATCGGGATTTGCTGCTGCTCTGGACAGTTCCTGACATGGACGGAGAGCACTATGTCAGACTGGAAAGAATACACCACTTCCTGCAGGACATACATCAGCTAAAATAGAAGTAAATTACAAATTTATATAACTTTTTGACACCAGTTAATTTGAAAGGACTCCTGACAGAGACAGGGAGAGAAGGATCAGGCAGCTGGATTTCAACCTCCTAATCCTTTTGTTCTTAGATATATAAGCTGCCACCAGCGGAGACTGGCAGTGGTTTATTCCTCCTCTCTCCATACAGAACACATGTATAGTCGATGGAGGTGTCTATAGAGGGATTGGTAGATATAGCTATCTCAATGCACTGACATACTTGCGCTGGGCTTGCACTAAGAAGTATGGGGGAGGAGGGATGAAACCGTAAACTTAGGGTCCTATTAGACTAAGTGTTTGTTTGTTTTTTCACTTTCTCCGATTACGATAAACGATCACTTTTAGAACGACCTGAAATTGTTCACCACGATACACAGAACGATAGTCGTTAGTTACAATCGCAATTACGATATAATTATGAACGTTTGTATATTCCAGCATACCAATGATCGTAATAACGAAATTACGAGTGATGTGTACAAACATACCTCCAAACAATATATCGATTTTTCGCATGCTATTTTTTCTGTGTAATAGGGCCCAAATGGTGCGTTTACACAGACAGATTTATCTGACAGATTTTAGAAGCCAAAACCAGGAATGGATTTGAAAAGAGGAGAAATCTCAGTCTTTCTTTTATGACCCGTTCCCTGTTTATGGTCTGTTCCTGGCTTTGGCTTAAAAAATCTGTCAGATAAATCTGCCTGTGTAAACGCACCATAAGTCTCTGATGAATATGGGGGTAACTTTCCGACTGTCTATTCTTTACTATGGGTTAATAATCAGAGCTGTGTCTTGGTAGATAGATGACAGATTTGCAGCCGTATACTGATATATGTGTTAGATACGCTTTCTCCTCACTGAGCCCCCTCAGGAATCCTTGTTTTTCGCACGCGGCTCGGGCAGCTGCTCTTCAATGCGATTTCTACTTATCTGCCCAAAAAAATACATATATTTTCCTAACAAACAGCATGAACTTTGCACTACACCCAGCATATATACCAGCAAATAAAAACAAATTAAAGGGGAACTATCAGCAGGTTAGATAGCCCTTATAGCGCCCGGGACGCTGAAGAGGAAGATATGTGTCTTACATTCCTCCTCGGTGCTGGTCCTGCTCTGTTAGTCAGCGTAATCTTCGTCCAGGAGCACTGTTAGGAGCACTGCCCCGCCCCCACAGCATCATCCGGCCTGCCAGTTATATTGATTATCAATGGAGCAGGTAGGCCAGATGCTGTGGGGGTGGGGCAGTGCTCCTAACAGTGCTCCCGGACAAAGATGATGCCGACTAACTGATTATCAATGGAGCAGGTAGGCCAGATGATGCTGTGGGGGCGGGGCAGTGCTCCTAACAGTGCTCCTGGACAAAGATGATGCCGACTAACAGGGCCGTTTTAATAAATTGGTGGGCCCAGTGCACAGACCTCAAGAGTGGGCCCCCCCCCCCAACCCAGCGTTATCAGAATCGGAGCTCCACACACAGTATGATCCCCCTAAAATGTCCCCACACTGTATTTAGAGCCCCAATACATACGGTAGTTACCTCATAACGATATCACCAATGATACCATTACATAATACCGCCACACCATGACCACTATTACTACAGCCCTATAACAGTTACATCCATTTACTCACAGGGGGTGTCTTCTCAGATCAGAGTCTGTCACCTTTTCTTTCACTCCATCCAGCCTGGGCCACCATGAAGTCTTCCCCCGGCTGTGAATCTTCTCTCCAGAATCTGCCTGAGAAACATTTTAGGCTCCAACACATACAGTAGTAAGGTCCCCTGTACCCCTATACAGTAGTTACCCCCCTATGTACCCCTATACAGTAGTTACCCCCCTATGTACCCCTATATAGTAGTTACACCCCTCTGTGCTGCCCCACAGCTGTGTGCTGCCCCCAGTAGTATATAGACACCTGTGTGCTGCCCCCAGTACTATAAACCAATAGGTGCTGCTCCCAGTAGTATATATACCCCCCCGTGCATCCCCCAGTAGTATATATACCCCCAATGCAGCCCCCAGTAGTATATATATCCCCTGTGCTCCCCCAGTAGTATATACTCCCCCTGTGCACCCACAGTAGTATGTATATCCCCTGTGCTCCCCCAGTAGTATATAGTCCCCCTGTGCATTCCCCAGTAGTATATATACCCCCCTGTGCACCCTCCAGTAGTATATATATCCCCTGTGCTCCCCCCAGTAGTATATAGTCCCCCTGTGCACCCCCCAGTAGTATATATATCCCCTGTGCTCCCCCCAGTACGCTTTCCCAGTTATATATAACCCCTGTGCACCCCCCCATTTATATATATATATATATATAACCTGTGCATCCCCCAGTTAAATATATATATATATCCCCTGTGCGCCCCCGAGTAGTATATAGCCCCCATGTGCGCTCCCCGTTATATATACCAGTTATATATTCCCCCTGTGCACCCCCAGTTATATATACCCCCGTGCACCCCCCAGTTATATATACCCCCCGCGCACCGCCCAGTTGTATATATATCCCCTGTGCGCCCCAGTTGTGTATAGCCTCCCTCTGCACTCCCCCAGTTATATATACCGCCCTGTGCGCTCCCCCAGTTATATATATACCCCCTGTGCACCCCCAGTAGTATATAGCCCCCCTCTGTGCTCCCTGTTATATATACCCCCCTGTGCACTCCCCCAGTTATATTTACCCCCCTTGCGCTCCCCGTTATATATACCCCCCGTGCGCTCCCCCAGTTATATTTATATATATACCCACTGTGCGCTCCCCCATTTATATATATACCCCCTGTGAGCTCCCCCAGTTATATAGATCCCCCTGTGCGCTCCCCCAGTTATATATATCCCCCTGTACACTCCCCCAGTTATATATACCCCACTGTGCACCCCCCAGTAGTATATAGCCCCCCTGTGCACTCCCCAAGTTATATATACCCCCTATGCACCCCCAGTAGTATATAGCCCCCCTGTGCGCTCCCCCAGTTATATATACCCCCTGTGTGCCCCCCCAGTTATATATACCCCCTGTGTGCCTCCCCCCCCAGTAGTATATAGGCCCCTCCTGAGGCACCACTAGTAGTATAGACCCCCGCTGTGTGCTGCCCCCCGTTATATAGCCCCCCTTTGTGCTCCCCCCTCCCATATAGCAAATAAAAAAAATAAACACTTTATACTCACCTGGGTCCGCGCGTTCCTCTTCTCATCACTTCATCCCTGTGGCTGCAGGCAGTGCTTTGCCTGCGGTCACAAGAGGCCGCTCTCGCCTCTCGCGGTGTCGGCGCTGAGTGACGTCACTCAGCGCCGATACCACTACGGAAGAGCGGCCTCTTGTGACCGCAGGTAAAGCACTGCCTGCAGCCACAAGGATGACTGACAGGGAGGGAGCCAATGGCTCCCGACCTGTCAGTGCCGCTGCTGCTGCCTGTACCTATGAGCGCTCGTTACGAGCGCTCATAGCTACAGTACAGAGCGCAGCAGCAGGCAGGGGGCGCCATGGATGGGTAACTTACCCATCCCGATGGCGCCCCCTGGCAGGCTGGTGACCGGAGCCCTGTGCGACCTCAATGGTCGCACAGAGCAAAGGCCGGCCCTGCTCAGGGTGGGCCCCTTTAACCAGTGGGCCCGGTGCACGTGCACCATGGGCCCTCTGGTTAAAGCGGCCCTGCCGACTAACTGATTATCAATGGAGCAGGTAGGCCGGATGATGCTGTGGGGGCGGAGCAGTGCTCCTAACAGTGCTCCCGACCAAAGATGATGCCGACTAACTAATTATCGTGTGAATTCAGGCCACGATCAAACTACTAACGAAAAGTCGTTTGTGTGTCATTAATCGCATCTTTTGAGCTGACCATAAAATCGTTGTTAAGCGATCGTTACTCGTTAATCTTTCAGTGTATGTACAGGTCGCTCGTTGGTTGTTAGCGGGAGTATACTTAAAAAAAAAAACAAAAAAAAAAACTTAAAAAAATAAAATCACAGAGGGCAGGCCGAACGACAAAACAATCGTAACTAACGACTATCGTTTCATGTAGTATGGTGAACGATTTCAGGTAAAAAAAAAAAAGATAGTTTGCGATTACCGTTGATCCACATAAATGAAAAACCGCTTTGTCTAATAGGACTCTTATTTATGTCAAAATAGAGAATAAAGGACAAGTTGATATCAGAAGGATAAAGGGCAAATCCAAAAATAAATAATAAGCAGCCAATAGTACAAAAAGTGCTTCGTGCCAAAGTAGCTAGCTGCCAAACGGAGATGCAAAGTCTGAATAAACATTACTGTAAGAGATTCCATGTGCCTCCACCTCACCCCATGGATCTGTACGTAGAAAAGACCAAGTAGGAGATAAAGGGATCAAGATTTTAAAATATCTTCGACCTTTTGGTCACCAGATGGTGCTCAGTGGGATCTGAGGGGGTCACATAGCTTCATGGCTTGGCATCTGCCAGTTAAACGGCTCACGGGTGAGTCTCGGTGGCCATGGCTTGTTGGTCATGACATGATGTATGAACAACCCAAAACAATAGCAATGGCCACACCCATGGACCCTGGTTCGTAATGCTGACTCACTCACAACCTGGTGCTAACCCTCCAGAGAGTCCCAAAAATCTATTTGGGGTATGGCCCGACAAGTTTTGTAGGTTCTGCATGGTGTAAGTGACATCAATGTAAAACTAGTACTAGTATTGGGCACGGGGCTGCAAGTTTAAAAGTTGTTTTTTAGGACAATAACTGCATCACCTGCCGAACGGACCACAGGACAGATCTTGGATTAAAAGCAGCTATCCAAAGGTACAAGTGGTTTGGGGGGGGTGGGGGTCAGATTGTGGGTACAGAGTCGCTTTAGGGGGAAACACATCACCAAGAACCAGAAAGAAGTTTTAAAGCGGACCGGGTGTTGTGGTGGGGGAGTATTGCTTCTTTGCTTCTTAATAAAAAAATGCCAACCCATTTAACATAATCAACATCTCCAGATCATATACCCAACACTATCAAATAATGTTGCTTTGGTTTACCTTTTAGGATCAGTGTAAATAACTTTTAGCATGCAGACTGGGCAAGTCCACTTCCTGTGTTTTGTACTGATCTAGCTGTTACTAGAGACAGATTATCTATAACAACCAGTAATGGACAGCAGATTGCAGCAGATCACTTATGTGACCTCATTGTTTCTGTTTTAGGGGCATTGTCTTATGCAGACCTGGGCACCTCTATCAAAAAGTCCGGAGGGCACTACATCTATTTACTGGAGACCCTTGGCCCCGTTCCAGCCTTCCTAAGACTGTGGGCTGAATTTGTCATGATCCGGTAATGCTATCAAATAGTCAATGTCTCCCGCCCCCCCCCCCCCCCCAATATTGGGTGTGACTACAAAAGGGGCAAGGCTTAAGATAATAGGGTCCACCACAGTATTCTTTTAATGGTGATATTCAGAGATTTTTGCTTCTTTTATTGTATCACTTTTAAGATTGGTGCTTGGTGTCAGTGTATGAGAATATGCTTGTACAGATACAGAAGTATCAATATCTTACCCGTGTGTTTGCCTACAGGCCAGCAAATATTGCAGTGGTCTGTTTAGCATTTGGCCGCTACCTAATAGAACCTGTATTTGTTCCTTGCAATGCACCAGCCACCGTTGTCAAACTCATCAGTGCCATCGGTATTGGTAAGTATAGTATTATAGTAGTTATATTCTTGTATATATGAGCAGTATTATAGTAGTTATATTCCTGTATATAGGAGCAGTATTATAGTAGTTATATTCCTGTATATAGGAGCAGTATTATAGTAGTTATATTCCTGTATATAGGGGGCAGTATTATAGTAGTTATATTCCTGTATATAGGAGGCAGTATTATAGTAGTTATATTCTTGTATATAGGGAGCAGTATTATAGTAGTTATATTCCTGTATATAGGAGCAGTATTATAGTAGTTATATTCTTGTATATAGGAGCAGTATTATAGTAGTTATATTCTTGTATATAGGAGCAGTATTATAGTAGTTATATTCTTGTATATAGGAGCAGTATTATAGTAGTTATATTCTTATATATAGGAGCAGTATTATAGTAGTTATATTCTTGTATATAGGAGAAGTATTATAGTAGTTATATTCCTGTATATAGGAGCAGTATTATAGTAGTTATATCCCTGTATATAGGGAGCAGTATTATAGTAGTTATATTCTTGTATATAGGGAGCAGTATTATAGTATTTATATTCTTGTACATAGGAGCAGTATTATAGTAGTTATATTCTTGTACATAGGAGCAGTATTATAACTGTTTTATATGTTGATCTCAGGTTAGGCCGGAATTGCCCTATATCCCATCTTAAAGTGGCAGATATCTTTTTATGATATGACCTCTCCTCCTCTGCAGCAATCCTCATTGCTCTGAATTGCTGGAGCGTTAGCTGGTCGGCAAACCTCCAAACCACCTTCACAGTTCTGAAGTTAGTGGCTATTGGTCTGATTATTATACCTGGGTTGATGGCTTTAGCAGAAGGTAAGATTTTTTTTTTTACCTACATCTTTAATTTGCACCAAATTCCACAAAAATAATCATGACTGATAGATATATGTATCCATGGAGGAACCTGGCAGTGTTCAATACCCCTGCATTGTCAGTGCTTGGAAAATGGGAAATTAAGTGCTGCCTATGAAAAACAATGGGATTTGCAAAACGTCATATGAACAAGCCAATACGGAGCAAGGAAGAGGTCAGACCACCGTGAAATATTTCACTAAATTGATGTGACCTTATCTTGCATTTGCAGGAAAGACAGAAAACTTTCAGGACGCATTTGATACAAGTTCATTGGCTTTGGACAAAATTCCCTTAGCGTTTTACTCGGGAATGTTTGCCTTTGGAGGCTGGTAAGTCTGTTCTGATGAGATGTGAGTTAATAAAAGTTACATTCCAAATCCTTAGCATTGCGTCGCTGCCATCTGTAAGGCATATAGGCCTAGTCTTAAAGGGTGCAGTGCGGTACATAGATTAGCATCAGGACAGAACATAGGTACGTAGCATCAGGACAGAAAACCTATGAGTTTATTCATTTTAGAATTGTGAGTGGGTATGGATACCTAAAGGGCGTATTGCCATCTGATAAAGCTATCCACAGGGAAAGTTAATGGAACTGGGTTGTCAGACACCTCCCTGTAATCTGTAATCCACAGAGAGCTTTAGTTACCAGACAGCGGTTGGAGAAGTGCTTCTCGCCTGTGTACTCCGCTGCCCAATCCGATGGTAAAGGGTAAAGTTGAGCTCCTTCCTATTACATTCGCTCAATGTTCTCTTTCAGCATTGTTGGGCTCTTTTCTATACCATGAGTATGGGTGTATTTAAAGTATCAGCAGCCAAATCCAAACTTGTTAGAACCCCCTGCAGTGCGGTGCTAATTGGGTGTGTCCGCTCTAGGTAGTCGACCCTGTCACCAAGTCAAAGTCTATATAAAGTCTCCTCTAAGAGACTTTCTAAATGCTGAGACTGGCGTCTCTATTCTGAAGATTGCAGACACCCCACCCCCGCAATCAGCTTATTATGGGAATGCCCCTTTAAGGATGTGACTACTTTTGCCTGCGATATTTTATTCTAGGTTGGAAACAAAAACAAAATATTTTTTGACATCTTGTACTTTATTTCCAGGTTTTATGTTACCTTTGTTACTGAAGAAATTGTAAATCCAGAGAGGTAAGTCACCGGAGAATGCAAAAAAAAAACCAAAATCTTCCAGAATTTATATATATTTTTAAAATAAAATACAGATTTTTCACATTTTCCTCCCAGGAACATCCCTATCACTGTGATCACCTCACTTATCGTCGTCACAATCTGCTACCTTCTCACCAATGTCTCCTATTACACCATCCTGGCACCGAGTGAAGTTCTGGCCTCTGAGGCTGTGGCCATGGTGAGTGATGTCGATAGCTGGCCATATATTTTCTATCTCTCTCGATGTCCCCATACATGAGCACTCTCTACCTTGTACACTAAATGGGGATAAGGTCACTACTAGATATCTCTGACCTATCTCCCCAAGAACAAAGGGTTGGGGCACATTGAAATCCAACATCCCAATCATTTTCTTGTCTAACCTTTGAGTCGCGAGTCCCAGCTGATCCTGACAAAAATACAGACCATTTTTAATCGACTGTGTGTGGCCAAGTGTAGGCCACCCTATACCTGGAGTATTAACACCCCTTTTTCTTCTGTCAGAGCTTCACTGACCATACTCTGCCAACAATCTCTCCTGTGATCTCCATACTGGTGGCCATGTCGTGTTTTGGGGCCCTGAATGGGGGAATTTTTGCTTCCTCCAGGTATGTGAACCCAGGGTTTTTGTTTTAGGGTATATGAAGGGAAAAAAAAAGTTTTTATTTATTACTATTGTATTGTTAAATTTTTATTAAAAAATTATAATTTTTTTTTTCATTTTTGACTATTTGGTATTTTGTTCTTTTTTTGTTGTTGAGTATTTGGTATTTGTTTTTATTGTATTTTTGGGTACTAAATATCTTTTGATGAGTCTAGGACCAAACTATTGTACTTGATTTCTGGGGCTTTCTACTTTTGTGTGAATAGATCTCATCTGTCTAAAGGATCTTAAAGGGATTAGGAAAACTAAAGCTAAATTCTTCCAAAACCAGAATCCCTCCTGTCCTCAGGTTGTGTATGGTATTACACCTCAGCATCATTCATCTCAATTAAACTGAGATGCAATACCACACCTAAACTGATGACAGGAGTGGCGCTGTTTTTCAATCCTTAGTTCATTTACAGACTTGTGGGCAATAATGTAACTGCAGCAAATGTGGCATAGGCCACATGGGGCTCCCCAGGCCAGACACTGTATACAAAAGGACGTAAAGCTTACCGAATACTTTTTTTTCCATATTTAGGATGCTTTTTGCAGCCTCCAGAGAAGGACATTGGCCTAATTTGTTCTCCATGATCCACATCAGAAGACACACACCACTTCCAGCCCTACTATTAATGGTATAGTTTTTTTTTTTTTATATCTTGTTTAGTTAGTTCGCATGTTGCTTTACTTAAAGGTGAACTCCGGACGGGAGGGCTTTTTCCAGTATGGCCGGGGAGGGGGTGGATGAAGGCAACAACGTCCACTTACCTCCCCGGTTCCAGCGCTGACTCCCACATTGCGCTGCTCCGGTCTGCGGTGCTCAGCCGCTTTCTGACCTGTGACGTTTCCAGCCCGCTCAGCCATTCAGCGGAAGCAAACGTCGTTGCCTTCATCCACCCCCTTCCCCGATCATAGCGGAAAAAGCCCTCCTGCCCGGAGTACCCCTTTTGAAGTAGTTTTTCCTATTCAGGGCAGAACTCTGGCCTTAGTTCCTAAGGGCCATTGCTATACAGGGTACAATGATGATGGTCATACCACGACCTGCTTAGCTCTAGGGCGGAGCTGGAAAGTTTATAGAGATATCAGTGACACCCACTGAGGGGTATACAGGGAGTACAGAGGTCACAGTTGCTACCTGAGGAGCGCAGAGGTTGTGGTAGGGATGGGATCTTGGTTCTTGTTGGGTGTAAGTTTAGAGGCTTTAAAGGAAGTAGTCAGGCCCGGAACTTGGTTCCTGAGGGGCGGAGCTATTGAGGGAGAAAAGGAAGCACTCACACTCAGACTTTGGTTCCTGATGCGTAGCAGTGGCTCCCAGACCCGGATTCCCAAAAGATCCATCTGTCCCATACAACCCCAGTGATAGATACACCTGCATTTACTGCACCTATTCATTAGACCTTACAGGAATTTACATCAATATGTTTTATATAGATGCCGCTGGTGTTCCTGATGATTGGTATTGGGGACCTTTATGGACTCTTGAACTTTTACAGCTTTTCTCGATGGCTTTTTATGGGATTAGTCACCTTTGGCCTTATTATCCATCGCCGGAAACATCCTGATCTACCTCGACCCTTTAAGGTTAGTGGTATTCTACAACCCTACAGTTTTCACCTTTAAGGATGAGGATGTATGAGTTGACTGCCTGTGCCTCTGTCTTAAGGTTCCACTGATCATACCTATGGTGTTCAGCACTATGTGCCTCTTCATTGTGGGAATGTCGCTATACTCTGACCCGGTGAACACCGGCATCGGATGCCTCATCACGTTAAGTGGTTTGCCAGTGTATTACCTAACTATCCACAGCCAACAACTCCCCCAGCGATTCAGGGAAACCTTCAGTAAGTTCAACATCGTTCTTAATTGTTCTTGTTTTTTGTCTGATAAGCAGGAGTCTAAACCCCTGGGCCAGAAAAAAAAACAAAAACATGGTGCTATTTCACGTCTTGGAAAGGTTGACAATAGTGTCCATTTAATGAGCCTACTACACGGTCTTTGTTAGAGATAAGCCAACCTTGAGCATGCTGAATGCTCAGCCTTTGGTTACTGGTGGCTGATAAAGTTAGATGCCACCTTAGGGAGTCCTTGAAAACATGGATACAGCCTATGGCCTCTTTGAGTATTAGGGTATGTCCACACAACGGAATCCCGGCAGATCACCCATCGTGGATTCTACAGCTCGCGGCCGCACACATCGGCTTCTTTCTATTGTTTGGCAGACTCTGCCCGAGAAATGAGCGGGTTCATTCTTCGGGTAGACGGCGGAATCTGCAAACCATAGAGTGAAGCCTATGGGACTAGCGGAGATGCTCACGGCCGCGAGCTGCGGAATCCACAGCGGGTGACCCGCCGGGATTTTGTAATGTGGACATACCCTAATACTCACAGGGACCAGCGAGCTGCGGAATCCACAGCGGGTGATCCGCCAAGATTCCATAGTGTGGACATACCCTTAGGGCCCTAACTGTGGTCTAGATCACAACCAGCAGAATTGTGACTGCAGCTCTGAAGCGTCTAACTTTTGAAAACGTGTGTAGTATTTCATTATATTCAAATCGCTTCTTAAAATTGGGGGTGGTCGTAAAAAAGAAAAAAGAACATTGATATACTGTATACGCTACTAGTAATGAGATGTCTCTTTAGCTTATTAATCTTACCTATTCCAGATCTCCTGACGCTGAAGATGCAAGTACTGATGGAAGTTATCCCTCAAGAAATAAAAACATACTAGTTATGGAGACAATGATGACGGTGCTTATACACGTCTATCCAACTTTCGTGTCGTATGGAGAGGCCAAACTTTTGAGGAATGCTCTTTGAACCCGAACGCTTGGCAATTGACTCCCACTGTTTGCAGAGGTTAGAAGCAGGCAAAGTCCTAGTCCTGGAAAACATGGATACACAGGTAGGCCGTCATCCAACCTCTGCAGCCATTGGGAGTCAAATGCTGAGCGTTCAAGTTCAAAAAATGTTGCTGAAGCCAAATAGTTCGGCCTCTCCGCTCAACACTATCCAACATACTAGATTGTATATAATAATAATTTTTTTAAAAAGTGATCAAGTGATTTCATTTGTAAGGCCACTAACTTACTGGTGATATAACCAAACATGGGACATAACCTAAGTACATGAACTCACATAGACATAAAGACAACAGTTGTTACTCACCCTATAGTAATACAGTGAGTATATACTAAAGCTGGCCATACAGATGTGTCAATGTGATTATAAACTCTGTAGAATATGTTGGTATTATAATGTAATGTGTATGGTGGGTCTCCCAACCGAACGGTCAGGCATGTTATAAAATTTCAAAGGTTTGCCGAACACCGACTGGAAGAGTGTACGTGGTCAGAAATAGAGTTGATCGAACCTCGGAAAATCCTAGGTTCGATCGAACTCGAACATTCCGCATTAGATTGCTGATGCCTTCCCGGTCCGTGGGGGAAGGAGACAACCCGGGTACCGCCTGGAATTCCAGGATTCAGCCTATTACCTAGGCTGAATCACGGAATTCCAGGCGGTCCCCGGGCACTCTACTCCCGTACGGACCGTGAAGACATGAGAAATCTAATGCGGAATGTTCGGCTAGGTTCGAGTTTGATCGAACCTAGCTTTTTCTAATGTTTGATCAAGCCTAATCAGAAGAAAAACTAATTCAGAAGACGTGTACACGGGGCCAAGTGTTTGTCTGGCTGGCTATGGCAATAGCTGTAGGATGAACGAGCACTTGGTCAACTTGAGAAAATTCCGAGTTTTTCTACAACTGCAAACATCTAGCATGCCCAAATTAATATTCTATATAATGGTTAATATGCCCCTTGCAGGAAAAATACTCTGCATCAGTCACAAGTAACTTAAGGCCACTTGGGTGAAACCTCATATTTAAATGTGTTCACACACGGGAGTAAAGTTGTTGACTGACTATCTTAGGTGTATGGAGGTATTTTTTTACCGGGCAGGACAGGATATAGAAGAAATTGTCATGTTAAAATGAAGGCCTCATGGTCTGCAAGTCTCCACACTTAGGAGGCTCTCCTCAAGGAGAAACTTAAAGGGGTTGTCTGGAGAGCAGAAGACAGCTAAAGCTCCTGTTCCCCAGCATGAAAAGTTTGAGTCTCCACCCTCAGACGTGGAGGGGCTAATCTGGAATGGTTTTGCCCACACGCGATGTCCAATAGCTGTACAGTTTTCTAGCAACATCAACGTCACACTGTAACTATTGAACATCGCATACAGACGTGGTTTCACCTGCAGACGATGATCCCTCCACATCTCGGAAGGGGATACTTTCAAGATGTGGAATGAGAGGAAGTCAGTCCCAGGGAGCAGGCGGCTTTCTTCTCCCCGGACAACCCCTTTAACCTTTTTCCACTGCCAAATTGAAAATAAATGCTCATTTAACTGGACCAAGTATCCATGGGTATGGGGAGGAGGCAAGAAATAGTTCACAGACAACAGTGGTATATGGCCACCTTAAGACTCATTGACCCTTCTATATGATATCTATCATTCCAACGTATAGAGACAGGAGGTAATTGATAAACTTGGTTTCATACACACATAGCTCTTGCAAATTATTTGAGGGGGCCGAGGTGTCTGGAAGTGGCTCATTCTCCTCTCTTCATCGTCAAAACACATGCAGATTTGGCCAAGAGTCCAAGACTAGCTGTTGGCCATACCAGTGATCACTGTTAGCCACTAGTGTTGAGCGGACCTGTCAAACTGTTTAGGTTTGGCAACGCTGTCCAAATTCGAACGCTCAGCGTTTGATTCCCCATGGCTGTAGAAGTTGGATGCCACCCTAATTCCTGGAAATCATGGATACAGCCATAGGCTTTATCCATGTTCCCCTGGCAGCCCCAGGGCAGCATTAAATTTATGCAGCCATGGGGAATCAAATGCCAAGCATCCAGGTTCGTAGAGTGTTGCCGAACCCGAGCAGTTTGATAGCGCTGATTGAACCTATTAGCCACCAGTCTTTTTGACAGCCATACGAATATCTAAACGCCTTATTACGCGAATCGATTATCGACTGTATTCAGGCGATACAGACCATTAAAGCCAATAATCTGTAATAGAAGACAACAATTGGCCGACATGCACGATGTCGGCTGATCGTTGTCTTTCAACAGGCTGAAACGCCAACGATCAGGCTAATAACGATCTGCTGCCATCGCTCCGTGTAATAGGAGTAGTGGCAGCAGATCACCATTGTCTCCTATGGGCTGCCTGGACGATCTGACGATCACCCGCTTGCTGTCGGCACGTGTAATAGCGCCGGCGGTGGAACGAGGAGCAAGCGAGCGATGACCTCACAGGTCGGCGCTTGCTTGCTCTCCACATCGCCCCGTGTTATAGGGGCTGAAGGCATGCTTTATATAGGAAATAATGACACACAGCGGGGATGATTCAGAATTTTTTTTTCCCTCAAACAAGCCCTTATTTACAAATCTGATATTTACACATTCAAAGATAAAGAGCACACAAATCTGGTGAAAGGAGGGGGAAAAAAATAACTATTCGCTACATATAAATAAAAAAAAATACAATTCATTGAAATTTATAGAATACAGAAAATGCATAATCAACACTGGTATAACGTGAGGGGGGATAAACATATATATATATATAAAAAAAAAAATTAAACCAACAAAAACACACCCATGACTTTGTGTGCTTCTCGAGCCACTGTAAAAAACATACAAAAGGAGATCTCTATAAATTCTATATTATATACACTAATTCCTGCCTGCAGGTGAACAGGATAGGTATAAAACACACAACTTTAAATACTTGTCTTTAAAGCTAGATTCATAAAGACCCTTTCTCTATGTCTACAGCACAAAGATCATCAGGCTAAACGTACACTGTGGCGGAGAAATACTCAGGTGTGGTCCAAGGAGGGGCCGAGGTGACAAATATATATTACATCAATAGATTTTATTAGATTGTTTACCCATGTTCTTCACAGAACATGAAAATTATTATTTTTTTATTTTATTGGAATTTTAAATTGCAGTTTGCAAAAGTCTTTTGAAAAGTTCTATAGGTAGGTAAGAATCTTAGGTAGATTCAATTTTTAAAATTAATTAAAAAAAAAAAATTTAAAAGAAAAGCAAGAACATTTTTTAAAATTTGGAAATATTTTTGACTGGTAGATTCAGAGTTTGACAATGTTTAAAAATGTAAAAGTATTAAGGTAGAAAATGTTTGTTTTTTAGATGTGGGTGAATTTAACCTCTAAAGAATACTGCTCCAAATATATTCTGATTTGAATTCAGGTTTTAAATTTAAAAATCAAAAGGAAGAAAATGTTAGATGGGAGTGTATTGAACATCTACGGAGTAGGTTGATCAAAATAATCCAAATAATTTAAATTAGAAGTATATCTTTTAAATTGAGATCTTTCGGATGTTTTTTTACATTTTAGATATTGAAGGTAGAAAATATCTTCAGATGTGGGTGAATTAAAACTCTAAATACTGTTCCAAATACTTTAGGAAATATGTCTTACGGGTATATTTTTATTAGAAAAAAAAAAATCTTTACATTAACTTTTAATAAAAAAAAAATGTTGTCAAGATGAGAGTGAATTCAAGTGTACCTGATCTGATTGGCATGAAATCCATTTTGGCACTGGAAGTTTGGGTATCCATGGATATAACTAGAGATGAGCAAATCACCGTCTAAACAAAGTGCTTTGGTGGACAAGCGGCTTACCAGCCACCTGCCTTTCAACTCTGTTCCGCTCCTCCCCAGGTGCTGGAAAAATCTAGATCCAGTCCTGGGAAACTTCTACCAGTTTACCAGGACTTGATCCAGCTTATCCTGACACTTGTGGTGGAGCAGCAGGAAACAGGCGGTGATTCGCTCACCTCTAGTTATAACTAGGTTTGATCGAACATCGGTAAAAGCTAGGTTCTTTCGAACGTCGAACCTAGCCGTACCTTCCGCATTTGACTGCTGATGTCTTCACGGTTGTGCGGAAGGAGGAGAAATCCAGAGAAACGCCTGAAATTGTCTCCTCCTTCCGGACAGACCGGGGAGGCATCAGCAATCAAATGCGGAAGGTCCGGCTAGATTAGAGTTCGATCGAACCTAGCTTTTCCCGACGTTCGATTAAGTCTAGTTATAACCATACTGGGTCTGTACTGTGCGCAAGCCCCATTATTATCCATTAGGGCTTGTGCACAGAACTGACCCGATGTGATCGAATCTTTGGATTTGCAAAGGTCTGGCACCTGAATGGATTTCACACTGATCAGGTCAGCAAACATTATGACAAGTACACTTTAAACAATTACACAGTATATTGCGATAAAAAAAAAAAAATTAAGAAATTAAAAAGTTGATCGAAACTAAATTTCTTAGAGGTATATCGTGATTTTTTTAAATACAGTTTTTTGAGGGAGAAATGTGGTCAGGTGCGGGTGAATCAAACATCTACAGAATATATAGTAAAACTCTAAAAAATTTTGTGGGACTGCGGGGGTCGGGGTAATTTGTTTATCCTGTTCACCTACAATTCACAAAGCATTGTAAATAGCAAAACACAGTCAGCTGGTCGTGAAACCCACCCCTTCTACTTATCAAAGAGTGATAAACATAAGTTTAACGGTTAATCGAGTCCCTTTTTTTTTTTACATTTTTTTTTGTTTTCACAACACAAGAGAAATCCTCTCTTCTTTACAAATAAAGAAACCCAGGACACAGTATGCTGATTTGTGGCTCATAAATAGCAATGTATACGTAGGCATTTGTAGACACTTCTATGCTGCATAGGTAAGTAACTGAGGTGCTTTGTCGTAGCCTTGAAGCTCAATAGAAAGTCATATGAAGGGCAAAGGAGAGATTCTAGAGAAGAAATCATGTTCTCGGATATAAATGTTCATCTCGGTCACCGCTATAAATGTTTGTAGGCAGAATCGCATTTGGTATATTCTGTATAAAATTCAGAATCCCATCATTAAAAAAAAAAAGTTCCATATTGTCCTCCATTCTTATTTACTGTATGATCAGATGCATTCAGTGCAAATAACTCCTGCAAGCAACAAGAGCACAAGGAAAATCTTGGCGGTTTAGTAGTTTCCCACCCTCCTCCAACGTATAAGAAAAGAAAGAAAACAAAAATTTATGCTTTTTTTTTTTAAATGATGAAAAAGTGACTTTGAACTCTTCTTAAAATTTAATAACTGCTCATCTTTTATACTTTTTTTCCGTTTTGAATAACACTGTAATTTTGACCTAAGTTTTTTTTTTTTTTAATTTAAAATAAAAATTTAAAAAAAGTGTACATGATGTTAAGCAAGCTAGTCCTGTTTGCCCACACCCTCTGACTCTGAGAATAGATTTCTTTGGTTTTTGTTTTTTTTTATTTTCTTTTATATTTTTTGTGGGAGGGGATTCAAGAAAGCTCATACTGTACAGATAAATGTTCGTATAAAGGAGAGTAGAAATTGCCAATTAAATAAATATTTTTATATGAATAAAAAATGATGGGGGGTTGAAATTTATGCAAATAAAATTTTATTATTTTTAGCACTGGAGATAAGGAGAGGTTCAACTTTCCTCCTCCTCCTCCCCCCCCCCCCTTCTTGGGTACAGAACCTCTCCTAGTGCTGTCATGGGCGATTAAAGGGGTCCAAAGGATAGGATAAGTAAGAGATCATGATGGATCCGACCTCAGCAACCCGACGATTTCCATATCAGCCCCCAGCACCTTTGTCTTGAATAGAGCCAGGAGTACAGCACGTGACCCGTGGCTCTATTCATTCTCTATGGAGCCGACAGAAAGAGTTGAATATGCTATACTCTGCTCCCTCCTGCAGCTCCATAAAGAATGATTGAAGCCACCTGAGAAAGTCGAGTACAGCATGCTATTTCTGGCGGCTCCATAGAGAATAGAATTTTAGGTCACGTGCCGTGCCCACAGCTCTGTTTAAAACAAAGAAACCGAGGGTTCATATGAAGATCGCTGGGGCGTTACAGAGATCTCTCACTTGTACCTTATCCTGTGGAAAGGAGACAAGTTAGCTTTAAGTTGGAATACCCCTTTAAGGATGCAAACTTTGTTCCCCATGTAACATCAATCAGGCTAAAAATATGAAAATAAAATTAACATTTTTATAAGGGGAAAGGTGGGAATGTTTAACCCGGGGCCTTAGTAAGAGAGCCATGAAAGCTCTCAATGGCTTTATATAACTTGCTGGTATCGATAATGAAGTGAATGGCAGCATTGATTTTGTTTTCTTTTTCTGTAATCACAAATTACTATCCATAGTCAAAACACGGTGAAAAGAATATGTAATACAGACATAAAATAATAGTAAAATAAAAAAAAGAGGAAAAATGTTAAATATTTAATTTTATATTACAAGAAATACAAAATCTAGAATCGGCTTTATATACAAGTGCATCAAAACTGGCATTTGCGGAGACTGGCACAGAAAAAGGGACCAAGTTGATGCATACATATACAGAAACATAAACCACACATAATAGAGAAACAAAAACATATACAACAAATGAAATAGGCTCAATGTATGAAAGTCCTTTTTTTTTTTTCTTTTCCCATGAGCCAATGGTGGAACATTTAATGCCAAGTAGGGGTGGGGTGTATGGAAGATTGGTGATGAGGCTGACATAACCTGAACGCAGGTACCTAGCACCTTTCTGCCAACTTCCAAATTCATTTACCCTGAGATCCACGCAGTTTTATTGAAAGGCTGCTTGTTTGATGCAATGTCTAGATCAATAAAGCTTTTATATAAAAAAAAAATTAAATAAAAAAAAAATTCAGAACCACCAGACTCCAAATAAAGCAGCTTAAGTTTACCAGTTAGCTTAAAGCATTTCCTTACACTAAGAGGCTGCAATATTGAGACATTTTTGCAAGGGTGCCCCGAAAAAAATTAAAATTAAATAGAAAAATAAAGCCTGCGAATTAGTTAAAATTAAAATTCTATAAAACATAAAACCAACAATTCTTTCTTTTTCTAGCACCAAACTGTACACCCTTAGAAGACTAGGAAAAGCTAGGACAAAATGACAAAAAAAAAAAAAAAAAAAAAAAACAGCAAAAATTAGCTTAGCCCTTATATCTCCCAGGAAGATCATAGAGGAATCTCCAGAAACAAAGATCATCCCCCACCTAGTAATAAAATACAGTGTTGACTTCTTGCTTGGCCATGACACTGCCAATAGCTTACAAGTGTACAAACAATTAGAAAAAAAAAAAAATATATATAATAATAAAACCGACGGCAAAATAAAAAAATAAAATGATAAAAAAAAACAGCAAATAAAATAGCATTTCATGTTAATTTACAAAAGAATTCAAATGCATCAAATCCC
The DNA here is from genome assembly GCF_027789765.1 of Dendropsophus ebraccatus. Taxonomy (NCBI): domain Eukaryota; kingdom Metazoa; phylum Chordata; class Amphibia; order Anura; family Hylidae; genus Dendropsophus; species Dendropsophus ebraccatus. The sequence goes on along the minus strand of NC_091454.1, from coordinate 13,103,201 downwards.
TGTTTAAGACTACATCCTGAATATCAAGTAAAAAGTAAAACAAATCTCTTCCCCCAATTGGTGGCTCCCTCCCTTTCACCACACAAAAAAAAATAAAAATAAAAAAATACATAAAAACAGAAAATAAAATTCACATTATTTAATATCTAAAAAAATTTAATACGACCCTCAGATTCTCTGAAATAAATAATTAAAATGACAAAAAAAATATAAAATGATTTTTGGAAGCAAAAAATCATTATTTAAAAAAAAAAAAAAAGTAAATAAATTATTGAAGAACACCAAGCACCCGCGTGCCCTCCGCCCGCCCCAGCTCCATACCCAGCTGCACAAAGAAATATTTAGAGAAATTTTTTTTTTAAAAAGAGCAAATAAATTCTATTCCAATGCCAAAAGGTAGAAGGTCCAACTACCACACAAGAATCCTGGTTTGACAATTCTCCTCCGGTTATTGCTGAGTGGGTGTGGCACAGTGAAAGCAAAAAGGAAAAAAGTTTAAAATGAACATAAAAACCAACATAAACTATCTTTGTTCATCAGGCAGTGTTCGGTGTGGTACTTGTAGATCCACCCTTAGAAGAGGAAAGGCAAAAGGCTCCAGGCCTCCGCTCTCCTCAATACTGTTGTATGAATGAAAAAACAAACAAAAAAAAGTGTGAGAACGGTCATCAAACAAAAAAGCGTGCGTGACCATGTCGATTGAGCTTCAGGATTTTACCCAGGCGCTGCTTGGCGGTTGCCATGCCCTTCTTTGGCCGTTTACCTGTAGGTAATAAGGAAAAGAGTGTGTCATTAGGAGGGGTCCTCTATTTAGAACCATCATGAATTACACAGACAACCAACTGACATGATTGGGCTCTGTGTAATGCTTCACTTCCCCCTAAGGTGGCGCTGCAGAGAAAGTGAACACTTAATGCCAGGTTTTCCAACAGATTACAGCTGTTTTGTGGCGTTACGAACAGGAAAAAAAATGATTATATACCTATTTCCAAGGGAATTGGTCTAACAGCATTGTGGGTATCACCTTTAACTACTAATCCTTCGGGGCGTAGAAGATAGCACATCTGCAGCCAATTCCATCAGGTACATCTTCTTTAATATGACCCACGGATAGAACGGCGCCGTCACAGGGAAGCCGGTGCCAAGGTCGGTTTTTTGAACCGCAGCCCGGTTCCCATGTACGGCGCTGTTCTATCCATCCGTACCAGGCCGGGGCTGAAGCACAGGAGGCGGGCTGGCCTGCCCCCAGTGGGAGGAAATTCCAGCCCCTCTATGACGTGGCTCTATTACAATCAAATGGAGCCGCGTCATAGAGGGGCGGGGGATTCCTCCCACTGGGGGCGGGACAGCCCGCACCCTGTGCTTCAGCCCCGGCCCGGTACCCGTGGATAGAACAGCGCTGTAAACGGGAATCGGGCCGCAGTTCAAAAAACAGACCTTGGCACCGGCTTCCCCGTGACAGCGCCGTTCTATCCGTGGGTCATATTAAAGAGGATGTACCTGATAGTACATCCTCTTTAAGCAGGTCAGAAGACACCCATGACATCTTATATTCCTAAAATGTTCCCTCCACTCCATATGAATGGGCAGTAATGTAATGCTTAACTTCTCCTGTGGTGGCGCTGTAGACAAACTGAATATTTATTGCTAAATTCCCCCTACAGATCACAGCTGACCACTGGGGATCCCAGCCCGGATCCGCAGCTGATTTTCTGCTGCGGATTCGCAGCTGATTTTCTGCTGCGGATCCGCAGCAGATTTCATTTAAATAACTGAACACAGCATCAAATCTGCTGCGGATCCTGTAGGTGTGAACGCACCCTTAAGGACACCTGTAAGACAGTCATACCTTTAGTTGCCTGGTTACTAATGGGGGGTGGGTTTGAGGCAGGTCTCTTTGTCGGGTGCAGGGGCACAGTCGGTGAGGCATCTCCATATATCCGGTCTGGACTCAGGCTTCCCTCGCTGAAGTCACAGTCCCCAGGGCTCAGGCTGCCCTCCTGGTTGTATTTCTCACTGTGGTGGTACCTTGGTGAGTCCCAGTCTTCACTTTCAGAATAGCGTTTAATCTTGTGAGAGTGCCCGCTGGACTCCGTAGAGTGCTCGCGCCTCTGAGATTTTGAAGCCTTGCAGAAGTCCTATGGTGAGCCGAATGACGGGGTAAAATACACCGACAACACAGATTCCAGAGCAAAGTCGATAATCCGCAACTCGCTCCTCTATGAAACTCTACCTTCTCTTTGTCTTACCTGAGAGTCCGACCTGCAAGAAGAGTCCATCTGACTAATCCAATCTGGAGTGGTCAGCCCTGTGTCCTCATTGTTATGGTGACCTGAAAACAAATAAATAAATTTACATGTAACAATTTTAGGCATTTACTTCTGTGCAGATTATGCACCAATCTCATCTACAACGTATAAGCGAAAAGTAAGAACGTTGAAACAGATATCTAGATAGGGGTGGGGAACCTCCGGCCCTCCAGTTGTTACAACACTACAATTCCCATCATTCCTGGACAGCCAAAGCTTGGCCTAGATGGTAATTGTATTTTTCAAGGTTCTTATATGGGTTACTGGGTAGCTACCACAAGGTGTCAGTACAGAGACAGTTTTTTCCCCTTCTGAAGGAGAGCTAATTTGCATAATTTTTCCCCAGTGTGCACTGCCTGACTTCATACAGAGCTGTATCTCCCCAATGAGAACCAGTACCTCGCTATATATAAGGATTTCTAATACGAATTTGAAGACCATCAAAATTTCTTACCATTGTTAAGCAACTTTGGTTCTCGAGAGTCCGCCTTCTCCTGAGAGAACTTGATGTGCAACTGAGGGTAAACAAGTCCCATTTTGCAGCCCGCGCTCCTGGCCTCTGCCGGAGACCGAGAGGGGTAGTGCAAAGATGCCATTGTGAGCATGCCCTCCACCGCATCTTCCACCATGCTGGTTGGGCTGGGAATTTCACTGCAAGACAGAATATCCTGTTAAACTCCCTGCTACATTCTATGGGGGAACCCTGCCAAAGATCACCAAAACAGAAGCAGCGTTGATTCTGACCTTTTCCGTGGCGTTTCCCCAGCAGACCAGCAGTGGTCCTCGTCACAGGTCGTCTCCGTGTCCTCATCCTTGACATCTTCCGTGTCTTCCTGCAGCTGCTCGTCACCTGAGCTGTCCGAATCCTCTGAGGCGCTTTTCTGCAGAAACCAATGGAGGTAAAATGGTGAGACGACGGAAAATGAGGCAAGACACTAGGTGGCGCTGCCGGAACGGCAGAAATCTCTCTAAACAGATTATACTCCTGGAGACTAGGTATTCCCAGAACAGCTGAGAACATTTCCCGTAACGCCATTAACATGGGACATTGGCAGAGAAAGGAAATTGAGATCATGAAACCTAATGACCTTAAATTATTTAAAAAAAAAATAAAAAAATTATTGATCGGCTGAGGATCCTTTTTCTTCACATAAGCTGGCGGTGAAAACACACACGGTATTGAATTATGCATCACCCTAGCGATGGAGGGCGTTGGGGGTCTGGAGGGAAGCGTTTTTCCGCTGTGCTCACATATATCTGATTCTGGCAGCATAGTGAGAGTTATGTATATCAGGCAGGATGATAATGTGTATACTAGAAAACATGGTCTGCCTGGAGATCAATCACTTCAGCCATGTTCAAGTCTTCTTTTCTTTTTTTCTTTTTTTTTTTTTTTCCTTAATAATCGTCAAGTTCTAATTTCCATATTATATTCCTGTAAATTCTAAGAGCAAAGATGTCTGATCTCTGTGAAGGTGGGGCTTGTTGCTCCTCAAAGACAAGGCGCATCCCTTCACCGGGAGAGGACAAGGCGCATCCCTTCACCGGGAGAGGACAAGGCGCATCCCTTCACCGGGAGAGGACAAGGCGCATCCCTTCACCGGGAGAGGACAAGGCGCATCCCTTCACCGGGAGAGGACAAGGCGCATCCCTTCACCGGGAGAGGACAAGGCGCATCCCTTCACCGGGAGAGGACAAGGCGCATCCCTTCACCGGGAGAGGACAAGGCGCATCCCTTCACCGGGAGAGGACAAGGCGCATCCCTTCACCGGGAGAGGACAAGGCGCATCCCTTCACCGGGAGAGGACAAGGCGCATCCCTTCACCGGGAGAGGACAAGGCGCATCCCTTCACCGGGAGAGGACAAGGCGCATCCCTTCACCGGGAGAGGACAAGGCGCATCCCTTCACCGGGAGAGGACAAGGCGCATCCCTTCACCGGGAGAGGACAAGGCGCATCCCTTCACCGGGAGAGGACAAGGCGCATCCCTTCACCGGGAGAGGACAAGGCGCATCCCTTCACCGGGAGAGGACAAGGCGCATCCCTTCACCGGGAGAGGACAAGGCGCATCCCTTCACCGGGAGAGGACAAGGCGCATCCCATTTACCGGGAGAGGACAAGGCGCATCCCATTTACCGGGAGAGGACAAGGCGCATCCCTTCACCGGGAGAGGACAAGGCGCATCCCTTCACCGGGAGAGGACAAGGTCTACCCTTCACCAGATCATCTCTAAGACGGGATACACCATCACTAGGATCTAGCCCCATCTTCTTTAGAACAAGACCCTTTTTCACAAGGTCTAGCACAATCATCTTGAGGACAACCCCCACCTTCACGAGATCTAGCACTATCATCCTAGAAACAAGTCAAACCTTCATGAAAAAAACGGTTGTGTGGTATTATACTGTACTAGACCTGAACTCACACAAAGCAAATTTTTTCCCAGGATGCTGGTGTACCCCCTCCCACAGCAGTACCATCCATAATACATCCCCTACAACCAAGCAATCTACAGTACCGCCTCCTTAACTAAGCCAGCCAATGTATGCCGCCTATTACACCAAAACCTACATAACAGGGCCACACTCCACTTCCACAGCATTGCTTCGCCATAACAGTACCATCTGCAGCACTTCCCCCATAATAGTGCCCTCTACTCTTGTAGATTATCACCATCACAGACCAAGTTAAAAAAAAACCTGCCTAATATACACGAGCAGCGTCCATCTTTACATACCTGGTTAGTGCAATTGGCTTCGGATCCTTCAGAATCAGAAATATCGGAATACTCTGAGGCTCCGTACCTGAGCTCTGACTTGACACTTTCAAAAAACACTAGAAAAAAAGAAAAAAGAAAAAATACTATTTTGCAGCATTGACCCCCATACTAGAGTCCTTACTGGGAGTAATAAGAGCTTGTAAACGTAAGGGTGAGAATAAAGGGTTAACACGTACTATTTAGTGGTTTCTGACTTTCAGCTTTATCATCTGCCTCTGAGCTGGAGCACGGCTTCTCCATTTTGATATCTTTTGTCTTTTTTGACCTGGCCCGATCGTCTTCATCCTCGCTATCAGCAGTGTAAAGACTCCGGTCAGTGAATGGTTGCCTCTCACCTCTGTATAGAAGGAAACATAATGGATGAAACTGGTACGGTCAACTGTGTACATACATTACTGATCCTGAGTTACATCCTGTATTATACTTCAGAGCTGCACTCACTATTCTGCTGGATGGGTCACTGTGTACATACATTACATTACTTATCCTGAGTTACATCCTGTATTATACCCAGAGCTGCACTCACTATTCTGCTGGTGAGGTCACTGTGTACATACATTACATTACTGATGCTGAGTTACATCCTGTATTATACTTCAGAGCTGCACTCACTATTCTGCTGGTGGGGTCACTGTGTACACACACACATTACTTCATATACTCAACCTTCAAAAAGCTGAATAGAGCTCTAAAGTATAATAAAAGCTTTATCCCAGAATTCCTTCATATCACCGAGTGATGCTTTATGGCCTGTTGCAATGGCAACTATATTTGCAGCATACTGTAATTCAAGTGATAGATTAATATTTACTATATATGTTACGTCTGATATAACGGGTATTTTTTTCCCCCTCTACAAAACGAATATGGCAGACTACAATGTGAGAACGGCGGCCCGCTCACCTTACTATCCTTCCATTGGAAAGCAGCAGACGGACGTTATGGTCTTTCGTTTTCTTCTCCGGCACTGTTGAAGATGGCTGTAGTGATTTCATATTCAATTTATAAGTGCCCACATCCTGAGAAGAGAGAAAAATATGAAGTCGGTAAGACAATCATGGCCTCATCCTTCTTAAAAAAACAGCGCCACAACAGGTTATCTGTGGTACTGCAACTTTGTCCAATGGAACTCCTGGACACTTACATCTTGCCATGGAGTCATCTCCAATCTTTTCAACACCTCCCTAGTGTGATGCTCCAGAATATCGAGGTTGGAGGGGGCTTTGCTGCCGTGGTCCCGCAGCCGCCGCGCTTTCCGTTTGGAATGATGAGATGACTTCTCGTGCGAGGATCGGGAGAGTGGACACAGCCCTTGGATTTCCTGAGATTTGACTGGTTTGCTCCCCTCCTCCTGCAACCAAATGCGTAAGTTTATCCTTAGTTTTACATACTGTGCAATACATGTGAGCTGCATTTACTATTTTGCATACTTCAGAGCTGAAATCCCCTGCTTAAAGTGTCACTGTCATTTTATTATTTTATTATTTTTTTTTTTTTTGCAGAAATCAAAAGTCCAGGCAATTTTAAGAAACTTTGTATTTGGGTTTATTAGGCAAATATTCCATTATCTGCATTCAAAAAGACTTTCCCCAGCACCCCCCCCCCCCCTCTCTCTCATTCACTGCTCATTATCAGGAAATCTCGACTCTTTTACATCAGTCGAGCCCTGTGTAACCTATGGAGAGGGGAGGAGGGAGATTAGTTGCCAGCAGAGAGCAGAAGACAAAGGATTACACAGCGGGAGCTGTATGAAAGCGGTATTCAGAGGTCAGAGAGGTCAGTGTTGACTGTCAGAGGAGATAGCCCGGTGATGTAGCTGTAAATTAACTCTTTGTTGTCCTATTTTGGTGCCTCATCTCCCTCCACCCCTCCTCACGCCATAGCAAATCATGAAGACAGGGGGGAGAGTTTCAAACTGCTTTTTCATGATAAAAATGCATTTTTCGGCTAATAAACCCAATAGTACAATATTTCTTAAAATCGCCTGTACTATTGATTTCTGCAAAAAAAAAATTAGCAACAGTGACACTTTAAAAACGTGTATTCTAGGAACGGTCAGGCACGGACAGTCATGTGATATAGGGAAGTTTGTGTTATAGCAGCTCAGCTGATAGCAAGCTTGCTGACTGTTTCCATTAATTCATCCTCCGTAATGGATAAACCCTTTAAACTAACCAACAACAATGTAAGCTTAAAGTAACTGTGTGACCCCTCGAGACCGAAGCTTGGGGTCAGATGTGAATCTTAAGAACGTATCAAGTTGTTCCGAGACCATCTTGGCCTGACTCCAAAGCGGTTTCCCAACCAGAAAGAAGTCAAGCGGAACCCTGAACGCTGCGCTCCATAAAGGGAAGGGGTTACATAATGAAAGCCGTTTCACAATATGTATTCTGCAGGGAGCTGGGGGTCCTGCATGCTCTCTGTATTAGGCAATGGAAGCTACTTGGATTTAAAGGTCCCTTGATAGAAAAACACAGGAAGCAAACAAGTCGATAAGAGAAAGGAAAATGCATTTGCTTCGGAGACAGTATACAGAAAACATCCACAAAATACTGAGATAACAAACATGGGAGACTGGCCAAGGAATAGGAGGATGACTGTGCAATGTCCTAACCTGTAAGGTCAGAGTCTGGTAGCCATATGTACCTAAGGCTATCTGTCCCGATCCCTCTGTATACACATAAATGCAAACTTATGTGTTGGGAATGGAAAGTGGTGTAAATTCAACTTGCCCGACCAGTTTCTCCCCTGATATCGTACGCAGGGGTTGGGTTGGGAGGACCCCAGGGTCAACTGGTCTTCAAGAGGATGGCGTGAGCTCCAAAATTGTTTAAATCTCTGCGCTACTGTACTGACATGGCTGTGTCAGTACAGTAATGGGAAGATTTTAAGGGGTTAGGGGAAAACATTATATATACATGGTTGCAAATATATAGAAATCAATAAAGAAGCTATACTTACCTCTCCACACTCCCCTTGTGTCCTGCTAACGGCCTCCGGTGTCCCCCGGAGATAATCCCGCCTACACTTCCGAAATGGACTCGTTTTAGGGGTGATGGGCTGGCTCAGCCAATCACTGGCCGTGGCGGGACATCGGAGACCCATAGGAGGACATGGGGGGTTGAGCGCAGAGAGGCAAGCATGTCTTCTTTATACTTTATACATCGTCTGTATATAGACTGTTCACAGAATGTGAGAATGAAATCATAGAGGGGGAAGAGGGGAAAAGAAAGGGGAGGGAGAGAAAGAAAAGAAAAGGGGGGAAGGAAGGAAGGAAGGAAGGGAGGGAAGGAAGGAAGGAAGGAAGGGAGGGAAGGAAGGAAGAATGCACTGACCGCACACACACCTGATAAGTCTGTAGTCCACTATGAAGCTCTGCGGCACAGGGGCCTGATCAGCTCTTATGGGACCAATCACACAATGGGGATCACCAAGGCGCCAACATATAGTATTAGGCTCTTACCTCAACAGAGCGAATCACTTTAGACAGCTCTTTAACAAGATTCCCGGGTCTGATGTTTTCTGGGATCTCAAAAGCGTGTTCTGCTACAGACTGAAGCAAGAGAGAGAGATGAGGGTCACGTTAAAATGAATGTCCATTTACATTAGCTGCGGCTATACTGTATGCTATATTCAGCTAAAAATTACACACACACACACACACACACACACACACACACACACACACACACACACACACACACACACACACACACACACACACACACACACACACACACACACACACACACACACACACACACACACACACACACACACACACACACACACCCTCCTCTGTATAGTATCCTCTTCTCTTGGCCATATAGTCTATAGATTTGACAGCACACGGTGCAATACCTATTCTGTCCTGTGGCGGTGCTGTTGGGAAACTGAACACTTACTACACTGATCGCTCAATCACCCCACTTGCTAAAAAACCCAGATGGCCATGTGCGTCACTCACTTCTTTTTTCATCCAGCTCTTTAGAGCAGTGATCAATGCCTTCACACCTTGCTTTAAATAATTTGGAGGATGGAAGCCATCTTCTCGTAGCTCTGGAAAAAAAAAAAAAAAAAAAAAAAAAGATAGTCGATAAGTTTGTCATCCTATATGATAAAACTGATAGGGGGAGATTTATCAAACATGGTGTAAAGTGAAACTGGCTCAGTTGCCCCTAGCAACCATTCAGATTCCACCTTTCATTTTCCAAAGAGTCTGTGAAGAATGAAAGGTGGAATCTGATTGGTTGCTAGGGGCAACTGAGCCAGTTTCACTTTACACCATGTTTGATAAATCTCCTCCATAGTGTTTTCATCCCAAGGCCTTTTTTACCTTTCAAAGTTTCAAGTAGGTTTTTGGCCACAAACCAACAAATTGCCTCAAAGAAAGGGAACTTGAAGAGATCTGGGGTCTTCAGTCTTTTTTCCATCTCGTAACACCTGATAAAGACGATGGATTGGTGTAAGTCACATATTGTAATTCCTATTGGCACCACAGTGACCAATAGGGACAGATTACTGCATAGTATGCATCAAACCACTTTAAATCACAAAATGGGATCCCAAAGCTCCCCCTAGTGGTGGAAATAGATAGCCAGAAGTCTATCATTTGACTAGGCGGAGGATTTGGAGCTCTGTAACAGAAATATGTATACCTAATCTTGACCCGATGGTGGGAAAAATCACAATATAATATAGCCAACCATATATCGTAAGGACTTACCTGAGCTGCATGCCAATGTTTAGGTTGTGCAGAAAGTTCCCTCCAAAGGCCATACAATCCTGAGACGTGAGGACAGCGTGAATCCAGCCTGTGGCCAAAAGATATATTGATTAACCATATCCTGTAGCATCCGGACAAAAAAAAAAAAAAAAAAAAAGTATTTTTAAGATCTTGGCTTGCTGCATTCTACAGGCCGAACACCTGTATGAGTCTATTACAAACTGGATTCCAAACACCATAGTAAATCCTCAGGAAAAAGAGATTCATAAGTCCCCCCCCCCCCTCCCCTTGGTGTCCCGAAGACCTAGCAAGAAGCATGGAAGGGCACAGACCCTTAAGCATGGGCATATGTATCTGACCACATATGCATATAGCATATAAGCTGAACTGGTACCTCTATGCAGCAACTCCATTAGCGTATAGTGCAGAAATTATCTCAAAGTGTCATAGAGGCGTGGCCATGACACTACACCTCCCCCAACTGCTTTCCCAGACCTCCTCTTTCTTAATGGACAGCTAGCTTTCTCCATGTCAATGATGCTCACTGCACATGTGCCACCTTGAATTTCTAGTTGTTCACCAAAAAAGGACAGGGCAGCAAAAGTGAAATGGAAAGGCTTTGAGGCCTAGCCACGCCTCTATGACACTTTAGGCTGGTAATATGAGAATTTTTGCCCCATAGTACCAGGAGGTGCTACATAATAATAATAATTTTATTTGTATAGTGCCAACAGATTCCACAGTGCTTTAGGGGTATGATTACGCTCAAGACAACTAATGCTATATGCACATGTGGCCAGATACATGTGCCAACTCTGGGTCACAGTTTCTCTTTAAGGACTTCGGTTAGGGTACTATTACACAAAGTGATTATTGGTCGTGCTTGGCCAATTAACGACCATTCCAGGCGATAATCGTTTTGTATGATAGCTAATGCAGAAATGCAACAATGAGCACATATGCATGAACCAAAACCCCAATAATGATGGTGACGGTCTGACGGGAACCACATTGACAATGACGTTATGTGACCTTACCGTGTGGCCAATCGCATGACCAAGGTCATCAGTTATCAAGGCGTTATGATCAGACAAGCACTTTAATACCCGGATTTACCTGTTGGGAGAAAGAGCGTGTGCCCCTGCTTCAGCACACACTTGTAACAGTTATCCACCTTGTCCCCGAAAAACTCCTCGCTTTGGGTAACTGAAGAGCTCCACGATTCGTACAGTGCCAGGTTCTCATCCGTGGGCTTTATCAAGTAGAAAATCTTTTCCCCCTGGAAACAGAAACACAGATAATCAGTTCCTAGTTATAAGGTCATGTAACATGTGCAACACCATTGACCATCCTTCCCTACCCGTATACATGGTCAATTATCATATGGTCCCTATGGGGAGGGGTAAGCTACACCCAGACCGCTCTGGCGCTAGCTTATCACTCCTAAGAGAACAGGGTCTGCATTGAAAATCTGACAACCCTTCTTCTCCACCAAAGTCATTTATCGGTGGAGAGTCGTATGCCCCCCATACGCCGTTGGACGATCCCCTATAACTTTGACATACACGTACATGTTGCAGTGAAATGAAAGAATCAGGGATTTGATCAAATCCCGGGAAATGATGAAATGACCGTGTCGTTCCATCATTTCCCTGAAGGATATCAGAGATTTGATCAAATCACTGACCTCTTTCAGGGAAATGATGGAATGAACTCTATCATTTCCACTGCAACATAGAATTTGCGTACTGTATTGCCTCTCTGCTCCCCCAGCCTATCCACTCTGCACCCCGTCCGCCCTGCCGCCATATGCCTGCCAAGTGTGCTGCTCTGCACCCAGTCCGCCCCGCCGCCATATGCCTGCCAGTTGTGCCGCTCTGCACCCAGTCCGCCCCGCCACCATATGCCTGCCAGGAGGTGCGCCGCTCTGCTCCCCGTCCGCCCCGCCACCATATGCCTGCATGGAGGTGTGCCGCTCTGCTCCCCGTCCGCCTCCGGTCCCATCCGCCCTGCTGCCATATGCCTGCATGGAGGTGTGCCGTCCTACTCCCGGTCTGCCTCCGGTCCAGTCTGCCCCGCCACCATATGCCTGCATGGAGGTGTGCCGCTCTGCTCCCAGTCCACCTCCGGTCCCGTTTGCCCCGCCGCCATATGCATGCCGGGAGCTGTGCCGCTGTGCTCCCCATCCAACCTGCCGCCATATGCCTGCTGGGAGGTGTGCTGCTCTGCTCCCTGCCCGCCCCCGCCACCATATGCCTGCCAGGGGGTGTACTGCTCTGCTCCCCCTTCCGCCTCCATGCCTGGTGGGAGGTCCCAGGAGGAGTTGCGGCGCCATCTCTGTCCTCCTCCTCGCCGTCTGTCCGCCTGCTGCTGCTGTGGTGCAATGTGGCGGCTGCGCTATCATGGGCCCTCCTGCTCTTCTACGACTCATGTGACTCGTTCATTCCATCATTTCCCTGAAAAGGGTCAGGGATTTGATCAAATCCCTGACTCTCTTCAGCGAAATGATTGATCAAATCTCTGGATTCTATAATTTCACTGCAACATATACAAGTCTACCGTATCATATGATGCTTACCCATAGGACATGATACCAGACAGAAGTGCCACCAAAGTCTATGTGAAAATCAGTGTAGCTGTCCTCCACTCCCATGAGGCAATACTTTTGAACGAAGGGCTTTGTGAAGACTGAGTCGTCCGGCCAGTAATTCTCCACCCAAGACAGTTTTTTACCAATGTCTGGTACTTTAACCAACTCGGACATCCTGAAAAGACAAAGCAGAAAGGAAACGCGTCAGTCTCATACAGTCTCCTGCACTGACAATCACTGACAGGCAACTGGCGGCAGCAGCAGAACTCCCCCACTTGTCTGTATACAATAGTCCTACCCTTACACATGTCCGCTAGATATAGAACCGATCAGAAGGGAATATTACCCTTTAGTATTTGCCGGTTTCATATATTCAGAAAATCTTAAAATATTAATTTTTTTTTTTTAAGGTTTACTGCCCCTTTAAAGGTGAATCAGAGAAAAGACGTACTTGGTGTCTGAGAACTCCAGGCTGATGACGTTTAATACTTTGGGTCGGTCGGGGTTCATGAAGTACTTTACAAAGTTTCGGAGCTTCATCTTGCTGTCGGCCTGCCTCGCCACGTCGATGACGTCAATGATCTTATCCCCTCCTGCAAAAAGAGAGAGGAAGGATGGAAACGAAGGTAGTGCAGACATACTGGGGGCTAATGACTCAACTTTTAGATGATAAGAATATCAATATGGCCTCTTAAAGGGGTTTTACCCGATTTAAACTTACTTGTCATCTAGCTAGAGGATAGGGAACAAGATGAGATCGTCTCTAGAACGTCTCCTGGCTCCTTTACGTTGAATGGAGCTGGGGGTCGGAATGTAACCCACAGCTCCATTCATTCTATATGGAGCTGCCAGAAAGAGCCGAGTGCTGCGGTCCTGCGCCTCCATTCAAAGCAAAATAGTTGGGGCCTGGGGAGGACACAGAGACTGAACCCCCCACAATCTCGTACTGTAGGTAGGGGGACAAGTAAAGTTAAATTGGAAAGCCCCTTTAATAGTTTATCTCGGGCTGTGATCAGGTTTCATATACAGTTCACCCCAAGCATAGCTAGGACCGATAACAGCTGCACCCTCCTGCAACTTTTCCTATCAGGTATTCCTAAGGAACACCTTGCCCAAGCAGTGCAAGCCATCCCCATTGATTCCCCTCACCAGAACCCTCCTGCCAGGACAAGGAACACGTGTTGCACACCAGCTTCACGTCCTTAAAGAGAAAGTCCCAAAACTGTAAAAAAAAAAAAAAAAAAAAAAAATGGCAGGCAGACGGGGGTGGGTGAGAAAAAAAAAAGTTAACTCACCTGTCCCTGTGCCTCAGTTGAGCCGATCCAGGGTCCTGTTCCCGCTCCTGCAGCAGCAACGTCACGGCCTGGCTGTGCGACTGCCCGCTCAGCCAGTCAGTGACTGGGGCATTGTCCCGCCCCAGTCAATGATTGGCTGGATGGGCACTCACTCATCCGGGGTTGCAGCTAGTACCACGGCTGATGTAAACGCAACCCAGGAGCTGCGGTACAGAGGCACAGGGATGGGCGAGTTCTCTTGATATTTATTATTGTTATTTTCTCATCCACCCCCGCCTGCCGGACATTTTTACAATCCGTAGGACTTTTCCTTTAATTACTCTCATGTCTCATCCTCCCTTCCAGTACATAATAAAGCCGGATCCGCATCCCACGCTACTTCTTTTATTCCTAAAAAATAGTTTTCCTCTCTCATGGAGTGAAAATAAATTAAGAATTTTTTTTTTTTACAATAATTATAATTTTTACCCAGCAAATAAATCTCCAAAAAAAGGTAATTAAAAATAAATAAATAATATATATATAAATCATATGTATCTTCCTGCTGAAGAAAAATAGATAAAACGTGACCAAAACCAGATTTTTTCAACTGATCCGAGCTGTGTAACGTGGATAGCGCGGCCAATAATCGTGACCAAGACGACCTCTCTTTAATTTCGGCGGTCTCCAGGGGCGGGAGCCTTCTCCCCTACCTACGTCTGGCACACAGCGCTACTTGATCTGCGCACGTCTCAGGCTGAGCACATTAACATGCGTGTTGCTTCACCCATGGGCATTATGCCATCTGCTGTCCTGATGGCGCAGCGTGCCAGGAAACCGTTCCGGAGTATCGAATAATTGCGACGATAAAGTACAGATAAGCGAGTAAGAGGCAAAATCCTATTCCAGACGTAATGAGCGGGCCAAATTGAAATGGGAAATCAGCCAAGGCTAGATTAAAAAGCTCGGTATCCCGGACACCCCCGTCAGAACGTGGAAGGAAGGGAGAACATATTGCAGATTAATCCTATGGAAATCCCACAACGGCGCTGAACGAGCGCGCCGAGACGATCTGCACATAATGTATGGTTCAGATGCCGCCGTCTAATTATATCGTATCCGCGGCTCACATCTGTGCAGCGACGCCACAATGGACACTGAATCATCTGACACAATTACGAGCAATGGATTTTTATGGGTGCGAAGATCTGAAAGGAGGAAACTGGGAAGGGAAAATTATAGACACAAATTGGACCGTTTGTCTATAGACGAGATTGGGGGCTAGACGGTGACATAAATTACACCCATCAATCAATATCCTCACACTTCTTATAATGGATCTATATTTTAGCATTATACCCAGTGCCGGACTGGCCCACCGGAGGACCGGAGAAACCTCCGGTGGGCCCCCAGCTTTAGAATCTGCACAAACACTGACTGACATGTCAGTTCTCACTGGTTCTTCATTGGTGGGACCCCCAGGATCATTTTCTCTCAATCCGCCACCGCATGGACGCCATAGAGGAGGACCTCCATTCAGGACCCCCTCTCAGCAAAAAACTTTACCCTGATGGATACAGCCCAGCAATAGACGTTATCACCTGAATCCATTACCATCCCAGTAACGACCAATATTGACCCTGGATTGACCAATTTTGAATGGGGCTTAGGGCCCTATTCCACCGGACGATTATAGTTTGCATAATCGTTAACGCTTAACGATGTCAAACGACCGCTATTGCGAAAGACCTGAAAACGTTCACTAATTTCCATGGAACGATAATCGTTACTTATGATCGTAATTGCGGTCGTTTTTCTTTGCTATTTATTCGCTATTGCGTTCGTATCTATTGTGAACGACCGAACGACGTCTTATTCAATGCGAACGATTTGCGAACGAGCAACGATAAAAATAGGTCCAGGTCTTATAAATCGATCAACGATTTCTCGTTCGGTCGTTAATCGTTAACTGCATTTCAACCGAACGATTATCGTTTAGATTCAAACGATTTAACGATAATCTGAACGATAATCTTCCGGTGGAATAGGGCCCTTTCACCTCCCTGTCATATCCCACAGGACTGTTCCTCCAAAGTCATGACTTTATTTGACCATGCAACCTTGTAATACTGCATTTGACCTAAAGTGGCCGCTGTGGAGGCAATGTTCGTCCACAATCAGTTTCCCGTAACAGGATCAATGGCAGATATGGAATAAAGGGGACAGCAGTGCATTATGGGAGCGGATACAAGAGATGTACGGCTACAGGCGAGCGGGAACGCCATTATTTTAGGCCATATTCTCTCAAGACACTGGTGCCAGGCTGTATATGCAACACCAAACAGACTACTTAATTATAACCGATCCCGACAAATAGAATGATAAATTATTTATTTAAAACTGGTTGCCCATAGCAACCAATCTAAGCTCAGTTTTCAAAATTTTTGAAACTAATCTTGAAAAGCAAAAGGAGAGCTGTGATTGGTTGCCTAACTGTAACTGTATTGGCTGCCCCTGGCAACCAATCAGGAGTCAAACTGCTCACTGGTTGCTATGAGCAACAATGACATTGTAAAGGTCTCCATACACTTTAGACTTTAGTTGTCCAGATACGCTGCTTGTGGCGGATTCGGCTGTCAATCTAAGGTGTTTGGGGCTCTCCCGAAGGACCAGCGACAGATGATGTAGGCAGAGATAGATAATGGGAAATCACCACGCAACCCCTTTTGTTTCAGAAGAGATAAGCCACAGTCAGAGCTCTTTTGCTGCGGCTTAGCCCTCCCCATAGAGAACACAAATGTTCATGTGTATGGGGAGGACGGGCAGAGGGCTAGAGAGATAACGGCTGGCCGATCATTCATTGAAGGTGTATGAGGACCTTAACTGTTCCACGTTTTTCATACTTTGGGCCTATATATTTGTATTCTTACCGACATAGCGTTCCACGTCTGTGACCGAGAAAGTGGGAGGTGGCAGTCTGAGGCCTAGGCCGTCCATCTGTGGCACGATGATCGGGCTGTTGAATCCATGCTTCTCCAGGTACCGCTGTGTTAGCTGGCTGCCGTTCATCCGTAAAATAATATCGTCGGCGCTGCAAAACAAACAGTAAAGAAAATATTGAATAGATAGATATGAGATATAGATAGGAGATAGATAGATAGATAGATAGATAGTTGGACAGACAGACAGACAGGCCCTTTCATTTGGCCACAACCTATAATGTGCCCATACCGGTTAGACAAAAAGTCAGGGGAACCAAGTTTTTGCCCTAAAAATTATCTCGGGGGAGGAGAAAGATTGGGCAAGTTGTGACTTTTAACTGCCTAATCCTTTTGTTCTTGGAGAAATATGCTGCGGCTTACCCCTTTTCTTTCCATTCTACACACAAGAATGCCCAGCTGACCTAAATGTTTGTGTATGGAGGGATCGGGAGTAGATATGAGTGAACCTTAAGCAAGCCCAAGCGTGCAGCCTTTGATTACCAGTGGCTGAAGAAGTTGGATGCTGCCCCAGGGAGTCATGGAAAGCATAGATACAACCTAAGGCCTATGGTTGTTTCCATGTTTTCCAGGAAGCTTTAAGGCTGCATCCAACTTCTTCAGCTGACGGTAATTAAATGCTGCACACTCTGGTTCGGATTAACCAAAGCATGCGTGAAGTTCGCTCATCTCTATCAGGAGCTTTCGGGAGTTCATGTTATTGGCGTAACAGTGCACTTTATCAGCGTTGCCATAAGTACCTTGGGAAGGACCGAGCTCGGAGTTGCTGCACAAAGGTCCTCGTTCCTGCTTGCACCGGCTTCGTGCCATCATCTGCCTCGGTGTAGTCATGTCTATGCCAGTTCCTCCTCTTCTTCACTATAGGGAGCCAGCGAAAACAAATATTAATAAAAAAAGAAACAATGGCGAACAACAAGCTAAGACTCATCTAAAAGAAAAAAAATTACAATATATATAAGATCAGAGATGGAGAATTCTTCAAGAGACCATTCCCTTACGATAGAGAAACAAGCAGGGAGGCGATCACCTCCTCCAAACCCATCGGAAGTGAACACTCAGACAATAGTTATAAAAAGTCTATATAAGAAATATATAAAAATCCTACACCGGTACAGTGTGCAGTCAAGTAAAAGAGGCCAATTGATTCTGAGATGGTTCATGCTATTCCCGCCTGAGAGAAGAGGATAAGATCCGCCAGTCAATCGTCTTCTACAATGAGGAGCGTCATGCAGCAAAGTCGAGAAATCAATACAGATTAAGGCGACCAAAGCAAGACGCAATGGAGGAGATCTCAGCACATAAATGCGGGTTGGGTGGAAATGAAAGGTTGCGTTGAAGTTACTTTAATCTGGCATCTGTGGAGTTTGATGGATGAGCAACCCAAAGCAGGATGTGATGATCTGTCGAAACTCAGGGTAGGGGGGAGAAGAAGGGAAAAAAATGGGCTCATAGGTTATATGTGGTATTGCAGCGGAGTTGGTCCATGGATGGACCAAAAAAGAAAAAAAAAAAAAAAAAAAGAAGTACTCTCTCTGGAGGATTTTGAACCAAATGGATCATTGGATATACTGTGCGAAAGGACTATGGTCAATGTGGTGGAGATCACCCAGCGAGACAATTCCAGCTTGGTGGACTAGTAACCGAGAGAATACCCCAAGAAGTGACAATTTACAAGACGATTCTAACAACTGTAGAGGTAGTTGTGTTAGAATGGCTCTGTACCCATCCTACTAAAAGTTGAATGGGCACCATCACTTTAAAAAAAAAATAAAATGTTGAGATGCCAAATTTTTTGAATAGTTAGGGTTTGGGAAGGTTCAGACCCCCACTGATTGTTACACAGAGCCGGGAGAAGTGCTTGGATAAGCACTCCACTTCTTGTCTCAAAGGATCCACCATGTTGAAATCCAACATGCCCAACTCTTCTCTTCTCCGAAAACTGCCGGCAGAGAAGTGTCGTACCCCCCCATCTGACACATTAGATAATTGGTTGGTCTCACCAAATCAACAGGCAACTTTAAGCTAATGTGCATTACCACCTTACCACCCAACGTCCATCGAAAAAAAGACTAATGTAATAATGTAATTTGAAATGATGCAAGCTCAAAATTGAGAAGAAAGCAGGTTGGTGTGGCTTTTAACATTTGTCAAATTTTAAATTTTAGATTTTTAAAAATCCGGTATTGGCAGGATTAAAGGGATACATATATAAAAACACAAACATATATACGTGGTATATGTATATGATAACCATCATTACCAAATAAAAAAAACCCCCACAAAAAGCAGTGTAAGGCATGGAATGTGCCACATCACAGCAATCTCATTTACAGCTTATAAAATCCATGATGAATGCAACGTAACACACACAAATCATGGTAAATAATGAGACTATTTGGTTGCAAAAAGAAAAAATAAATGTTTACAAGATGATGAAAGAAGCAACGTGAAAATGTTCCTCCTCAGATAAACTAGGTGTAGCATGTACCAGAACGCACCAAACCAGAAAAAAAAAAAAATTTGGATTGGCCATTAGCTCTAAATTTATTTTTGGAAACACTATGGAATTATATGTTTAAAGTATTGAGATTTCAATACCAAATCGTTATGGTGACTTTGCCCCATAACCTCCACTTCTTCTCCAAATCTTTCTTTCTGACTATACTCGAATAAGACAAAAATGTCTGCCACACCCAACTCGGTTTCCCCCTTTTTTTTTTAAGTCATTAAAACATCGATAATTAAAGTCCCTATGAATTATTAAGGACATTCCAGATGTTTCTAGTATGACAAAGATAATAGAGATATCTAAAAACAGCAACTTGAAGAGGTTCTCCATCCACGAACATCACATTTTTCAGAAGCCATGTGGCCACCCTGCTTGTTTACTATACAGGCGGCCATAGTGTAGGTCTACACATTGCAGGCAAGGGGAACATTAGATAGTGAGAACCCCATGAGAAAAGGCTTTGCACACTGAGCTTCTCGATGGTTTAGCCACTAAACTTAAACAGGTCTTCTCCATATCTAGTATTTGGATAGTTACATGGTGTGACATAAGGCATGGGTACCGTAGGAGTACCTTACGGGTCCAGAGGTGCCAGTTTTCGTAAGCTAGACTTAAAAGAACCTCATTGAGAGAACCACATTAGGAGAACCTCAATGAGGATTGTCCAACCAAGCCCTGGAAAGACCAGGCAAGTACATCCTTGGTCAGTACATTATGGACCACCACATTGTAAGGAGTCTATCATCTTTGGAGGGCCTGATGACCCTCTTTAAACAAAGTCTCTGCCAAGTCACATCACTGGAACATTGTGTCCTACTGTGGATGGATCCTTGAACCAATTCACCTACTGCAATGTAAAGACACGTCAGGCATAGAACAGTATGGCACCTGCACAGCAAACACTACTTTAGGCAGTTTTATTTTTTTTTTCCTATTACCTACCACGTAAAGACTATGTCCAGATTTAAAGGCCTCCTCTTGGCTTCATTGATATTTGACAGTGCAAACATATTGTATAATGTATGACGATGGGCCAATGTTGATCATTTTGATAGCTCTGAAGAGTAAAATTTACCCCAAAAAATACATAAAAACAGCATGGATCCTCAAACTTTGTAACCAAGAGGACTTGATTGCCAATTGCCTTCCCAAACAAAAGAGAAGACCCTGCCTCTAAGTCAATTCTTCATGAGGCCCATTTCTAAGTAGATGGTACTTTTTGAATATGTAACTATTTTTTGGTAAGAATTTTTGACTACCGAAAACTTTAGAAGACTTTTTAAGTCATCGTCATCATGATCATGATCAACAAAGGCGGATTTGGCTTTATTATTGAAACCATTTCCCTGATATTCAAAAAGTTGTTCATAAAGTGATGGTAAAGTTGGCCAAACATGACTGGTCCTGGTATGTAGCAAATGTATTTTACGATTCCAACAAACGCCAGAATAATTTCAACATAAAATGATAAAAATCTGGCCCATGTGTGGTCAACTTTAGAGAAAATTGTCCCAGATGCTCCAATTGTCGATCCTTGTGATCAGCCACAGAAAACGTTATCAACCACAACTCCGTTTATAATATTTATATTGGTCTTCTTCACTTTAAAAGTTAAACCAGACCGAAGTCATGGTCACAAAAACTCAGGGCTGAACCCGAACGCTCGGCATCGGATTACCGCTGTCTGCCCGCTCTGTGCAGTGGGCGGATACAGCGGGAGGATCGCCTGGAAAACTGGGATACAGCCTATGGCTATGGCTGTATCCCAGTTTTCCAGGCGTTCCTCCAGCTGGATCCGCCCACTGCACGGAGTGGGCAGACAGCGGTAATCATTGCGAAGGGTTCGGGTTCGTACGAACCCGTCCGAACCGTCGGACCATCAATAGCAGGAAGGCCAAAGCCTGATCAATAGGATTTATTTCTTTTCTGAAAATTATAGCGATGACCCATTGAGGTCTTGTTTTTGTTCTTCATCAGGACGCAGGGGCAGAAGGCTATGCTAAGTATTCTGCGGCGCGCCCATTGTACCATACGTAGTCTACTAGTTGCCTATATTCAATGTTTTTCCTGAAAAAAACACTTTTGTTGTGCGAAAAAGACCCTTTTTCTTTTGGGAAATGGACCAAATGAAGATACTAGTAGACTATGATGGTCCATTAAAGTTAACGGGCCCACCATGGTATACCTTTATTTCCTAGAATCCTAACAAGCATGCTCGGCATGGCCGGCGGAAACACTCAGTAGGCAGTTTTCTGACCTGATCCACAGTACACCTGCAAAGAGATGAATCCAACTCGAGCACGATCGATCGGCATTTAACTATTGGTGGCTGAAGAAGTTAAATGTAGTCTTAGAGAGTCCAGGAAAACATGGAAACAGCCATAGGCCATGGGCTGCATCCAACTGATTTAGCCACCGGTATTCAAATGGCGAATGAATGGACTTGAGCATGTTCGAGTTGCGCTCATTTCTACATGCTACGGCAAGTGTTCAGTTTTTCGTCTACGGGGAGAGGGGAGAAAGCCGCTGCCGGACACCTATGGTGGTGGCTTATCTCCTGAAAACAAAAGGATTGTCCTGTTGAAATCCAACATGCCCAATCCATCTCTTCCATAACACTTGCCCTTAAAGACTGTTAGAAGGTCAGCAAGTCTGTTGCATGGGGGGCCCTAACACCGCACCACAAGCGAGGGCCAATCAGCGAGATGGGCACCTGTTTGCAGAGCCATTTACAAGTCTCAATCAATCGCGTGACCAGGCCGCACGAACAATCAATGGAACGTTGGATTGTTCATGCGACCTGAGGTTGTGCGGGTCATTACCGATGGTTTTAATGCCCATATAAATTATGCGATTTACCGGTCAAACGAGAGATTGATGGCGCATGTCTGCCGTAATCTGCCCATGTAAAAGGGCTCTCTTAACCACTGTAACTATGACAGCCACTTAAAGGGGTTGTCCAGTTTCAAATCAACTGATATCAGAAAGTTATATAGATTTGTAATTTACTTCTATTTAAAAAAATCTCCAGTCTTCCAGTACTTATCAGCGGCTGTATGTCCTGCAGGAAGTGGTGAATACTCTCCAGTCTGACACAGTGCTCTCTGCTGCCACCTCTGTCCATGTCAGGAACTGTCCAGAGCAGGTGGTTTTCTATGGGGATTTACTACTGCTCTGAACAGAGGTGGCAGTAGAGAGCACTGTGTCAGACTGGGAATAAAACATCACTTCCTACAAGACATACAGTAGCTGATAAGTATGGGAAGACTTGATTTTTATTTTATTTTTTAAATAGATGTAAATTACAAATCTATATAACTTTCTGAAACCAGTTGATTTGAAAAAAAAAAAAAAAAAGATTTTATTGGATATCCCCTTTAATGCCCCTGAGATCTAAGGGATGAGGCACTGAATTTAAACAATGCCTGGTCCTTCTCTCCCCTGACATCCACCGTCAAGACAACCTATATTATTTTCGATATGCGATAAGACTTTGTTGTATAGGATCATAGGATCACCATAACACTTCAAAAGCCAAAAATACGGTGAGATAACAAAAAGTTTTAGTAATGTAAGCAGACTACTGTGGGCAAGGTAAGCGTAAAAAAAAAAACTAAAAAAAAAAAAATAAATTACAAAAAATTACATATATATATAATTTTTTTTTCCCCCCTACAAAAAGTAAAAGCAGTAGCCAAGTCAAAATCATCTGCCATGTAATTTGACAATTTAAACAAAACAAAAAAAAACAACCCGCAACCTTCATGTTCCCTTCTGCTAGTAGTTTCTTGGCACCGTGCCCGAAGCGAACGTTTAAACACGCTGGCGCCTAGGAGTTAAATGAAGGTAATTTAATCCTGTGTCACTCTGCACCGCGGCTCCCAGAACAAGAGATTTTTTAAGTTAAAACAGTTCATTCGATGAAGCAAATTCAGGTCAAGGTACACTAGAGGTCAAGTGCCCGAGGGATCTGGCTGCTTTCTTACTAAACTCTCAAAAGTCAAGTCGGGGGATTTCAAGAACATCGTTATTATTACACCCTACTATGCAGGGGGGGGGGGGAAGACTTAAAAACCATACAAAAACTAGTAAAAAGAAAAAACAAAAATTTGAAAAAGTTTATAGAAAAAAATATAATGAAAAAAAAAAAAGTATAAAATACAGCAAGTAAAATGAACAAAAAAGTAAAATGTAACCATAAAATATAAAAAATGTGAGCATAAAAAAATCTGAATATTAACCAAAAATAAATATAGCAAAAATAAAAAAAATATATAAATATTTTTTAAAAATATTTATATACAAAAATATAAAAAAAAAAAGAAAAAAGAAAATGTAAATTCATATGGGGAAGAAACAATTCTTTGTGCGGCGAGAGGCGGTGGGGCGGTGTTGCCAGGTGTTTGGAGGTCATGGCATTTAATGGAATGGCGCTCTCTACAATAACAACCCACTTACTGCAAGGACACAGACCGGGAGGACAATGTACAAGGTGAAGCGTTGCGATCAGCATTCACAGCAGGTGAAAGTCGAAGGAGAGTTTTTTGTTTTTTTTTCTACAAGGGAGGAAATAGTCACCTCGATCAAGTCAGGTTAAGAGGGAAAAAAATAAAATAAAAACATTTGTTTCTATAGAATAAAAAAGGAATCTAGGAGCGCAGCTCAGCGGCTACGTGCAGACATGTGACTTGTTTACATAGGACTCTAGTGATATAGGGGAAGCAGCTGTCTACACATCTACTAGTCACCCAGCTGTTCTCTGCTCCAGCACATACTTCCTATGGACATGCATACCATAACATGAGGAGGATCAGTCATGTACACAGTGACCCCACCAGCAGAATAGTGAGTGCAGCTCTGGAGTATAATACAGGATGTAACTCAGGATCAGTAATGTAATGTATGTACACAGTGACCCCACCAGCAGTATAGTGAGTGCAGCTCTGGAGTATAATACAGGATGTAACTCAGGATCAGTAATGTATGTACACAGTGACCCCACCAGCAGAATAGTGAGTGCAGCTCTGGAGTATAATACAGAATGTAACTCTAGATCAGTAATGTAATGTATGTACACAGGGACCCCACCAGCAGAATAGTGAGTGCAGCTCTGAAGTATAATACAGGATGTAACTCAGGATCAGTAATGTAATGTATATACACAGGGACCCCACCAGCAGAATAGTGAGTGCAGCTCTGAAGTATAATACAGGATGTAACTCAGGATCAGTAATGTAATGTATATACACAGTGACCCCACCAGCAGAATAGTGAGTGCAGCTCTGGAGTATAATACAGGATGTAACTCAGGATCAGTAATGTAATGTATACATTAAAGTTTGGAATAACACAGACTATACCATTCCACCTGGCGGGATGCCATATACGGTTATAAATCCTTTTTACATGGACACACCATTTATATACAGAAGGTGTACATGATCTACGTAGAAGACCTTGCTATGTACAGATCCCTGACGGCCGTGTAGCTGGCAGAGTCCAGGACTGCAGGCGAGTTATAGGAATGTTTCCATAGGACAGGCAGAGACAGGCAGCTACACAGCACACAGGCCTCAGTCAGGGGGGTTACAGTTCTGTTAAAGTGAATGAAGCTGGATTGTAATACCACACGCAACCTGAGGACAGGGGTGGCGCTGTATCAGCAAGAAAGTAGCTGTGTTTTATTTGTAACCCTGGATAAATTATATCTACGATGTTTAGTAACCATACATATGAGATGTATGTTGGCTGTAGCGGTCATCTTCAGGGGCCCTGGCTGGATTTCAATTGCTGTCCTTGGGGGGGGGGGGGGGGGAAGAGCGCGCAAATGAACGACAGAGAGCGCGCAAATGAACGACAGAGAGCGCGCAAATGAACGACAGAGAGCGCGCAAATGAACGACAGAGAGCGCGCAAATGAACGACAGAGAGCGCGCAAATGAACGACAGAGAGCGCGCAAATGAACGACAGAGCGCGCAAATGAACGACAGAGAGCGCAAATGTACGACAGAGAGCGCGCAAATGAACGACAGAGCGCGCAAATGAACGACAGAGAGCGCGCAAATGAACGACAGAGAGCGCGCAAATGAACGACAGAGAGCGCGCATATGAACGACAGAGAGCGCGCATATGAACGAAAGAGAGCGCGCATATGAACGACAGAGCGCGCATATGAACGACAGAGCGCGCGCATATGAACGACAGAGCGCGCATATGAACGACAGAGAGCGCGCATATGAACGACAGAGAGCGCGCATATGAACGACAGAGAGCGCGCATATGAACGACAGAGAGCGCGCATATGAACGACAGAGCGCGCATATGAACGACAGAGCGCGCAAATGAACGACAGAGAGAGCGCGAATGAACAAGAGCGAATAAACGAGAGAGCAAGCAAGAGAGAGTGTGCAAATGAACGGGAAAGTGTGTGAATGAACGAACAAAAAAAAAAATCAGTTTCTTTCTAAAACAGCCCCACCCCTATCCTCAGGCTGTGTGAGGTATTACAACCTGGCTCTATTCACTTCACTTCAATGGAACTGAGCTGCAATACAACACCCAACCTGAGAACAAGGGTGGTGCTGTTTCTGGAAGAAAGCAGCTATGTTTTCTTATACTGTATCGACCAATCCCCCTGTACACATATCAATCCTTATCCGACCTTTTGGCATTTTTCATACCTCCAGAATTTTTATAGCGTACACGGACTTTTTTTTGGGCTGTGAAATGTCTTTTTTTCTTCTCACGGATCTAGTTGGTAATATGATAAAACAGACAGACGCGGGGGCCGCCGCCATTCAGGGCACATTACACCAGGTCATTAAGAAGAGCCGCAGCCGACATGTCACCGAATCAATGATCCAGTTATCTCTCCATTACAGCCGATCCCGCTCTCACAGCCGTGCGCTTAACCTTCCACAATAATCAATTTTACTTTTAAAAAAATTTGAATTTTTTTTTTCTTCTTTTACGGAAAGCAGACTGTCTGTCTCTACACATTAGATGACCGGGGCCATTAAGATCTTGTATTACGGCGCGATTTGCATTGACAACTTTTTTTTTTTTCTTTTATTGTTTCCCGGAGGATATTTTATCAGCACGCACCAGTTATAAAATCCATTTACCACGGAAGCCGGCTTATAGCCAGGATAGCGCCTCCGACTGAGCATGCGGGGTGAGCTTTAAATACCAGAGATGCCTGTGAGCGGGGAGCGAGCATTGTCCTCACTTGCCTCTATCTGCCACAAGGCAAACACAATGCCGACTCCTCTCCCGTCAGGTCAGAACAATTATTGTCATCACATGCACACAAAAAAAAAAAAAACATAGAAGCCAACACAACATAGAACTCATTACCACTAACCGCATAGCAATAATAAAATATACCGCGACGGGGGTAAACATGATTTGAATTTAAAGCAAACTCGTCCCTAATAGAAAATTCTAAGATTCAAAAATATAGATAAAGGGAGAGATTTATCAAACATGGTGTAAAGTGAAACTGGCTCAGTTGCCCCTAGCAACCAATCAGATTCCACCTTTCATTCCTCACAGACTCTTTGGAAAATGAAAGGTGGAATCTGATTGGTTGCTAGGGGCAACTGCCAGTCTCACTTTACTCCATGTTTGATAAATCTCCCTCTAAGTGTTTACAGCTGCCCCTGGGGGACACATCTGCCGAGTTACAGACCGGTAGGATTAGGTGACGTCTTAGTATATAACTTGGTTGGTTTTCTTCTCAGTAACAGGAGGGAGATGCAACAGCCTGGACAATGTTGTAAAAGTATTAAGCCCCTATTCCACGGGTCGTTAAGAGGAGCAAACAAGCGCTCTCAGCGCTCGTTTGCTCCTCGTTCCCCGCTTGCTGCCGCCGCTATTCAACGTTGCTGCAGCGAGCGGGTGAGTGCGGGAGGGGAGGGCTGCCCGGGTGATCGCTGATCGTCCGGGCAGCCCATAGGATACAGCAGAGTCTGCTGCCGATGCTCCTATTCAACGGAGTGACGGCAGCAGATCGTTGCTGTATCAGTCGCTTGTGTTTCAACATGCTGAAAAACAAGCGACTGCAACGATCAGCCGACATGAACGATGTCGGCTGATCGTTGCACTCTATTCCACGGGGCGATTATCGTCCGTAGCGGCCTATATCGGCCGAATACGGACGATAATCGTTCCGTTGAATAGGGCCTTTAGATAGAGAGTGAATGAGAGAGCAAGCGAGCAAACGGGAGAGAGAGAGAGCAAGCGAGCAAACGGGAGAGAGAGAGCAAGCGAGCAAACGGGAGAGAGAGAGAGCAAGCGCGCAAACGGGAGAGAGAGAGAGCAAGCGCGCAAACGGGAGAGAGAGAGAGCAAGCGAGCAAACGGGAGAGAGAGAGAGCAAGCGAGCAAACGGGAAAAAGAGAGAGAGCAAGCGAGCAAATGGGAAAAAGAGAGAGCAAGCGAGCAAACGGGAGAGAGAGCGAGCAAGCGAACAAACGGGAGAGAGAGCAAGAGAGAAAACGGAAGAGAGAGCAAGTGAACGGGAGAGAGGGTGAGCGAATGAGAGAAAGCATGCGAGCGAGCAAATGAGAGAAAGCACAAACAAGCTAACAAGAGAGCGCAAGCGAGCTAATAAGAGAGAGATAGCGAGCAAACGTGAGAAAGCGAGCAAACGGGAGAGAGCGAGCAAAAGAGAAAGCATGCGAGCGAGCAAACAAGAGAAAGCATGCAAGTAAATTCGAGAAAGAGAGCAAGCAAACGAGAGAGAGCGGGCAAGCAAACGAGAAAGAGTGAGCTAAAGAACGAACGAGAGAAGGCGAAAGAATGAACGAAAGCGAGCAAATGAAGAGAGAGCAAGCGAGCGAACAAGAGAAAGACCAAGTGAATGCGAGAGAGAGCGAACGAACGAGAGAGTGAGCCTGAGAGAGCAAATGAAGGAGAGAGAGCGAGAGAAGGAACAAGAAAGAGAGAATGAAGAAGAGAGCAAAAGAGCGAGAGAATGAGAACTGCCCAAGGGACACATCTGCCTAGTTGCGGACCAGTAGGATTAGGTGACGTCTCGGTATATAACTAGGCAGGTTTTCTTCTCAGTACCAGGAGGGAGCTGCAGCAGCCCAGAGAATTTTATAAGTGAAATAGAATTTTTACTCAACAAAACAGGTTAAAAATGAAATAAAATTGATAAGCTTATGTTTTAGTAGCCATCGTGTAGATTATAAACCCCGGCGAGCTTCAGTGTAGATCTAAACAGGTCTCTCAGTACCAGGAAGGAGCTGCAACAGCCCAGACAATTTTATCGTTGTAAATGTGAAGAATGTGTTTGTAACTTTTACAGAAAAGGAGACAAAGTAAAGATTTACGATGTTTATAACGAAAAATCATATACATCTAAAGCTGCAGGCGAACCCGGAGCCGTAAGGAGATTATCAGGACCGCCTAGAGGTGCGGCGACCTGAAATAAAGAACTATTGTTCGTCCCCAGAGGGAAAAAAAAAACAAGGAGGGCGGCCTGAGCGAACAAGGCTGACTCAGAGAAACGTGGCTTAGAGAGTCAAATAATGGACACGCTGGAGGCTGCCTGCTCATACGCTCTCCAGGAAATGTCTCACAGATCATATATGTGCGTCATAGGAAACAGTAAAAAGGGGCGTAAGGGGGGGGGGGCGCGCCTAAGACTCCTCAACTGCTTTACAAACTTAAAATTACATCAAGAAATGCAAAAAAAAAAATAAAAAAATCTGAAAATAAAATTATCTTTAAATCAATAAATTGCGCCACAAAACAGTCAACAATGAAGCTACATGGAGGACCTAGGACCCAAAAGAGTCCGTAGCGGCGTATACTTACACTGAGAGGACCCGTGAAGCACTTCACAGTTCGGACAGTGGTAGAGGTCGATATCTGCCGCCTGATGCTCCTCGACTTTTACACAGCTGTAGGGGAGAGGGGGGGAAAAAATGGAACATTTTAGTAAATCGGCATCTAAATATTGATAAAATATTTTCCAAGATAGTAGCGGTCACAATCTGGAACCATTGCCATGTTTTTAATCATTATAGTGGAGTCCTCTCTCCAGTCTTCCAGTACTTATCAGCTGCTGTTTGTCCTGCAGGCAGGAAGTGATGTATTCTTTTCAGTCTGACACAGTGCTCTCTGCTGCCACCTCTGTCCACGTCAGGAACTGTCCAGAGCAGTAGAAAATCCCCATAGAAAACCTCTTCTGCTCTGGACAGTTCCTGACATGGACAGAGGTGGCAGCAGAGAGCACTATGTCAGACTGGAAAAAATACACCACTTCCTGCGGGACATACAGCAGCTAATAAGTACTGGAAGACTTAAGATTTTGTATGTGTGTGTGTGTGTGTGGGGGGGGGGGGCTTAAGCCCCAGTGAGACATCTCTGGCTGTCTCTGAAAACAAAAAGAGGTCGGGCAGAGATTTTCCATCGAGCTCAATCCCTATCTCCATTGCGCTGACCCCCACACGCCTTATACTTTTATCGGCCGTACCCACCGGCCATCGATGTGAGCTGTATAGCGCTCTCCCTACCAACCACCAACAGATTATAATCAGTGGAGATAGGGGTCAGGTGTTATGGCAAATCCCCGCCCAGTCCCTTTGTTCTGAGAGAGATAAGCCATGGTCAGAGCTTTCTAGCTGTGCTTTAATGCTCCCAATAGAGAACAAAAAAAACGCTCCACCATGCTGGATGTTCCTGTGTATGGTGGAAGATGGTCACCGGAAGGTAAAGATAATTGAAGGCTGAACGATCATTTGTCCGTCAATTATTTTTTTTGATAGAAGTAAATTTTAAAAATTTTTTGGCAACAGGCGATTTGAAAAAAAAAAAAAAACAACAACCCCTTTAAGAATCTTTGGACTCTGTACTATATGTTTTGCCCCTTCTCCTACACATTCAGATCACAGTAAACCACCGCTTTCCCATCATTAGATCTTTATGATCCTTGGAGAGATTTGCCGCTGTCACATACACGGACAGCCAATCTATATAAATGTGACAATACTAATAAAGTTGGATTTGTTGATGGCCGGGGCACGTTTTGTATCTACCACATGACTGGAGGCCGGAGCTTTCCTCTCAGACATCCTTCCCGCCTTTTTCCGCAGCTCCATGTGTTGTCAGGGGTCGTCCCCTCCAAGCTAACGCGTTTTACAATAGTAAACTGATGGATAAACGGTGCGTTCCACTCTCACAGCAATCCGACCATGAGATGGCACGCAGGACACGGTGATTGAAGGCTGGAAGACATGTATATCGATAAATCCATCCCAGGTAGCGGCCGCACGCTGGGCCGGTGACAGGCCCCATCTCCCCTGCACGCCGCACATTTTATACCTCTGACACAACATGAGGCGGCAGCTGTCTCCAGAGCGCCGCATAAAATTGTCGGACCTGATGAGAAAATGATACAGGGCACAATCAACACGTACGGAGGAATGGGAAAATGGCAAGTGCACACGAAGAGCGCGGCCCTATAGAGCACAGATTGTGAAGTACTCTGTGGTTTCCTCTGTTACAACGCAAATCCTTACATGGACTAAGATAGGAGCAAAGGAGAGCATCAAGAGAGCGGGCAAGAGCGCGCCTGAGAGAAAGGAGGCATGTGCAAAAGAGAAAGCACGAAGAGAGACAAAGCATAATAGTGAGAGAGCGAACGAACAAGTGAAAGCAAGAGAGAAAGAATATGAACAAGAAAACATGCAAGAAGGATAGAACATGCTGGAGCGCACAAGAGAGAAAGCATACATGCAAAAGGACAAGACAAAGCATGGGAGGAGAGAGAGAGAGGAAGCATGGGAGGAGAGAGAAAGAATATGAACAAGAAAACATGCAAGAAGGATAGAACATGCTGGAGCGCGCAAGAGAGAAAGCATACATGCAAAAGGACAAGACAAAGCATGGGAGGAGAGAGAGAGAGAAAAAGCATGGAGAGTGAGAAAGCAGAGAGAGAGAGAGAGAGAGAGAGAGAGAGAGAGAGAGAGAAAGCATGGGAGGAGAGAGAAAGAGAGAGGAAGCATGGGAGGAGAGAGAGAGAGAAAGCATGGGAGGGGAGAGAGAGAGAAAGCATGGGAGGAGAGAGAGAGAGAAAGCATGGGAGGAGAGAGAGAGAGAAAGCATGGGAGGGGAGAGAGAGAGAAAGCATGGGAGGAGAGAGAGAGAGAAAGCATGGGAGGAGAGAGAGAGAGAAAGCATGGGAGGAGAGAGAGAGAAAGCATGGGAGGAGAGAGAGAAAGCAAAGAGAGAGAGAGCATGGGAGGAGAGAGAGAGAAAGCATGGGAGGAGAGAGAGAGAGAGAGAGAGAGAGAGAGAAAGCATGGGAGGAGAGAGAAAGAGAGAGGAAGCATGGGAGGAGAGAGAAAGCATGGGAGGGGAGAGAGAGAGAGAAAGCATGGGAGGAGAGAGAGAAAGCATGGGAGGAGAGAGAGAAAGCAGAGAGAGAGAGAGAGAGAGCATGGGAGGAGAGAGAGAGAGAAAGCATGGGAGGGGAGAGAGAGGAAGAGAAAGCATGGGAGGAGAGAGAAAGCATGGAGAGAGAGAGAGCGCATGGGAGGAGAGAGAGAGCGAGAGAGAGAAAGCATGGGAGGAGAGAGAGAGCGAGAGAGAGGAAGCATGGGAGGAGAGAGAGAGAGGAAGCATGGGAGGAGAGAGAAAGCATGGAGAGAGAGAGAGAGAGTGCATGGGAGGAGAGAGAGAAAGCAAGCATGGGAGGAGAGAGAGAGGAAGCATGGGAGGAGAGAGAGAGAGAGAGAGAGAGAGAGAGAGAGAGAAAGAAAGCATGGGAGGGCATGAACAAAAGAGAGAAAGCATTGGAGGGCGCGAGCAAAGAGAGAAACCAAAGGAGGACGCGAGTGAAAGACTGAGAAAGCATGGGAAGGCATGAGCAAAAGAGAAAGTATGGGACAGCGCAAGCAAGAGAGAAAGCACGGGAGGGTGAGAGAGAAAGCATGGAAGGGCGTGAGCAAGAGAGAAAGCATGGGACAGCGCAAGCAAGAGAGAGAAAGCATGGGACAGCGCAAGCAAGAGAGAGAAAGCATGGGACAGCGCAAGCAAGAGAGAGAAAGCATGGGACAGCGCAAGCAAGAGAGAGAAAGCATGGGACAGCGCAAGCAAGAGAGAGAAAGCATGGGACAGCGCAAGCAAGAGAGAGAAAGCATGGGACAGCGCAAGCAAGAGAGAGAAAGCATGGGACAGCGCAAGCAAGAGAGAGAAAGCATGGGACAGCGCAAGCAAGAGAGAGAAAGCATGGGAGGTTGAGAGAGAAAGCATGGAAGGGCGTGAGCAAGAGAGAAAGCATGGGAGGGCGTGAGCAAGAGAGAGAAAGCATGGGAGCGCGCAAGAGAGAAGGGGAGAAAACATGTGGGCGCAAGAAAATATACAGGTGTGTGAGATTTAGTTGGAGGAAGCATGTGAGAGCTAACATGTCAGGACAACATTAGAGATCTAAAAAGCTTATAAACGCAAAATGGGAGAAAGCTCAAATATATGAAGGAGAGAGAACGTGTATGAGAGCGAGCAAGAGAACACGTATATGTGAGCGAGCGAGAGAGAACGTGTATGAGAGCAAGCAAGAGAGAGAACGTGTATGAGAGCGAGCAAAAGAGAGAACGTATATGAGAGCGAGCAAGAGAGAGAACGTGTATGAGAGCAAGCAAGAGAGAGAACGTGTATGAGAGCAAGCAAGAGAGAGAACGTGTATGAGAGCGAGCAAAAGAGAGAACGTATATGAGAGCGAGCAAGAGAGAGAACGTGTATGAGAGCGAGCAAGAGAGAACGTGTATGAGAGCGAGCAAGAGAGAACGTGTATGAGAGCGAGCAAGAGAGAGAACGTGTATGAGAGCGAGCAAGAGAGAGAATGTATATGAGAGCGCGCAAAAGAGAACGTGTATGAGAGCGCGCAAAAGAGAGAACGTGTATGAGAGCGCGCAAAAGAGAGAACGTGTATGAGAGCGAGCAAGAGAGAGAACGTGTATGAGAGCGAGCAAGATAGAGAACGTGTATGAGAGTGAGCAAGAGAGAACGTGTATGAGAGCGAGAACGCGTATGAGAGCGAGTGAACAGTAATATGAGAGACTGGCAGCAGCTTTATTCCTATTTTCCCCCCATTGAAAACACATGCACACTTGGCCGAGATGTCAGAAGGAATAGCTGTCAGCCGGACAAGCATTCATCTAACAGCTGTCTAATGTGTAAGAGAGCGAGAGAACAACTGTGTACAATATACACCTATATACACCCCCTCCCAGCTCTGTACAATATACAGCTATATACCCCCCCTCCTAGCTCTGCTTCTGAGTCAGTCCTAACTGTAGTCCTGGTTTTGTATTCATGAACCCACAATAAGGATAAACTAATAATCTGCAAAAAAAAAACCAAAAACATTTCACTCATTTATCGACCCAGTGAACTTTAATGCGGCATAAAATGAATTTATAGGACTGTTAATTCCTCAGTAAAAATAGCAACAAAACCCGGTGAAGATGCAGCCAAAGGGAAGCTGCCGCCTGGCTGATCTGACTATAGAGAGAGCTGTAAAGGAGAGAGCGGCGGCTTTGATCTTAATTACAGGAAACAGGCCGCACAATGTAATGAGGGCAATTCCCTTTAAAAGGCACAAAAAGAAAAAAAAACTGCAGACAGAAAATTGTATCGCTGAAGGCCCCCCGGCTGTGCGGAGTGCGGGAGGCAGAAGAATTAGAAGATCACTCCAGTCAAATGTGCGTTCAAGGCGAATCTGGGGCATGATCCAATGATCGGTATAGGGATTTTACAACATGCTGGAAAGTAAGAACCCATCAGTCAAGGCCCTGGTTACTGGTTATTCTTTTCGAAACTCAATCAGCATCAATATGGAAGCAGAGATGGCAATAACTCCCTGATCAGCAGTCGGACCCCAACAATCACCAGAACAGGGGTCTGCTGTTCACAAGTGAATGAAGCAGTAGTGAGCATGCTCAACCGTTGCTCCATTCATTTTCTTCTAGACTACCAAACACAAAACCTTCATCACGTTAACAGTTCAAAAAGAGAATAGAGGGGGCACTCATCGTCCGATGCAACCTTCGTTATTTCATATAACACACAAGCTAAAATGTAGCATCCGAGAGCAGGTGGGGGGGGGGGGACGCCACACTCAGTGAACAGTTACAGCTGTTTCACGCACATGCGCGCGCTTCAGAAGGAGAAGAAACGCGCGCATGTGCGTGAAACAGCTGTAACTTCACTGCGTGTGGCGACCCCCCCACCAGCTCTCACATGCTACATTTTAGCTTGTGTGTTACATGAAATAAAAAAAGGTTGCATCGGACAGTGAGTGCCTCTCTATTCTCTTTTTAATCTGCTATTTTACGATATCCCAATTAAGTACTGAAATCATAACAGCGTGATCAGTGCATTTCGAAGGCTTGCGGCCTTCATCAGGTTCAAACGATATGTAAATGCATGTGACCCTAATGAAGAAAGCTGCTTGCCTTCGAATCATGTTGCTCACGGTGTTATCATTTCAGTACTTTGTAAGGATATCATAAAATAACAGTGACCAACGTGTTTCGAAGGCAAGCAGCCTTCTTCATCAGCTTCATACAATGTGTCAATGTGTATGAACCTGAAGGTGGTTTGCCTTTGAAATGTGTTGTCTATTTTATGATATCCTATTAAATTACGGGAACCATAATTTAGCTCCCGTTGAAGGAATTCTAATCTCGCCTGTCTCAACCATGGGTAACAACGCCATAGCTTCCCGTACATCCCCTTTAAATGGGATTAAATACATTACTAGTTTCAGGAGAAAAAAAAACAGCACCACACCTGTCTATAGGCTGTGTTTGGAATTGCAACTCAGCTCTGTTCAAGTCAAGCAGTCTGAGCTGAGCAATGCCTTGTGTTGACACTATGTACTGCCCAACGCATTGCCTCCTAGGAAAACTTTCCCCAACAGGGTGAGACCTCCAGCGCCCCTTTAAAAGATCCCCATGGCTGGCACTTTCTTAAACACTCAAGAAAAGTCACAGACAGCTGTGTTTCTTCCACGTCTGCCGGCCTCTCCAAAATAGCTGTGAAAACAGTCTCTGCCAGGTGCGCGCCGTTTCCACAGCTACTCGCTTCCAAAAGTTTTCTGTTCCATTTAAAGCCGTAAAAATTCTCTACACGACCGGAGCAAAAATAGTCAGGAAAATCAATAAAAAACAGCAGGGAAACTGGAGGAGGAAAATGTAGACACCAAAAGACGAGTACAAATCGGTATCTGGTAGAGGGTTTAATGGAGATTTTCGAGGAGCCGCAGGATTCCAATAAGGTATCGATTACGTGATCCGTAACTAATAAGGAGATATTTTTTAAAAAGTTTTAAAAGTTTCCATATTTTAAGGGACAGCCACCTATACTTTCCAGGACTGGAACAAAATAGCCGTTTTCTTCTAAAACAGCGCCACGCTTGTTTTCAGGTTGTGTTTGGTATTACAGATCGACTTAATTCACTTCAATGGAACGGAGCTGCAATATCATGCAAAACCTGAAGAAAAGAGTGGCGCCATTTTTTTTTTTTTATAATCTTGGATTACCCCTTTAAATTTTGGTGCAGTATACTCCTCCTCCCAGACTTTCAGGCTCAGAACTTTCTGGGTCCGATGTAGACTGCGATGCGGAGAGAGGAATAAGTCGCTACCAGACACCGCTTCTCCCATAACACAACACT
This sequence comes from Dendropsophus ebraccatus, assembly GCF_027789765.1. Classification (NCBI taxonomy): domain Eukaryota; kingdom Metazoa; phylum Chordata; class Amphibia; order Anura; family Hylidae; genus Dendropsophus; species Dendropsophus ebraccatus. The sequence continues at coordinate 13,067,327 of NC_091454.1, read as the reverse complement.
GAATCCAGTTATCCTGATGCTTCTATTCCCCCCGAAATCAGGGAGAGAGTCAGAGACCCTCATACATATTAGGTGCTTGGCCAGTCTTGCGTAGAGGACAACATGGCTATGGCTAAACCGCCACCCGTATACAAAAATAAAAAATTATATATATTATTCTAGCCCTAGACTACTTCATCCAGGAGAAAAACAAAAAAACAAAAACACAGCATCACTTCTGTCCTCAGGTTGTGTGTGGTATTGCAATTCGGTTCCATTTACTTCAATAAAATTGTGCAGCCAAACCATAACCTAGGGAAGACAAGAGTTTCCTGGAGAACGGGGGGAAAAAAAGGTGCCATGTTTTTCTAAGCCTTGATAATTCCTTTAAGGTGATGCGTCAAGCATCAATAGCGAACAAACCATTGGTGTTGAGGGAACCAATGCAAATACAGGGGGGGGGGGGGGGGGGGGGAATCAGGTCATATTCTATTCCGGTATGATCTCTTGAGTATTCTCGCAGGCCCCAATGTGAACGAGGTCATAAGAACACATGTCCCTCTAAGACCTGCCCAGCAGATTACAGCGCTCTTAAAGAAAGAAGTGTTATCTCTGGCACATTCCCATCCGGCCAGCAGGCTTTGATGCTTATCTGCTTAGAAGGTGCCACTGCCATACACACCCTGTTTGTACGCTGTCCGGAGATGTGAAAATAAACAAGAGATAAAAAGACGAGAATTAAAGGAAAGACGAACAGCAAAAAAAAATTAAAGTATTTTTTTTCTTATTGATTCTGGGGAAAAAAAAAATTATATATATATTTTTATACATGATCTGGCCATACAGGTTAAGTAAGTGGAAGGCGAAACTGCAAATCTCAACTCCCGAGAGTGTGAGTGTGTGTATGTAAGTATGTATATATATATATATATATATATATATATATATATATATATATACACACATACACACACACACTAATATTATATATATATATATATATATATATATATATATATATATATATATATATATATATACACACACACACATATACATACACTCACACATATATACACACACTAATGTATAATATATATATATACACATATATATATATTTGTGTGTGTGTGTGTGTATATATATATATATATATATATATATATATATATATATATATATATACACACATATATATACATATATACATACATACATATATATATATATACACACACACATACACACACATACATATTCATTCCAGCATGGCCATTCCCCGTATACCTTAACACTCCCTATATAAACCTCAAATATATCCTCCTGCATATGGCCGACTTACGGCTCTGTTTATTTGCATTGCCACCGGTCTACAAAAATGAGGTCGTATATGTTTATAATAGAACAGCACGGACCTGTTTCCCGTTGTCACGTTGTGATCACCGAATAAAGTTACAATTAAGAAGAAAAAAAAAGGAACCCAATTACAGGGCAGCTTTCATTTTGTCCAGAACTCTGATTGGTTGCTATGGACAACGAGGCCTACTCAGTACAATGGCCCTCAGCCACTGTATTACAAGTCAGGTTTTCACAATGTGGAAGTGCGTTAACCCCTTCCTTACTCATCACCCGGTTACAAAACAGGTCAACCCGGTGTATGAGCGCACCTACACATACCTATCTGTGCCATCCAGGAGTCACTATGGGAGGAACAAAGTCTATTGTTCACTGTTACCAGCCAAATCACGAGAGGAGAGATCTGTGCTGCTGATGCAGATAGATACAACCGTAGCAAACCCTCAGCTGTGAGACATCTTGGGTCTATATGGGTAGAGAATTCATTCACTGACAACAAGCGGAGATATGGAAACACATTTTTGTGTATGCCAGGATATCTGCATAATGTCATTCTGCCATATACCTTAACTGTGCAGCCCCAAAAGGTCATCACTGCCGACAACTATGGAGGCAAACAGTCGCCTCCTGCGATCATTCACTGCCAATAATTCTGCCATGGAAAGGGTCTTTTCAACTTGCACCAACATACTTGACCACCCACGTAAAAGGACCCCAAAGCGACAGTTCTCGGTTTCAGAAAAATTGCTGATTTTCGCCTTAAGGCCGTTCTGGTCTTAAAATAATGCACTCTATTAAAGTCTATGGGGAACAGGGGCTGTTGTTCACACACTGTATTGAACGGCCGTTGTTCAATATGGCCGCACAAATAATTGACTTGTCGATTATTTGCAGCCGCTAGAGTGTGAGCAATGGTCGTTGTGCAACGTATGGGCATTCTGATGGCATAGACTTCAATGGTAATTTGGACTGCAGGCACACCCAAATGCAGTGTCGGACTGGGGTATCTGGATCCCACTAGAGGAAATGATCCTGGGGGCCCACCAATGAAGAACCAGTTAGAAAAGACACGTCAGTCAGTGTTAGTGCAGGTTCAAAAGCTGGGGGCCCACCGGAGGATTGTCCGGTCCTCTGGTGGGCCAGTCCGGCGCTGCCCAAATGTCCCTGCAATCCAAATAAAATAAGAAAAGATGTTCCTGAGGCCGATGTGCCAGGAACATGTAAAATAACAGCGGTTGTTAACACACTGTGTGACCATAACCAAATAATGCAATTTTAGTCATAATAAAGAGCAATTTTAAAAGGGTAACTAGGACTTGATGTTGAAACAGGGAACAAGTGCTTGAACGATCGACTAACAGAAGACATCAATACCACAAATAGATTTTCCGCCATTTTGAAAAATCAGCGCACTGACCCCCCTCGGTGGTGCTGCTCACGTGTCGATCTCCCTGAGTAATGAGATAAAACATAAAAGGCACAAAGGTTTAAGAAAACAAATGAAAAGGATTGAAGTTTTCAAGCGCCATATTTTACAGCGAGTTCTCTCGCACCCGCTTTGATACACGAGCTCCGCCGTGCCTCCCGCCTCGAGGATGTCAGCAGGTCCTTATCAACTGCCCCATTTATGAGGCTAGGCCTCGCTAACGGCAATTTACGACCAGATAATGATGACCGCCCTGATATACAGACATGAGGCGCGCATTAAAATTTCATAGGGTTGCGTTACACGGTTATGATGCATAGATACACGGTGGCGGCTCTTGAAAAAGCGACCCCTACTAATAATTTATGAACATCCATATGGCGGCGTATCACGTTCAGTTGCGGTTTATACATACAGTAAACGGCGCCCACAGTGATCTGGAAGAAATGTGGGCGCCTTAAAGGGAAAGAGACACAAAAGTGAGGGCGGGGGATGGGCGACGTGACCTAAATTACTCTTTCAAGTTTCTTCTTTGATCTCCTTCTCCTACTTTGAGTCACTGTCTTATTCAGCAGGAGAAGAGCAACCAGTTGTTGTGAAGAGGCCGGTGGATCACAACTGCTTCCGCAAGCCAGGCGTACATTGTGCTAGGTGTAATGAAGTGGCGGAGATGTGCTTTGATTCCACACAAGCACATAATAAAGAAAACCTGGAATAGCCGGAATTCATGTTCACTTACGGAGTGCCGTCCTTCCAGGAATCATACTAACGCAACCTTCATGCAACTTTCTCACCCAACAGTCAATGTAAATGTTGCAGGTAGCTGTTCTCAATTACTGGCTAGGCGGCACAAAAATTTACTGTCAACACCTATTACTACACACCGTGACAAATCATCAAATATGAAAAGCAACTTAACCCATCGTTATCCCGGTAGCGTTGGTTCCTTCGAGATCACCCACCTCAAAAATCTAATTAACAACAACAGAAGAACTTCATGGCGTGACTCTTGACAGGCCGCATTTACCTGTCTCTGATGTCAGCACACTGTCTATCAACCATAGACGGGCACTAGACCAGCAGTAGTAACCAGATTTTTTTTAGAAGAACTAAAAGTTGTAGGTGATCGATGCCAAGAGTATCAAGCAACATGACATCCAGAAAACTGAACGCTCTGAGAAACTCTTACTGTGGGATGCCAGATCCTTTATGTATCATAGGTTCATTTACCGGGCACGTCACGCCATATTGTGGCCCGTAACACAACGTCAAACCCGAAAAGGCCTCCAGCGCCGTAACTTGGATTGGCATCAATTTTCTTTTTTCTTAAAGGGCAGCAATTACGGATATTTCACAAGAGGCCCTGCCAGAAAATGCCTTGTGAAATCACGGTCAGTAAAATGCTGAGACAATACCGTCAGTTGTGTTGCCTCGGGCGTCCTACGTATATCACTGTAATGTCACATTCTCTGTAGGCTTCACTACGATGACGTGCCTACAGGGCCTAAGCCGTACAAAGCTAAAATGTCGTGGTTCGTTTCCTCCATCCCCCTCATTCTTGGGAGGGGGAAAAAAATTATATATATAAAAATTAAATATTATTCATTATAGTCAGTAACGTATTTCCATTCTTCTCCACAGCACTGGGGACTGCAACCATCTTTGGGTATATCATCGATGTATCTGGCCTGGTGACTACTGTGGTCTCCTAAGGAACAAGGGTGTCTAGTGTTGTCACCCATTTCCAGCTGCCAATGTTGCTAGGCAATAAGCAGAACACCTTAAACAGCTGAGAGCTATGTTTCCCGATCCCTCCACATACAAATGCTGGAGTTTCGAGAGGTAAGCTATTGTCAGACAGCTTTGGTGGTGGGTCATCTACCCGAGAACAAAAACGATTAGTAACATTTTTAAGTCCCCCCCCCCCATACATATCACTGCTAAAATTGTGGTCTCCCATGACTTCTTTTCATATGCATCTGTTACCAATATACCCAATGAAAAAAAATTTGAGAGCATCTGTTCACGGAACCTTGCATTGTTGCTGTCTCTCTGCAATCAACTTGAAAAGGTTAAAGGGGGTACATGGCAGCGAAATCTTTTGTCTTTCAAATCAACTAGTGTCAGGAAGTGCCAGAAATTGGTAATTCCTTGGTAATTGGTAATTCCTAATTGTCTTTCCAGTCTGACACAGTGCTCTCTACTGCCACCTCTGTCCATGACTGGAGATTTTCTCCATAGAAAACCTCTCCTGCTCTCCAGACAAAAGAATACACCACCTCCTGCAGGACACACAGCATACAGGAGTAAATTACCATATGACTTGAAAGAATTTTTTTTTATTCGCTGGAGTACCCCTTTAATGGTAACACCTTAAGATCAGCACCATGCGAGCACGCTCAAGACTCCGAATCCCTAGGACTGCATCTAAGTTCTTAATCCACCACTTATCAAATGCCAAACTATCGTACTCAAATATGCTCTATTTTTATTTTTTTTTAACTTCACACATTTCCAGGAAGAACAACGGAGGAAGAGCACAGAATAAAATATGGCAAAAATGATTAGCAAGTGTTAAAAATCTCTCCTTCCTGTCCATAAAGCTATAAATCAGCCCGAGACAAAACTTGCTGTCAATGTCCTCGGCCCAGCTGATCTATAGTCCTGGTTCAGCTGCGGTCTACAGCGGATAGGAAGGAAGGTACAATCTTCCCAGAGATCAATGACCGCGCTGACAGTCAGATTTATCAGGCGATTCATAAGCACTTTACCGACAATTAATGCACTGCCGGTAAAACCTATTAAAAATACATCAGTCCATAGGCACCGTAAAGCCAGAGTACAACTCGAAATATCTACTTTTACGTAGCATAGAAGCCAATGGAGGCAAAAAGTGAGCAAAAAACCTAAAGCAAAACAGCCACTAGTGCTGGGTAAGACCAGGTTCACTTAAGGACACACACAAAAAAGCAAAAAGTTCACAACGAAGGTTGTATGGCACGGCCGGTGTGGGCTTTTACAAGGTAACTATGTAATTTAGAGGTGCAAAAATTATTGCAGATTTCAGAAGCCAATTTTTTTTTTTTTTTTTTTTTTTTATGGAAGCCAGGCCGGGCTATGACCGCAGTGCAGTGTTCTCCCCAAGGTGCTGGGTTCCTATCCTGAGCTACACACGAACAAAGCGTAGAGGATTATATTACAATGGGTCATACAGGCTGCCAGGCAGCGTACAGCGGGGAGGGGGTTGGGTTAAGAGCCATAAAGTCTTATAGAGGACAAACGTATTCATTAGAGCCAAGTGAAATTAGACATGTAAGTAATCGTGTGGCATGTTAGGCCAAAGAAGACATTTGACTTTGTGACTGCTCTTTACATTATTAACTGAAAAACAGAGTGAAAAAAAAATAATAATAATTATATATAAAAAAATTATACAAAAAAAATAACAAATAATTAATAATAATAATAATTAATAATAATAATTAATAATCATAATAATAAATCACCAAATGCAATACAAAAACAGCCAAAAATGTTAACTTTATGACTAGTTGTTTCATTTTTTAGAGATTTGCAAGCAGCCAAAAAAAAAAAAAAAAATTGTGCAAGTCGACCCTGACAGGAGAGGACGGGTTTCACAATTGCAGAATCCTATCCATCACCCAAAACAAAAGCTCCCACAATCTATCTTCCCAGTCGTCTTTTCTCCAATGGGCGACTGGGGATTGAATGTAAAGTAAGAATGAACTGCTCCATCAACCCGCTGTGAAATACTAGAGAGGGCCGGGACTGGGAGGGGATCTCCTGTCACGCACCTGGGACTGTTGCCAATACAACATACCTTGACCAAAAAGGCTGGCAATCAGCCGGAGTCACGGACCTAAAGCCTCAACCGACTGTGCCAGCGATTCGCCAAGTACGTTGTGTTCTGTCCCCGTCAGGCTCACTTCCACTTCCAGACAATTGTTCCCACAAGGGACTGTGAAGTGGAACAATCTAATCTGTTCACAGCTCCCAAGCCAAACAGGCAAAGTACTCATCAGGATTGCAGGAAACAATCCTCCCGTTTCTCGAGCATAATTTCAAATGCACCTGCTACCTACGGACAGACGCTCCCATCCTGTGGACGGTCATGACAATGTGACAAATTATATGATTACTACGACTCAGGGGCACCTATTGCCAACACCAGTCAAGTTGAAGAAAACACGGTATAACAATAGTCACGCACAGTTGGACTGGCTCGCTGACGGGACCTATGGTTCCTATAGCTGGTCACACACTTTAGCATGACAATTGGTTAAACCAATGCTATTGAGCATGATAGTCTCCCGACTCACAAATGCATCTGTAGAGGGAGAGCCAGGAGGATACAGGTTGAATTTTAATCTCAGGATAGATCCAAAGGTGGTCATGCACTTAGATAGAAGTAGGTAGCGTTGAGAAAACTTGCCAAACTGTTCAGGTTCAGAAACATTCACCGTACCTGAATGCTTGGCATTTGACTCCTAGTGGCTGGAGAAGTTGGATGCCACTCTAGACAGTCCTGGAAAACATGGATACAGCCTTAACCCCCTATTACACGGGGCTACGGAGAGAAGCAAACGAGTACTGTCAGTGAGTGCAGGGGGGCCGCGGGGAGGCTGCCGAAGTGATCGCTAGATCGTCCAGGCAGCCCATAACAGATAGCAGCACTGCTCCTATTCCTCGGGGTGACAGCAGCAGATCGCTGCAATACTAGTCATTCATCTTTCAGCATGTTAAAAAACAAACGAAAGCAACAATCAGCCAACATCGTTCTTGTCAGTTGATCGTTGTCTTCTATTGCACCAGACGATTGTTGGCCGTAACGGCTGATAATCGTTTTATGTAATAGGGCCCTTAGGCTTTATCCATGCTTTGCTTGTAGCTCTAGGGCAGCATCCAACTCCTTGAGCTGATGGGAGTCAAATGCCAAGCGCTCTGAACAATGTCGATCCCAAACAGTTTGGCAAGTTCACTCAACACTAAAAGTAGGTTAATGGCTTAACCACCATTGGAAGAACGATTATCGGATGATCAACCATTTCCGAGACACGTTTTACTCCATATTGGCTTTCACAGTTGTCCAGACTAACCATACAAGGTCAATGTCCTTGAGAGAAAAAATAAATACATTTTTCAGGGAATGTTCTAAGAACATTCTATCGTGGGACTATTAACCAAACATTTAACACACAAAGTCTACTAGTCCATAGTCTACGATCTGTGGGCTAAAAGGATTGTTCCCGGCTCCTACAGACCAGTTAGATGCTTCTAATCAACTTGTTACCCATATTAAAGACAGCTGTTTTACATAGTTAGCTGTATAAAAGACTCCTGTCTACAGACTCAGTCTGACTCTAACCTCTAGAACATGGGCAAGACGAAAAAGCTTTCTAAGGATGTCAGGGACATGATCATTGATCCGCACAAGGCTGGAATGGGCTACAAAACCATAAGTAAGATGCTGGGTGAGAAGGAGACAACTCTTGGTGCAATAGTAAGAAAATGGAAGAAATACGAAATGACTGTCAATCAACGTCGATTTAGGGGCTCCATACAAAATATCACCATGTGGGGTATCCTGGATCATGAGGAAATGATTGGTAACACATTATGCGGTAAGGGCCAGTTCACAAGAAGTAAAACTGGCAGAATTCCGCAGCTGAACTCTCCGCCACGGAATCCCACCAGCCTCCATGTCATACTAGCAGTCTATGGGAGGTCTCAGGTGCCTCCTTTCTCCGTGCCTCCCCGCTCGGAAGAATTGACATGTCAATCCTTCCGCGTCAGACTGCCAGTATGACACGGAGGCTGGCGGGATTCCGAGGCAGAGAGTTCCGCCGGTTTTACTTTGTATGAATTGGCAGAATAAAATTCCTGCAGTCCCGACAAAGTCCCACTGTTCTAGAAGACACATGTGCAGGCCCACCTGAAGTTTGCCAATGAACACCTAGATGATTCTGAAAGTGATTGGGAGAAGAAGCTGTGGTCAGAAGGGACAAAAATTGAGCTCTTTGGCATTAACTCAACTCGCCGTGTTTGGAGGAAGAGAAATGCTGCCGATGACCCAAAGAACCATCCCCACAGGAAGATGGAGGTTCTTTTCTGCTAATGGCACACGACTACTTCCCCGCATCAATGGGACAATGGATGGGACCATGTACCATAAAATCCTTAGTGACACCCTCCTTCCTTTCGCCAGGACATTAAAAATAGGTCGTGGCCAGCCAAAACATACAGCCAAAGCAACAAAGAAGTGGCTCAAAAAGAAGCACATTAGGGTCATATAGTGGCTTGGCCAGTCTCCAGACCTTAAGGGTTTTGCCACCAAGTATTAAGTCTTGATTTTATTTTTGATATCTCACACTGTTAAAATTAACCTACCCTTAAAATTATAGACTGTTCATGTCTTTGTCAGTGGGCAAACTTACAAAATCAGCAAGGGCTCAAATAATTACTTCCTTCACTGTAGGTGCTAGTAGCAAAGTTCTAGGTGTTGCTTTGCTATCCATCACCTGGCATTGCGCAGAACTTGCCAATACAACTTACTTTCATATCCCGGAAAACTACAAAAGCTGTAGAGCGGTCTGTTGTGACTGCACAAAGAAAAAAACAGAGAGGATGGAAACATGGGCCATGTGTAATTGGGCTTGTTTATCACATACATGAGCTGGTTGAACCTGTTCATCCAAAAACACTCTTCGGATTCCCCTACAGACATAAATGCTTGGCTTGGCCCAGTGTTTGCGAGTAGTGTTGAGCGGATTTGTCAAACTGTTGAAGTTCGGCAATGTTCTCTGAACTCAAACTATCAGCTTTTGAAATCAGGGACTTCCTAGGAAGGCTTCCAACTTTTCCAGCAGCAGGGAGTCAAGTGTTGAAAATTTTGGTCCAGAGAACGCTGCTGAACCTGAACAGTTCGGTAAGACCACTTAAAACCATTCCTTTCGGTGTGACTTTTCTCCCCAAAAACACTTCCCAACTGGAAACAGCCAGGAAGCCCCAAGCTCATTAGGTGGTCCTCTGGTCCAGCCAAAATTGGTGGGTTTGACAAACATATTTCTAATATGTAAGAGGCCCGGACACTTAAAAAAAAAAAAAAAAAAAAGTCAAAAGTTTAGATTGGGGATCTGAATAGCCAGACCCTAACCAATCATTGGGCAAAACCAGGAGAAGGTGACTGGCTGTTTCACTCCCTGGCTCACCACACTGTAGAGGAGATGTCACGACAGACCTAGACCTGTTAGATGGCCGGTGGCTGCCTGTAAATAAGCACCAATCTTAGTGGTCGGCGTTCGTTTATGCGGTGGACAGTTGATTTTTTTTTAACATTTCAGAAAGGTCAATTCTGCCAAAGATCGGGCAGTTGCTCACTCATGGGCTGATCATTAACCTTATAAGACAGGGCAAAAAAAACAAACAACAAAACACCCTTTACGATGGAGACTGTTTCCCTCATCAGGACGGAGTTAGGTAGTGAAGCACTTAGCTGAACTCTTCTCCTACCTCAGTAGGGCTCAGACCACATCCAATCAAAACTACTGACATGTCAAAACTTTTTCTAAAAATGACAGTAACCATTCAAGTGCCGATAAACTTGGAGGAGTACTAACAACCTGAAATAATTCTGATTGCCCACCACATCCTCAGTCGCTCTCTATAAATTCCCATCACTGGGCTCCTGGAGTGGCCCCAACTGGCCAGTAATTTGACTGCTCCCCCCCCCGTACGCGCCGCCATAACGTTCTAGACACCAGATGGAGGGGGCTCGGGAATCATTACGGCTCCTTATTACTTGTGCTATGTATCGAAACGTTTCCAAATGATTCCGCACTTGAATCCTGACACCAATCAACGGAAATTAGACACTTGCTTAAGCAAATGACGATTAGGGGAGAGAAAAAAAAAATTGCTTATGAGACGACCTCATCACGGATCTGCGAAGGGGAAATTGATGTGAAAAAAAAAAAAATAATTAAATCGGAGGCAGCAGGTGGGACATTATGTAAGAGCACAACTGCTGCGAGATGTAATTTTGCGAGCGCGCTAAATATTTACACAGCAACTGATTCCGAGAGTCGTTTACACAGACAATCAATGCGGAAACACACACGGCAACAGCCGCACATGAGACCCGCTGATTAGCAACCGAACGCACCGCGCCGATACCCGACTGCCAGCATCTATAATCCACCGACTGGTAAATATCACGTTTTTCTCATCGGGCTGCAATGTAAATTTGACTTTTCTATTAGCTAAAATGTAGAAGGACACCATCAGAAGCAGAATAGTGAGTGCAGCTCCGGAGTATAATACAGGATGTAACTCAGGATCAGTAATGTACACTCACCGGCCACTTTATTAGGTACACCATGCTAGTAACGGGTTGGCCCCCCTTTTGCCTTCAGAACTGCCTCAGTTCTTCGTGGCATAGATACAACAAGGTGCTGGAAGCTTCCTCAGAGATTTTGGTCCATATTGACATGATGTTATCACACAGTTGCCGCAGATTTGTCGGCTGCACATCCATGATGCCAATCTCCCGTTCCACCACATCCCAAAGATGCTCTATTGGATTGAGATCTGGTTACTGTGGAGGCCATTTGAGTACAGTGAACTCATTGTCATGTTCAAGAAACCAGTCTGTGATGATTCTAGCTTTATGACATGGCGCATTATCCTGCTGAGGCATGGCAACGATGCTCAATTGGTACCAAGGGGCCCAAAGAGTGCCAAGAAAATATTCCCCACACCATGACACCACCACCACCAGCCTGAACCGTTGATACAAGGCAGGATGGATCCATGCTTTCATGTTGTTGACGCCAAATTCTGACCCTACCATCCGAATGTCGCAGCAGAAATCGAGACTCATCAGACCAGGCAACGTTTTTCCAATCTTCTACTGTCCAATTTCGATGAGCTTGTGCAAATTGTAGCCTCAGTTTCCTGTTCTTAGCTGAAAGGAGTGGCACCCGGTGTGGTCTTCTGCTGCTGTAGCCCATCTGCCTCAAAGTTGGCCGTACTGTGCGTTCAGAGATGCTCTTCTGCCTACCTTGGTTGTAACGGTTGGCTATTTGAGTCACTGTTGCCTTTCTATCAGCTCCAACCAGTCTGCCCATTCTCCTCTGACCTCTGGCATCAACAAGGCATTTCCGCCCACAGAACTGCCGCTCACTTGGTGATTTTTCTTTTTCGGACCATTCTCTGTAAACCCTAGAGATGGTTGTGCGTGAAAATCCCAGTAGATCAGCAGTTTCTGAAATACTCAGACCAGCCCTTCTGGCACCAACAACCATGCCACGTTTAAAGGCCCTCAAATCACCTTTCTTCCCCATACTGATGCTCGGTTTGAACGGCAGGAGATTGTCTTGACCATGTCTACATGCCTAAATGCACTGAGTTGCCGCCATGTGATTGGCTGATTAGAAATTAAATGGTAATGTGCAGTTGGACAGGTGTACCTAATAAAGTGGCCGGTGAGTGTATGTACACAGTGACCCCACCAGCAGAATAGTGAGTGCAGCTCTGGAGCATAATACAGGATGTAACTCAGGATCAGTAATGTATATACACAGAGACTCCACCAGCAGAATAGTGAATGCAGCTCTGAAGTATGTACACAATAATGAACAATGTACGTTGTGGACCCAGCAGTACGTAACATCACTTTTAAAGGGACTGCAATCTTAATTTTAACATTTTAATGGCCCAAATTTTATTCTCTCTGCCAGAGGACAATCCTCACAGAATGCTAAGATCGAGGCCTCACAATGAACTTTTTTTTTTGTTGTTGACGGACAATAGAAAGCTACTGTAATTCTACGGATGAATTGGAGGCAGATTATCCCCTTCTGCAAGATCAAAGGAAGCCCCTTTATCTCTTCAACACACAAAACGACGATTACAATACCTTCCTGGATACCCAGGGCTACGGAGTCAGTCCCAAAAAAAAACAGGCGCACTCGGTATATCTTTGAGGATTGGGAGGGGGGGGGGGGGATTTAATAAGGATGAGCAACCATATTGCAAAACATAAGGCACAAACTCACTTGAGTCATTCTCTTCTGTCAAAATGGTTATAAAAGTAAATTATGTGTTTCTTACTTTCATTTCTATTTGGAAAAAAGTCTGCTCGTTCGCTGGTCCTCCTACACAGGGTGTAGAGATGAGCGTACCTCGAAGCAGAGCTTTCAGGATTTAAATACCGGTGACTGAAGAGGTTGGATGCAGCCATAGGCCTATGGCTGTATCCATGTTTTCCAGGACTCCATCCAACTTCTCCAGCTACCGGTATTCAAGTGCCAAGAGTTCGGCATTGGACAAACTCGAGCATGCTTGAGGTTCGCTCATCTGTAACAAGGTGATATCAGCCTGGCCCCATGCAATTGGGCCCTTAAAGAGGACTTGTCACGCCAACTGCCGAGGCAGAGCCCGTCTGCCTCCCCGGTGGAGCCCCAGATACTTACCCCTTACTGGAAGTCACGCTCCTGGACCCGGCACAGAAGAATCGCCGCCCAAAGCTGTGCACGTGTTATCCAGGACTTCCAGAAGGGGTAAGTATCTGGGGCACCTCCAGGGGGTCAGGCGGGCTCTGCTCCGGCAGCCGGGGTGACAGGTTCCCTTTAAGCTAGCCATTCACCTTCCATAATTGACTGTCCGTCCTTCCCATACACAGGAAAGTTTGGCATGGCCAAGAGTTCCTGTATTCTCTATGGCCACAGCAAGAGATATTGCTGCCGCTTATCTTTCCTTGAATTTCCATCACGCCTGACCCCATAAACATCAACATCATTTGTTGGCGGTTGTTCAGAATTGGCCCAAGTCCCTTAGATTGACAGTCAAACTCATTGTGAACAGTAGGTATGGGCGAATGAGGTCTAAAGCTCCCCATGCACCTTAGACATTGACTGTCCCAAACAACTGGTTTGGCCATCAATCTAGGGTGTTTGGGCCCATTCTGAGCAACTACCGACAGTTGATGTTAGTGGTGGTAGAGGTTGGCCATGATGGAAAATCATATCTGACCCCCTTGTTCAGAGAGAGATAAGCCACAGCTTGCCGAGCATTCATGTCTATGGGGAAGACAGGCAGCGGGTAGGAGATATAACTGATGGTTGAACGATCGTTTATGGCCACCTTACGGTGTATTTGGAACTTTAGACTTCTTGATCATTGGGACCCCAACAATCCTGAAAATGCGAAAGTGCAGGAAATCTATCGATCTCAAGATCAACGTGATTACAGAGACCGGACCTCCACCGATCACAAAGTGATGGCTTATGCTACCGATAGGTCATCACGTCTTGAAGGAGTCATCCCAATAGGACAACCCTGGTCCATATGTCTTATAAAGGGGTCCTCTAGACCGAAGCAGAGGTGAAACAAGTAGCTCTTGTTCTGGGGTGACCATGGGTCGTCCATTTATGATCGCTCACTGCCGAATCGGTAGCGATCAGTCGATCATTTAGGGATGATACACACGGCTTCGACCTCCAGTCATGGCAACTCCATGTATCACCACATAAGACATCTTATACAAACCATTAACTTTACATTATTTCTGCCATAAAAAAAGAAGACTAAAACACATTACGGCACAATGAATTAGCAATATCTGGGAAAGATTACAGGCCTTATAAATCTATCATCAGTATTGCCAGCACGCGCCGTAAAACGTTATCAAAATCCACTTTTTTGGTCTTAATTCAGCGGCGCGGGCCGCCGTCTGTGCCAGCGAGCGAGTCAATATCGCATCTAAAGGAATGAGAAAGTTCCCGTCACACCAGAGCGGATCTGCTGTCACGGCTCCAGCGCTCACGCTGCTCCATTTGTTCCTGAGCTCCGGGAGAAGTGAATAAATTACAATATTACAAAAAAAAGGAGAAAAGAGAAGCGAGAGATAGAGATGAGGAAAAGAAACGGGCGTCCTGCTGGGGACACGAGGCAAGATGAGACGTGGGCGCAGGGTAATGGGTGCTGACGATACTGAGGAAAGTAGCACATAAGCAGTAACTGGCAAGTTCCTAATATCTGAACTCCTGCCAGGATCCCAGGGAGATGTGCTAGCCTTTGCCAGCCCATGTGAGCCATCCTACCTTCCACCAGTAAAACCCCTGGGAAGCAGAACATCAGTGCCCGATAAGGCCACCTAGAGCCAGAACACCACATCCTGTAAAGGCCTCTGGGAGCTGACCAGGTAACAAGTCCTAACAAGTCCTGCAAGAGATTAATAGGTTTTTAACAGGGTGTCCAGAGGCAAGGACACCAGCAAGGTTCCCAAGAGGCAACTGGTTCCCTAACAAGGCTTGCGAGAGCCATAATGCTGACCCTCATCAAGGTCTCCATGAGCTGACCAGTGTTCTAACATTGCCAGGAGCTCACCAGTCTGTAACAAGGCCTCCAAGAGCTCACCAGTGCACGACAAGGCCTCCAAGACCCCCCCCCCCAGTGCACCAACAAGACCTCCAAGACCCCCCACCAGTGCACCAACAAGACCTCCAAGACCCCCCCCCAGTGCACCAACAAGCCCTCCAAGACCCCCCACCAGTGCACCAACAAGACCTTTAAGACCCCCCCCCAGTGCACCAACAAGACCTCCAAGACCCCCCACCAGTGCACCAAGACCTCCAAGACCCCCCCCCCCCCAGTGCACCAACAAGACCTCCAAGACCCCCCACCAGTGCACCAACAAGACCTCCAAGACCCCCCCCCCCCCCCCCCCAGTGCACCAACAAGACCTCCAAGAGCTGACCGGCACGCCAACAAGACCTCCAGGACTTCACCAGTCCCTATCAAGATCTCCAGGAGTTTACTAGTCCCTAACTAGTGTTGCGCGAACTACCTGAACTGTTTGGGTTCGACAACGTCTTCCAAACGCGAAGGCTTGGTAGGCCTAGTGAGTTTTCAAAAACATGGATACATTCATAGGCTGTATTCATGTTTTCCTGGCATCCAACTTTTCCAGCTGCCAGGAGTCAAATGCCAAGCGTTCGGATTCAGAGAACATTGCCAAGCCAGAACAGTTCGGCAAGTCAGCTCAACACTATCCCTCTCGAGACCTTCAGGAGCTGACAGCTACAACAAGGCCTCCAGGAGCTGATCGGGTCCCCAACAACACCTCTAGGAGATGACCTGGTCCCTGAGAAGGACCCTTTGCAGTTGCCTTAGCTCGGACAAGGTCCCAGAGATCTGCACTCTGGATCGGCTCAGCCTCGCAACAAGACCACCGGGAGGCCCTGTCAAAACTTTCGAAAGACATTTTGCCACTGCCAAAAGCCCAGAATGCCCCTGCCAAGTCCTCTTAACCTGCTGCCAAAGACTTTGTGCCACTAAAGCTACTGCCAAAGTATTAAATTCCCACCAAAGTATCAACACACAACCAAGCTCTGGCACCAGACGAGCAAACAACGAGGACAAATACAACCCCCGTCCCTTTTATTATGAAACATCACAATAGGACACCGACATCACGGGAAGAGGCCGGAACACAGCAGCAGCATTGTCACCACTGGGCTGCAAGCACGCCGGCGGACACCGGGGGCAGCAGAGCGCACTGTTTTGTTTAAATGGGAGGATTTAAATGTCCTCACAGCCATGCTGTCAATCAGAGGCTCCCCTTACAATCACAACCTCCCTCCTCCCCCGGCGTCTGAGCAAATACCCCCGGCCTGATGCCTGAAAACAAAGCTGAAACCAGAGCGGAGCAAAACAAGCCACACAATAAAGAAGAAACACAACTGGCCGCTGCCATAACCCGGGGAGAAAACCTGTAGTCTACGGGGGCCGGCGGGGGCCGAGAAGGGAGGGGGGGGGAATCAAGGCTAACTACTTCCTTTGTTTAAATGACCATTAAAGCAGCAACACCCGGACACGTAGATACATATATACCCCCGGTGTCAGCTCTGCCCCCCCTATCACTGTCCGCAAACTTCCCACCTGTCATCCCTGCACAAGTTATTACGTAACGGGCAAACAAAAGAACGAGGAAATAAGTGCCGGGGGCGTTATCACGACCCATTGTCTGCGGCGGTGTCAGAGGGTGCGGAGGAGAGCGGCCACGGGAGCGAGCCCCTAGGACGGCCGTTATTATCATCATCATCGGAAGGTGTAATATAAAGGTCACGTAGCACATGTTATAGCGGGGAAGGAGGAAGGGGGGGGGGGATGTCACGTCGTAACCCACGCGGACTCTCCGCACTCACACACAACTTCTCAGCTCCTTGCTGACAGGCTCCGGCATGCTGCAACTTTAAGGAGGCACTCTACCCCCCCCCCCCCAACTATGACAGAGCTGTATACCTAGGTTACACTATATTATAGGGGGAGCCGCTATCACCCCACTTTAGGGGGGACTCCACACTTTAACGGGGGGTTACATGCATGCCCACTCTTTAAAGGGGGGCTCCTACTGCT
Organism: Dendropsophus ebraccatus; assembly: GCF_027789765.1. NCBI lineage: Eukaryota > Metazoa > Chordata > Amphibia > Anura > Hylidae > Dendropsophus > Dendropsophus ebraccatus. The sequence continues at coordinate 13,050,127 of NC_091454.1, read as the reverse complement.
GTTACTACTTTCAGGGGGCTGGCTGCTATAACATAGACCTTCATTTTTGGGGGGGGTAACTACTTTTGGGGGTATGAGGTGAACAGGTAACTACTTTGGGGGGGGGCACATGGATACCCGTAAACTTTTAGGGGTCACTATTATTTTTTTTCCCTATATATAGATAGGGGGCGCTATAGTAAGTCACAACTAGTCTTTGGAGGGGGTCTGTGTCTTAAAGGGGCAGACAGTTACTTTTGGGGTGCCGCCGTAACGTAGAAAAGATGGCGGGTAATAAAGAAACTTTTGGGGGTGACAAGTAGCGCCGCAGAGTTCTAGGGGGGCACAATGTGCGGACAAGACTTTGGGGGGGGCTGTTTATGCTTAAAGGGGGAAGGTAAGAGCTCTGTTGCTAGTGCTTGTAAGGTTTGGGGGGGTCACTTTTGGGGTGACATGATTTTAGGGGGCACTAGGGTGGGGGTCCCCACATTTCTGGAGCCTCCTATGAAGTTAGTGCCCCTTTAAGTGAGGTTTTCTTAAAGGGGCCGCTGCCAGCCTGGGCCCTGACTTCTCAGCACCTCGGAGACCACCTTATTGTTATTATCCTCCCTGTCCCAGCCGTCCCCCCAGCCTCCTGCAGCCTCAGATCCCCCCTATCCCCCCACCATCCCAGCAGCACCCCCTCACCTGCTATGGAACCAGTCCTTGCAGATGTCGCACTCGATCATGAACCGGCTCACATCGTACGGCTGCCGGCAGACACAGTAGACGGGAGCCGCTCCGGCCATCTTTAAAATCCACTCTCCAGCCCAGACATCACACACACAGCACGGAGCGGGGGAGGCGGCCACTGCGCATGCGTCAACTTCCCCCGCTCACCCCTCCCCTCTCGGAACATACACACACTCTGCCCTAGTTCCTGCATTCTGATTGGGCGAGGCCTGATACGGAGGGCGTGGTCGCTCGCCAGCCTCAAAGCAATAGCCGAAAAGGAATGAGCTCGGATTGACGGAAGGAGCCGAAAGCGGCGGAAATTGCCGAAGCTAATGACATCTTCATTTAAAGGGACAAGTAACTGTAATTATGAATGAACATGGAGTGGAGTGATCTCAGACGGGAAGTATTGTAATAATCTGCTGAATATGTATATACACCTAGTCAGAGTGCCCCCATAACATCACCAGCCACATGGGGGATGCCAGCTATGTGCCCACAGCCATGACTGACCCATCACAGTACCAGAAAATCATCAAAGCTAGTGAGATACTACACTGGACTCATAACAGTGCCATAGAGTGCCCCCATATTAGTGCCAGTGCCGCCTAAGGGGGCGAAACACAATGCCCCCATAACACCGCCAGTCACTGTGCCCGCGTAACACTGCCAGTCACTGTGCCCCATAACACTGCCAGTCACTGTGCCCGCATAACACCGCCAGTCACTGTGCCCCTATAACACTGCTAGTCACTGTGCCCCCATAACACTGCCAGTCACTGTGCCCGCATAACACTGCCAGTCACTGTGCCCGCATAACACCGCCAGTCACTGTGCCCCCATAACACTGCCAGTCACTGTGCCCGCATAACACTGCCAGTCACTGCGCCCCCATAATACTGCCAGTCACTGTGCCCCTATAACACTGCCAGTCACTGTGCCCCCATAACACCGCCAGTCACTGTGCCCGCATAACACCGCCAGTCACTGTGCCCCCATAACACCGCCAGTCACTGTGCCCGCATAACACCGCCAGTCACTGTGCCCGCATAACACCGCCAGTCACTGTGCCCGCATAACACCGCCAGTCACTGTGCTCCTATAACACTGCCAGTCACTGTACCCCCATAACACCGCCAGTCATTGTGCCCGCATAACACTGCCAGTCACTGTGCCCGCATAACACTGCCAGTCACTGTGCCCGCATAACACCGCCAGTCACTGTGCCCGCATAACACTGCCAGTCACTGTGCCCGCATAACACCGCCAGTCACTGTGCCCGCATAACACCACCAGTCACTGTGCCCCTATAACACTGCCAGTCACTGTGCCAGCGTAATACTGCCAGTCACTGTGCCCGCATAACACTGCCAGTCACTGTGCCCGCATAACACTGCCAGTCACTGCGCCCCCATAACACTGCCAGTCCCTGTGCCCACATAACACCGCCAGTCACTGTGCCCTCATAACACTGCCAGTCACTGTGCCCGCATAACACTGCCAGTCACTGTGCCCCTATAACACTGCCAGTCACTGTGCCCTCATAATACTGCCAGTCACTGTGCCCGCATAACACCGCCAGTCACTGTGCCCTCATAATACTGCCAGTCACTGTGCCCGCATAACAGCGCCAGTCACTGTGCCTGCATAACACTGCCAGTCACTGTGCCCTTATAACACTGCCAGTCACTGTGCCCGCATAACACTGCCAGTCACTGTGCCCCTATAACACTGCCAGTCACTGTGCCCGCATAACACCGCCAGTCACTGTGCCCTCATAATACTGCCAGTCACTGTGCCCGCATAACACTGCCAGTCACTGTGCCCTTATAACACTGCCAGTCACTGTGCCCGCATAACACTGCCAGTCACTGTGCCTGCATAACACTGCCAGTCACTGTGCCCTTATAACACTGCCAGTCACTGTGCCCGCATAACACTGCCAGTCACTGTGCCCTCATAATACTGCCAGTCACTGTGCCCGCATAACACCGCCAGTCACTGTGCCCGCATAACACCGCCAGTCACTGTGCCTGCATAACACTGCCAGTCACTGTGCCCTCATAATACTGCCAGTCACTGTGCCCGCATAACACCGCCAGTCACTGTGCCTGCATAACACCGCCAGTCACTGTGCCTGCATAACACTGCCAGTCACTGTGCCCTCATAATACTGCCAGTCACTGTGCCCGCATAACACTGCCAGTCACTGTGCCCGCATAACACCGCCAGTCACTGTGCCTGCATAACACTGCCAGTCACTGTGCCCTCATAATACTGCCAGTCACTGTGCCCTCATAACACTGCCAGTCACTGTGCCCCCATAATACTGCCAGTCACTGTGCCCGCATAACACTGCCAGTCACTGTGCCCGCATAACACCGCCAGTCACTGTGCCTGCATAACACTGCCAGTCACTGTGCCCTCATAATACTGCCAGTCACTGTGCCCTCATAATACTGCCAGTCACTGTGCCCGCATAACACTGCCAGTCACTGTGCCCGCATAACACCGCCAGTCACTGTGCCTGCATAACACTGCCAGTCACTGTGCCCTCATAATACTGCCAGTCACTGTGCCCGCATAACACCGCCAGTCACTGTGCCCTCATAATACTGCCAGTCACTGTGCCCGCATAACACTGCCAGTCACTGTGCCCGCATAACACCGCCAGTCACTGTGCCTGCATAACACTGCCAGTCACTGTGCCCTCATAATACTGCCAGTCACTGTGCCCGCATAACACTGCCAGTCACTGTGCCCGCATAACACCGCCAGTCACTGTGCCTGCATAACACCGCCAGTCACTGTGCCCGCATAACACCGCCAGTCACTGTACCCTTATACCACTGGACCCCCAGGGCACCCACAATAGTGAAGGTAAAGAGCCCTCAAACAGGGAAAGTCAAACTAAACAGCGCCCTCATAACATTGTGGGTCAAAATGCCCCCAACAGGGACCACAGTGACCCTAACAGTAAGATATACTGTGATATATACAGTGCCCCCTAACAGCTACATATACAGTGCCCCCCAACAGCAACACAGTGACATATACAGTACACCGAACTGTAATATATACACAGTGCCCCCTGCAGTGCGCCCCCAACACTAATATATACAGTGCCCCCAACAGTGACATATACAGTGCCCCCGAACAGTAATATATACAGTGCCCCAACAGCGTCAACCACAGTGCCCCCTAACAGTGACATATACAGTGCCCCCTAACAGTAATATATCCTAACAGTAATATATACAGTGCTCCCGAACAGTAATATATACAGTGCTCCCGAACAGTAATATATACAGTGCCCCAACAGCGTCAACCACAGTGCCCCCTAACAGTAATATATCCAAACAGTAATATATACAGTGCCCCAACAGCGTCAACCACAGTGCCCCCTAACAGTGACATATACAGTGCCCCCTAACAGTGACAACCACAGTGCCCCCTAACAGTGACATATACAGTGCCCTCAACAGTAATATAAACAGTGCCCCCCAACAGTGATTTATACAGTGCCCCTCATAGTGACAACTACAGTGCCCCCAACAGTGATATGTAGTGTGCCCCTAACAGTAATATATACAGTGCCCCCAATGGTGACAACTACAGTGCCCAATAGTGATATATACAGTGCTCCCTAATAGTGACAACCACAGTGGCCCCAACAGTGACAACCTGACAACTAGAGTGTATTGTCCCCATAATTGTAACAACCATAGCGACTTCATAACAGTGACAGCCACCATGCCCCACAGTGGTGACAGCTCCGGCAGCAGTCATGGGCAGGCTGCACAGGGGTTGACCAGAGGCGTATTAGTATTAGGGTGACCACCCCGCCCGGTTATTACATATGGACATGAATGGTAGCAGTACAGGGAACACCGGCCACTTTCCCCTGTGCTTGATCTGAATGGAAAGAACTCAATTCACATCAAGACCACCCTGTACTGCCATTGTGATTGACACCGAGGACCCACCCTGGAGAACCGGAAGGTGGTAGGCAGCGCCCCCCATTGATCCAGAGCTCATATTAGAGTTGGGCCTAATTGTGTACGACCCGGTCAGGTGAGCGTGCATTTGCACACATGTACATGCTCTTCCAAAGTGTGTGTTCACCTGCACATGCGGTGCCGTTTGTGTGTTTTTTTTTCCTTTTTGTATACACATTATAGGGACATGAATGGTTGTTATATCACTGGCAGCGTCTGTGTAACCAGAATGAATGTGCTGCCGCCTGCACCGCTGCTTTACCTCCGCCGCCGTCCTCGGGATTTGTGAATGCCGTCTGTCTGTGCCTGTCACATGGAGACTTAAAGAAGAAACCACTTTGTATCCCTAGAAACAGGAATTTGCAGAGCGCGGACGTATGTTTCTTTCTTATTTCCTTTACAATTCTAAGAATAGGCATCCAGGATAATAATACACGGCATGAGTCGCGGCGGCCGCTGCCTGTACGTGACAGTCACATCCGAGAACCTTCACCTTCATTGTCCGATCATGATCTGAAGAGGGGTGGACATCAAATAGGTGGAGAGGCCCACCAGCCCTGCTCTGATCAGTGCAGATCAAGGGCCCTTGTAGTAGTGACCCCAGTGAACGGGGTGAACCCCACCCTCACATACTGGCTGTGCCCTCATGACAACAGCCGGTGCACAGCCGAAGTGCTGCCACCAATGAATGATGTAACCGGAAGGTGCCCCAATAGACAATGCCACTTACAAAGTGATACTCTAAGAGTGCCCCATAAAACGTACTACACAGGGGGCCAAAGGGTTACTCAAAAATTTCCCAAAAACTTACTACCTAAAAAGTAAAAGGATCAGTAAAAAAATAGTGTTCCATAAAACCTACTACCTAGAGGGTACCCAAATAAGAGGGTCAGCCAAAGAGTGTCCCATAAAACCTACTACCTAGAGGGTACCCAAATAAAAGAGTCAGGCAAAGAGTGTTCTATAAATAGGTATAGTAGAAAGTTCAGGGCACTCACCGGATCATTGCGATACTTCTTTATTTCAACATGGATAAAACCTTTTGTTGATACATGTCATTGAACAGCAGACGCCAAACTCCTACATGTACAACACACACATGATGGCCATTTTGCGCACATGCGCGCTTCTTCAGATCTGATTAAGCGTGCATGCGTGTGAAATGGCCGTCATATGTATTACTTCATATGTAGTACGTCTAGTCTGAGAGGTGCACCCCGGCGGGCGATTTGTTTGCAGTCCCAACTGAGTCCAAGGTCCAACAGTGACTTCGGGAGTAGTGGCGGTGAATATTATAAGACTTTGAGTGTTCTATAAGTGTTACTAGCTAGAGGGTACCATAATAAAAGAGTCAGCCAAAGAGTTTTCCATAAATGTTACTACCTAGAGAGGAGTACCCAAATAAAAGAGTGCCGCATAAAACTTACTTCCTAGAGAGTACGCAAGTAAAAGGGTCTACCAAAGAGCGCTCCATAAATGTTACTACCCAGAGAGTACCCAAATAAAGGGGTCAGCCATAGAGTGGCATATAAAACATACTACCTAGAGGGTACCTAAATAAAAAGGTAATTCAAAGACTGCTTCATAAAACTTACTTCCTAGAGAGTACCCAAGTAAAGGGGTCAGCCAAAGAGTGCTCCATAAACGTTACTACTGAGAGGGTACCCTAATAAAAAGGTCCCACATAAAATTTTCTTTCTAGAGAGTAGTAAAGTAAAATGGTTACCCAAAGAGTCCTCCATAAATGTTACTACCCAGCGAGTATCCAAATAAAGGGGTCAGCCATAGAGTGCCATATAAAATTTGCTACCTACAGAGTACCCAAATAAAAGGGTCAGCTAAAGAGTGCCCTATAAAACTTACTACCTACAGAGTACCCAAATAAAAGGGTCAGCTAAAGAGTGCCCTATAAAACTTACTACATAGAGGGTACCCAAATAAAAAGGTCATCCAAAGAGTGCAGCATAAAACTTACTTCCTAGAGAGTACCCAAGTAAAAGGGTCCAATTAAAAGAGTCAACTAAAGAGCTTCCCCCAAATGGAGCCCGAATAAAAAGGTTCATCCCAAGAGTGCCCCATAAAAGTTGCCATCCAGAGAGTGTCCAAAATAAGAGTCGCCCAAAGAAATGTACTACCCAGAATTGTAGCGCCACCTCAGGAGAGATTAAGCATTGCACATTGCCTATTCAAATTAATGGGAATTAAGGTCCTCCAAAGAGAGACACTCTTTGTGGCTGTTCTTTAGAGATGAATATCATGGACACAGTACCTCCCCCTGTTAACTACATACTAGGATATAAACAAAAAAGTAATTGTCCAATAAAATGCAAAAGCCTGGAGGACAGAAATGGCTGCACATCGCACCCATGGTTGATACGAAAGCTTGTTCAGCTACATTAAAAACCAACATCAGAAATTAGTAAATAATTTCATCAAATCATATTGCCTCATGTACCACGTGCAGGTCCCCTGGCCCACATGAGTCCACATGAGTGTCAGTCAGAGACCACCAACCCCGCAAAATGTGCGCAAACAGGGAAGGGGGGCCACAGAATAGGCCGGAAACCCCACCCTCACAGGACCAAACTCCAAGGTCCACCCCCCAATGCCCCGTAGGAGCCACTGGCGGAGAAGGTGGCCGCCAAGCAACACAAGTGTGAACTAGGTGTTACTACTCACAATTGCACCAGCAGGTAGAATGGAATAAAGAGGAGGTACTTAGGCCCCCCCCTCCCCTGTTGTCGATTGCTCTGCGGGGTTGGCGGTCATTGACAGACACAGTGTTGATTTAGTGTAGGGACTTATGTGAACCAGGGGACCTGCACGTGGTACATGAGGCATTATGGTTTAATCAAATTATATACCAACATCCTGGCGTTGGTTTTTAAATGTAGACGAGAGGCATTAGTGTCAGCCATAGGTGAGAGGTGCAGCAGCTCCTTTCTCTCTAGTTTTCTAATTGTCCAATAAGCTTCATCAGGGACTTCCCTCACCTTCTGCACAATATGATCACATGATCACCTGGTGTAGGTTGTGACGATGTGCGTTTGTTGTGACCGATTGTCTCTGCTTTCCATTAACCCAATTAGACTGTAAGGTGCCTGTGCCGAAGATGATTGTCCGTCTGACCTGATTGCCTGTTATTTAAAGGGCTTCTCCACCCTGGAGTCACTTTGAATATTATGTAAGGGAATTATATAAGGAAGTTATGAGTGCAGGGATTATAGTAAAGAGGCCCATAGGTATCACATGTCTTATACATATAAGTCAGTATTATAGTAGTTATATTCTTGTATATAGGAGCAGTATTATAGTAGTTATATTCTTGTATATAGGAGCAGTATTATAGTAGTTATATTCCTGTATATAGGGGGCAGTATTATAGTAGCTATATTCCGGTATATAGGAGCAGTATTATAGTAGTTATATTCCTGTATATAGGGAGCAGTATTATAGTAGTTATATTCCTGTATACAGGAGCAGTATTATAGTAGTTATAGCCCTGTATATAGGAGCAGTATTATAGTAGTTATATTCCTGTATACAGGAGCAGTATTATAGTAGTTATATTCCTGTATATAGGAGCAGTATTATAGTAGTTATATTCCTGTATATAGGGGCAGTGTTATAGTAGTTATATCCCTGTATATAGGAGCTGTATTATAGTAGTTATATTCCTGTATATAGGAGCAGTATTATAGTAGTTATATTCTTGTATATAGGAGCAGTATTATAGTAGTTATATTCCTGTATATAGGAGCAGTATTATAGTAGTTATATTCTTGTATATAGGAGCAGTATTATAGCAGTTATATTCCTGTATATAGGAGCAGTATTATAGTAGTTATATTCTTGTATATAGGAGCAGTATTATAGTAGTTATATTCTTGTATATAGGACCAGTATAATAGTAGTTATATTCTTGTATATAGGAGCAGTATTATAGTAGTTATATTTTTGTATATAGGGGCAGTATTATAGTAGTTATAAGAGGCGGTATTATATTTGCAGAAGGAAATAATTTTATTAAGCAATGTGATATTACACGCCGTCTTACACTGAGCTGATTCAGGGGCGCTGAGTGAACGTCTGCTTCTGCTGTGGCAGACATGACTCCTCTTCCACTTGGTACGCTGCCAGATTGACAACACATTGATTTCTGGAGGTGTGAAGATTACGATAATGTTATTTTAATTATTTTCTTTTTCTGTTACAGCATAACGCTTATCATCGAGCGATTCCTTCCATCCCAACCAGCCCTATATTGAGATGTACTATAAGCCTGTTCCTATGCTCAGTAAAGGGTTAAATGCATTGGCTGCTTTAACTTTAATGTAATGTTTAAGATTTTAAAACACCGAACTATATATATGTATGTGTGTTTTTCTTTTTTAACATAGCTTTTTCCTGTGCCAAGTAGAAACTACAGGCCCTTGGTAAGAAGAAATTCCTCTGTCCCCATGATAACACTTCCTGCATCTGGTCTTTGATGGCTTAGGGTTATCCTGGAAAAAAATGGGCCGGCCCTACAGGAACCAATCAGAATCCATCTTCATGAACATGATTTGATAACACCACCAGAAGACATACAGGGTAACGTTGTTATAATCAGCTATTTTCCCGGAAGTAACTTCCGATACTGGTCATGTGATCTGTCACACGGTTATATACAGTAAGCAGTTTCCATCCAGACAATTAATACGTCAAGCAGTATTTAGAGGGTCTGCAGTCAACCTGCTGTGTCAGCATTATTAGGTCTTCAGTAACGTGATGACGCAGGTTCCCTTTTAGACCTGTTGCATTATGGGAACTTTCACATCTACTTTTGTAAAGATTATGAAATGCTTACATATCAGAAACAGAAGCAGATCCTTTGTATTCACAATGCATTGGGGGGGGGGGGTGTTAATTTTGGACATGACTGGAAAAGAAAACTTTACGGAACTCGAAACCAGTGAAAAAAAATTTAAAGGAGAAGTCCGGCATAACATTTTTATTAAAGCATTGTATTGTCCCCCAAAAGTTATACAAAACACCAATTTACACTTATTACAGAAAATGTTTATAAAGGGCTTTTTTTCCCTGCACTTACTACTGCATCAAGGTTTCACTTCCTGGATAAAATTGTGATGTCACTTCCTGGATAACATGGTGATGTCACTTCCTGGATAACATGGTGATGTCACTTCCTGGATAACATGGTGATGTCACTTCCTGGATTACATGGTGATGTCACTTCCTGGATAACATGGTTATGTCACGACTCGACTCCCAGAGCTGTGCGGGCTGTGGCTGCTGAAGAGGATGATGGCAGAGGGACACTGAGGGACACAGGGCACTGGAGGGACACTGAGCATCCCCCTGCAATCATTCTCTTTAGCAGCCACAGCCCGCACAGCTCTGGGAGTCGGGTCGTGACATCACCATGTTATCCAGGAAGTGACATCACCATGTTATCCAGGAAGTGACATCACCATGTTATCCAGGAAGTGACATCACCATGTTATCCAGGAAGTGACATCACCATGTTATCCAGGAAGTGAAGCCTTGATGCAGTAGTAAGTGCAGGGGAAAAAAACCACTTCACGTGCATTTCCCATAATAAGTGGATATTGGTGATTTTTATAACTTTTGGGGGTCAATACAATACTTCAATAAAAAGTTTCCCTGGACTTCTCCTTTAACGTAAAGTTGAGTTTTCCTTTGTTGGTGTTATCCCAAGGCATTAAGTTATTCCCCATCCACAGGATAAGTGATAAGTATCTGATTGGAGGGGTCTGACCACTGATCACAAGAATGGAATGGGAGTGAGCATGCTGAATCACTGCTCTATGCTTAAAGGGGTATTCCTCTGAAACATAACTTTTGATATGTTGCTGCCCATGGTGAGACTAACAACTCCTTCCATACTTGTTATTATCTATTCAGTCTCCTTCCCCCAGTTCTCAGCTGCTGGTTTTTGGTAAAGACACAAAAATCTGTGTGTGAACTGTTCTCTCTGTCTCCCCCTCCTCCCCCCTCCCTTCTGAGACAGTTGATGTAAACATGTCCTTGTTCTTTATAATGCTGGGAGGGTTACTCACAGTGAGTTCATTAGCAACTTGGCCTAAGAAAATCCCTCCAGGCATTACAAAGGTTGCAGCTAAAGCCAGCCCGGGACTTGTTTACATCAACTGTCTCAGAAGGGAGGGGGGAGGAGGGGGAGAACAGAAACAAAAGCTCACACGCAGATTTTTGTGTCTTCAGCAGAAAGCAGCAGCTTAGATCTGGGAGAAGGAGACTGAATAGATAATAACAAGTATGGAAGGAATTGTTAGCAACATATCAAATGTTGATATGGAAGGCATGAGTGGAATACCCCTTTAAGGCCTGATGGGATCTGGAATGATAACAGTGAGTGGAACAATAGTGTGCATGCTTGACCACACCGGAACCAACACCGATCACAGGGAATGGAATAGCAGTGTGCATGCTCGATGACTGCCTCATGCTCAACTACCACTAGGACCTGTAACAGTTACAGTGAATGGTATATATAGTGAACACAACACATGCTCATCCATTACTCCATACCACTCCCTTAGCTGGGACCTGTACTGATGACAGTGAACAGAATAGCTGTGTGCATGCTCAACAACTGTTGGGATGCACACCAATCGCAGTGAATGGAATGGCATGCTCAATGACCACTCTGTGCTCAATCAATGCTGGGACCCACATCAATCACAGTGAATGGAAATGTAACCAAACAACTCTGTGTTCAATGACCCCTGGAACCTGCACCCATCACAATAAATGGAACGATAGTGTGCATGCTCAACCACAGCTTCATTCATCCTCTATGGGACTTCGGAAGATTTTTGAACTTGGCTTTGTTTGGAAATCCCATAGATAGCGGATAAAGCAATAGTCTGGCATTGCTCCATTCACCTAAAGGAAAAAGGACCTCGGTTCTCCTGTGAGGGTCCCAGTTGGGTCGCAGAGCACACGGACAAGCCATTGATTTCATTTAGATCTGTATGTAATGCCTCAGTTTCCCTGCGGGGGCGCTGCAGGGAGATCAATCACTTGCTGCCAGATGACAATGGTACAGATTTGCTTTTGTTCTCTATTTCAGCCTGAACCTGAATAAACCCTTTAAGAAGGAGAGAGAGTGGTGTTGTCGTGTAGGAATCGTATAGAAATCACTGAGTCACTTTGCCGCCCACGTAAGACTTTCAGAAAATAAAAAGGAACAATTTTATGATTCAGGATTCCCCCGTCAGTGATCTCTCTCCACAGTCATCGGGCCGCTGCCTCCTACACAAACCCCCTGTGTTCTGTTACACAATGTGTCAGGAGGGAACAGACTGTGAATGAAGTCATCCAGACCAGTTCCTGAATGTACCATTCTCTTCTCAGTTACTTCCTCTGCTCTCCATTCCCGGAGGATTCATTCCGGCCGTCTCATCTGCCCGCTGTATACAGCCCAGCCAGAAAATAGAAGATGTCAATAACAATGGGCAGCAAAACCTGCCGGCAGCCGCCGCTAGGTGTGTCCGCAGGGGCCGGAGCCTAAATCCCTGTAAATGGTGAGTAATAGCTGGCAGGGATATCTGGAAAGTGATGATGTCACTCCGGTACAATATAACCTGTTGGAGGTAGATATCAGCCTATTCAATAGGAGTAATGATGTCACTCCTGTACAATATAAAAGCAGTGATGTCATACATCATATAAGAGATGACAGGTAATGATGTCACTCCTGTACAATATAAGAGTGGTGATGTCATATGTCATATAAGAGATGACAGGTAATAATGTCACTCCTGTACAATATAAGATCAGTGATGTCATATGTCATATAAGAGATGACAGCTAATGATGTCACTCCTGTACAATATAAGATCAGTGATGTCATACATCATATAACAGATGACATGTAATGATGTCACTCCTGTACAATATAAGAACGGTGATGTCACAATGCATGATGACAGGTAATGATGTCACTCCTGTACAATATAAGAGCGGTGATGTCATACATCATATAACAGATGACATGTAATGATGTCACTCCTGTACAATATAAGAACGGTGATGTCACAATGCATGATGACAGGTAATGATGTCACTCCTGTACAATATAAGAGCGGTGATGTCATACATCATATAAGAGATGACAGGTATTGATGTCACTCCTGTACAATATAAGTGCGGTGATGTCATACATCATATAAGAGATGACAGGTAATGATGTCACTCCTGTACAATATAAGTGCGGTGATGTCATACATCATATAAGAGATGACAGGTAATGATGTCACTCCTGTACAATATAAGTGCGGTGATGTCATACATCATATAAGAGATGACAGATAATGATGTCACTCCTATACAATATAAGAGCGGTGATGTCATACATCATATAAGAGATGACAGATGATGTCACTCCTATACAATATAAGAGCAGTGATGTGACACATCATATAGGAGATGATGTGTAATGATGTTACTACTGTACAATATAAGCGGTGATGTCATACATCATATAAGAGATGACAGGTAAGGATGTCACTCCGGTACAATATAAGAGCAGTGATGTCATATGTCATATAAGAGATGACAGGTAATGATGTCACTCCTGTACAATATAAGAGCAGTGATGTCATACATCATATAACAGATGATCTGTAATGATGTCACTCCTGTACAATATAACTAATATCAGATGAGCAGTGATGACATACTTATTAGTTACTTTTCTTCAGTATAACCCATTAAAGGTGAGCAATGATGTCACTGCTGTACAATATAACTAACACCTGAAGTCATAAGTCATAGAGATGATTATTGGGAGCGCTGTCATATGTGTATATCTTATAATAGGTGGTGATATCCCTCACACCCTGCATGGCCATTGACCTGTCATGGCGGCCCACTACCGTATCAGCACATTCCTCTTTTCATATGGAAGTTCAGGTCTCCATGGATACCAACACGCAGTGAGGCCCCCAATGCGCGTGACCCCCATTGGGGTGTTGGTATCCATGTAGACCTCAACTTCCGGATGAGGAGAGTAACTCCTGGTGATGCGTTAGCGGGCCATCACGTTAGGTATGCTTGTTGGTATCCATGAAGACCTGAACTTCCGGATGAAGAGAGGAACTCCCCATTGATATGGTAGCGACCATCACGAGAGGTATGCGTGTTGGTGTCCATGGAGACCTGAACTTCCGGATGAAGAGAGGAACTCCCCACTGATATGGTAGCGGCCATCATGAGAGGTATGCGTGTTGGTATCCATGGAGATCTGAACTTCCGGATGAAGAGAGGAACTCCCCACTGATATGGTAGCGGCCATCATGAGAGGTATGCGTGTTGGTATCCATGGAGATCTGAACTTCCAGATAAAGAGAGTAACTCCCCGCTCATGTGGTAGCGGGCCAACACGAGGGGTATGCGTGTTGGTATCCATGGAGACCTGACATTCCGTATGAAGGGAGTAACTCCCCACTGATGCGGTAGCGGGCCATCACGAGAGGTACAGTACACTTGGGGCAGTAGTTCTTTATTCTGATCTACAGAGGCGGATTCTGGGGACCCTTTTTAAAATGTTTCCATTGTGTAGCCTATAGGTGGCGCTGTCTGGCAAAAAGCTAATTTGCATACTCTTTTCCCATGGAGCATTGCCAATAAGCCTCACAGCTGGTCTCCCTAATGAGAATCAGTTCCTCCCCAAGGCCTCATATCCCCTAATAGATAGACGACCCCCTTTGAAGGGTCTAGCCGTCTGCTCCTCTCTCCCTCTATCTGAATACACAGTTTCGCTCCGCAGCTGAACATTTTCCATCGCGGGAGGAGGAGGAGGATTCTCGCTATCTGCCCGGCAACTAAACATCAAAGTCCACGTTTTTTTTTATTTGCTTCCTACACACAATATGGCATTTGTTGAGCTTAGCTGAAGTTCACAGCATCCCAGCTGAATCCGCTTCCTCCGACTTATCACTTTCACTCAATCTTTTTTTTTTTTTTTTTTTTAATGGCACAGCCTATACCCAGAATGCCGAGCACTTTCCTACTAATTGCTCATTCATTTTCTACCACGCGTGTAATCGCGAAACTATTAATCTAAGACGTCTTTACCGAAAACCCCTAATTACATTAGCCGAGAAAAATGCTAAGGTCGGCACATGTTGCTTCCTTCCAGGAAGACATTACTGTTTGGGGTTACTTCAGATAATGGATATGTGAAGTTCTCTAAGGGGTTAATAATTAAGGTTATAGTCATATAGGTGCAGGTTCACATTCACTTTATCTAAGGGCTCCCCTCCCATACAATGTCAGATAGGTGAGGTAAATCCTGAGAAAAGGGGAACTCAGTAGTGGCTGTATGTGGTACTGCAGCTCATCCCATTCACTTCAATGGGACAAGCTATAATGCCAGGTAAGGCCTCCTTCACAAGTCAGGAAACACTGACGGTAGAAACCATCAGTGTTTCCAGAGTGTAGGAACAGAATACAAAAAATCTATACTCACCTGCTGCAGGCTGCATCGGTGCTCCTGTCTGGCTTCGCGAGTACACGAGTGATGTCATTCATGCGCCGCAACAATGAGGGAGGGGAAGAGAGAGGCCACTTCTGACCAGAGCCATAATGCTGCCTCCGTCCCTCCCAATGAAACATAGGGTAACATTTAACTGTATGTGCTCCTGATTAGGAGCACATACAGTTAAAGGGCAGCGAGTGGCACTTGCCCAAGTGCTACAGCTGGCTCAGTTTGTCAGGAAGTGCATCCAGAATTCCGGAAAGTTTCCGGATGTGCCGGAATTCCAGATGCCGCCTTAGGGTTCTATGCGGCATCTATGCCTGAATTTGAGGCATATAATCCTTTAATAGTCCTATCGTGCCCAATCGAACCCTATGGGTCAGGAAATATATCCAGATAATTGATCAGTGGTAGAATGGAGTGTCAAAATCCTACCAATATGATATGGATGGTCTATCCTTATTGATAAGAGTTGTGGTGACTACCACTGCCTTACGGAGTCTAAAATTGACTATCTTTATATCTTTCCCGACCCCCCATTTACATGCACATTCTCAATTATGGGAGAGAGGAGAAAGCTGCTGCCAGACTCCTCCAATGGTGGCTTATCTCCCAAAGAACAAATGGATTGAGCCATTGAAAACCAATTCGCCCAAACCTTCTCTCCCCAGATATCATCAGAGGTGAGTCGGAAGACCACCATATACATTATTTGGTCGACCATTCAACCAACACATACAAAATATGTACGTCCAGCCGAAATAATACAGCTATACTATTGACATTTAGAATAATGGTGGTCCGAGGCCATCTATGGTGCTCCCATCAGACGGGTCAGCTGAGGTGCCTGGTGCGACATAGGTCACACATGTATACTTACTCTAATGATAACAAGGACTGGCTTAAAGGGGTTCTCCAGGATTAGAAAATCTTCTAGAAACAGCACCATCCATAGGTAGTATCTGGTATTGCAGCCCAGCGCCATTGAAGTTAACAGGTCTGAGCTGCAATGGTGGGAAAAAAAAGACACAAAACAGGGGTGGCTCCATTGAAATGAATGGGAGTTTCGAAAGCTTATAGAGAAAATATAAAAAAAAAAAAATAAATTATTTTTTTTCTTCTACAATTCTAATAATGTATCTATGGATAAAGAGCGCACAGTACATTCAGTGCCAAGACTGAGGGTTGGTGACAATATAAGCTCCTTAGTGCTTAAGGAAATTTGATAAGAGTCCCGGTAGGTGTGATTTTTTTTTTCTTCTCCCCCCCTGGAGTGAATTGTTCTTTTTGAATATCCATGTAGAAATTCTCGGCGGATGATCGGTGCAGGTGTGGAGGGCTTTGTGTTGTGCAAATCTCTATAGACCCCCTTTCAAAGCTCCTCGCTGAGCGCATTCCCTGTCAAGAGGTCTCAGTGCTCATATCTCAGCTCTCAGGCTTCTATCAGGGTGGAGGGAGACGAGGGGCGAAGGCTTTACACGCCGTGATGGGAAACGCTCCGGAATCCTAAAGGGCGCATTAAAAATGTATTGTCTGCAGCGGCGCAGAGACTGCACATTAACATACATGTCAGAGAGCCGGCGAGAACCAGGAGTGAGGGGGAAAACACAAACCCAATTACACAATGACATCTCTACATAAATCTCTATAGGAGCTGGAAACAAGAGAGATAGCGCCAAATCTATCTATCTATCTATCTATCTCCTATCTATCTATCTATCTATCTATCTATCTATCTATCTCCTATCTATCTATCTATCTATCTATCTATCTATCTCCTATCTACCTATCTATCTCCTATCTATCTATCTATCGATCTATCTATCATCTATCTATCTATCTATCTATCTATCTATCTCCTATCTATCTATCTATCTATCTATCTATCTATCATCTATCTATCTATCTATCTATCTATCTATCTATCTCCTATCTATCTATCTATCTATCTATCTATCTATCTATCTATCTCCTATCTACCTATCTATCTCCTATCTATCTATCTATCTATCTATCTATCTATCTATCTATCTCCTATCTATCTATCTATCGATCTATCTATCATCTATCTATCTATCTATCTATCTATCTATCTATCTCCTATCTATCTATCTATCTATCTCCTATCTATCTATCTATCTATCTATCTATCTATCTATCTATCTATCTATCTCCTACGTATCTATCTATCTATCTCCTATTTCCTATCTATCTATCTATCTATCTATCTATCTATCTATCTCCTATCTATCTATCTATCTATCTATCTATCTATCTATCTATCTATCTCCTATCTATCTATCTATCTATCTATCTATCTATCTATCTATCTATCTCCTATCTATCTATCTATCTATCTATCTCCTATCTATCTATCTATCTATCTATCTATCTATCTATCTCCTATCTCCTATCTATCTATCTATCTATCTATCTATCTATCTATCTATCTATCTCCTATCTATCTATCTATCTATCTATCTATCTATCTATCTATCTATCTCCTATCTATCTCCTATCTCCTATCTATCTATCTATCTATCTCCTATCTACCTATCTATCTCCTATCTATCTATCTATCGATCTATCTATCATCTATCTATCTATCTATCTATCTATCTCCTATCTATCTATCTATCTATCTATCTATCTATCTATCTATCATCTATCTATCTATCTATCTATCTATCTATCTATCTATCTATCTCCTATCTATCTATCTA
This sequence comes from Dendropsophus ebraccatus, assembly GCF_027789765.1. Classification (NCBI taxonomy): domain Eukaryota; kingdom Metazoa; phylum Chordata; class Amphibia; order Anura; family Hylidae; genus Dendropsophus; species Dendropsophus ebraccatus. Next base: position 13,032,185 of record NC_091454.1, on the reverse strand, counting down.
TCTATCTATCTATCTATCTATCTATCTATCTATCTCCTATCTACCTATCTATCTCCTATCTATCTATCTATCTATCTCCTATCTATCTATCTATCTATCTCCTATCTATCTATCTATCTATCTATCTATCTATCTATCTCCTACGTATCTATCTATCTATCTCCTATTTCCTATCTATCTATCTATCTATCTATCTATCTCCTATCTATCTATCTATCTATCTATCTCCTATCTATCTATCTATCTATCTATCTCCTATCTATCTATCTATCTATCTATCTATCTATCTATCTATCTCCTATCTATCTATCTATCTATCTATCTATCTATCTATCTATCTATCTATCTCCTATCTATCTCCTATCTCCTATCTATCTATCTATCTATCTATCTATCTATCTATCTATCTATCTATCTATCTCCTATCTATCTATCTATCTATCTATCTATCTATCTATCTATCTATCTATCTCCTATCTATCTCCTATCTCCTATCTATCTATCTATCTATCTCCTATCTATCTCCTATCTATCTATCTATCTATCTATCTATCTATCTATCTATCTATCTATCATCTATCTATCTATCTATCATCTATCTCCTGATCACATGACCCAAAGGTCCTCAACCTTACTACCATGTGGAGATTAGATCAGCCCAACAGAGAGGAAGAGGGAGAAGATTGAGCTGTAAGCGCTGTGTGTGAGGAGTTGAGAGGCCATAACAGTGTCTGAGTGTGTCACAAAATTAGTGTTAACAGTCATTTAGTGTTTGTGTCAGTCACAAAGGGCCCTATTCCACCGGACGATTATCGTTCAGATTATCGTTAAATCGTTCGAATCTAAACAATAATCGTTCGTTTGAATAGCAGTTAACGACTTACGACCGAACGAGAAATCGTTGATCGTTTATTAAGGGCCCTATTCCACCGGACGATTATCGTTCGCATAATCGTTAACGATTAACAATCTCAAACGACCGCTATTGCGAAAGACCTGAAAACGTTCACTCATTTCCATGGAACGATAATCGTTACTTATGATTGTATTTGCGATTGTTTCTTCTTCGCTATTTCTTCGCTATTGCTTTCGTATCTACTGCGAACGACCGAACGACGTCTTATTCAATGCGAACGTTTTGCGAACGTTTTGCGAACGAGCAACGATAAAAATAGGTCCAGGTCTTATAAAGCGATCAACGATTTCTCGTTCGGTCGTTAATCGTTAACTGCATTTCAACCGAACGATTATCGTTTAGATTCGAACGATTTAATGATAATCTGAACGATAATCGTCCAGTGGAATAGGGCCCTTAGTCAGTGTCTATGTCAGTCAGTTTTCGTGGCAGTCAGTCAGTGACAGTCAGTTTTTTTTGTCAGTCAGTGACAATAGTTGTGTCTCAAGTAATTATGCATAGTGTGTGGATGATGGGTGTATAGTGGATGGATGAGGAGCCCGCTAAGGCTCTGTTGCCCGAGGGCCCGCAAAAACCTGGAGCCAGCCCTGTCTGTAAACATTGAAGTATACTTTATACCTTATAAATGGGGTGGTCTGGTGCCTAAATATAGTAGGGGTCTGTAAACAGAGGTGGTTGACCTGGGGTCGATAAATGGAGAAGGGAGGGCATATTGGTCTGGAGTTAAAAACAAAACAAAACAAGATCTGGTCTGTGTAATGGGTGAACATCTGGGTCTGTAAACAGGGTATTGGTGTCTGGTCTGGGGTCTGAGAACAGCAGAGGTCTGGTATAGGGACTGTAACCATTGAGGGTCAAGTCTTGGGCCTGTAAAGATGGTGGTCTGCTTTGGAGTCTGTAAACAGAGGTGGTTTTGTATGGGACCTAAAAACAGTGGGGGTCTAAAGAGTGGATGGGGGGGATAGGTCTGCTCTGTGGGGTTGTAAACAAAGGGGTTCTTGTCTGGAGCGTGTAAATAGGAAGGATGTGGTTTGGGGCATGTAAACAATGTGGTCTGTAAACAGGTGTTTAGGGGTATGTATACAGGGGGGCTGGTCTAAGGTCTATATAAAAGGGGTCTGGTCTGGGGCCTGAGTGCAGTGACATTCTGGTCTTGAGTCTATGTACAGGGGTTTCTGGGGTCTGTATAAGGGTCAGGGGGTTCTGTATAATGGAGGTCTAGGTTCAATAGGAGAGATTTATCAAACATGGTGTAAAGTGAGGCTCAGTTGCCCCTAGCAACCAATCAGATTCCACCTTTCATTTTCCAAAGAGTCTGTGAGGAATGAAAGATGGAATCTGATTGGTTGCTAGGGGCAACTGGGCCAGTTTCACTTTACACCATTAGGGAGATTTATCAAACATGATGTAAAGTGAGACTGGCTCAGTTGCCCCTAGCAACCAATCAGATTCCTCCTTTCATTTTCCAAAGAGTCTGTGAGGAATGAAAGGTGGAATCTGATTGGTTGCTAGGGGCAACTGGGCCAGTTTCACTTTACACCATTAGGGAGATTTATCAAACATGATGTAAAGTGAGACTGGCTCAGTTGCCCCTAGCAACCAATCAGATTCCTCCTTTCATTTTCCAAAGAGTCTGTGAGGAATGAAAGATGGAATCTGATTGGTTGCTAGGGGCAACTGAGCTAGTTTCACTTTACACCCTGTTTGATAAATCTCTACTAAAATCTGTATTTAGAGGGCTGTTTTTTGTGTAGGGGTCTGTATTAATTTTGAGGTCATGTATGATGTGTAAGCTGTAGATTGGGGTCTTATGTACATGGGTGGACACATAAACAGCCATTTTGAGGGGCTGGAGACTCTGTAACACCCGTCTAGTGAGGTCTATGGGTGCAGCCAGGACTGCAGAGACAATAAGCAGATGCCGTGACCGGGTAAAGCTCTGCGATATGGAAACTATTTGTTTTTGGTGAGTAAAACCGTTAAACAAGAAAATCCGGCCCGGCTTGTTTCTTGACCTTCCGCCACATTGGGTGAAAATCAATGAGAAATGGAAATAAGTCCTTCTTTAGTATGTTTTGCACAGGTGTAGTGTTTCTGAGATGGCAATGACGGTTACAGCCACGTCATGGCGCTGCCAGGCTTCCTGGTCAATAATGCCATCTGATCTGCCCTCATAATCCAAGCTATGGAGGGAAATCACCTTCAAGGCCCGGCCTGTATTGTGTGTGTGTGTCACCAGGAGGTTCCTTATAGCAGGTTGCTTGGCAGCAGCATCATTTTCCCCTGCGGTGACCACCCCTGCAGCGCCCCCTACTGTGCGCTCTGAGGTTGTCACCCCCCCAGGGCAGTCAGGTCAGTACAGAAGGCAGAAAGGGCAGAGAAAATCCACAAAGATATTTCCATAGTCAGAAACTGAATCGAGGAACTCAGAGCCGTCCACCAACAATAGTGACCAGTGTGAGAATAGTAGTGTGAGAGCGAGAGCCTGTAAGGGTCCTATTCCACGGGCCCGATCAACAATGTAAACGAGCGCCAATCTGCTAGATCGGCGCTCGTTTACTGGGCCTATTCCACAGGCCGATAATCGTTTAGTGAGGGCTGCAGGGATATTGGTACCGATGTCCTTGCAGCCCTTGTTTCATACTTTACCTATCCAGGCTGCAGGTCTTCTGCGCTCCTTCTCCCGCTCCCGCGTGCAGCAGCAGCTTCGGAGCAGCCTGTCAGAACTGACAAACCGATCAGCCAATCACAGGCCGCGGCGGTCCCAGACAGTGATTGGCTGAGCGGTTTGTCAGCTCAGACAGGCCGCACCGAAGCTGCTGCTGCACGCAGGACCGGGAGAAGGAGCGCAGGAGAAGACCTGCAGCCTGGATAGGTAAAGTATGATGTTTTTAAAATGAGGGTTGCCCACCGCGCACCGCTATTCCACGTAGTGATGCGTGGGTGCCGACCGATGATTTTAGGTTTAAACCTACATGAACGAATAGTCGTTGACATAATTACCGGCTGATCGTTTCGGCTAATTATCGCTCAGTGGAATAGGCCCCTAAGAACGTCCGCCTAACAATATCGTGTGTTCTCTGGTTTTTCTTCTATCTATCTATCTATCTATCTATCTATCTATCTACCTATCTATCTCCTATCTATCTATCTATCTATCTCCTATCTATCTATCTATCTATCTATCTATCTCCTATCTATCTATCTATCTATCTATCTATCTATCTATCTCCTATCTATCTATCTATCTATCTATCTATCTATCTATCTCCTATCTATCTATCTATCTATCTATCTATCTCCTATCTATCTATCTATCTATCTATCTATCTATCTATCTATCTATCTATCTATCTCTTATCTATCTATCTATCTTCTATCTATCTATCTATCTATTAATCTGTCTATCTCCTATCTATCTATCTATCTATCTATCTATCTCCTATCTATCTATCTATTATCTATCTATCTATCTATCTATCTATCTCCTATCTATCTATCTCCTATCTATTATCTATCTATCTATCTCCTATCTATCTATCTCCTATCTATCTATCTACCTCTCTATCTTCTATCTATCTATCTCCTATCTATCTCCTATCTATCTCTCTATTTTCTATCTCCTATCTATCTATCTATCTATCTATCTATCTATCTATCTATCTATCATCTATCTCCTATCTATCTATCTATCTATCTATCTATCTATCTATCTATCTATCTCCTATTTATCTATCTATCTATCTATCTATCTATCTATCTATCTCCTATCTATCTATCAATCTATCTATCTCCTATTTATCTATCTATCTATCTATCTATCTATCTATCTATCTATCTCCTATTTATCTATCTATCTATCTATCTATCTATCTATCTATCTATCTCCTATCTATCTATCTATCTCCTATCTATCAAATCAAATCAAATCAAATCAAAAAAGCTTTATTGGCAGGTCCAAGTTACACATTAGCATTGCCAAAGCATGGGGAGAATAGGGAGTTGAGGAAATGGGATTCACCCGGGGTCGGTGTACAGGGGTTCATGATGTATCATGATGGTGGGGGGGGGGGAATACATTCAGGGTCGGGGTATCGGAGTCCATGACCTATCGGGGTTGGGGTATTGGAGTCCATGACGTATCACGCTCCTCTCAGTCTATGGCAGGCAGTGACGTATTGTGCCACTATAGTCGCTGTGGTCTCTTCTTCCCCCAGCAGGATGGGTAGTTTCTCTTCCTCCTCCATGGTGGAGAAGCCTGGGAGGAGGTTGGAGAGTCTCCTATAGTGAGTGTCCCTCACTGCTGAGTATTTGGAGCAGTGTAGCAGGAAGTGGGCCTCATCCTCCACGGCCTCCTGGTCGCACTGCTGGCACAGTTGGCTCTCCCTGGGGATGTAGCTCTGTCGGTGCCGCCCAGTTTCAATGGCCAGGTTGTGGGCGCTCAGTCTGTAGCGGCTCAGGATCTTCCGGTCTCTGGGGTTGGAAAGCTCCTCCAGATATGGGGCCAGTCTGTATTCCCTCTGCAGGCTCTGGTACACGGCCAGCTTCTGGGATGCTCTGACCTCCTCCCTCCATTCTTGGACGTAGTCTTCTTGTCTCCTGGTTATTGTGTTCCTGATCCCGGCTTTTGTGAGCTGGTATGGTGGGATTGTCTGGTTGGGCTGGGTTCCAGAGGGTATGTTTTGGGGCTCTGCTTTGCCTGGGGCCCCTTGGTGTAGCAAGGCTTTATGGTGATAGGAACCTTCACTACTACCATGTAGGTGACCCCAGAATGACAGCGCCCTCTTCTGGATAGTTAGGTGCAGGGGGAATCTGCCCAGCTCTGCTCTACAGGCACAGTTAGAGGTGCTCCGATGGACCTGGAGAAGATGCTTACAGAACTCCAGATGGAAGATTTCCGTTGGGCTGGAATCCCATTTTGACCAGTTGGGGTATGTGTGAGGACCCCAGACCTCGCTGCCATACAGGAGAATTGGTGCAATAATGGAGTCAAAGATTTTAAGCCAAACCCTGACAGGTGGCTTAAGGTGGTAGAATTGTCTTCTGATGGTGTAGAAGGTTTTGCAGGCTTTGTCTCTCAGCATCTCGATGGCAGATTTAAAGCTCCCCGTCTGTTCTATTATCAGGCCCAGGTAGGTGTAGCTGCTGGTGGCTGTAAGGGGCTGGTTGTGTAGCGTGAAGGTAGGGGACCCGGCTGACTTTGTTTTCCTTCTCTGGAACACCACAGTGTTGGTCTTTTTGAGGTTGATGGGTAGAGCCCATGTGGTGCTGAACTTCTCCAGGATGGCTAGCTGGTCTTGGAGACCTTTCTCAGATGATGATAGGAGGAGAAGGTCATCCGCATACAGAAGGAATTTCACCTCGGTGTCATGGAGGGTGAGACCTGGTGTTGGGGAGGACTCCAGGGCTACTGCTAGCTCATTGATATAAATGTTGAAGAGTGTTGGGCTGAGGCAGCAGCCCTGCCTGACTCCTCGGCTCTGCTGGAAATAAGCCGTTCTCTTCCCATTTACCTTCACGCAGCATTGGTTCCCAGTGTAGGAACTTTTGATAACATCATAGGTCTTTCCCCCTATTCCACTCTCCAGCAGTTTTAGAAGCAATCCTGGGTGCCACACCGAATCGAAAGCCTTTTTGAAGTCCACAAAACAGGCGTATATTTTTCCTTTCTTTGTGTTGTGGACGTGGCTCTGGATCAGGCGGTGCAGGGTATAGACATGGTCCGTGGTGCGGTGGTTCGGCATGAACCCTGCTTGGCTTTTGCTGAGGACATTGTGCTGGGTGAGGAAGCTGAGGATTCTCTGGTTCAGGATGTTGTTGAAGAGTTTCCCCAGGTTGCTGCTGACACATACCCCCCGATAGTTGGCCGGGTCGTACCTGTCCCCGCTCTTGTGTATTGGGGTTATGACACCTTGGTTCCAGGCACGAGGGAAGTAGCCAGAGCTCAGCACAATGTTGTACAGTTTTGCTATGGCCGCCTGTATTGCTGGTGGGCTGTACTTGATCATTTCGGGGGGGATGCCGTCAGTACCGCTGGCTTTCTTACACCTTATAGTTGATAGTCTCTCAGAAATCTCCTGCGGTGTTATAGGTAAATCCAGAGGGTTTTGGAAGTCCTTCAGTATCTCCTCCATGGTCTTCAGTTTTGATATAATTTGTTCTTGGTCCGGGTTCCGTTCCTCTTTCGGGATGTCTCCATAGAGGTCTCTGAAATATTGGAGCCAGATGTTGCCGCTCTGAATGTGGAGGGTGTTTTTCTTCCCCTTTGTGCCCAGGTGGTTCCATAGTTCCCAGAAGGAGTTTTCTTGGAGGGCGTCTTGGAGCTGGGTGAGCTTGGTTAAGGTGTACTCCTGTTTTTTCCTTCTGAGAAGGGTTTTGTATTGCCTTTGTATTGTGTCATAGGCCTCCCGCAGTTTGGTGTTGTTGGGGTCCCTGTGCTTTTTATTTGAGGCCGATCTTAGGGTCTTCCGTACACCTTTGCACTCCTTATCAAACCAAGCGCGAGGATTTTTTTCTTTTGCCTTCTTGTGGCTACTCTTTTGCAGGTCAGCCATTTCTGCCATGGTATAGAATACATTATTAAGATCCCTTACCGCTTGGTCCACTCCTTTTGGATTACTCTTGTACACCTTGTTGTTAAAGTTGTTGAGCATCCCTTGGATTTTTGGTTCAGTGTGTATCTCTTTATACTTGAGAGACGACATCTTGGACCACTTGTAGGATGGATGTAGTGGGAAAAGGCCGGCCTGATGGGGTTTTTGTCCCGGTGGTTTGTTTGTGGACTTAATATAAAGGACTATCTGGTTATGGTCTATCTATCTATCTATCTATCTATCTATCTATCTCCTATCTATCTATCTATCTATCTATCTATCTATCTATCTATCTATCTATCTCCTATCTATCTATCTATCTCCTATCTATCTATCTATCTATCTATCTCCTATCTATCTATCTCTCTATTTTCTATCTATCTATCTATCTCCTATCTATCTATCTCCTATCTATCTATCTATCTATCTATCTATCTATCTATCTCCTATTTATCTATCTATCTATCTCCTATCTATCTATCTATCTATCTATCTATCTCCTATCTATCTATCTATCTATCTATCTATCTATCTATCTATCTATCTCCTATCTATCTATCTATCTATCTATCTATCTATCTCCTATTTATCTATCTATCTATCTATCTATCTATCTATCTATCTCCTATCTATCTACCTATCTATCTATCTCCTATCTATCTATCTCCTATCTATCTATCTCCTATCTATCTATCTCCTATCTATCTATCTATCTATCTATCTATCTCTCTATCTATCTATCTATCTTATTGCGAAAATTCGAACGATAATTGTTCCGTGTAAACGCAGCATAACTCCTATCTATTTATTAATTATCTTTCTATCTATTAATTATCTATCTATCTCCTATCTATCAATCATCTATCTCCTATCTCCCCTTGTGTTATGTCACATACACGGTCGGGGTGGGGGGTGGGGGAGGGATGTTACAGAGCGGATATTACCATCTGTCACCCATCTTTATACCTCCCTGCAGCACATCGCGCCCTTCTTATACCGTCTATCCTGAAGTACCTCACGTTAGATGAACATATCCGGAATGTCTGATTATCCGGAACATCTGATAATCCGGAACACATCGAGTTATTATTATATCCATGAATGATTCCCGGAGTTATTGTAATAATCCCTCTATATAATAATACCGTATGAAAGAAATGTATAATATTACTGGCTTAAAGGAATTGTCCATGTTCTCCATGTGGTAATTAGAGGAATGACTGATCCCCTCCATGTTTATATGTCTGACCCCCTATACCTGCTCTGTGCTCTCTATAACACATGATGACTTGTATAAAAGTCAACAATATGTCTCCCCCCCCCTTCCTTTACTGATGTATCAGAACAACAAGATGCAGAACATGGAGCCCCTGAACGCCTCATAAATAAGACACTATACCAAAATAGCTCACATTAATAAAAATGGACATGTTAGCGCAGACCCCGTGCTGGAACCTACCATTCTCAAAATAGGGGTGTGCCTCCGTATAAACAATAATATCAACCATTATATTTAATATTTATTCACTGCTTTAAGAGTTGGAAGTGACAGCTAAACTTTAATAAGAGACTCTCTCCTTGAAGCGAAGCAGTGGACTATTAAAAAGTATTAATAATTGAGGTTGTAATAGGAGAAGCTCCCCCTTGAAACGAAATGGTTTGTTCCATCCTGCCTCACATACTGGAGGGCAGACGCCGCTGCCAGCCAGGGGACGTGCCGAACGTGAGCTGCGCGCTGATTGGCTGGAGGCTTCGGGTCGTCATGGAGACGGGGACGCCAGGGCAGGGGGGGAAGTGAGGACACGGCGAGGGGCGGCGGGGAAGCAGGGAGGGGGTGCTGACAGGGGGAACGTGTGTGTGTGAGGACATGGAAACAATACATCATAGGGGAGTGAGTGTTATACACAGGAATCTCTTCAGGATGATGTCTTATGATAGGCAGTGGCCTAAAGACATGTATAAGTATATAACTAATTATATATATATATATATATATATATATATATATATATATATATATGAACCACCCATATGTCTTTTAAAATTCCGATATAAGACCCTTTTACCACACACTTTAGATCAGTTTAGTCAAACCTGTAACCTGATCACCCCCATACATGTGCATGCTCAGTTCAGCTGAGCGTGCATGTATTTTCAGTGATAACATTGGGGCTCTATCACTCCGAGAACAAAATGGCCGACATCTGATGTGTATTAGGGTATTCCAGCGATGGTTCCTTCATCGGTAATGCCAGGCAGAGATATCTAGGCCTTCAACACTATGGAAACCATCATAAGGTTCTATTTATGTACAGATTCCTATAAAGTAGGCAGATGGCAAAGGAGCGTCCTGTTGGCACCCGCTGTGCGGTACATCCGTCTACCTACTGTGCTTTGCCTTATAGGAGCATCCCTTGAAAAAAAAAAGTATATCAGGCTGTAATTGTATTTATAGTAGTAGCATGTAGGTCAGGGCCGGACTGGCCATCTGGCATTTCAGGTAAATGCCAGATGGGCAGGTACTCTCTGTGGGCTGGTCCTGTCTTCCTCCTGGACCAGTGACCACCTCTCACTACTGTAAGGGGAAGGAGTCACATGGGCCAGGAGGAAGATGGGATCAGCCCTCGGAAGGCCAGTGTTGAACTCTCCAGTGCTTCAGGGCCATCCCAGGAATCCAGGACACCTGTCCCAGATTCCCAGGTGAGCGCCCCACAGCAAGTGGGCCTGTGTTCTCTGAAATGCTAGAGCTGAGTTTCAGTCCCATTCTGGCGCTGGTATAGATGGTGGATATGGCATAGGTTTGATAGGTTTGGGGGTATGTGACGGGAAATAATCCCAATGTAAACCTTCATACAAGCCTCCGATGTCAGGGGAACCAATGGAGTGCAATTTAGGTCTATAGCAACATTATGGCTGAGACCCCAATGTGAATAGAGCATAAAGCTGGCCATACACTTAGGATATTGATCTCTAAAGGGGCTAATATGAGTATTATCCTGCCCGATGCTCTATAGTAAACAATCACCAATCTCATAGATCACTAAGGGTCCATTTACACAGAAAGATTATCTGACAGATTATCTGCCAAAGATTTGAAGCCAAAGCCAGGAATGGATTTGAAAAGAGGAGAAATCTCAGGTTTTCCTTTATGACCTGATCTCTGTTTATAGTCTTTTCCTGTTTTTGGCTTCAAATCTTTGTCAGATAATCTTTCTGTGTAAATGGACCCTAATGCTCATCTACAGAGCCTTCATTTGACTACACCGTTCATTCGGCCCTTTGCTATAGTCAGCTGTCAGCTGCACATCATCCTCTATTGCAGGGGAGTTGTGCAACTGACAGCTAATGATTTTTTTATTTTACATGTCAGAATGATCCAATGAGTGTTTGTTCTGGGTTTCACTGTCGTTTAAATTGTTTTTTTTTTTTTTTGCAGAAATCGATAGTACGGGCGATTTTAAGAAACTTTGTACGTGAGTTTATTAGCCGAAAAATGCATTTTTATCATGAAAAAGTAGTTTGAAGCTCTCCCCCTTTTCTTAATGGAGAGGGGAGGGGTGGAGGGAGATGAGGCACAGCTATATCACCGGACTATCTCCTCTGAAGTCAGCACTGACCTCTCTGAACTCTGAATACTGGCTTTCACACAGCTCCCACTGTGTAATCCTTTGTTCTCTGCTGGCGACTGATCTCCCTCCTCCCCCCTCCCCTCTCCATAGATTACACAGGGCTTGACTGATGTAAAAGAGTCCTGATTTCCTGATAATGAGCAGTGAATGAGAGAAAGGGGGGAGGGGGGGACCTGGGCAAAGGCTTTTTGAATGCAGATAATGGCAGATTTGCCTAATAAACCCAATTACAAAGTTTCCTAAAATCGTCTGGACTATTAATTTCTGATAAAAAAACAAAACAAAAAACACAACAGTGACACTTTAAGATAGGTGATAAGTAGAGATGAGCGAACCTGGAGCATGCTGGAGTCCATCCGAACCCGAACTTTCGGCATTTGATTAGCGGTGGCTGCTGAAGTTGGATAAAGCCCTAAGGCTATGTGGGAAACATGGATATAGTCATTGGCTGTATCCATGTTTTCCAGACAACCTTAGAGTTTTATCCAAGTTCAGCAGCCCCAGCTAATCAAATACCGAAAGTTCGGGTTCCGATGGACTCAAACCCGAACCCGGTTCGCTCATCTTTAGTGATAAGTATCTGATCAGGGGTAATTAACCTTGATAGCACACATGATCTACCGCCACTCCCTTTACTGAAGAGTACAATCTTTGATAGTCCCATAGTGACTCTGACACCCCTCATAGGGTACAAGGGACCGATGATACTTATAGGATAGGTGATAACTTATAATCTTGGGATAACACCTATAATGATAACTACTACCGCTATCCCCCGGCTGCTGTACAGACGTAACATCACAGGCGGTATATTATTTATCTCTCAGTCCTCTGTATTTCCGTTTCTGCCTCGGTGGAGAAGGACGGTGGTGTAAACTGAGATTCCTGCCCTTAGGGTATAATCACACAGTCTGCTTGTGGCTGAGAGAAAGAAAACCATTGTTCCCCTAATGGGCTGAGACGCTCACATCGGAAACGCGCTTTCTTTGTCAGTAAAGTATCCTGTGTATGCCCAGGCACCTACTACAATATATTAGAGAGCTGCCTGAGAGGGTTATATCGCTTACAAGCAGGTGTAATGTGAATAATATAGCCGATCCCGTTTCCATCTATTATCAGGTGGGTTGTCTCGATCATTTTGTATATACAGAAACATAAGAAAAGCAAAAACCATGTAATAAAAAAAATCACAGGCCGGCAACAGACCCTCTATTGTCCAGACGGACCCCTGGAGACTAAACATAGACATAATGACATATATACACACCAGATAGGCCGAGACCACCTCAGGTACCCTCGCTCCTACACTGCTCTCATTGTGTTTGATGTCTGGAGATGATGTACAGGACACAGGACGTGTAAAATGCATTAAGGATGCCCAAAAAATGTAGTGACATGGGCCTCCAAAAAGTGAGAAAAGCTACCAGTATATCTACTCTCAGTCGCCTGTCCTGTTACTATGTTTTTGTGGCAGCTACAGGTTAAGTTGGTAAAAACATGGGGGCACACTCACTAACATGCGCCCCTGGGGTACACTACAGAAAAGAGGCAGATTTGCCCCCTCTCCGTGGTGTATGCCAGCCGTTTCCCCTTCAAGGTTTACGCCTGGAAACAGATATAAACCAGGCAAAAATCAAAAAAGTAGGTGTAGTTTTTTGCGCAATGACCTTGAGGAAAAGGGGGCAGGGCTTTATTTAAGACTGGCATATGAGTACGCCAGTCTTGATTAATGTCCCCCTATGTGCTGGCCAGGAAACCCCAGACACAACCTCAGCAATAACCATAGCACAGTCACTATGTGTGAACGTACCCTTTATGAAGCCCTTATATTACATGGTTCCTGATATTATATTCTACAGGACTGGACCTAAAGAGGAGCCCAGAAATAAAAAGGATATAGATATGAGGCTGGTCTGGGGTCTGAATTTGAGGAGTCAAGTCTAAATTTACTTAGGGGACAGGTCTGGGGTCTGAATTTATTTAGGGGTCTAGTCTGGGGCCTAAATTTATGAAGAGGTCTGGTCTGGTGTCTGGAGAGCCTGGTTTGGGATATTAATTGAGTACAGGTATAGGTTATGTGTTTACTTATGGGGTCAGGTCTGTGTTGTGAATTTACTTATGCAGTCTGGTCTGGGGCCTGAAGAGTCTGGTTTGGGTTGTGAATTTACTTATAGGGTTAGGTCTGGGCTCTGAATTTTCTTAGGGGTCTGGGGTCTGAATTTACTAAGGGGGCTGTTCTGGGGTCTGAATTTACTTAGGAGTTAGGTCTGGGGTCTAAAGAGTCTGGTTTGGGTTGTGAATTTACTTATAGGGTTAGGTCTGGGCTCTGAATCTTCTTAGGGGTCTGGTCTGGGGTCTGCATTTACTTAGGAGACTCATCTGAGGTCTGAATTTACCTAGGAGTCTGGGGTCCGAATTTACTAAGGAGACTGATCTGGGGTCTGAATTTATTGGGGGGTCTAGTCCTAGGTCAAAATTTATTTAGATTTCTGGTCTGGGGTCAAAATTTATTTAGGGGTGTGGTCTGGAGTCTGTAGTTGTGTTGACCATAGACCCAGGTCACTGTAGTTGAGTGGAGCCAAGTTTTGGGTATAGCTCTGGACCTGTGGTCTACTTAAGCTGTCACTGGTGATTACATATAATATTATAGCTCTCACTTAGGCTGTGACCTAACTTTTATAGAAATCACCCTTTGCTATCACTGGTTACCAGTGTATTACCGCCAGGCAGGCACAGTGTCAACTAAAGCAGCCTATAGTGTTACATCCAATAGCTCCTTACAGCTCAGCTTCATGGACCCTTCTTATTATGTGTGACACAGTAGTGAGTTATCCTGGATGGCGACTCAGATCTGATTTAATCCTATTGGGAAATCTATTTGATAATTCAACCTCAATTGAAAATGGAACCAGACAGTCATAACCGTAAGCGTTGCCGACTTTCGTCTTTGCCTACTACAGGAGGTAAGGATTAGCCGAATGGATTAAAAAATAAATGTTTTGTAATTTTCTTATGTGAGGTATTATTGATCCCAGGAATTAATCCAATTGCCACATCTGAGATCAACGTGGACGCGTCTCCCTCCTGTGGTGTTAACGCCGATGACGTCTCACTGAGGAAATTGGCCGCTTTTCAGGATCGATGCAGATCGAGTGTAGAAAAAGGCTCAACATAGTCGGAGATGTAAATCATACTCTGATCTGCAACCGGGGCTGGTTATGGTGGAGCCCTCCTTGTCCGAACCCCCTTCACTGTACAAATCCAATGGCTACATCCATTGGGTGACATTACCGAATCTCTTATATGGATCCATGTACAACCTTAGACTGGAAGTGCTGGTGCCACATTGTGGTACATGCCACCAGAGCTTTCCAACCCATGGAGGACTGGCAACGGGACTCCCAAAGAGTGTTCATATAAATGTCTTGTCTCATTTTAACAGCCCCTTCCTATATACCCTAAAAAGACATATGGAGGTCATAGAGTTGGGTATTCTCTTTATTGCTCCAATGAGAGGTTCCTGTTTTGTAGACTTGTCCATGAGTTACATGGTTGTTCCTTTTTTGTGAATGGGCACCATTATTGGCCACATGGATGGGGTAAGTTGACCATAGACATTAGACATATGTTTGATAATGACTGGTGATTGTGGAGGGATTAGTGGTACTGCCAGACTCCACCACATTGACTGGCAGTGGGGACAAGTCACTCAGTTGGCAGATGAATAGAAGGGATGGAATGGGCGAAAAAGGAGCCTGATGGTTGGGAGGTTCTAGTTGACATAACGGCATGCCACAAATGGATATAGGGCTATGTTCTTGGCACCAACTAGGAGTATATTGTGGTTGACCACTGGTGGATATCAGTAGTCAACGGGGTCCTGTTTTGACATTAGACCTTTGTAGAAACACTGGCACCTTTTCTGTTTTACCATTGGATGCCCAGAGTTATGACCTGTACCTCATGGATGCCAGGGAAGGCCTATGAAGTGTCACTGAAAAGGGTGGTTGTTTGGGCCATCCTTGGTTAGGGTTGAAAGATCTACAGATTGAATTGCTCTCAGGCCTTGGTGGAGGGCAGACTGGTGCCAAGGAGGAGGCTGACCATGTTATCAGGGGTTGGTTCGATGTAATGTCAGCTTAAAGGCATCTAATTTAGTGTTTAGTGCTATGCCCAAACCTGGTAACAACAGGCACTAGGCCATAGGGGTTTGCAGCTTGTTGGGTGTGTGTGGAGGTCGGTGTCCTGAGTGTACTTATTTGGTTGACCTATATGAACATAGGTGAAGTACAGTTAGTGTAGGGATAGTGTGTGGAAGCAGTTGTAGGGTAAACAGTACCAAAAAAGTGACTTTTGGCCTGCAGCACATGGCTGTAGAAAATAGACTGTGGGCCGGTTCACATGGCCATGGCTTTCAATGTTCGTCAATTTGCCTGGAGCCCAAGCCTCCTACACTGCACATGGACCATGGTTGCGGCCCTTTGGATTCATGATTTTGCTGACTGCAACACCAATACAGCTTCTTGTAAAGCAGTAGTACTTGTAGCTAGGGATGAGCGAATTTACAGTATTAGCAAAGCAAAGTGTCGTAACAGCTACGGTAACCCCCGATGTGAAGGTACGGCCTGTCACTTGCTAGGTGGTTAATTGTGACGCCACTTCTTTGGTGGTTGGCTGAGATATAGCCTTGCCCAGTGATGGTATCTTCTTGTGACGCCAGTGCTGGTTGGGCACACAGGTATGGTGACACACCTGCTTTTATTTTAATATGCTGGCTATACCTTGTTCCCCTGTGGTCAGTGACCTGCCGGGTTGTTGCTGGGTCCCTTGGGTACTTATCACGGTGGTCCGGAGTGGAGTAGTGACCAACCCAGACTATTGGTACTGCCACCCACAGAAAGGGGAGATGATCCAAGGAGTGCATGTGTGCTGTGTTGGTCCTAGACGAGGATCCACAGAGTCTCTTTAGTATAAATATAATCTGGTTTACTCTTGAAATGAGCAGTAGGTCATACAGCTTTGCATTGACACACCACTTGATACTTGACAAGGCACTTAATACTTTAAAGTCCAGGTCTGAACTGAGAAACAAGAGGAGGAGGATGTGGATAGGGTCCCAACCCAAGTAGTACTGTGCTCTGCCGAGACTTTGGAGGTAAAAATAGAAGAATACTTGAGAGTAGAGAGAACACTTGTGCTTGTGTTTTGACTCTTTGGTCTTTACGCCACCTATTGCCCACCAGTGTCGGGTGACCTATCCTACAGGGTGACACAAGCCTCAGACCTTGTTACCTGGGATGAGCGGAATGATGAGGGTTCCCTGCTTACATACGCGCTGCAAGAGTTCATAGGCTTCTAGCAACTTTGATCTAGCCTAAGTTCCTTCACTTGTAAACGGATACTGTCCTGCTCTGTGTCTCTCCTGATCCACGGCGTGGGTTAGGGTGATTTCTGACTTGTCCTCTTTAGTAGAAGCTTAACACTGCATAGTGTGTCGTGAGGTTACTTGAGAAGAAAAGATGTTTAGATGCATGTGCTCTTTTCTAGACCAAAACTTTGACTGGGGACCTGGCAGGAGCCAGGGCCCAACAGGACTGCTGTAGAGAGCGCTCTGGCTAGTGTTCTTCTTTTACCCATGTGACTTCCTACCTACAGAGCATATAATGTGTGCTGTGAGTAGGTGAGGCGTGTGTATGTAGAAGTAAAGAAAGATAGGATAGGATAAGAGAAGAAAGAACTCTTATTGGTGTGCAGACCCATGTGATAAATAAACAAACAATAACCCTTTACATACTACAGCTGTGCCATGGTAAGGTATACATACTTATAACAGCAACATCTTGTGGTAAAACTCTGGTACTACTTCATTACCACTGAACTTTAAAAGTACAGGGTTCTGCGAAGGGTGTAACTAACAGCAACACCCGTGGTGGGACACCACAAAAGCACTTTGCTAGGCTTGACGGTTGGCTTGTCAACTGGCTACCTTTGAAGTCCAGGCTGCTCTGCCTGCCTGGATCTAGAAACTGGGAGTTTATCAGGACTGGATCCAACTTTTACAGGCACCTGGAGTGGCGCAGCCTTCATAGGCAGCCAGGCGACTGTGGAGCCCCTAGTGAAGCGCTGTAAATTCGCTCATCCCTACTTGTAACCTATGAGTGCTGATCTTAGCAATGTTTAGTGGTGAGACCCCCACCAAACCAGTAGTTTCACCAATCCTAGAGATAGGGGATAACTTTTAATCCTAAGAATACTCGTTTAACTAACATACAAGGGATTCATATAGCGATTCCTATATGTCGTATTGCGATTTCCCTATATAATGTTTTACAAGCATAATATGCATTGTGATCATAGAGCAGTGCCAGGAACGCCGCTGATCCTCCTCACTGCCTACTGTATATAGACTTGACATCTAAGAGCAGCACTTCTTGTTCTGCCCCGTTGCCGGAGTCGTCCTCCGACCGGCTTTATTACATGAACTATTAATTCCCGTTGGATCAGAGCCAAGACAGATTATAAATATAGCGTGTGAGCCGGTGTGTGCCAAAAGTACAAGGGAGGGTGCGACTCGGGTTTCAATTATGCAGAACACATGTCACCACAGGGTTAAGTTATATAATCTATTCACATGTCAGGATCGGCTCCTAGGAATTGGCAGAACCAATGAGAGACGTTGGCGGTATATCTGGTGGGCAAAGCACGCTGGGAAAGTGAGCTCAATAACATTGATACCCTAGAGGTAAAAAAAAAAGACAAAGTAGAAAAAAAATCTAATAAAAAATGAATAAAAAAATAACAAGATTTTATATAATCTACCGTGTTGTTCTCTCTCGCCCTCATTTGCCGATGTTCTCTCGGCGGAGACGTAGGAGCTGCTGGGTGACTCCTGAATTAATGTGGAGCAGCCGTTCTGGGCATTCTGACATTTCTCCCCTCATTACAGTCAGGACGGAGGCGATACGGAACGGCTCCTAGCGACAGAATCACACAGAACGCCGCTCGCTGCTAGGTGACTCCACCGACTGCGAAAATACCAAAGGGGTTGGAAAGGGGTTTGGTATCAGTGGTATCAGTGTTAGATTGGGATACAATGTCAGGGACTGAATAAAATTTTTTTTCTGTGTTGTGTCCCCCTGGCCCTGTACCCCATAGCCCTGTGATGTGGTGTTGTGTCCCCAGGCCCTGGACCCCATAGCTCTGTGTTGTGGTCCCCAGGCCCTGGACCCCGTAGCCCTGTGTTATGGTGTTGTGTCCTCCAGGCCCTGGACCCCATAGCCCTGTGTTGTGGTGTTGTGTCCTCCAGGCCCTGGACCCCATAGTCCTGTGTTGTGGTGTTGTGTCCTCCAGGCCCTGGTTCCCATAGTCCTGTGTTATGTCCCCCAGGCCCTGGACCCCATAGTCCTGTGTTGTGATGTTGTAACCCCAAGGCCCTGGACCCCATAGTCCTGTGTTGTGTTCCCCAGCCCCTGGACCCCATAGGCCTGTGTTGTGTTCCCCAGCCCCTAGACCCCATAGGCCTGTGTTGTGTTCCCTAGGCCCTGGACCCCATAACTCTGTGTTGTGATGTTGTGTCCTCCAGGCCCTGGACCCCTTAGTCCTGTGTTGTGGTATTTTGTCCTCCAGGCCCTGGACCCCATAGTCCTGTGTTATGTCCCCCAGGCCCTGGACCCCATAGTCCTGTGTTGTGGTGTTGTGTCCCCAAGGCCCTGGACCCCATAGTCCTGTGTTGTGTTCCCCAGCCCCTGGACCACATAGGCCTGTGTTGTGTTCCCTAGGCCCTGGACCCCATAACTCTGTGTTGTGATGTTGTGTCTTCCAGGCCCTGGACCCCATAGTCCTGTGTTTTGGTGTTGTGTCCCCAAGGCCCTGGACCCCATAGTGTTGTGTTGTGTCCCCCAGGCCCTGGACCCCATAGCCCTGTGATGTCCCCTGCGGTATCAGCATTAGATCCTGTACGGTGTGCGGTGCGACCTTTATGGATGGGACTTGTTTCTCCAGCTCATCCCACACATGATGGATACACACATTGTGATCTGGGGAACCTGGAGGCCGATTCACCACCTTGATCTCTTTGTCATGTTCCTTATTCCTGAACAATGTGTACAGTGTGGCCCCCGGGGCATTATCCTGTTGACTGCTGACATTAGGGTGGGGACTTAGTGTGTATAGTGGTTGAGTAGAATCTCCAGCAGAACATTGCCCATCATACTTGTCTTCTTCCCATAATGCATCCCCAGGTAAATGACCCACATGCACCCGGCCATCCACATGATATAGAAAATGATCCATCTGACCAGGCTCATTCTTCCATTGCTCCAGAATCCAGTGTTGATTCTTTGTGACCACTGTAGCCACTTTCCATGGTGGACGAGACTAATATCCAGGTACATGGTGTACAGAGCAAGATGTGATGCCCTCTGTGATCTGACTCCTTTTCATCATAGACAACGGGTAGTTTTTCGGCAGTTTGCTTTTTTAACGGACCTGATGGGCCTTGGGTGCCCTTGACCCTGTTCCTAGTCACTGGTTGTCCTTTCTTGGATCACTTTTGGTCGGTACTAACCACTATATACCAGGAACACCCAAGAGCGGCTGTTCTGGAGATAGAGATACCATACTGGTTACCATACTGGTCCTCCTGCTAATGAATGATTGGTCCAGTCTTTGTACCCAAGAGCTTGTAATCCATCTCTACGCGAGCAGACGATACAGTATCTGTCTGGGTTTGCTGTGTACAGAGTCTCGATTTTAATTTTTTTCAAATGTTCTTATCTTTTTTTCATGAGAACGCCGGTTACAATCTGTCAGCTGTTCCTCTGGTGATTACCCAAGCTGGCAGAATGTGGAGCAGCGACATCCCGGCAGGCAGAGGGTTAATCGCCGGAGGCAGAGGACTCGATAAGCAGCCATGCCCAGTGACAGGCACAGATCCGGATAATATTATTGCCACAGCAGTTTTGCAGCTGTCTAACAAGCGTGGAAGCCCGACTCACCTGCCTGTAAAGGCTGCAAAACAAAGGGGCTGGGGTGGGGGGGAGGCGATCACTGACGGGCCCAGGCACCGTTCCAAGCCGGGGGATTGGCATCAAGATGGTCGGATACATTACCGTCCCGCTTTATTCTGCAGATAATTATTGCTGACTGTACAGACGAAGGTGTCGTCTGCGGAGCCGAGCGCCGTCTCGCTTAGACATGCAAGTGACAATCGGAGGGGCCCCCAAGACTCATCTACATTAAAGATGTCATCTCACCCAGGAGACTGTTCTGTGGCATTGTCTCATTAATCATAGATCTGACGGGCGCTGGAAGAGGCCCCGGTGAGAGGAGGCTTCTTGCCATTCTTTGAAATAAGCCCCTCCAGTGATAGACGCCTCTGATACTTTGATTGCGATGCATTGTGCCCAACATAACACGGACCGGGATCTAATCTTTCATGTTCGGGGCTTAATTGCCGTTGTAAGCCAGACGAGGAAATTTGTTTCGACCTTTGTTATCGCTTCTTATGGCAAACTTTTTTTTTTCTTCTTCAACTTTTCTCCAAATATATAGGGGTTGGGGCATGCATCGGGGCAGGCACAGACAGTGGGGAGAGTATAGGCCCTTGTAGATTATCGGTCTCGGGTGGATCAATCCACTCTGCACCTTAAGTGAGGCATCCCCCTGTAGGTAATACCCCAGCATTCCTTCCCCCTATAGGTAATACTCCAGTATGTATCCCCCTGTAGGTATTCCCTTTGTAGGTAGCCGCCCCCATGTAGGCATTCCCCCTGTAGGTCATACCCTGATAGGTGACACCCCCTCATGAAGGAATTCCTCCTGTAGGTAATACTCCAGTATGCATCCCCCTGAAGGTATTCTCTTTGTGACTCCTCACCTGTCAATCCTATCTCCATATTTAACTGTATGCGTTTAGAACAGGGACACATACAGTTAAAGGGCCAGACGTGAAACGCCTCTGGCCGATCTCATAGTTTGACGCTTGTTTACAGGTAGTTTCGGGAGGGCTGCATGAACAATCACTGGATCGGGCTATCAGCCATACGTCCCCTATGACATGAGGAGATGTGCGACTGACAGTCAATGATTTTTAGCAGGTCAAAACGATCCGATCACTTAATCTTTGGCCTAACTGCATAAGGCTATGCCGGCCTGTAGTCACCCCATGTAATGGGACCATAACTCAAGTGCTTGCTTTCTTGTCTTTTGTCTGTTTTAACTATTTCTAGTTGTTTTACTCCTCAGAGGTTGTCACTTTTGCAAACTTTTAAAGGGGTATTCATCATTAAAATAATTTAGGATAAAAGATAAGTGTCAGACAATCTTAAACGCGGGTCATATCCTGAGTTTTCACGGCCCACGCGTTTTCTATAAAGAGTGAATGGAGCGGCGACCTACAAATGTGCACCACTGATCCATTCATTGCTCCCTTTAAAATAAAAAAACAGTCATTGGTGCCTGTATTTCTGCATGTTCTTTTGCATCCACCTGGTGTGAACATACTCTGGTTAAATCTAGCGATCAAGCTTATGAAGCCTTGTGAGGGCTGTGTAGATGAGCACCAATCACCGAGATCGTCACCAATCACTAAGATCAACACCAGTCACTGAGATCAGCACCAGTCACAGAGATGGGCACTGATCACCCAGATCGTCACCAGTCACTGAGATCAACACTAATCACTGGGATCAGCACCAGTTACTGAGACCGCCACCAAACCCCAAGATCAACACCAATCACTGAGATCGTCACCAATCACTGAGATCAGCACCAATCATTGAGATCAGAACCAATTACTGAGATCAGCACCAATCAATGAGATCGTCACCCGTCACCAAGATTGGCACCAATCACTGAGATCAACACCAGTCACTGAGAACGGCACCAATCACCAAGATGTGAGACAATCACCAAGATCAACACCAATCACTGAGATCGTCACCAATCACTGAGATCGACACCAATCACTGAGATCAGCACCAATCACTGAGCACAGCACCAAATACCAACATTGGCACAAATCACTGAGATTAACACCAGTCACCAAGATTGGCACCAATCACTGAGATGAACACCAGTCACTGAGAACGGCACCAATCACCAAGATGTGAGCCAATCACCAAGATCAACACCAATCACTGAGATTGTCACCAATCACTGAGATTGACACCAATCACTGAGATCAGCACCAATCACTGAGTTCAGCACCAAATACCAACATTGGCACAAATGACTGAGAATAACACCAATCACCTATATTGGCACCAATCACTGAGATCAACACCAATCGCTGAGATCAACACCAGTCACTGAGATCAGCACCAATCACTGAGATCAGCACCAATCACTGAGATCAGCACCAATCAATAAGATCGGCACCAGTCACCAAGATTGGCACCAATCACTGAGAACGGCACCAATCACCAAGATCAGTGCCAATCACTGAGATCGGCACCAATTACTTAGATTAACACCAATCACCGAGATCAACACCAGTCACTGAGATCTTCACCAGTCACTGAGATCATCACCAATCACAAAGATCAACACCAATCACTGAGATCGACACTCATTTACAGGTGGGTCTTGGCCCTTCTGATATGTGAGGTAAAGTGGCAGCCATATTGGTTCTCCATATAGGCTGAGAATGTTTGCCTGATGTAGTTTACAATCTAATTCCCTTACGGCAGGTGCACACATCCACCCGACTATTTTATTAGAAGTGGCGCCTACGTGTGTTAGAGTAAATAAATTTTTTACAGCCCCCCCCCCCCCCTCTCTGATCCTGAGCCCCTTGCGTCTTCATTTCAGTGCAGAAACCAGGAGCCAGGTGGTGACAGGGCTCTGTTTTCACGGGCTGCGGTGTGGACGGCTGTTGTTTTGCTTTGTCCGTTTCGCAATCTGTTAGCAGCGGCTGAGACGTCTCCCCCACATCATCCCCTGTCTCCCCCCGGGGACCCCCTTTGTGTGACTAGTTACAGGTGTAGCCGCCTCAGCTGTCAGGGTTTTCTTACAGGCCAGACACCTGCAGCAGAGGCAACCGAGAGGGCAGGAATGTGGCAGAATGGCCTCGTCTGGGTCACAGGTGGGGGGTGGGGCGCCCAGGTGGCCCTTGTCTGCTGCCTCTGGGGTCATTGAGGGATTGTTTCCCCTTTCTATTCTTCTATGTGTGTCTACAGTGGACCGTGTACACGAGTGGCCCCGCCATACGGCGATTCTTCACGGTGTCACGTTACACGGAGCATGAGATGCAGGTGTCAGACATGGGCCCAGACGACCTCCTGACCTCATGGAGTGGATCCTTCTTCAGTTTCGCTCAGCCAAGTATGCCGATCACATGCAGACTCATCATGGGACACCAAATTCTTATCTGAATGTAAGCTATTGTTCTCTATCATCAGCCAGTGATTTTTTACTTTCTTTTGCCTAGATTCATGCAGTTTTTTAGTGAGTATTCTGGTCGTAAAAGGGTTGTGTGATGGGTGTACTATTGGTTCTTAGCTGGAATTCGCAATGTTACAACAATCCATAACAGAAGTCGCCAATAGCCCTGCCGCCCCAGATTCAGCCTACTGTGTAAGGTGTACGGTGGTCTTTTGGCCCCCCCCCCCCCCCCTCCTCGGCAGAAAATAAAGTCAGGCATGTTGGATTTTCACCACCAGCTAGGACTTCTGCAAATCCCCGTAGAAAACCTCTCCTGCTCTCAACAGTTCCTGACATGGACAGAGGTGGCAGCAGAGAGCACTGTGTCAGACTGGAAAGAATACACCACTTCCTGCAGGACTTACAGCAGCTGATAAGTACTGGAAGATTGAAGATTTTTTAAAAAGAAGCAATTTAGAAATCTATATAACTTTCTGACACCAGTTAATTTAAAAGAAAAAAAAAGCTGGAGTACCCCTTTAAGCGCTTAATTCCCTCACATGCAGTGATCTTCATCCTGTTTTACTGGACGGCCTCACAATAAGCCTATAGGCCGTTTAGAGACGCTGAATGGAGATCGCTGTTCTCCGCA
The DNA here is from genome assembly GCF_027789765.1 of Dendropsophus ebraccatus. Classification (NCBI taxonomy): domain Eukaryota; kingdom Metazoa; phylum Chordata; class Amphibia; order Anura; family Hylidae; genus Dendropsophus; species Dendropsophus ebraccatus. The sequence continues at coordinate 13,008,032 of NC_091454.1, read as the reverse complement.
CCTGTGACATGTCAACCACTCTGGGAAAGTTGGGTGACAACCAATATGGCTGCCCATATACATCCCATAGTAGATGATTCAGCTAATGACTCTATGAGGGAGATTTATCAAACGTGGTGTAAAGTGAAACAGGCCCAGTTGCCCCTAGCAACCAATCAGATTCCACCTTTCATTCCTCACAGACTCTTTGGAAAATGAAAGGTGGAATCTGATTGGTTGCTAGGGGCAACTGGGCCTGTTTCACTTTACACCATGTTAGATAAATCTCCCCCTATATGGCTGCTAGATAAGCTCCTATATGGCTTGTCACCCAGCTTTCCCAAAGCCCTGAACGCTCTTTGTACAACATAAAGATGTCCGTTCAGCTGTTATAACAAACGCCGCAGTCATCCCTCGCACGGGTAGAACGTCCCCTCCTGTCAGCGCTGCCCATCTGGGCATGACGTCTTCCGGTGCCCATTTCCAGGCTACCTGAGCCTGAGGACACTAAGCTATACAAACACAGGGGACGGAAGCCATCCATCACCGGCCTGAAGGCATCCTTGTGTTCAGTCTGGGCCCAGGGGTCACTGGGATTTATTTTAGGAAGCTGCAGAGCGCAGGTCAGGAGGGGAGACGCTCAGGATTGTGCACTGTGTGTTTGTCTTAGGCCTCTGTTTGGACTGGGCCCCCTCCTCGCCATCAGTCTGGACAGGAGGAGCCGGTATTACCTGATAAGTGGCCCTGGTGACGGCCGCTACACACTGAGGGCTCGGGCAAGAATATGGCTACATGACCCTGTTTTCCTAAAAGGGGTTATCCGGCGCTACAAAAACATGGACACTTTCCCCCCCTCTCGTCTCCAGGTCAGGTGTGGTTTGCAATTAAAGGGGTACTCCAGCGGGGGGGGGGGGGCACTTTTGCGCTGGGACCGGGGACGAGGTGGCCGAGGGAAAAGACGTCCACTCACCTCCCCGGTTCCAGCGGCAGGTCCCGCATCGCGGCGCTCCGGTGCCCGGCCGCTTCCGGGTGTCTGACGCGGGCCCGAGAAGTGACGTCTCAGGTCCGCTCAGCCACTCAGTGAAGGAGGCGGGATCTGAGTGGAGTTGAAACGGATCCCGCCTCCTTCACTGAGTGGCTGAGTCACACACCTGGAAGCGGCCGGGAATCGGGCACCGGAGCGCCGCGATGCTGGAACCAGGAAGGTGAGTGGACGTCTTTTCCCTCGGCCACCTCGTCCCCCGTCCCAGCACAAAAGTGCCCCCACGCTGGAGTACCCCTTTAAGCTCCATTTACTTCAATGGAACTGAGTTCCAAACCCCACCCAATCTGAAGATAAGAGAGTGGAAAAAGTGGCCATGTTTTTGTAGCGCTGGATAACCCCTTAAAGAACTTCTTAGAACCTTGTTTTCCTCCTGGAAATGTTTAAAGGCTACCTATAGGTGTCACTAGAGAGACAGCTTCCTTCATCTGGAGGAGAGTTATTTGCGTAACTTTTCCCAGAAGGCACTGACTGTAGGACTCATACGCTGGATCTCCTCAATGAGAATCAGTACCCACCCTGGGCCCTTGTTTTTAAGGTACAGGTAAAACATAGGGAGTTCTTTTCTTAGAATTCTGTTCCTCTGTAATACCTCCTGGGAATGTAAGAGTTCAGCCAAAGCTGGTGTAACCTCTCCATTTTTTAAAAATTTAATAGGATGTAACCGTACATGTCGATACTGGATAAGGGGAATGGTAGCATACAGCTGCTAGATTAGTTATACATTTCCAGGAGGAATAATGGAGGAATGACAATTCACTATTGCATTGCCAAGGGGTCTTCTCAAAGAAAATGGCTACTATGAAGCGTTGAAAATTCTAGTCTGGAAGGTGGTGGTCTTCTCAAAGAGTGTTTAGTCATACTTTTCCAGGAGGAGCAGTAGAGGGATAGAACAACACAGAGTCCCAAAAAAGATACAAATGTGCATACCTTATAAAAGCAAAGACTATCTAGACCATCTTTTCTTAGAATTCTATGGTGTCGTTCCTCTGTAATTCCTCCTGGAAATGTATAAATTAGTTCATAATTGGGTGTCCCCATCCTCCTTGTCGTTGGGGTATGTTGTTACTGTTTGACACCATCAGCACTGATGGCACGGATTAAAGTGCGTAGGGACATACCACATTGACAATGGGAATGATAACACTCAGTCATTAATTTCCAAGAGGAACTGTAGAGGAAACTTTCCAGGAGGAATAGCAGGAGGAGACACCACAATGGAGAGTTTTAAAAATAATTTCCTCATAAAAACTTGCATCCCTATGAAAGCAAAGGAGCATATTCTCTTCGTGCCTTTCCTCTATAACTCCTCCTGGAAATATAGTTTCTAGTGGTACTGATACTGTCCTACCAGTACTGGCAGTGTCAGGCTGCGCTGGGACACCCCCTATTGACAAAATAAGTAATTACACCCTAGTCCTACATTTCCCAGAGGAGTACCAGAGGAACGGCATTGTGTCGTACAAATGTGCATCCCTTATAAAAGCAAAGACTATCTAGACCATCTTTTCTTAGAATTCTATAGTGTCGTCCCTCTGTAATTCCTCCTGAAAATATATTAATTAGTTCAAAATTGGGTGTCCCCATTCGCCTTGTTACTGTCTGACACCATCAGCATTGACGCCACGGATTAAAGTGCATGGACACGTGTCCCATTGGGAATGATAACACTTAATCGTTAATTTCCAGCGGGAATAGTAGAGGAAACTTTCCAAGAAGAATAAAAAACTTTCATCCATATAACAGGGACATCTTTTCTTAGAGCCCTATTGTAAGGGTGGGTTCACACTACGGAATTCTCGCAGATAAACTCTGCGGGATTCCGTCGGTTGTCCGCGCGCCTTTCCGCCTGCTTCATAGACACCATTCTATGGGCCAGCATATTCCGCTATCCGTCGAAAGAAGTGATATTCCGCTATCGGCGGATAGCGGAATACGCCGGCTCATAGAATGGTGTCTATGGAGCCGGCGGAAAGGCGCGCGGACAGCCGACGGAATTCCGCGGAGTTTATCCGCAAACATTCCGTAGTGTGAACCCACCCTAACTCCTCCTGGAAATATAGTTTATTCTCCTTTTCAGTGGCTTTATCCTTATACATGGATACTGTCCAATCAGGGTGGGTATTGGCAGACTGTGTAAGGACACCCCCTATTGACAAGGGGAATGATTACACCCCCTTGACAATCTAGTCATTCATTTCCCGGAGGAATAACAGAGGAACAGAATGAGTTCTAAAAAAAAAAAAAAAAAAAAAGTATGTTCCAGATCTAGACAAGTATTTTCTTAGACAGACGTGTTTGTAGAAGAAATTTTCTGGTTTAGTAATTCTATAGGGGTCTTGTTCAGGACCCTCACTGAGCAGACAGTTACTATATATAGTCTCCCCAGAGGGGAGAAGTAGCGGAGTAAGAACCTATAGAGGTCTATGGATACCGTATTACACCTCTGTACAGCAGGGAGGTATAATATGCAGTATAGAGGAAAGCACAAGGAATTTCACCAAGCATCCGTCTCCAATGTAATACTCCACCTACAGGACAAACCGAAGAACTACATGCATGTTAAACTCGGGATCCTTTGTTCTCTTATGACAATGGTCCGGGACTGAATACTATAGATGACAGATACATAAAAGACTCAGATATCATCCCCCTGCATAAGGATGTACGGGAAGAGACGGTTACGGAACAAGCGTAGATATAAAATACATTTTTATCGAACGGTATGTGAATATTTCATGGATTTTTATCATAGCAAAGGCGATATGGTGGCCGGGAGACATGACAGTGAATAAAACATTACATATCAAACACAGACAGATAAGGAGGATGCAACGATATAAAATATTCAAAACAATATGAAAAAAATAGATAAATAAATAATTTTTTTTTTTACCTGGCGTTATCACTGCTCTACAGCAGTATTGTGGCTCTCCAGCTGTTGTAGAAGTACAACCCCCATCATGCCCGGCCTTAGTCACATGCTCTGGACGCCAGTCTACAGATAAGACATAGGTCGGTGTACGCCATTTTGATGTTGTAGAGCCTGTGCCACTCCTTCACCTAGCTGGTTGTTCTGCCATGTCTGGATTTTAAATAATATATTTATCAGAATTTCCATTAGCAGTTCCTTGTGTTGTTGGGTCATCATTGGTCAACAGCAGTGTTACCTGACCTTTGGATCGGCAGCTGCTACAAAATTACAACTCCCATCATGCTCTGACAGGAGTTGTAGTTTTGCAACAGGTGGACATAAGGTCTACAGTGTGAACTGAACATTAAAGACATACATGCACATTATTACCTATAAGAATGATTCATATCTCCATCATCCTGTGTATAGGTCGCTTTTACAGACCTGTTTCTATGGTAACAGACTACAACCATACCCTGTGTAGTCTGATCCTGCAATTCTATCTGTCCTCTATTTCTTGGGTATTAAAACTGATTAAAGTCGACAAAGTGATCTGCCCAGAAACCTGAGGCCACCAGCTACATTTACTTACATTATTAGGTATCAGTCATGGAAGGACCTATCCACCAGAGGAGGAAACACTCTTCACTGTGGTTTATACAATTTAGACAGAGGTAAACTATTCAAGCAGCTATGGACACTTTTGCAGTGAAATTTTCTTACTGTTAATTTGCTTCCTAAATGAAAAATTAGGCAACTTTCTACAAATTTCCTATCATTTTGCTGTTGTAGAGTCTGTGTCACTCCTACACCTAGCTGGATGTTCTGCTGCTTCTGATAAAAAAATCTTTTTTTTTTTTTGTTTTTTTGTCCATATTGGCTCTCTATGCATTCTGCCTCCCTATAACATACCATCACGGTCATGTGGTTTCGAGAGGGAATCTGACTCCAAGGACCCGCAATAATTCTAAGAGGGCCACACATAGTCACTTGCAATTTTTTTTTCCTATGAATGGCAGCACTGATTTCCTTTTTATTGTTTCCTTTACGCGATTATGGCAACAACCTCTTGTCTGACCTCACACATCCATAGTTCCCAGGGTTCAAATTATAGCAGGCAACAGTCTGACTTCCATAGGAGTGTAGTGGGCATGCTCTTCTGGTGTAGAAAGAGGAGGAGCGATCCTGAGACGGAGTAGCAATCAGAATGGATCAACATCACAATAAGAATTCTATACAGTTGCATAAATGTTTGCTGTCATCACCTCCCGCAATGACTACTCCACATATTCACAGCTTTTACAGTAAAGGAGCTTTCTCGACTTTTTTCTGTGACAGTGATATATCTGATTGGTGGAGACCCCCACCAATCCTGACCATGATGGTCTTTTGCCCCCTTTATGAATGGGCATGCTCAACCACCACTAAATTTACTCTCTATAGGATTTTTGAACATTGTGAAATGAGTGGTGGTTGAGCATGCCCACAATTGCTCTATTCACGTAGGGGACACCCAACCTCTGTTCTCATGATAGGTGGGGGTCCCAGCAGTTGTTCTTCATTTGATCTGCTTAAAAAAAAAAAAAATACAATACTTTCCCCTTAATGTAACAAACTATAAATAATAGACGTGTTTTATTTTTATGTTTTTTTTCTGCATATATTTTAAGCAAACAATAAAAATGACGTATAAAAAGCATAAAAAGATAGTTTACAAATCTACACGTGGTAGAGCCTCCTCTATGGCTGGACAGACAGATGTCAGTACTGAGGTATAATACACAGCGGGCAGTTAACAGTTAGCTTATAAGGACAGCAGGAGTCACTGCATTAACTCTTTCTGGACTAAGGAGCTTATGACACATCAGGTACTGAACCACCCGACCAATACATAGCAATAAATGTGGGTCTCATTCCTTGTTTTAAGTGGATCTGCAGTGCCATCTGTTTTATCCCAGCTCTTCTGCACCCAGAACTACACAATTATAAGGAGAGCAGGAGTCATAGCATTAACCCTTTCTGGACTAAAGGCCTTTTAATACATCCGATACTGGATAAGCCCCCAATATATAGTCAAATACTTCTGGATGCAGAAGAGCTGGGATAAAACAGATGGCACTGCAGATCCACTTAAAACAAGGAATGTGACCCCCATTTATGACTATATATTGGGGGCTTATCCAGTATCAGATGTATTAAAAGGTCTTTAGTCCAGATAATGGATAAGCCCCCAATATATAGTCATAAATGGGGGTCTCATTCCTTGTTTTAAGTGGATCTGCAGTGTCATCTGTTTTATCCCAGCTCTTCTACATCCAGAATTAAACGATTATAAGGGGAGCAGGAGTCACCGCATAAACTCTTTCTGGAGTAAAGGCCTTATAACACATCGGATACTGGACACCCACCACCACCAGATCACCAAATATAAGGGTCCCAGTCCTAGTTTTAAGTGGATCTCTGGTGTTATCTGTTTTATCCCAGCTCTGCTACATCCATACGTTACAACGGTGTTATATTGCTTATGAGTCCTGTAGCAGCCTTCAGCCCTATTTAGTCTAGGTTCACATCGCGTTTTGGACATCCGCCACCGGTATACAAAGATATTCCGATATATACTACAGCATTGTCATAGACTATAATACATTAGACAGAGTCTGCTCGCGTCTAATTCCATTCAGTTTTATATTTGTTAGACAGACTTGAAGTCTACCATGCGTTTTTGTCCTGTAACAACGACGAAACAGGCCAAATGTGGTCAAATAGACAGCAATTGATTCATTAAATTCTATGGCTGTGCCGCTGTGTACTGGATACCTGTTTGACAGCATCCAAAGAAGATCCAAAATGCGCCTTCAACTTAGATTTGCGCCAACTCCAGCTCTCCTTATTAACAATCATATGAAAAACAAAAAATTTAAACAAAACAAAAACACAAGTCCCTTGTATAACGGAAGACAGCGACCGTCTATATTCCCTTTAGTAACCAACTATATACACTATATAGACGTCATCACCGTATTAATGCGCCTTCGCAAGAGCCGGTCACAGACAGAGGAAATGGGTCATCCAATATGGCCGACATTTGAGGGACTCCTTCTGATTCCAAGGCAAAATTGACAGCCGAAAGGACGACCGCGGTTTATCCACACGTTTACAGCCAATTTTGCAATTTCCACAAAGTGCTTGAGTAAATCAAAACCTCTCAACTCTTCTGTACAGTGAACAGGTTAAAAAAAAAAAAAAAAAAGGCAAGAAAAAATGCCCAAAAGTTGTTCATTGTAGATTGTAAAGCTATGATTTGTGACTTGCAGTAAAAAGAGTGAAGAAGTTGGGGTATAGCAAAAAAAAAAAAAAAAAAAATTAAAAAAGGCAAAATTTATGATCAACTTATGGTGATCGTTCCACCTCCACCACCGCATACCATTTAGGTCACTTTACAGTATAGAAGCCAGAGTCTGGTAGACGTCAGATTTACGCCATCGTACCGTGAGGAAATATTTAAAAGCGTCAGCAAGAACTCGTTCCAGAGTGAAAATTGTCAGTAAAAACGTGAAATATTTCAAGTTTCGAATTTCAATTTTGTATCATTCAGCAAAAAAAGAAAAAAAAAAAATTGTCTCTTAAAATTAAAGTGTCCCTGTACATGTCCATAGAGACGTATGAAAAGCTTTCATCGGTTGGCATTTGGGTGCTGAGCGATCAGCGGTCAAATCCCAACCAATTAAAAATTTTCACATGTCAAATGAGTGTTAAATTTAAAAATTTCAGTTTTTTTCCCTCAATCAGGCACAGAATTTAGAATTTTAAGGTCCCATCAGATGAGACGCGATTTGTGTGTATTGTGCTATGTGTAGTGTACGATTCTAATACCCCTCCCCCCAAGAAAATACCATCTAAAAATAACAATAATATAAGCGTAATAACGGAAATCAATGATCCCTTTCAGCAAGGCTTAAAAATCTAAAAAAAAAAAAAAAAAAATCTAAAAAAAAAAAAAAAATATTGGATGGAATTGGCTTGTTTTTCAAAAAACTAGAAATCTCTTCCCGAAGCGGCAGAAGTCATCCACCACGTGCGATTCCTTCTTTCCGTGCTCTTTGACTTCGCCTCTTCTATAAGGACTCCGATCGTCTTTTATCGGTATGAACCTCAGTCATTGAAAGTAATTGTCACCCCGCCAGCCGCCTGTTCCTTAGTGACGGCCTGGTCTCACGGACGATGAGCGGAATGATGAAGAGGATGGTCAGGAAGGTCTGCAATAGAGGATACAAGAGGATAAAGATGGGTCATGGGGGCTGACACTGCAGACCCCGATAGAGGTTGTACTCTCATACACCAGTGTATACAATTTTTTTATTTTTTTTATTTCTTTAATAATGTATTTTTATGGCCCCTCCAATGTTGCCACCAATGGCTGTGTCAGGAACTGCAGGGTTGTACATGCCCCAATTCTTGCAGTTACATATCACTAGCAATGCCCAGCCTCCCCTGATGTCTATACAATACATGTTAGCATTAGAACTAGGGATGGTCCGAACCTGCCGAGGTTCGAGATCGTATGAACCCTAACGCTCGGCAGCAGATTCCCGCTGCCTGCCCGCTCCGTGGAGCGGGCGGATACAGCGGGAGGAACGCCTGGAAAACTGGGATACAGCCTATGGCCAGTTTTCCAGGCTGTCCTCCCACTGGATCCGCCCGCTCCACGGAGGATTAAGACAGTGGGAATCATTACCGAGGGAAGCTGTCTGTGTCAGTAGATCTGCAGGTACATCAGTGAAGCAGAGCGAGCGGGGACAACGGTCAATCACTGTAGCGCTAGTAACACAGACAGCTTCCTCATATGCAATGTCTATTCTAATGGTAACATGTATTATATAGACATCAGGGGAGGATGCAGCACTAGTGACACAGACAGCTTCCCCCAGTGTAATGTCTATTCTAACACTAACATGTATTATATGCACTGTGTAAATAGGTATTAGGATACTACAGTCCCTTTTCGAAGAACAGATTTATTGGAATTATAATTTTATTATTGGATTGTTACAATTTTATTGGACTTTCCTCACAATACTTGGGACATTGCCAATAAGGTTCTTGTGTTGTTTTAATGTTTTATTTGTTTTTCTTCTTACGGGGACGAGACACCTGTGTGCAGTCCGTTCCTGCTGTTGTATTTCTATGTCTTTTTCTGAAAATCTTAATAAAAAATTATTTTAATCTAAAAAAAACATGTATTATATAGATATCAGGAGAGGCTGCAGAACTAGTGACACAGACAGCTTCCTATAGTGTAATATCTATTCTAATGGTAACATGTATTATATAGACAACAGGGGAGGCTGCAGAACTAGTGACACAGACAGCTTCCTATAGTGTAATGTCTATTCTAATGGTAACATGTATTATATAGACATCAGGGAAGGCCGCAGCACTAGTGACACAGACAGCTTCCACAAGTGTAATGTATTATTATAGACATCAGGGGAGGCTCTGCAGCGATAATTAACTGTGCTGGGACCAGGGCTTGTGTAGTCCTGCAGCTCCTAAACCACTGGTGACACAGAGGGGCTACAACTGTGAATATCTGTGTGTGTGTGTGTGTATGTATATATATATATATATATAAAGACACACATGGCACAGAGATTGAAGACACGCACTTAGCTTGCAGGAAATGCTCTAATAAATCCTCTACTTACCATAAGGATGAAGAAATAGAAGACCCACATCCAGCCTAGCGCCCCCTGTATGACAGACACCAGCACCTGCAAGTGATATAACCAGAAGCTTTCACTGACTGAGATATATACAGTAATACAGCTATAGTGCCGCCATATGCACTCATAAGGGGTGTTCATAGTGGGGTCTGCAGTCTGATGTCATAGGGGTCTTACTGCAGTATGGGGCAAAGCAGTTAGGTCATGAGGCATTAAGGGGTTAACACTCCTAGATCCCTCCAGACATGAACGTACCTGGCCTAGAGCGGCTCCAACGCTGCCTGTTCCGTCCACAATGCCGGTGACTGTAGCTAGAGCCTCGCTGCTGCCTCTTACCATCTCCTGACGCCCCAGATCCGCAGAGATCGCCGAGCTGATCATGTTGGAGGGTCCCCCGATGAAGAACCCTATGGAGAAACACGCAGATAGTCTGGATATACTGTTGTATATACTGTCTATAGCCATGGCCTACGACAACTCTCAGAAGCTTTATCTCTTGGAGTATTAGGTGCATTGAATTAAATGGACAAAGTGAAATGCTGAAGTTTGCCCAGTGGTGGCGCTGTAGGGGAATTAACAAGGTAACACACATCTGATTGCTTATTGTTAAAAGGGGTTGGTCACCAAAAAATGTTTTCTTTCAAATCAACTGGTGCCAAAGAATTGATATTTACTTCTATTAAAAAATCTGGAGTCTTCCAGTACTTATCAGCTGCTGTATGTCCTGAAGGAAGTGGTGTATTATTTCCAGTCTGACACAGTGCTCTCTGCCGCCACCACTGTCCATGTCAGGAACTGTCCAGAGCAGCAGCAAATCCCCATAGAAAACTTCTCTTGCTTTCCAGGCTGGAACAAATACATCACCTCCTGCAGGACATACAGCAGCTAATAAGTACTGGAAGCCTGACATTTTTTAATAGAAGTAAATTACAAATCTCTGGCACCTGTTGATTTAAAAGATCCTTTCTAACAAGCAGATACTGTCCAATGAAGAGCCAAATAAAAAAATAAAATAAAATTGAAATAATAATAATAATAATCATAATACTAATACTAATAATACTAATACTAATAATAATAATAATAACTAAATAAATAAAAAAAAAAAAAAAAGTGCCACCCTTGTCCTAAGGTGGTGTGTGGTATTACAAATCCGCTCCATTAATTTAAATGGAAATGAGCTGCACTACCACACACCAACTGAGGACGAGGGTGGCGCTGTTTCTGGAAGAAAGCTGCTATGTAGAGGCCGTACCTGTGATCGTCATGAGGACCGCGTTGATCGCCTTATCGTTCGGAGAACCTGGGAAAAGAAAAAGCGTAAAGCTACATAAACTTCTCTAGGAAGCAACAAACAATGTACAAAACCAATAAACAATCTGCAGGAAAAAAAGCGCTGTGTGAACTTGGACAGAGCTAGGCCACTAATGGGTTAAACCAGTGACAGGTGCGTCACACATCTCAAATCTCTCCCCCAAATCAGATCACAATGATTCCTAATCACAACCGCAACCACGGCCATAGACGTTATCTACTTCCCCTTTCTCTGTAAGACATCCACAGCTATAGGAGGTTTACACCGATCAGCTGATCACTTCTCTCCCTGCAGGAAACAGTCTCCATAGATCTCTCTGTACAGTCAGTCTCCTGCAGCAAGTAGAGAAGCTCTCAGCTGGGCGCTTCTCTCTGCTCGGCAAACAGACCCCCTCCCCCTCCCGCTAATCAGAGCTTTTTGCCATGACTGACATTATGACAGGTTCTCTAATGTCATGTGATTCCTCTTTAATATCTGTCCTTTTTATGTGGTGATTTTAAGGTTTTATTTTTTATGATTTTATTTCGTTTATTTAATTTAATTTTATTTATTAAGACTTTTTTTTCCATTTTCTCCAAGGTCTATCTACCTATCTACAACTCTGCAGCGCACACACGTATACACAAACAGATACAAACACACAGCTCTGCTACACACACATATATATATGATTTGTGTTTGCATGCATGCATGTAGCAGAGCTGTGTGTACGCCGATGCTGAAGAGGTTTGTATGTGATATATATATCAGCGTACACAGCTCTGCTACACACACATATATATGATCTGTGTTTGCATGCATGCATGTAGCAGAGCTGTGTGTACGCCGATGCTGAAGAGGTTTGTATGTGATATATATATCAGCGTACACAGCTCTGCTACACACACATATATATGATCTGTGTTTGCATGCATGCATGTAGCAGAGCTGTGTGTACGCCGATGCTGAAGAGGTTTGTATGTGATATATATATCAGCGTACACAGCTCTGCTACACACACATATATATGATCTGTGTTTGCATGCATGCATGTAGCAGAGCTGTGTGTACGCCGATGCTGAAGAGGTTTGTATGTGATATATATATCAGCGTACACAGCTCTGCTACACACACATATATATGATCTGTGTTTGCATGCATGCATGTAGCAGAGCTGTGTGTACGCCGATGCTGAAGAGGTTTGTATGTGACATATATATCAGCGTACACAGCTCTGCTACACACACATATACATACATACATACAATCTGTATTTGTGTGCAGGTATGTAGCAGAGCTGTGTGTACACTGATGTTGGAGAGGTTTATATGTGATATATATCAGCGTACACACAGCTCTGCTACATGCTTGCACACAAATACAGATCTGCTACATCCAACACACACACCTCTGCTATATACAAAAACCCACATTTATGAAGAAGGTCATGTGACTGATCACTTGACATCATAAAAGGTCCTGCGGGACTTTCATTTTTCCCTCTAAGTTTGAACACAGGACCTTTATTCTTTTATTTGCTGCGGGAAGCTGGATGATATGTGCCCGTCGCATCCAGCTTCCTCTCCTGCATCAAACGTGAGACAAGACACTGGATAACTCACGGCTGTAACCGAACAGCGAGCCCACGGCAAGCAGCAGACTGATAGCCAGGACGGGGGACCTCTGCTTCATCAGGTCAGAGATAAGTCCCTGGATAGTGCCACCTACAGGAGGATATAAGGAGAAAAACTGAGGATTTAGTCCCTTATTAATTTTTTAACCAAACCTAACGCCCGAGGGATGGTGATTAGTGCCGTACAAATCCGATAATCCGGCATCTTTGTGCCCATTGTAGCTGTATTTGTTCACTTTGAAACAGCGCCACCTTAGTCCAGTGGCTGTGTCTGGTATAGCATGCTCAAGCAAAGTGAAATACTATACACAGCCAATAGCAAAGTGGAATCCTGTGAGGTGGCCAGATGTTCATGGCCACATGTATATAGCGACTCACCTATGATTCCCCCTATGTCGTACCAGATGGACAGCTGGTCGGCCTCCGCCTCTTTCCAGTGGAAGTTAATGCTGAGGTAGAAGGGGAGCCAGAAAAAGAAGGAATAGTTCACCAACTTCAGACAGGCGTAGGCCAGAGAATACTGAGAATACAAGAGAACAATACATTATATATGTATACTAGTATAGGCTGTAATACCACAGAGCAGCCTAACTACTGCCATCTACTGGTCACTGAGGGAACAAGGAGAACAACAGGAATCATAGGATCAGTAATGTATATATATACCAACAGAATAGTGAGTGCAGCTCTGGAGTATAATACAGGATGTAACTCAGGATTAGTAATGTATGTACACAGTGACCCCACCAGCAGAATAGTGAGTGCAGCTCTGGAGTATAATACAGGATGTAACTCAGGATCAGTAATGTAATGTATGTACAGTGACCCCACCAGCAGAATAGTGAGTGCAGCTCTGGAGTATAATACAGGATGTAACTCTAGATCAGTAATGTAATGTATATACACAGTGACCCCACCAGCAGAATAGTGAGTGCAGCTCTGGAGTATAATACAGAATGTAACTCAGGATCAGTAATGTATGTATGTACACAGTGATCCCACCAGCAGAATAGTGAGTGCAGCTCTGGGGTATAATACAGGATGTAACTCAGGATCAGTAATGTAATGTATATACACAGTGACCCCACCAGCAGAATAGTGAGTGCAGCTCTGGAGTATAATACAGGATGCAACTCAGGAACAGTAATGTAATGTATGTACACAGTGACCCCACCAGCAGAATAGTGAGTGCAGCTCTGGGGTATAATACAGGATGTAACTCAGGATCAGTAATGTAATGTATGTACACAGTGACCCCACCAGCAGAATAGTACTGGAAGACTACTGCGAACGACGTCTTATTCAATGCGAACGATTTGCTAAATGATCAACGATTTCTCGTTCGGTTATTAATCGTTAACTGCTATACAAACAAACGATTATCGTTTAGATTCAAATGATTTAACGATAATCGTCCCGTGGAATAGGGCCCTAATACAGGATGTAACTCAGGATCAGTACAGGATCAGTAATGTAATGTATGTACACAGTGACCTCACCAGCAGAATAGTGAGTGCAGCTCTGGAGTATAATACAGGATGTAACTCAGGATCAGTAATGTAATGTATGTACACAGTGACCCCACCCGCAGAATAGTGAGTGCAGCTCTGGTGTATAATACAGGATCAGTAATGTAATGTATGTACACAGTGACCCCACCCGCAGAATAGTGAGTGCAGCTCTGGAGTATAATACAGGATGTAACTCAGGATCAGTACAGGATCAGTAATGTAATGTATGTACACAGTGACCCCACCAGCAGAATAGTGAGTGCAGCTCTGGAGTATATTACATATAACCAGGCTCACACTCACCAGTAATACTCCGGGTAAGCAGCAGGCCTGTACGAAGCCGATAGCTTTGGTCTCACTCGGGGCGTCCGGCTCCTGTATGGAGTAACTCGCCTCGCTGTCGCCCTCTGTGTCCTCACTAATCAGGGGTCGGTTCGCCTCCTCCTCCTGCTCTTCGCTCTCATTCTCCTCCTCCCCAGCATCGGGCAGACCTGTGGATACATAGCCATGATATAGAGCCCGCCGCGCAGCCATACATATTCCTATTATGAGGGCGACTTTACCCACTTACCCAGCTCTTTCGGCGTGGTCACCAGACCAAAGAAGATGACCAGCCCTCCAGCGAACTGTACTGAAGCCGTCACCAGGAAGGCGTACTGCCGGGAAAGATACAACAGTCATGTGATATGGATGAGAGGCCCCCCCTACAGGCAGCAGGGTGCAACTACACTCACTATAAGTGGGATGGGGAACCTGCGGCCCTCCAGTTGCTGCAAAACTACAATTACCATCATGCCTGGACAGCCAAAGGCTGTCCAGGCATGATGGGAATTGTAGTTTTGCAACGGTTGGAGGGCCGCAGGTTCCCCATCCCTACATAATAGTGGTGTCCTATATGCGTAACCTATATAGGTATACAGTGACGTACCTCATACCCATACTGAAGCACAGAGGACGCAAGGAAGGCCCCCAAAATATTCCCCACAGAAGCACAGGCGCTCCACAGTCCGAACACCACCCCTCGCCTGTACGGGAAGAAGACATAGAAGTCATTGTAGAGATTTATCAAACATGGTGTAAAGTGAAACAGGCCCCGTTGCCCCTAGCAACCAATCAGATTCCACCTCTTATTCCTCACAGACTCTTTGGAAAATGAAAGGTGGAATCTGATTGGTTGCTAGGGGCAACTGAGCCAGTTTCACATTACACCATGTTAGATAAATCTCCCCCATTGTGTTTATTTAAAGGGGTATTCCACCCATTCCCTTTCTGCTAAAATGAAGCGGATGAGATGTTCTGGAGCACTATGCTACCTTCTAAAGGTTATACAGGTCAATTCTGGTGCTGGATTGACCCTCCCCCCCCCCCCCCCACCAGCAAGTAACAAGATATCATGCCTGTAAAAGCCCTTTAAGTAGTAATAACATTGTCCGATTTTTCCATAAAGTCTAAAGGAGTACTCCAGCGAAAATCTTTTTCTTTCAAATCAACTGGTGTCAGAACGTTATACAGAATTTTAATTTACTTCTATTTAAAAATATATTTTCTTCCCAGCTGCTGTATGCCCTGCAGGAAGTGGTGTATTCTTGTGCTCTCTGCTGCCACCTCTGTCCATGTCAGGAACTGTCCAGAGCAGGAGAGGTTTGCTCCTGCTCTAGACAGTTCCTGACATGGACAGAGGTGGCAGCAGAGAGCACTGTGTCAGACTGGAAAGAATACATGACTTCATGCAGGACATACAGTAGCTGATAAGTACTGGAAGACTAAAGATTTTTAAATAGAAGTAAATTACATATCTATATAACTTTCTGATACCGGTTGATATAAAAGAAGAAAAAAAAATCTATGGAGTTTCCCTTTAAGACAAATCTACTGATGTGAATGGATGATGTGTAATGCTGTGTTTCTCCTGTGGTGGCGCTGCAGGAAAGCTGACCATATACTGCAGGTTTACCCACAGATTACAGCTGATCTCTGCAGATCGGGACATGATGTGATCAGTTTTGGGGATGGGAACCTTGGCTCTCCAGCTGCTGCAAAACTACAATTCCCATCATGCCTGGACAGCCAAAGCTAAAGCTTTGGCTGCCCAGGCATGATGGGAGTTGTAGTTTGGCAACAGCTGGAGAGCCAAGGTTCCCTACCCCTAGTCTACAGCCTTAAAGTAGGGTTATAGAAAACATGCTGAAGCGTACCCTGATTTCCCGAACCAGTTCCCCATGATGGCCACCACACAAGGCCATCCCGTGGACTGCAGGAGCCCATTGACTATCCACAGCAGACAGTAGAAGATCTTGTTGTAGAAGTGCAGCCATTCAGTGACCGTGCCGAAGACAAACATCTGAGGAAGACAAAGGAGGAGAAACCCGATGTGACAACTGCCCAGCATACAACCCCCTAATGTAATACTTATATACGGGTATCCGGCTAATAAATTCTGTTTCATAGCTTTAAATGGTTGCAGTTCCCAGCACAGCCAATGGTGGCAGCAGAGAGACCGTGTCACCTCTTTCTGATGCAGGTCAGTGTAAAAAAAAAAAAATCTTTAAAAAGGGATTGTTCACCAACAGAAAATTGCTTTCAAAGCAACTGCAAAAAAAAAAATTGTAATTTACTTCTTTAAAAAAAAATCTCCAGTCATCTAGCACTTATCAGCCGCTGTATGTCTTGCGGGAAGTGGTGTATTATCACCAGTCTGACACAGTGCTCTCTGCTGCCACCTCTGTCCATGTCAGGAACTGTCCAGAGCAGTAGCAAATCCCCATAGAAAACCTCTCCTGATCTGGACAGTTCCTGACACCAGTTCCTGGTGGCAGCAGAGAGCACTGTGTCAGTATGGGAAGAATACATCACTTCCTGCAGGACATCCAGCAGCTGATAAGTACTAGAAGACTGGAGATTTTTTTTAATAGAAATTACAAATCTTTGGCACCAGTTGATTTAAAAGAAAAAAAAAATGGTGAACTTTCCCTTTAATAATAATAATACAAACCAGTAATAAAGAAGTAAATCAGTGATCTGCAGTCAGTCTTTTAGATAAAATGAGGTGACGGACATTTCACAACACATTGAGAAACCTCCTTGTAACAAGGAAGATCCTTCTCTTTTCTTGGCACCGCCCATCGGATCTCTTGCATCATCGGCCATTGCTACCTGCTCTGTTTTTTTTTTCTTAGTTCCATTTGTTCAAAGGTATTAAAATAAACAACAAAACACCAATTCCTCATTGGAAACAGCGCCATTCCTGTGCAGTGGCTGTATCGGGTATTGCAGTCCAGCTCCATTCACTAGTAATTAAAGCTGCAGTACCAGACACTGCCAGTGGACACAAGTGGAGCTGTTTCTGTGTCAGTGACCATGTAGTGAAGGTAAATAAGATGTTTCCAGATTACATGGCTCATTACAAGTAGAGATAAGAACTGGAGACAGTGACTATAGGTCGTCCCCTATATAGATAAGAGTGTACAATAAACATACCGTAACCGCAGAGGAGCACATGCCAAATGTCAGGACGTAGCGCATGTTCAGCCGGTCACCGACTATCCCGCTGATGAAGAGACCCTGTGTACAAACAATGTTACACGTACAGACATATCCTGCAATAACTATACACGGTCCCTTCTACAAGGTTACAGACAGTACACTGATGTAAATGGGGGCTGTGCAATACCTTACACCACCTGTAGGGGCGCTGCAGCCAAACTGCACACTAGCTACCAGTTTTTTTTTTCCTGGGGTTTCTGTGATTGACTTAAAGGGATAGTTCACCAAAAATTTCTTTCTTTCAAATCCAGTTTATACCACAGATTTGTAATTTATTTCTATTAAAAAAAATCTTCAGTACTTATCAGCTGCTGTATGTCCCACAGGAAGTGATGTATTCTTTCCAGTGACACAGTGCTCTCTGCTGCCACCTCCCCGTCCATGTCAGGAACTATAGAGAGCAGCAGCAAATCCCCATAGAAAACCTCTCCTGCTCTATAGACTGGAAATGATACCACTTCCTGTAGTACATACAGCAGCTGATAAGTACTGGAAGACTGGAGATTATTTAATAGAAGTAAATCACAAATCTGTGGCATAAACTGGGGCCAGTTGATTTGAAATAAAAAATTTTTTGGTGAACTATCCCTTTAAGTCGATCACAGAAACCCCAGCAAACTGCTGTGATCTGTAGGGAAAAAAAACCTGGTAGCGAGAGTGCAGTTTGGCTGCAGCACCTCCACAGGAAATGTAGAGTATTGCACAGCCCCCATTCACCTCAGTGTACTGTCGCTTTAAATACCTCTGATATGTAGCTGAGAACAAGTCAGAGAAGTCCTAAGCTCGGAGATGGCCCTCCTCCATCACACCCATATTTCCTAATAAGGAATTATAGGCATAAATGATATTTAAAGGGAACCTTACACATTGAAAACAGAGTCCAATCTGCCAGCACCATCTTACAGAGAAGGAGCAGCTGAAAAGATTGATATATTATTTTCATAATTTTGTGGGACAAGTTCCAAGATAGCGCTTCAATCACTAAGTGGGATCGCCCACTTGACTACATAAGCAGAGGTTTACATGACTAAATAACAAGTTGTTATGGAATTTTTCCCACAAAACTATACATCAATCTGCTCGTCTGCTCCTGCTCTATAAGATGGTGCTCACAGAATGGACTGAATTTTTTAATGTGACAATCCCTTTAATAAAATCTTTATATCTAATCTGATCTGGTGATCATAGGGCTCTGCAGGTGCTGAGCAACTACAATTGAAGTGTGAAGTCTACCTGATCTGTAGGATGTTAGAATATAGAATGTATAACCTATAAATAATATGACTCACCACTGCATATGCAAAGAGGAAGATGGTGTCCAGTAACCCCAGGAAGATGGTGGCGCTCTTGTGGTTGGGAAACAGGTGATTGTCATTCCAGGTCTGAAAGGGTAAAAAAAAAAAGTTATGTAACAGGAAACCATTATAAATATATTGGGGGAAATTTATCAACCATGGTGTAAAGTGAAGCTGGCTCAGTTGCCCCTAGCAACCAATCAGATTCCACCTTTCATTCCTCACAGACTCTTTGGAAAATGAAATTGGTTGCTAGGGGCAACTGAGCCAGTTTCACTTTACACCATGTTTGATAAATCTCCCCCATCATATCCAATTGTAGGTTAGCTGGGTGACATCCAAGATGGCCACTTAAAGGGTATGTCATCTAGTAAAGTTGGCAGTCACCCGGTGATAAATTCTTCACAGTCTGACACCCCTCCGGTCTAGTGGAACATCCCACCCATCTGCCGCTGCAGCTACACAGGATTTTATAAGATGTAGCGGGTAGTTGGGTGGAATGTTCCACTGGACCAGGGGGGGGGGGCACACTTTTAGGACTTATCTGAACTATCACACTCACCGTATTGGGGTCCACAATATACACGGAGGTGTTTAGGTCAGACGGGGTCCATTGGTTAGTGATGCTGACCTTCACGTTACTGAACGCCTTCCTGGACGCGTGGAGCAGAGAGTAGCTGGGGAGGGAAGAACGAGACAATGAACGTCACATGACCTTACCGTACGCCCCACTCTTTACCCAGCGCCATACCATAACCGTACAGCAGGTGGCGCCTCCTATAACCTATCAGATCCCTGACTTTCCTATCATTGACATTGGAACTTCACGCCAAATTAAATATCGCCGACGCTGGATACGGCCGACACCGCGTAACCTGCTCCTGGATGCCGCGAGATAGAAACCGGAAATTCAGGTCGAGTAAGGCTGGGAGGGGAGCCAAGCGAGGCCGAGAGAGTGTGTCCTAGTGTTACGTTACAGGAGGGAAGCTTCACTGCAAGACCTGCAAAATCCTGGAGGAGTCCGATAATCCAGAACGTCCGATAATCCAGAACGTCCGATAATCCAGAACGCCCGACAATCTGGGAGCTACTGGTTACAGACAGGAGGAAGGCTTCCTGCCCGCTGCGGATCACTGCAAGACAGTCCGATCCTGGAGGAGTCCGATAATCCAGAACTTCTGATAATCCAGAATGCCCGACAATCTGGAAGCTACCAGTTACAGACAGGAGGAAGGCTTCCTGCCCGCTGGGGATCACTGCAAGACAGTCCGATCCTGAAAGAGTCCGATAATCCAGAACGTCCGATAATCTGGGAGTTACTGGTTTCAGATATGAATAATTCCTTTAAATGGGATAGATGCCGGATTATCAGATATTCTGTAAAAACTGGTGCCAGAAAGTGCCAAGGATTTGTAATTTACTTCTATTAAAAAAAATCTCCAGTCTTCCAGTACTTATCAGCTGCTGTATGTCCTGCAGGAAGTGGTGTATTCTTTCCAGGCTGACACAGTGCTCTCTGCTGCCATCTCTGTCCATGTCAGGAACTGTCAAATCCAGGTAGAAAACCTCTCCTGCTCTGGACAGTTCCTGACACGGACAGAGGTGGCAGCAGAGAGCACTGTGTCAGACTGGAAAGAATACACCACTTCCTGCAGGACATACAGCAGCTGATAAGTACTAGAAGACTAGAGATTTTTGAATAAAAGTAAATTACAAATACGTGTAACTTTCTGGTACCCTTTGATCTGAAAGATTTTTTTTTTTTTCTTGGCTCAAGTTCCCCTTTAAGTATCTTTTTATGGGTATGGCGTATCCATGACCTCCAAATCACCAAATAACGGTGCGGTTTTGGCTCTAGAACGCCGCCATACTGCGCTAGTGTGAATGCAGCCGTACACTGGCCGACCTATGCTGAAAAGAAGAATGGCCACGCCCAGTTGTCAATCTATTCATACACTTCCAGGAGGAGTAAGAGAGGAGCGGCACATCGCAGAAGGTGACAGGTAAGGTGACCTACCTGAAGAACGTCAGCAGGAAGACGACAAGGTGGTGATGTGTGTACCGGGCAAAGAACCCGCGCCGGGCGGCCGTTCTGCGGGGTGACACCGGGAAGTCCATGTCAGCGGATCGTCAGGGGGTCAGGCCTCAGATGAGAGTCTTCATCAGGGTCAGATTGTTTTTCCTGGAAGAAAGATAAAGAACGTTCAGTGAGGGTGACTTAAAGGGATTATTTGGGGGGTGGCCATCTTGTATAAGAATAGAACAGAGGGATGGGAGGGTCACTAAGAGGAGATTCTGCCAGAAGGGGCTGCTCCACAACCTGTGGCTCTCCAGCTGTTATAAAAACTACAACTCCCAGCATGCCCCGGCACCCTTCAGCTGTGTACAGCCATAAACCAGACAACACTGCCATTCATACTGTGATATCACGTGACCCCGTGACGTCATGCCTCCCTGGACCCCTTTAAAACTTCCCATCAATCCCTACTGAATCAATATGCAGGAATATAATAGGAGACGGACAGTGTCTTACCTCGGAGCAGCCACCAGGGGGCCCGAATCTCCCACCTCCCGGACAGTCCTCCGGCCGCACACACGGACGCTCCTTCCCCCCGGGATTCCGCTCATCTAGCAGACCCGGCAGCTGCGGACGTCAACACTAGAGCGAGCCCCGGGGTCACGTGATACTCCTCCCCTGCGCGGGGGCCGCTGGGAGCTGTAGTCTCTAGCTATTGGGATGGGCGGGGTTTGGAGCTCGGAATGCGGTGTGCGGCTGGGACCAAACTAGTAAGAAAAGCAAATGTCTAGACTCGGAGCTTGATATTACATTTATTCCAGTTTAAAATATATTCATGATATATTTATTCCTGTACATCACTGGAAACCACAGTGTATAGTGTTTCACCATCCTGTAAGGGGAAGCAGCTCTATAGGCTTCCTGTTTATGAAATGTACAAGGCAATTCTGGGAAACAGAAACTATTTAAAGGGGATGTTCACAGTTCGGCTATGTTCAAACACAGTTTTATTGCTCAGTAATTTGCAACCAAAACCAGGAGTGGATTAAAAATACAGAAAGGCTATGTTCACACGCTGCTGAAATTGAGTGGATGGCCGCCATTTAAAGGAGAAGTCCGGGCAATTTTAATATCTGGCTGGGGGGAATTTGATCAGGAGTAGGTACTTACCTGTCCCCGTTCCCGCGGTGAGTGATGGAACCGGCCTCGGAACCCCCGCCAGAAGGCATTTTCCGCTGAGTTGCGATGACGTGCCTGGCCCGGTTGATGAACTGGCTGCTTAGCCAATCAGCTAGGGCGGTCTTGGCATTTCTGGGGCCCCAAGCGAAGTTATGTCTGGGCCTCCCCCCCCCCCCCCCCTCGACACGCGTTCCAAAACAATAGACCGCTGTGTGTTGCCCCCAGTAGTATATACCCCTTGTGCGCTACCGCCAGTAATATATACTCCTTGTGTGCTGCCCCCAATAGTATATACCCCTTGTGTCCTGCCCCCAGTAGTATATACCCCTTGTTTGCTTCCCACAGTAGTATATAGACCCCTGTGTGTTCCCCCAGTTATATATAGCCCCCCTTGTGCTCCCCCAGAAGTATATAGACCTCCTGTGTGCTGCCCCAGTTGTATATAGACCCCCTGTGTGCTGCCCCCAGTTGTATATACCCCCTGTGTGCTCCCCCACTATTATATAGGCCCCCTGTGTGCTCCCTCAGGGGTTTTTAGCCCCCTGTGTGCTCCCCCACTTGGATATAGACCTCCTGTGTGCTCCCCCACTTGGATATAGACCCCTGTGTGCTCCTCCAGTAGTATATAAACCCCCTGTATGGTTCCCCCAGTAGTATATAGACCCCCTGTGTGCCCCACCAGTATTATATAGACCCCTTGTGTGCTGCCCCAGTTGTATACAGACCCCTGTGTGCTCGCCCAGTTATATATAGACCACCTGTGTGCCTCATAAGTAGTATATAGACCCCCTGTATGTTCCACCAGTAGTATATAGACCCCCTGTGTGCCCCGCCAGTAGTATATAGACCCCTGTGTGCTCCCCCAGTAGTATATAGCCCCCTGTGTGCTCTCCCACTTGGATATAGACCTCCTGTGTGCTCTCCAAGTTGTATATAGACCCCATTCTGCTGCCCCAAGTAGTATATAGACCCCATGTGTGCTTCCCCCAGTAGCATATAGACCCCTCTGTGAAGCCCCAGTAGTCTATAGCCCCGCTGTGTGCTCCCCCCATATATATAGACCCCCTATGTGCACTCCCCCAGTTAAACAAACCCCTGTGTGCTCCCCCTCCCATATAGTATATAACTCAATAAAACAAACACTTATACTCACCTGGGTCCGAGCGTCTCACAAGAGGCCGCACTCCCCTTATCCTGGCGCCGATGCTCCAGTGATGTCACTGGAGCGCTGGCACCACAAGGACAAAGCTGCCACTTGTGACCGCAGGGAAAACCCTTCCTGCAGCCACAAGAGTGACTGACAGGAACCGAGCCAATGTCTCCTGCCCTGTCAGTGCTGCTGCATGTAACTATGAGCGCTCATTACGAGTGCTCATAGTTACAGTTTAGATGGCAGCAGCGAGCGGGCAGCGACCCTGTCCAGTGGTCTTGAGCATAAGAGCGGGGCGTGGGGGCCCCCCTGGATGTTGGGGGCCCCAAGCAATCGCTTGGGTTGCTTGGTGCCAAAGACCGCCACTGCCAATCAGTGACTTGAGCAGTGTCCCGCCCCAGTCACTGACTGTCTGAGTGGCCAGTCCATTAGCCAAGCCATGACGTGTCAGCGTCAGAAATCACGGAGCCTGGCAGCGGTCCTGAGGCCGGTCCCGTCACTCAACACGGGAACGGGGACAGGTAAGTAGCTAATCTTGATCAAATTCACCCTGCCGGCTGCCGGATTTTAAAATTGGCCGGACTTCTGCTTCAATGGCAATTTTAAGACAATGGCCGTCATTAAATGACGGTCATTCACCAAATTTCAGCAGTGTGTGAACCTTTCTGTGTTTGCAATCTAGTCCTGGTTTTGGTTGCAAAATACTGAGCAGAAATACTGCGTGTGAACATAGCCTTAAACTGTATGTCGTTGTTTATTTTCCGAATAAGTCCAAAAATCTGTCCTAGACCACCAGGGATACTAACATTAACCCCAACTGCTTTAGATCACCAGGGACACTAACCCCTTATGGCTCTAGACCACCAGGGATACTAACATTAACCCCTTACTGCCCTAGACCACCAGGGATACTAACATTAACCCCTACTGCTCTAGATCACCAGGGATACTAACATTAACCCCTTACTGCCCTAGATCACCAGGGATACTAACATTAACCCCTACTGCTCTAGATCACCAGGGACACTAACCCCTTACGGCTCTAGACCACCAGGGATACTAACATTAACCCCTTCTGCTCTAGATCACCAGGGATACTAACATTAACCCCTTCTGCTCTAGATCACCAGGGATACTAACATTAACCCCTTCTGTTCTAGATCACCAGGGATACTAACAGTAACCCCTTCTGCTCTAGATCACCAGGGATACTAACACTAACCCCTTCCCTAGACCACCAGGGATACTAACTTTTTTTTTTTTTTTTTTTTTACAGATTAGAGAAATTCAAACACGCTCAGATTTCCCCGAACATACGTGACTGAGGACGTTGTACGCAGAGCAGTGCTGTTTCTGGAAGAAAGCAGCTTTGTTTTTCTAATCTTACATAACTTCTGTAAAGGTCCTACATTATCATTACTCTCTGATCAGAGACAGATATGAAAATTAAAAAAAAAAGTTTATTTTTTAAATAATATTTTGTACATCATTATGGGGGTAGCCATCTTGCCTAAGCTGTTTTTAAACAGTATTCACTGACACAGACAAGAATGGACAGGGCCGGACATGAGTAGGGGAAACATTAGTAGACATGCTCCGTGACCTTTGAAGAGGTCATTCCATTAGGAGGGTGAGGCTGGAATCAACCAAGCTCAGTCATGAGAGAATTTACGCTCACATCACGTAGCTGCACATCAGCCTTACTGAATCTCACAGCATTGGCACAGTTACTTGTCTCTATTGGATGCCTGATGGCAGTCCCATACAAATGAATGGGGAAAGACACTCACAGTCCACATATCAAGTACTGTGGGATTCAGAAAGCCGGACGTGCAGTCATGTGGCTATTGGACACATCCTGATTGGGGTGAGGGATACTAACATTAACCCCTTACTGCCCCAGACCACCAGGGATACTGACATTAACCCCTTCTGCTCTAGATCACCAGGGATACTAACACTTACCCCTTCTGCTCAAGAACACCAGGGATACTAACACTTACCCCTTCTGCTCTAGATCACCAGCGATACTAACACTAACCCCTTACTGCCCTAGACCACCAGGGATACTTACATTAACCCCTTCTGCTCTAGATCACCAGGGATACTAACACTGATCCCTTACGGCTCTAGACCACCAGGGATACTAACATTAACCCCTTACTGCCCTAGACCACCAGGGATACTAACATTAACCCCTTCTGCTCTAGATCACCAGGGATACTAACACTGATCCCTTACGGCTCTAGACCACCAGGGATACTAACATTAACCCCTTACTGCCCTAGACCACCAGGGATACTAACATTAACCCCTTCTGCTCTAGATCACCAGGGATACTAACATTAACCCCTTATCGCTCTAGATCACCAGGGATACTAACACTTACCCCTTACTGCCCTAGACCATCAGGGATACTAATATTAACCCCTTCTGCTCTAGATCACCAGGGATACTAACATTAACCCCTTATGGCTCTAGACCACCAGGGATACTAACATTAACCCCTTCTGCTCTAGATCACTAGGGATACTAACACTAACCCCTTACGGCTCTAGACCACCATGGATACTAATATTAACCCCTTACTGCCCTAGGAAACCAGGCTTACTAATTTTAAGCACTTAGGGGGATATTTATTAAGTCCGACGTTTTTTACGCCGGACTTATAAATGTCCCCGCATCTCCGGCGCTACAGAGATTTATGTAGAGGTGTACTGCCTCTACATAAATCCCGTGCGCGTCGGTGCGCACGGCAGAAAACCTACGCCACCTGAAAGGTGGAGTAGGTTTTCGGCGTATCTTTTGCCGGAGCAAAAGATAAATCGCGCGGACTCTGAGTCCGGGCCCCCCCGTCCCACCTCCTCCACACCCCCACCCTGCCCCCCCGGCGGAAAGTGCCGATTTGCGAATAAAATAATACGCAAATCGGCACTTTCCGCCGATACGCACCTTAATACATGTCCCCTTACTGTCCTAGAACCACCAGGGATACTAATCTTAACCCCTTCTGCCCTAGACTGTCATGTATAATTACATTAACCCCTCAACTTCCCTAAACCACCAGGGATACTAACATTAACCTTTCATTGGCCTAGTCTACTAGGGATGCTGACTTTAACCATTTACTGATTTACACCACAAAGTATACTAACATCCCACATTGCCCTAGATCACCAGGGACACTTTACCCCTTACTGACCTATACCATCAGGGATACTGACATTACCCCTTACATTCCTAGGCCACCAGTGGGTACTATCGTTAACCCCTTACTGACTTAGACCACCAGGGATACTAATATTAAGCCATTACTGCCCAAAACCCCAAGAGTTACTAATGTTAACTCTTTCTACCCTAGACCACCAGGTATAATTACATTGAGCCCTTACTCCCCTAGACCACCAGGGATACTTAAATTAACCCCTCATTGCTGTAGACAACTACTGGCCGAGATGGGACACAACTGTGGCCAGTGATTGGCTGAGCAGCCAGATAATGCTATGATGTCTTGTCCGAGGGGTGGCGAGCAGCGGAGAGGCCAAAAGTCCCAGGAACATGTGTTGTGCGGGGTCGGTATAGTGATCACTTTGTTTTTACACCAGTCCCAGCAACATATAAAAAATCTGTTATACCAGAATGTCCCTTTTGGCTAAAAAAATAAAATAAAAATCAACCAGATTATTATGTGTAAACTCAGCCTTGGGAATCACATTTATTGGCTCTATACCAACTCTAACCACTAGGTGGTGCTACAGGGCCCCGCAGGCTCAGTATATGGGATCACCTAAGGTTTCTGCATGTCTGTATATGCTCCAAGCAGATCGTCCATCCAGTAAACTCATTTAATTATCAGACTTGATGACAAAGTCGCTCAGCTGGCGCAGATAGCAAATTTATTTGAGGATATTTTGGTCACTGGGTTTCCCAGGCTCGGCCTGTTCTGTTTGGCTGCTGAGCATGAGCACAAGCCCATCATAAGCGTAGTGGATATTCAGGACATGATAAGGATATTTTCATTATAGTAGATATACAGCGATAACAAACTCACCCAACAAGGTGCATATTTAATCTGCTTTTTTACTATGGTCACACATTGTTCTTTGATTCTTAAAGGGATATTCTGGCGAGAAAAAAAAAAATTAAATTACCCCTTTAATTTCAGCCTGAGACCATGTTCACATACAGGGGAGATTTATCCATACGGGACGATTATCATCAACAAGTATTCCTAGAAACGCTCCTTCAGCCGATAATCGGCCGGTGTAAAAGTATCAGCGATCAGCAGAGGAGCAGGAAAACGTCCGCTCGTTGGCTGATCACATGATTTGTGTGGTGCTAGAAGCTGTCATTATCGGCCGCACATCTCCTAGTGTAAACCGCTTAAAGGATAAAATGATCGTTCATGCGACCCAAAAAGGCACTTGTAAAACTACTACAGGCGAGCGCTAATCTCACTGAACGTCCCTTCACGGCCCCATATTGGGCCGCATAGAAGCCCTTACTGTAAAAAATGGTCTCCCATAGCAACCAATCACAGCTCTACTTTCACTTTACCAGAGCGCATGACTAAAAGCTGAGCTGTGTTTGGTTGCTATGGGCAACAGAGAACATTACTGCTGTAAGGCCATGTTCACAGACCGGACGTTCTGTGACCCAGCCTGACCACGGAACGGCCGGTCTCTGAAAAGATCATCCTGGCCGGTACTGCAGTAAAGGCCGGATAATCTTTCGGCCTGCAGAGTTCTGATGCAGGCGCATCCGTGCACGCCCGCATCAGAACTCCCATCAGAACAGCACACAATAGAGCAAACGGCCGGAGCCGCTCGCTCTATTGTGTGAACTGACAGGGTTTTCTGCGGCCGCTATTCACTGAATTGCGGCCGCGGAAAACTGACATGTCAGTTTTCTACAGCGCCACATGGGATCCCGGCCGGAGCGTGTACAATGTGTATACACTACGGCCGGGATTCCCCTCAGGCTGCGGCATTATGTAAGTGCCATGGAAATCACATCCGTTGTAACCACGGCCGTGATTTACGCGGCACTTATGTAGTGTGAACATAGCCTAAGACTGCGCCATAAATCCACCCCTCCCCCCCTTTTTTAAAAGATTTTTTTTCACATTCTATGGGATTTGGCGTTTCCCCTTTTGTTCTGGCAGAGATAAACCACAGCCCGAGTTCTCTAGCTACGGCCCACCCCTCCCTCGACCTTGACAAGCGTTCCTGTGTATGGGGAAGGATGGGCCATCAGTTTTTGAAGGTGTATGGGGGTCTTTACACTTTCATCAGACACAAATTTTGAGGAGTTTTTTTCCTCCCTTTTGGCTGTTTTTTTTAGCATTCGTTTTCTCATTTTTTGTATTCGTATTGGCGATTTTTCTGGCGATTTACCCCCTGCATTTCTTTTGGGGTTATTTTTGTCTCAAGTCATGTGATTCTTTCATCATGTGGTTTCAGGATTTTGGGTACAAAAAAATTTAGGCCCCATTTCTCATCAGGAAATCCTTAGGGTTCTGTTGGGTACGGATGCCCCATAGAACTCTGGAGAGCTCCGGATGCGCCTCTGGAAACTGTACAGAATTCCGGGTTCACAGCTTGGCAGCCCGAAACAGCGCCAGAATCTGGGCAAGTGCTTCCTAGAGCTGACACTGGTCCTTTAACTGTATACGCTCCTAATCCGGAGCCCATACAGTTAAATGCTGGCCTGTGACTGAGAGGGCCGGGAGCCATTGGCTCCTGGCCCTGTCAATTAGTCTTCTGGCTAGTGGCAGCACTAGGTCTCCAATCAGAGGAGGCCGCTCTCTCCCCCCCAAAGTTACGTTGCATGAGTGACATCACTCGCAAAGCCGAAAGTCCGATGCAGCAGGTGAGTGTATATATATATATTAATTTATTTATTTTTTCACCTTCGTCTAATACCCCTATTCCACGGAACGATTATCGTTCATAAACTCGCTCCAACGACCGCTCATTAACGATCACTAAACGATTTTTTTTAGCGAACGATAACACATAACGTGAACGATATATGTAGTGTAACGATTATTTTGCGGTCGTTACATGTCGTTTAAAACGTTTGCCGGGGTGATCATGACCACACGACACACCTACTTTGTTTAAACCTTTTTATGAACGACTGAAAGATTTCAAATTTTACGAACCGATTAGCAAATTATCTTTCGAAGACCACCAATTTTTTTTCGACATGCTGAAAAACAATTTTGAACGACAGTATAACGATTTCGCCTTTGTCGTTCGCTCGTTTACACTAATTCCACGAAGCGATTATCGTTAACGAGCGGTCGTTGGAGCGAGTTTATGAATGATAATCGTTCCATGGAATAGGGCCTTCAGTCTATGGGAGGAAAAAACACCTTTTTTTTTTTTTTAACCAAATTTTTTAACGTCTTTTCTTGTTATTTTTAGCTTTTAGCCTAAAAAAGGGGACAAGATGTAAGTGATATACGGGGTTGGGGGCAATATAGAAAACAGGGCCGCTGTATACTG
Source organism: Dendropsophus ebraccatus (assembly GCF_027789765.1). Taxonomy (NCBI): domain Eukaryota; kingdom Metazoa; phylum Chordata; class Amphibia; order Anura; family Hylidae; genus Dendropsophus; species Dendropsophus ebraccatus. The sequence continues at coordinate 12,978,240 of NC_091454.1, read as the reverse complement.
TATCTTATAACCACAATGAGGTCATTGTAATCCCAGCTGGGTATTATAATGGTGTCACTCAGTACGGCGCCGCCAGACTGAGGCGGAGGATCCCGTATCTTTTTCCAGCAGCTCCTGAGTCAATAAGGGGTTAATTCTCTCCTGTCTCACTATCGCTGGCTCCCTGAGGACTGAAGGACATCAAAAGGTTGTTTGTCCGACTGCCCAGACAGGTGCGTTCACTTCCTTATTGCTATGTCGGTTATCGAACTACATCTCCCACAATGCAACGCTGCGGGAGGCAGTCGTACCTGTTCATCCAGGTAAGGCGCAGACACAGGAAGGTATGTGACAGGTGAACAGTTCCTGGCAGCAGCCGAGGCTACAGGTGAGACATCTATCTGATCCGATCGGGGCTAAAAGGTGAAGCGGGGAATCCGGAAAACATTGCACCAAACGTTCTGGTATCTGAGATGGAGAAGAGCTGCGATATTATATTATAATATACAGGGGGAGGGGGGACTGCTGTGTACATATAATCCAGAATGAATATATATATACACGAATGTTAGCAGGTGTCTTAAAGGGCCGAGATCAGTCACTCATAGATGGATGTGAATGTTCCGGAAGGTTCTCAGCACTGGAGATAGGGAACATCTGAGGGGTTTCTTAGACCCAGCAGGGGTGACAACTCTTGTGGTAAATCATTGGTGCCAAAGTCACTTCCAGATAGGGTTGTCTTCTCCCGCCACCCGTTATGGTGTCAGAGCCCGGGGTCATCATGCAACAAGGTGGATCTGTACATTCATAATGCCCATCATAACAGGCCCCATAAACATTTGATGACCAGTGCTGCCAAAATCACTACATCGTAGATTTTTGGTCCAATTCCCCTTTAAGATGAAGGGTGCCTTTATCTTAAAGGGGAATTTGAGCCAAAAAAAATCAACCCCCGATACTGTAGTAGCATTGAGAAGAATGTTATCTAGGATGAAAGTCTCTAGGAGATTTGGAGCGTTCGGACACCTTATACATTTAAAATTCTACCTTAATCTGTATTGTCGTATTACTTAAAGGAATTTAAATTTTTGAACAGATTTAGAATCAAAAAGCATCATCAGTTTGGAACTGGAAAACTGTCTTTGTTGCCCATAGCGACCAATCACGGTGCGGCTTTTATATTATATTCCACTCCCGGAAAATGAAAGATGCTTTGTAATTGTTGCGATTATTTTTTGTTCTGCCCCTTTAAGACAGATTGTACAGGAACCAATACAATACTAATCTTTGTGATCGGCGCTCGTCTACTAAGCCTTCACACAGTTTGATTCATTGTGCGAATGATCGCTGGATCACCTTCTAAATTCACCATTGTTGTCTGTTTAGCCAGTACCACATGCGGCCAATAACAATGATTGTGATTGGCCAATCAACAATGAAGATAAGTCAGCTGATCACTGGCCCTATTACCCAGGCCAATCATTGTGAACCAATGTTCTTATGTTATTTGGCTCGAGTAAAGGGGTCCTCAGCCCTTGCATGTTTTTATAGTGGTGGTCAAATGTAAAAAAGAAGCAGTCACATACCTTATTGGTTTAAACAAAATATTGCCAGAAAATAGTAGTACTTGATGGTTGCAGTTCACTCCAGGTGGCACTAAATACATGAAAGTTTCAGCACAAACTTTGAACAGTTTTGAATACAATGGTTCCAACTTATTCTCAGGTCAGGTCAGCTGATAAAAAAAAGAGAGTCTGATAATAGACGAGAGCCATTGCTGGTTTAGTGGCGCTTAGAAGCCATGGGAATTAAAAGTGTAAGCCTAGTAAGAGGCTTGGGCATCCTAAGGGCTGTATTAGAAAGCTTATCTGCTAGATCGGCACGCGCTTAGACAGCCTATTACACAGCTCAGTAATTGTGCGGCAGTGGCTGCTTAGGCATTACTAGTGATGTCCGTGCAGCCCTTGCTTTATTCTGGCAAGTATAGAAAATAATAAAGATGTATACTTACCTCTCCATTCTCCCTCGGTGTCCCCCTGGCTTATTTCTGTGTCCCCAGATCACTGCAGCCGTCTTTGGCACTTCTAAAATCTGCCATGACAGGCCGCTCAGCCAATTACTGACCAACACGCTGAGCATGCTGTCAATGCAGAAGTGCCGGAGGTGGCTGTGGTGAGAAGAGAATGCAGAAACAAGCCAGGAGAACAGGGGAGCGTGGAGAGGTAAGTATACATCTTTATTATTTTCTATACTCTTTTATTAGCCTTCAGCCGCACATAACCTATTACATAGAGCAGTGCACGTTCGACGGCCATTGATTTTCAAAAAATGTTGAAAGACGACGATCAGCCGATTAACGGCTCCTCAGCTGATTATTGTCTTTATTACATGGAGCGATATCGGACAGATTCGGCAGATAGTCACTCTGTGTAGTAGGACCCTAAGGGCATGTTACACAGGGCAATTGTCAGCAGAACTTCCAGCAATTGTCCCAATGTAAATTGTTCGTTCAATGCAATGTTTATTGGGTTGTCACAAATGGCTTTCTGGTTGGCTACTCCTGTAGATCCCCTGGAAGACCCGTGCAGCTATCTGTCAGTAGTGGTCTGCAGAAAATTCTTCACCCCAGGGTACATAGGTGTCTGGGATGTACTTGTGATGTTGTGTGTGCAATATAGACGGTCCAGGTACAGGGCAGGGTCGCAACGTTATTGTACTTAGAAAGGATGGTTGGAATGTGGTCACAGTTCCCTTAGCATCTTCTCCAAAGAGTTTAGCGATTGCAGAAGAGTCCTTGCACAGCCATGTCTCTCTCCTCTCCTGACCAGACGATTCTCCCTCAGATCAGGAAAACAGAATTTTGAAATTGATTTCCCCTTTTAGTCAGGATAGACTGGAGAGAATCTTGGGTAAAATCTCCCTTTTCTTGACCCAGATCTGTCTCAGGGGAAACTTTAGAAACTGGATCCGGATTTTGCTTCTGGTTCAGACAAGCCCTAGTTAGGTTTAGTTGGGACGTGAATATTGACTAAACTTTTCTGTCAGGGCCTAGCAGTACAGACTCTCACAAGATGTTAACATTTCTCTGGCAATGGTCACACTAACCAGTGTAGAATGACCCAGCCCTATGGGGATAGGGGTTTGCAGTGATTGGCTCTAACCTTGGGAAAAGGGTTGAACTTGGGGAAACTCCTCCCCTCAGTCCATATGAGTAAAGGTTATGTGACCATAATCCTTAACCCACTTTTAGTAGTAATAAAGGCAAGGTAAATACTCGCCCATTCATTGCCGTATACCACATTGGCAGTGTGACTCATGATACACAGATTTAGATGTTTGAGAGAGATTCCTCAGCCATACAACAACTTTTTTCCTTTTGCATCTGGGATACTGGTACTAGGACACTGCATACTGTCAATTGTCTGTCTATTTAAAAGTAAGGTGGGCATACACCTTCAATAACTGTCCACAGTTATCCCTCCCGTCCTCTTCATACACTTAAATGTTTGGCGGGGCCGATTGTTCCTGTGTTATCTTGGGTGCTGCCTCTGCAAGATAACCACACCCCAATGTCAACTATCTGACATAGAACTACAAGTCCCAGCATATGCTTTTACTACTAGAAATACTTGTTCTTCAACTTAGGAGACCGACACATTGACTAAATATACTGGCTGACATTTGTCTCGGTATGTGACCTTTTACTGATGTATTTGTGAATAGGTGATTTTTTTTTTTCTTTATGGTTATTCTAGTAATGCTGAATCAACATCATGGATCTCCTACCATAGATCCATGGTAGGAAATGATGCTGGCATTGTCCCGATTGATCACCACACACTCCCGCCTTCCAAACTCTATGTTCATAGTCCAACGGCTGGCATTACTGTTAATGAGAGAGATATTGGGTGTGGCCTGTATGCATGGGCGGGGTTTACATTATCATTTTCTCTTTAGGGGGTCTCTCTAAAAATTGTTAAAAATACACACGACTAAGTGATCATTCTTGTAAAACATGAATTTCCTTCTCTTTGTCTTCTTCCAGATTTTCAGCATGTCTTCTGCCTCCTAATCTGCAGCTCTTCGGTCTTCTCTTGGACGATTGACCACACCCACGCGGAGCATGCCTGGAACTGGATTTCCTGAGGATGACCCTTTTGATTTCCTATTTAAAATCATTCTGATTGGGGACTCCAATGTGGGCAAGACTTGTGTGGTGCAGAGGTTCCACTCCGGGGTTTTCAGTGACAAGCACCAGAACACTATCGGGGTGGACTTTACTGTGAAGTCCCTGACTATTGATGGCAAAAAAGTCAAGGTAAAAATCTTCCTCCACAAACCTATCATAGGTGGTCCTTGGCGAGATACTTCATAAAATTGGGGGGGGATTAATCTGGCGCCATGATTGTGCCACTTAAAGGGATCTGAAGGGGTTAGTGGAATTCCTCATGATCTCTACTTCCTGGTCCCATCTTGACACCTTGGAGATAGTAGGAGATACCCTAGGCCAGTGATTGTTTTCCGTGTGTTAAGAGGGGACCGGTGATTTGTGGGGAACCAATAAGCATCAGAACCTAGTGGTGGGGGATCAACAGAGGCAAGTAATCCGCCCCTGAACAATCCCTTTAAGTCCGTCTATTGTCGATATCTCATAGGTACAAGTTTGGGACACGGCCGGCCAGGAGAGATTTCGTACTATCACGCAGAGTTATTACCGTAGTGCGCATGGAGCCATCATTACCTATGACATCACCCAACGCCAGACATTCGAGTCAATCCCTCATTGGATCCATGAAGTGGAAAAATATGGAGCAGCCAACTTGATGATGATGCTTATTGGTAGGTGATATGTCTACTGGCTGAAGATATGATGCCCAGCAATTAGCTGTAATTTAGTGAGTCATTCTGGACTATGGGTAGGGCCACCATATGTTCTTGACATCAGTGGTGATAAGGTCAAGCCTTAGAAAGCAGTAGAACATGGGTTGGCATCAGTTTCCACTGGCATAAGTATCTTGTAGAAGGTTTTGAGGAATAGGGTGTCCCAAAAGCTCTTGACAGTCACAAAATATTTTACCAGTGTGTATTGCCTAATAGGCAGCTGGATGGCAACTCTTGAGGCCTTGGGAGAATGTTCCAGATCTTCCTCTTTTCAGCTACTGGAGGTAATATGGTGGCTCGAACCACCATCAGGAGAGGTCTCTAACTTGATTTTTGCAGTCTTTGCTTAGATAGGGGTCTCTTTGGTCTTCTTCTTCCAGACCTTGAACCCATTGTCTTAAGATTGTCGTACCTACACAAGGGTTATTACCCAAATGGGTGGAGGAAACCTCTCATCCTTTATGTTATCTGTGTTTTTAGGTAACAAATCGGACCTAGTGGAGAAGAGGCAGATCTTGTTTGAGGAGGCCTGCACGTTGGCTGAGAAGCACGGACTGCTGGCGGTTTTAGAAACCTCAGCCAAGGACTACTGTAACATTGATGAAGTTTTCCACCTGATGACTAAAGTACTCATTGCGCGCAACACCCATCACTTCCACAAGGAGAGTCCACGAAACAGCTTTGTGTTGGACTCTCGGCCTATTCTGGCCGAAAAGGAACCAGATAAAAACTGTCTTTGCGGGTAGACATGGACTGGATGATATGGACTTTTCCAAATAGAACTATTTCCTCTTCTTGGAGTAGGAAATGAAGATGGACATGTCTTTGAGAAAGCTGGTAAGGATGGAGGTGGCCCTTTTCTTATAGATGGTGCCAACCCATGGGGTTGTCTTCTCCAAAGAATGGTGGAGAAGGTGAAAAAACACAGGGCTCTTCTGCCTCTAGATGAGGGTTGTGACAAGAGGATCTTGTAGGGTCAAAGTCACAAAAATCAAGAGCTCTTCTTTAGACTAAAGACCATCATACGGAAGACTACAGGTGTCCTGGTCGTTCCACGAGACAGTGGTCGTTGTATACTATGGTTATGATTTGTGATTCTTTTAGATGAGTCCTAATCTACTGTTATGTTGCGTTCACACCTACAGGATCTGCAGCAGATTTGATGCTGTGTTCAGTTATTTAAATGAAATCTGCTGCAGAAAATCAGCTGCAGATCCTGTAGGTGTGAACGCACCATTAAGGAATATCTTTTATATATCTGACATAATTACAAGTGGATGAAACTCAATGGTCTGAACATGGTCATATCTCGAAAAGAAGGATATACAAGGCAACTCTCTAATGCCACCTTTAAGAAGCCTTAGAGCAGGGATGGGGAACCTGCTGCCCTCAAGCTATTGCAAAACTACATTTCCCATTGTGCCAGGGCAAAGTTTGGTATCCCAGGCATGATGGGAATTGTAGTTTTATAAGAGCTGTAGGGCTGCAGGGGGTATTCCGGGCTAGGGGTATTTTTAGTGTATGGCCGGGGAGGAGATGGATATAGACGCCGACATCCACTTACCTCCCCGATTCCAGCGCCGGGTCCCGGATTGTGCCACCCCGTTCTCCCGTCCCACTCCCTGGTCTGAGCTGGGGCTTGAGAAGTGGCGTCTCAAGGCAGCTAAGCTATTTAGCGGACCTTTTATCCCCAATTATGTTTTAAGGCTTCTTATTGGTATCGAAGACTTGAAGAGAAAGCTACCTCAAAAGGTGACATCAGAGAGCTGCTTTGCATATTGTCCATCCCAGTGGAGCATGTCTTCAGGTGGGGTTCTGACTCTAAATAAGAAGTCTTAGGACATGACTAAGAATGTAAGCCAAGCCAGACAACGCTCAAGAAGGTTAGTTTATCCATCTATAGACAGCTGTTTTGAGGTTATTGCCTCCCGTCAGTAGTAAAGCAGGGTGCTGGTTGACTGCAGAGAAACCATATCCCTTTGGTCCCACAACTCTATGTATCCAGCCTGCACCTAATCTGTCTGTAGATGGGTCACTTCTCCTTCTTGAGAGCTGCCTGGCTCGGCTTACATTCCCAGTCATGTCCTAAGACATCGGTGGCAGAAATCTGGGCGCAAATCTTCAATTTCTGCATTTACAATTTGATAATTTGGAACTTCACTATACAAACAATAAGATACTGGCTTATCTTAGATACGCAATTAAGGTGATGACCCTACTTAAAGAACACCCCCAGGATCCATCACAATAACTATTCTCAGCTTTACAAGTCATGGATCGGCCACAAACAACCATCTTTACAGCCTCGTAAACACCATTTAATCACGCTAACTGCATTCATGACACACGCCTCCAGAATCGTGTAAGAATCTGTGGACGGATGCCAGTGTGTGACGTCCGAGATGAGCTGGTTAGACAACATTGAAGCCATTCCATAGGCTCTACCTGCTGTGGACTATATTTAGATGGAGGTGCCAGCTATTGCGATAGGGATATATAGGGAATGGCACATCACCTATCTATAGTATACAGGTACCAGGTCCACAGATTCCAGCAGGATGAGGGTCAGAGAGGACCCTAATCTGAGAAACTTTCCTCCCCCATAATGGCCAAAGACCATAAATGACCCATCCAATAAGCAATCTCTGTGTTATCAGCTCAGAGATAACATGGATAGTATGAACAGAGGGTATTGCACGTGATTTGTAGCCTTTATTGCTCCTGCCTGACATTGAGCTTTACCTGGCCAAAGGTTGTGTAGTATCTCAGCAGTGACCGGTGCGGCAGCTTCTGAGGCCCTGCTATTATAACCATGTAATAAACACTATGATATTGATATCTGAGGAATAACAGGGACTAGTTAAAGCAATTTACTGTTATTCTGTCCAGTGCTTCTTAAATAGGATGCAACTTTGCAAACAGCCTGTGTATAGAGGTTCTAAATGTCTCCATGGCAACAGACTACAAACAAACTCTGTGTAGTCTGACCTTGCAGTCATGTGTTACTCTTCCATAAAACTGATGTTTTTCAGGACTTATGGGACTGACGGCTCCTAAATAGCCAGGGCTACACTTAAAGCGACTCTGTACCCACAATCTGATCCCCCAAACCCCTTGTACCTTCAGATAGCTGCTTTTAATCCAAGATCTGTCCTGGGGTTCGTTCGGCAGGGGATGCAGTTATTGTTTTAAAAACAACTTTTAATCCTACAGCGCTGTGTCTAACGGCCGGGGCTTACATTTGTTTATGCATTAGGATGACACACACTCTCCGTCCTTCCTCCCCACCCTCCTCAGCATTAGGAATGATCCAGGAACATTTACTGCTGTTTGAGCTTTGCACAGGTGTATTAACGATCCAGCCCATGTTCATTATGCACAAATCTGGGGAATAGGAAGCAATCTGCCTGGATCATTCCTAATAATGAGGAGGGTGGGGAGGAAGGACGGAGAGGTGGTGCCAGCCTAATGCATATACTAATGTAAGCCCCGGCCGTTCACAGCGCTACAAGTTTAAAAATTGTTTTTAAAACAATAACTGCATCACCTGCCGAACAGACCCCAGGACAGATCTTGGATTAAAAGCAGCTATCCAAAGGTACAAGTGGTTTGGGGGGGACAGATTGTGGGTACAGAGTCGCTTTAAAGGGGTTATCCAGGACTACAAAAACATGACTTTTCCCCCTCTCATCTCCAGTTCAGTTGTGGTTTTCAATTAAGCTCTGGAGACAAGAGGGGGGGGGGGGGTGAGTAGCCATGTTTTTGTAGCGCTTGATAACCCCTTTAATCTTTTAAAGGGATGTCTGGTTTAGAAACCTAATAATGTACGAGTAGGGAATCCTACATTCAGGACTAGGGATGGTCCGAACAGAGTTCGTACAAACCCGAACCATCCGCAATGATTACCGCTGTCTGCCCGCTCCGTGCAGCGGGCGGATCCAGTGGGAGGAACGCCTGGAAAACTGGAATACAGCCATAGCCATAGGCTGCATCCCAGTTTTCCAGGCGTTCCTCCCGCTGGATCCGCCTGCTGCATGGAGCGGGCAGACAGCGGTAATCAGATGTCGAGCGTTCGGGTTCAGCCGAACCCGAACCTCGGCGGGTTCGGACCATCCCTATTCAGTACCTCCATCAGTAACGCAGAAAAGAGTCATCTTGCTGGAGGACCCAGCATGTTCATGCACTACCGGGGTGGCTCATTCAACTTTATAGGGAAGTATGTAATACTTCATTTGTCCAGTGGCGGCGCTGCAGAGAAACTAAACACCTGCTGAGTTCTGCCATAGATTCCTGCCACTTGCTTATAATCTAAGCAGTAGAAGCCAAATTGTTTAAAAATATGCCAAAGGGGTTAGAAAAACATAGCTATATTTTTTTTCTCCCCAAACAGCACCACACCTGTCCTCAGGTTAGGTGTGGTATTGCAGCTTAATGCCATTTACTTAAAAAAAAAATAAAAAAAGCCGAGCTGAAATACTACATACAAACAGGACAGGCGTGGTGCTGTTTCTGGAAGAAAGAGGCTAGTTGTTTTTCTCATCCCCTTTAAAAAGAACCTGAAAGCAGAACTTGCCGAGGTCAGACACTCCCTTTAACATACACCTGCCCTCCTTAACGTATTTATTTTTGGAACATGGAGCATTAGCGATGTTGGGAGACAACAGTATGCTGGGAGTTGTAGTTCTCCCACAGCTTAAAGACCATGGGCTTATACAGTCAAAAATAGGTGCCCTCCTGTAGAGGCTGTGACTATTCCTCTCCCAGACAGCTGGTGCCAATAAACAATACAAACTGGTTAGACCAGGATCTAATGTAAGCTGACATTTCCTAACAATGCCCCATTCCTTCATCTGCAGCCTGGCACTGTATGCCAACTGCACACACAGGATGGTCATAAACCTGACACCAGACGTGACTATAAAACTAAGGAACGCAGATAAACCTACACGCTTCTCACCTGTTATTTTATCAGAGCAGAGATCTGTATCTCTCTTCCTGTAGGGAAACTACAACTACCAGCATGCCCTGACAGCAGACACTAGTGTGGCCGTGCTGAAAGTTGCAGTGTTCCAACAATTGAAGATTTTTTTATTTTTTAAACTTAGCTGCAGTATCAGACTACACATTTGTTTGTTTGTAGTCTGTAACCATGGAGACACAGGTCTGTACCAGAACCAGCACACAGAAAACTGTGTTATCAGTTTTTTATTTTACTTACAACCCTGATAACATCTCTCATACCCAACATTATATTGCACTGCTGGTCTATAGACCCTGTTGCAGTGGAAAATACTATACACCCTGGACCAAAACCCAAAAAAGTAGGGTTCAACAAACTCTCACCTGATCCTAAAAAGGTGCCTGTACACCCATATACCAAGTTCTAGGCTTAAAAACACGATACTTTCCTCCAGAAACAGCACCAATCTTCTTCCCAAATTTGGGTGAGGGTTTTTGCAGTTCATTTCCATTGACGTAAACGGAGCTGAATTGTAATACAACACAGAACACGAGGACAGGGGTGGCACTGTTTTTTGCAAGAAAGTAGCTGTGGTTTTTTTTTTCTAATCTTGGATAACCCCTTCAAGAGTTTTGCATGGCATTAACTCTAGCTTTGGGTACACTGAATGTCACTAATTTCCCTGTAGAAATAAACAGTTACAGGTTACATGCCTATATTTAGTCATGCACCTTAAAGGGGTTATCTAGGCTTAGAAAAACATGGCCGCTTTCTTCACAGTAAGGGTAGGTTCATACTGAGGAATTCTCGCGGATAAACTCCGCATTATGGGCGCGCGCCCTTCCGCCAGCTCCATAGTCACCATTCTATGGGCCGGTGTATTCCGCTATCCGCCGAAAGAAGTGACATAGCCCATAGAATGGTGTCTATGGAGCCGGCGGAAAAGCGCGCGGACATACTGCGGAATTCCGCTGAGTTTATCCGCGCAAATTCCTCAGTATGAACCCACCCTAACAACGCCTCTCTTGCCCTCACGTTTGGGTATAGTTTTTCAGCTCAGTTCCATTAAAGTGAATACAGCTAAATTGTAATACCACCCCCCCCCCCCACACACACACAAACTAACTTAAACCCTATGGACAAGGCACTACCTTTTTAATTCAAATATCAGAAGGTGCTCTACCCAATATGGCATGGAAGCATATACAACACAAACAAGAAAAAGAATGCCATAAACTGGAAAGGGTGGCACATCCAGAATAAACAGACTATATCCAAAAAATACTGTATAAATAATATAGAAATCTTCATTGATAAATAGAACAGGTGCCAAACAAACACATTAAAATCATTTAAAATACACACAACACATAAGGGACTGTGTAAAATAAACACAGACCCAAAGATACCCCGACATGCACAATCGTAACGACTCCCCCACAAAAAGGTATTTTGGTACAGGCTTCTAGGTTAAAGGAAAAAGTCAAATCTGCAAACCATGATATGTGAGCCTATACCCTAGAATGTACTAGTTAAGGAGTGGCAGAGTGTAAATTGAGCCATATATAGCTAGCCATAAAGGAGTTTGTATCACCATGAGGGGAGGTCCATGTCGAGGTCCACTAAACCCCCACGCGTTCCGTCTCAACACCGAGACTCTCAAGGGTATTGAAGTCCTACAAATATCACATATAAATAGCACCCGTCATTAGAAAAATTGGTATCCATACTCGCATGCTACTAATTGTGATAGATTGCCCATGAGGTATGGTCTGCTCTGCATTCCTAAACATGGCCGCGGCGTCTCCGGACTCATGCGCGAGCCCGAAAGACACTCCCCCTATGACGTCAGGCATGACGTAGGTTCTGCCCAACTTTATTGATGCCACTATGGACAACCCGATACACCGCACAGCGGAATGAATCTGCTGACAGTCTAGTGCAGTGAACGGGTTGTCTCCTCCGTATACACACACACATAAAGGAAAAAAGAATGAATAAGAAACAAGTATAGAAAAAATTATGTATAGAAAGAATTAGAATAATGTGTTACTATCATTTACTTATCCGTATTCTAATTCTTTCTATACTTGTTCCTTATTCTTTCTTTTTCTTTCTATCACAATTAGTAGCATGCGAGTATGGATACCAATTTTTCTAATGACGGTGCTATTTATATGTGATATTTGTAGGACTTCAATACCCTTGAGAAAGTCTCGGTGTTGAGACGGAACGCGTGGGGGTTTAGTGGACCTCGACATGGACCTCCCCTCATGGTGATACAAACTCCTTTATGGCTAGCTATATATGGCTCAATATACACTCTGTACATTCTAGGGTACAGGCTCACATATCATGGTTTGCAGATTTGACTTTTTCCTTTAACCTAGAAGCCTGTACCATAATACCTTTTTTTTTTTGGGGGGGGGGGGGGGGGGGGGGGGGGGGGGGGGGGGTCGTTACGATTGTGCATGTCGGGGTATCTTTGGGTCTGTGTTTATTTTACACAGTCCCTTATGTGTTGTGTGTATTTTAAATGATTTTAATGTGTTTGTTTGGCACCTGTTGTTCTATTTATCGATAAAGATTTCTTTATTATTTATACGGTATTTTTTGGATATAGTCGGTTTATTCTGGATGTGCCACCCTTTCCAGTTTATGGCATTCTTTTTCTTGTTTGTGTTACACACACACAACCTGGGAACAGGGGTGGCGTTGTTTTTTTTTTATATAAAGGGTCACTTTTTTTTTTTTTGCAGAAATCAATAGTCCAGGCAAATTTAAGAAACTTTGTAATTGGGTTTATTAGGCAAATCTGCCATTATCTGCATTCAAAAAGCCTTTCCCCAGGTCCCCCCCCCTCCTCTCTCTCAGTCACTGCTCATTATCAGGAAATCTCGACTCGTTTTTTAACATCAGTTGGGCAGCAGAGCAGAGAACAAAGCATTACACAGCAGGACCTGTGTGAAAGCTGGTATTCAGAGGTCAGTGCTGATTTCAGAGGAGATAGTGCGGTGATGTAACTGTAAATTGATGTAACTGTAAATTAACTCATTGTTGTCCTGTTTTGGTGCCTCATCTCCCCCTCCACCCCTCCCCTATCCATAGAGAACCATGAAGACAGGGGGGAGAGCTTCAAAGTGCTTTTTCATGATAAAAATGCATTTTTCGGCTAATAAACCAAATTGCAAAGTTTCTTAAAATCGCCTGTACTATTGATTTCTGCAAAAAAAAAAATTAAATAGTGACACTTTAATAAATTTTTTTTTTACTAATTAAAAAAAGGTACATGCAACTTTTTAATAGAGAAGCGCCACCTAGAGGTCCATTATTAACATGGCCACTACAACAGCACCACCTAGAGGTCCACCCTGATGAACGTTATCTGCATCTCCACTACATCAGCGCCACCTAGAGGTCCACAACTTAAAGCCATCCCCTGACTTATTACTACAGATCTTACCCATAATGATATAAAGCAGAACTGGACGTGGTTTCTATGTTTTATCATTTTGTGTGGTATTTTTTATTTTGTTTTTAATTTTTTTTCTTTATTTCATTTTTTTTTTTTTTTTTTATCTCGAAACAGAGAAACAAACACTCTGGGGGGTAAGGAGGGGGGAGGAAAAATGAGGAGGGGGGGGAGAAAAGACAGACATCAGGATAAAAATTATTACAACAGCACCTGGAATTGATAGGCCTGCCTAGGAGAAACACAGGCACTGCCACAACACCACAGGAAATAGCTACTGTCTGAAGCGGCCCAGACAGTCCAAACTCCTTTGACTGGCGCTATAGGTCCAGGTCATAAAAATCGTCCAGATCCTCATGGAACAAGTCCCACTCGTCCTCCGAGTCTGTTAGGTCGTCGTCGGCGCCCGCTGCCAACAGCATTAGGAGCATTTCGCCCAGTTCAAAGGTCATTACTTCTTCGTCGTCGTTGTCAAAGGGGTCGCTGCCCTCTCGCTCCTCGAAGTCCCAAAATCGGTTTCGGCGTTGGGCCTAAACATGAAGGAAAGATGTGAATATAAGGAAGGGGTCACTTATGGAAGGGAAAACTGAACCCGCCCGTCTTTCCTGAAATACACTGTGCTGCTGTGACATCTCTTATATCGGGATGGGAAATGTTCAGCCCTCCAGCTGATGCAAAACTACAACTCCCATCATGCCTGGACAGCCGAAGGCTGTCCAGGCATGATGGGAGTTGTGGTTTTGCAACAGCTGGAGGGCTAAAGGTTCCCCCATCCTATATCCAGCTCGCGTTAAGTCACCATTTCAGAAGAGGGGGGCTCTGATCTTATAGAAGGCAGCATCAGGAGCTTACAGCAGCACAGAGCATTTAAGGGAGCAATAAATAAAAAATAAAAATAAAATCACGTCAAAATTTTTAATCCGTCGGGGTCTCACACTATATTTCCATGAGAAGTCAGCCTACGGGACCCCCCCCCCCCACCTTATTTCAGCGAACATCAAGACCACACACACACACACACACACACACACCCTGATCATGAACTTTTTACACATCAAACGTCTTGTACTGACAAGGACACTTAAAAAAAATGGTGCTCAGATCTTGTAAAAGACACACTGTGCTGCTGTGAGATCCCGATCCTCCATCTCATATCAATACCCGCAATGACAGGCGAGAAGGTATCATACAAGATCAGTCTTCACAGCAGTACAGAGTATTTCAGGACATATCCTTATATAACCTCAGACCCCATTGTCTGTATAGGACAGTGATCTTTGAACACTCCCTTCTCCCATCATGCACCTGGCTGTATCTCCATTACCTTGGTAGGACGTCCACTTTGGAGGAAATCACTGAATTGGGCAACTTTCTAACATACTCTGGGTATAAGCATAACCTATTCTGTGCTGGTCCTACCTGTGAGAGTAAGGGCCCTATTACACGGAACGATAATCAGACGAATTGGCCCTATCTGACCGATTATCGCTCCGTGTAATAAACACAACGATCAGCTGATGACAAAGATCTTCGGCTGATCGCTGATATAGGTTTGGACCTATAATTGTCGGGTGCCGACTGTGCATCGCTACGTGTAATAGCGGTGCGCGGCCGGTGGTTGACGATTTCAAAACTGTACACATTACCTATCCATGCTGCAGGGCTCCTCTTGCGCTCTGCTTCTCACAGGGTCCTGTGCGCTGCAGCTCCATAGCGGCCTGTCAGCTGAACGGCCGCTCAGCCAATCACCAGTGATTGGCTGAGCGGCCTGTCAGATGAAACAGATTGCTCTGGAGCTGCAGTGCGCGGGGAGAAGACGACCGTAAGAGGAGCCCTGGAGCATGGATAGGTAATGTATAGAGTTTAAACAAGGGCTGCTAGGACATTGTTACTGATGTCCCTGCAGCCCTTGTTAACATGATTATCGGCCAGTGTAATAGGCCCAGTAAACGAGCGCTGATCTAGCAGATCGGCGCTCGTTTACAGTTATTATCGGGCCCCAATTGGGACGTATAATAGGGCCCTTAATCAGAATGATGACATGGAAACCCATCCCTATACTGCATGACAGGTTACACTAAAGGGACTGGATTCAATTCCAGGGCCTATACCAGGGGTCGGAAACCTTGGCTCTCCAGATGTTGCAAAACTACAACTCCCATCATGCCTGGACAGCCTTCGGCTGTCCAGGCATGATGGGAATTGTAGTTTTGCAACAGCTGGAGAGCCAAGGTTCCCGACCCCTGTCCTATCCAAATCAATGGACTCCTGTTCAATACTCTGGGTGTCATACATTGCGATCACTAATAGATGAACACTATAAAAACGTACCCGGTATCTACTGGACATCCCCCCTTTCTGTCGCGGCTGTGGTTCTTCTATACGCCCGTCGGGGTACGCGTGCTTGTAGAAACAGTTGCCTCCGAATGGGCAGGTGCCGCGTCCTTCGTCAAAATACCGACAAGATTTGTTGCTGGAAGAGAAGTGGAAAAAGATGAGTGATTTGTTAGAAATCAAGTGACAGCGAGTGAGGCCACAAGTCCCGCTCGCTGGGTGGTACAGGTCTGACTGGTTTTACGCCCATTGTTAGACGTGGAGTGAGCTCTCCGGGTCCCATTGAGGGGTTTTATATGACATCTTGTGTTACAGCGAACACTTCACTATGGAGGCTCCGGAGAAAGGAGTAATGAAGGATAAAGACTAAAAGGAAATATATGGCTGCACAGAACTTCTGTGTAAAAGCGCCACCTGCAGGAAGTTCTCATAATCGCATGCTTACAAATTAAAGTGAATCTGTCATGGCGTCTGGTGGATTTCTCTACGCCTAGAAGTTATGAACACGGCGAGACTGTGGATCAGAATAGGGATCATGCGTGTTACGGTCTCCAGGGATATCCAAACGCTGATCGGGCAGCAGCTGTCAAGACAGTTACACTATACGGCTACAAGGATATATGTAGGGATGGCAATAATGTGTCACTGTCTTTTTTTTTTTTTTGCAGAAAATATTAGTCCAGGCGATTTTAAGAAACTTTGTAATTGGTTTTATTAGGCAAATCTGCCATTATCTGCATTCAGAAAGACTTTACCCAGCCCCCCCCCCCCCTCCTCTCTCTCTCATTCACTGCTCATAATCAGGAAATCAGTCGAGCCCTGTGAAACCTATGGAGAGGAGGAAGATTAGTCGCCAGCAGAGAACAAAGCATTACACAGCGGGAACTGTGTGAAAGCCGGTATTCAGAAGTCAGCGCTGACTTCAGAGGAGATAGCCCGGTGATGTAGCTGTAAATTAACTCTTTGTTGTCCTGTTTTGGTGCCTCATCTCCCTCCACCCCTCCCCATAGAAAACCATGAAGACAGGGGGGAGAGCTTCAAACTGCTTTTTCATGATAAAAATGCATTTTTCTGCTAATAAACCCCAATTACAAAGTTTCTTAAAATCTCCTGTACTATTGATTTCTGCAAAAAAAATTTAAACAGTGAAGATATGCACACTTCTGTTCACCTCAAGTCAGAATTGCATTCGAGATCAGTGCTCCCCAACCTGCGGCTTTCTAGCTGTTGCCCAAAATCACGGCCAGACAACACTCAGCTCTTAGGGTACAGTGGAGATTATAGCTCTGCAACAGGCAGAGAGCCACAGGATGGGGACACTGCCCTATTTAACCTAACATCTCATGTATAATCAGGACCTGTACAACGTATAGCCTACTTTCTGATCTCTATTGTGGAAGAGGGGGCTATCAGGCCCCCTCTAGTACAATAACCCCCTGTGTGACTGCCCCTTTAAATTACACATCAGTAACTAGTGTATTCCTAAGGGTTAGGGCACCTTCACACAGATTTATCTGACAGATTGTTGAAGCCAAAGCCAGGAACTGACTAAACAGGGAACAGGTCATAAAAGACAGATTTCTCCTCTTTTCAAATCCATTCCAAGCTTCGGCTTCAAAAATCTGTCAGATAAATCTCTGTGTAAAGGCCCTTACAGATGATAGCATGCGGTCACATGTTATTCTATGCAAAAAACGGACATCTCTCACTGCACAATACTAGCAGAGTGGACTGTACCTCATGGCCTCTTTGTACTTCTGGATCAGCTTCTGTTTCTCCTCTTTTTCCTCCACCCAGTATTCGCTTGGAATGACGAAGTTTGAGGTGATGCGGCATTCTGGACACGACCTGCGCGCAGGGAAACAAAGGGATAGGGTCACTCGCTCCTCTGGCGGTCTCTACTACTACGAAAAGAATGATCTAGAGTTGTTAAATAGCCGCCGTCACTTTAAATCTTTTGACAGGTCCAGTTTGACATGTCGAGCGTTCAGATCACCAGAAGCGAGAAGAGAAACACGCAGCTGGCTGCTTCTCTGTCCTTATGGCTCGTTCTAGTGATCGATCGGTGGGTGCTGCACTTCCAGGAAATACCCCCCCCCCCAAATAGTACCAGAGTAATAAAAACATAACACTAAAAAGGTCCTGCAGGAAATTTTTTATTTTCAGTCTGACACAGTGCTCTCTGCTGACGTCTCGGTTTCCTATGAATCCCCAAATAAAACATCTCTTGCTCTGGACAGTTCCTGTCTCGGCCAGAGACGTCAGCAGAGAGCACTGTGTCTGACTGGAAATAAAACAATATTTCCTGCAGGACATACAGCGGCTAATAAGTATGGGAAGACTTCAACCCTTTAAAGGGAACCTGTCACCCCCTGTGCCGGGGTGACAGCCTCCCGACCCCCCGTTAGAGCCCCCTATACTCACCTAATCCCGCCGGGTCCCGCTTCTGGAGGTGGTCGGGTGATGAAGATCTCAGCCGCTGCAGCCCGGCGCGCACTGAGAGATGAGTCCAACACCCATAGAGAATGATGGAGCGCTGGACTCTCCTGTCATTCTCTATGAGCGTTGGACTCATCTCTCAGCGCGCACGCCGGGCTGCAGCGGCTGAGATCTTCATCACCCGACCACCTCCAGAAGCGGGACCCGGCGGGATAAGGTAAGTATAGGGGGGTTCTAACGGGGGGTCGGGAGCCTGTCACCCCGGCACGGGGGGTGACAGGTTCCCTTTAAAGGAAACCTATCATCCTGGGAGAGAAGGCCAAAACCCACAACACCCCTGGGTAGAGCCCCCCCCCCATACTTACCCCCTCCTGCTGGTCTCCTCGCCAGGAAATCGCCCCCGCTCCTCTGCGCCCACATTATATAAACGAGCATAAATTAATCCGATGCCCCCAGTCCCTGAAGCAATAAAGAGTGTGCAGAGGAGCGGTGGCAATGTTCTGGTGAGGGGAGCAGCAGGAGGGGGTAAGTATGGGGCGGCTCTATCAAGGACGGGGTTGGGTCTGGCCCTCTCTCCCAGGGTGACAGGTTCCCTTTAATGTAAATTTTAGAAGACAACTAGAGATGAGGGCTCAATCCTTCGCTTTTGAATACCAGTAGCCAAAAAAAGATGGCTACGACCTATGGCTTTAAGGCTGCATCCAACTTCTTCAGCTACCAGTATTCAAATGCCAAACAGTTGGGACTTCAGCATGACTGAGTTGCGCTCATCTCTAATGACGACCTTTACTAGGTGAATCCAGTGAGCGCACACGGCCATTGTGGATGCAGTACACGGTCCCCGGCTCGGCCCATCACTGACTTGACAAGCAGTCTTGCAGATGACGAAATGAGGCCAACTCACTTTATGATCTTGCTCTCGAACTGCTTGGCGCTCCTCCACCTGCGGATACACTTCAGGCAGTAGGAGTGGCTGCAGTTGGACAGGATGCCGAAACGTCGCTCGCTGGGGTTTGTTTTCTCGTAGACCACCTCCATGCAGATCCCGCACACAATGTCTTTACTGCGCTGGATGGCGAATGACAACTCCATGTCCTTCTCGTGGGCCTCGATGCAAGACTGGAGGAGAAATAAACATTATGGATGATTGTTAAGGATAGAGCGGGTAACAAACATCAGTCAGTCCGCCGTGTATCATAGCGTACGCTCCACGCTGGAGCCTGCGGGTTCCCTGGAGAGAGCCAGCATCAGGTGTCTGGCAGCTGCGCGCTCATCTGTTCCTACAGCAACAAACCTGGCTCAACTAGGCGTCCATGTTTATGGATGAGGAGGGGGTGAGACAGCTGCCTGTAATGTATGGCTGGCCTCATAACATTGCAAAGCCTACTGGAAATAAGAGATGCAAAATATCTTAAAGAATCTCTAATGCCAGCTATAGGCGGCCATCATGTATGACTGCCAGCTATTGAAGAATTACAACTCCCAGCATGCCACAGCAGCCTGAGGCTATAGGTGGCCATCATGTATCTCAACAATCCGCAATCTGCTTTTCAGGCTTTTGCAAAACTACAACTTCCAGCATGCCCAGCATCCATTGTGTGGATAACAAATGCAGAGCTGGATCTTTCTGGTTTAGTAAGACGACAACTCCCAGCATGCCCTGGCAGCCGTGGATCAACTATCCCAAATCCGGATGCAAAGCTGAAAGTTTAAAAGGGGTAGTTCACCCAAATTTCTCTTTCAAAAGAACCAGACCAAGCACGTGCCAGAGATTTGTAATTTAAAAATAAATAAATAAAAATCTTGGGTCTTCCAGTACTTATCAGTTGCTGTATGTCCTGTAGAAAGTAGTATTTTTTTCCAGTCTGAGAGGTTTTCTATTAAGGATTTGCTACTACTCTGGTCAGTACCTGACATGGACAGAGGTGGCAGCAGAGAGCACTGTGTCAGACTGGAAAGAATACACCTGTTCCTGCAGGACATACAGCAGCTGATAAGTACTGGAAGACTGGACATTTAATTTAATAGAAATAAAATTACAAATCTCTAATGAAAAGCTGTGTGGCTGGGTTCGGACTAACTCGAGGATGCTCAAAGTTCGCTCAACTTTACTAGGGAACCTTTAACAATGCAGTTGTTGCAAAACTACAATTCCCATCATGCCTGGACAGCCGTTGGCTGTCCAGGCATGATGGGAATTGTAGTTTTGCAACAGCTGGAGGCCAGAAGGTTCCCTATCTATCATACAGGACCCATGAGATGTATGAACACTTATCCGACATCTCTTCACCTTAATATGCTGAGATCTCTGCGAGGTGTCTGTCGGATGAAGCACCTGTAGGCCGCACATGTCACACGGGTCTCCGTGCAGGTACACGCAGTTCTCTCCATAGCGGCACTCCCCCACGGTGGCGTATGGACACAGCTGCTTCTTCAGCTCCGGGTCGGCCGGCTGCTCCTTGTTCTCCTCTTGAGGTGCGGTTCCCTGAGTGTCCGTGTCTGGGCCGGATGGCGCTGCGGGTTATACAAAGCAGGATGATTCCATCAGAGAAGCCTGATAATACTGCAAGGATCTCCTACATACACAGCGGCCATGATCCCTGAGGCAAAGGGGGGGGGGGGCTGTCTAGTGTTTAGGGCCCAAACCTCAGATCATGTAACATGATGCCCATAGCAGGATCCTCCATCCGCAGGGCCCGGCCCACATTTCTGGCATTCTTCTTTTACAACTCCACCATACATCATGGACCACATCACTCCGGGAGTGGGGGAGGGGGGAGAGCAAAACTGGATACAAATTCATTGACAACCAATATGGCTGCAATGGTCTTTGCATCTAGATTCCCTACAATCACGATGTCTATGTGAACAATGGATGCATCTAGCTACGAACATCTGGAGACACAAGTAGTAGATGAACCCACTGTCCTTGTCAGAGACCCCGCGATGAAGCATCTGCCTGTTTACTTTATGGCACGGAGGCACCAGGGAGAGGAAGGTGTACGAGCCCCACCCCCTCCCCCGGGGCATCAAGTACACAACAGCAGCCGCCGCCATCTCCTCGTTGCTCCCTGGAGACCTCGCACACTGACAGGACTCACTGGTAATGGGAGCTCAGGCTGATGGCGTCGGCTGCTTTACCTTTTTACTATAAAGTCTATGGACACATTAGAGGAGAGGGTGTCATACAGTGTTCCAGGGTCTCAGAATAGCACATACAACTTTATAGTAATTGTGTGTAATGCTTCATGTGGCCTGTGGAGGCGCTGCAGGGAATGCAGGTTCCTTCACTAATTAAAAAAAACAAAACTAAGTGCTGGGGGTTCCTGCATTGCTTTTATTATTTTTTTATTTAGTCCTGCTTCTGTACTCTGTTATATATTAACTTATAACGGTGGCCCCCCAATGACAAACTTAAAGGGGAACTATCAACTGGTGTCAGAAAATTATACAGATTTGTAATTTACTTCTTTTTAAAAATCTCTAGTCTTCCAGTACTTATCAGCTGCTGTATGTCCTGCAGGGAGTGGTGTATTCTTTCCAGTCAGACACAGTGCTCTCTGCTGCCACTTCTGTCCATGTCAGGAACTGTCCAGAGCAGGAGAGGTTTTCTATGGGGACTTGCTGCTGCTCTGGACAGTTCCAGAGCAGAGAGCACGGTGTCAAAGTACATTCACACCATGGAATCCGCGCAGAAACTTCGAGTGGATTCCGCCGGGTGGCCTCTGCTTGAAGTTCTGCCCATTCCATAGATTCGTGATATTTGCCAGCACATTCCTCCATCTGCCCAAAGAATTCACACATCGATTCTTTGGGTGGACGATGGAATCTGCCGGCAAATATCTGCCGGAATCCACTTGAAGCTTCCACACGGATTCTGTGGTGTGAACGTACCCTACGACTAGAAAAAAAAAAAAAAATACACCACTTCCTGCATGGCATACAGCAGCTTTTAAGTACTGGAAGGCTGGAGATTTTATGTTATAAATCTGTAAAGGTAATTATCACATCAACTTGTGTCAGAAAATTATACACTTTTAAGGGGCTATTGGCCCCCAAAATGTTACACTACTTTCTGCATGTGGCTCTACCATACGCATGTGGCTGTGTTACAGTACAAGATCCAATCGGAGAAAATCAGGAAAGGCCTTCTCCTCCTTCCTGATCTTCCAGGATGGGATCTGGATCGGTCATCAGTGCTAAACATGGATCTGTGATACCTGGATGGGACTGGACACGGCACAGACGTCACGACTAGGACATAGATCACGTTCATAGACACTGCATAAAACCAAAGTTCCCTCCCAAGCAATTACCCCGTCCGCAGTAGAGTTGCCCCGGCACAAACTCCACGGCATTGACCCAGTCTTCAGCTTGGGAGACCCCAGCTGCCACCTCGCTAGCTGCCTTCTTACTGTTAATGTCGCTGCTGGTTTCCGGGAGGGATTCGGGTGGACTGCTCCTGGCCCCGGAGGCGTCTCCGATAATTTCTTGCTTTAGTGGTTTTGTGTGTTCATATCTAGAAGAGGAGGAGGGAAGACATTAAGGATAATGGTCCAGCTCTGTTCCTAACGCTTGATGTGAGCGGTGGCGCCCCCCACCTGCAGTGGTCTCCGTAAGCACAGCACCCGCGTTGGTAGTACCTGCAGATCATCGCAGAGCGGCTGGTGGACAGATCGTGAGAATAGCGGCAGTTGTTTCCTTCTTTGCAGACGCCGTGCATGAAATATCTGTGGAGACAAAGGAGAAAGTGGGAAAGAGAACCGGCACTGTCCCCATGACAACACTCCCTGTCTGAGGAGGTCAAAGCCTCATCACAGGGACTCTGGATTTTGGATATATATGATAGGATCTCGAGACACAACCGCATGTGATGTCCAATAACTACAGAGAGTGGCTCTACAATATCGGAGACACTGTGCAGCCTAGTTTCCCCCCACATGTGACGATCACGACTTAACCCAACCCCCACGTCTCAAGAGGTGAAATTTCAGGAAGGTCCCCCACACATCTTCAATATCGTTAAGCCGTCAGTTCTCTCTCCGTCCTCCCCATACACAGTGAGCGTTCCGGTGTTCTCTATGGGAAGGTGTAAGACGCAGCCAGAGGGCTCTGACCGCAGCTTACCTCTCTCAGAACAAAGGGGTTGGTGAGTTATCCCCTATCTCCACTCATATCTGTCAGCTGTCAGTAGGGAAAGCCCTATAAACCTTATACCGATTAAGAGTATGTGCACGCTGAGGAAATTTGAGGGAAAATCCGTTGCTGAATTCGCCGCTCGAGGACTGCGGCGGGTGCCCGTGTCAGACTCCATTCTATGCACCGGTGGATTCCATCGTCCATCCAAAGAATAAGCACGCACATCTGTGTATTAGTGGATATGTAGCCGACTAATGTTGCGTTTACACGGAATGATTATCATTCAAATTTTCGCAATAACGATCGCATTCAAACGATAAACTGCTTGTGTAAACACAGCGAACGATCAAGCGAAGAGCGAGAAATCGTTCATTTTGATCTTTCAACGTGTTCTCATAGTCGCTGGTCATTCGCTAAAAATTCGCAGATCGCTTCGTGTAAACAGTCTTTCACAGATTCACCCTGTGTGCGAGATGGGCTTAAGCGATCTCAAAACGATGGCAATAACAATTTTTTAAACGATTTTTCACGTCTAAATGGTGATCGTTATAAAAATCAAATCTTAGCTTCAAAATCATTAAACGATTGATCGAATTATCGCTCGGTGTCGTGACCGTCCTTCTACCTGTTACACCTTTGACTATCTGCATTCTGGACACACAGCGCCGCTGTTCATTAGGAGTCCAGGTGATACTTGGTTAGGGTCCTATTACACAGAGCGATTTTTAACGATTTAACGACTAACGATAAACGATCACAAACTAGATTGTTTATCGTTAACCTGAAGTCGTTCACCGTATTACACAGAACGATAATCGTTACGATTGTTACTAGGATCGTTTATTCCTTCTGATCCCAGCAAAACAATGAACAATGTGCGATTACACTGAGCGATTAGTGAACAAATGCGGAACTTGAGCGAACGAATGTGGAATTACAGCGAACGATTAACGATAATTTTAGGGTCAGATCTAATGCTGCGTTTACACGGAACGATTATCGTTCAAATTTTCGCATAAACGATCGCATTTGAGCGATAATCGTACATATAAACACAGCAAACGATCAAACGACGAGCGAGAAATCGTTCATTTTGATCTTTTAACATGTCCAAAAATCATCGTTTGTCGTTCGCTGAAAATTCGCAGATCGCTTCGCCTACACAGTTTTTCACCGATTTACCCTATGTAAAAGATGGGCTTAAGTGACCTTAAAAACTATCGTAATAACGATTTTTCTTACGAATTTTCAAACATCGAGCCAGAGAGTCCCAAGGTCTACTCCTATGTAAGGGCCCTATTACACGAGACAATTATTGTGCAGAAAATCGTTATATCGTTCGAATTTAAACAATAATTGTCCTGTGTAATTGCAGGCAACGATCGGAAAATCGTTCGTAGGTTGATCGTTGATTTAGATCTGAACCTAAAATTATCGTTAATCGTTTGCTGTAATTCCACATTCGTTCGCTCAAGTTCCGCATTTTTTCACTAATCCTTTAGTGTAATTGCGCATTGTCCATTGTTTTGCTGGGATCAGAAGGAATAAACGATCATAGTAAAGATCACAATAACGATCATAGTAACAATTGTATCTAACGACTATTGTCCTGTGTAATATGGTGAAGGATTTCAGGTTAACGATAAACAATATCGTTTGCGATCGTTTATCGTTAGCCTTCAATTGTTTAAAAAATAAAAGAGGGGCCTATACCACGGAGCGATAATCGGCCCGATTCGGACGATTATCGCTCGGTGGAATAGAGATAACGATCAGCCGATGATCGTGTCATCGGCTGATCGTTTATTTAGGGCCAGACCTAAAATAATCGTTCCCCCGCCGCGCATCGCTACGGTTGAATAGCGATGTGCGGTGGGCGCCCAACGATTTGAGAAGCAGCATACATTACCTGCCAGGGCTTCTCCTCCGCTCAGTCTTCCTCCCCAGGTCCCGCTGCACAGCATCAGCAGCTCCAAAGCGGCCTGACTGAGCTGTCAGACCGCTCCGCCAATCACTGGTCAGGACCGCTGCGGCCAGTGATTGGCTGAGCGGTCTGACAGCTGAGACAGGCCGCACCGGAGTTGATGCTGCGCCGCGGGACCCGGGAAGGAAGATGGAGCGGAGGAGAAGTCCTGCCAGGTAATGTATGGTGCAAGGGCTGCACGGACATCGGTAACAGTGTCCCTACAGCTCTCGCTCAACGATTGGGCCGTGGAATAGGCCCAGTAAACGAGCACCGATCTAGAAGATCGGTGCTCGTTTACATCGTTGATTGGGCCCCCATCGGCCCGTGGAATAGGACCCTTAGGGCCCTATTCCACCGGACGATTATCGTTCAGATTATCGTTAAATCGTTCGAATCTAAACAATAATCGTTCGGTTGAAATGCAGTTAACAATTAACGACCGAACGAGAAATCGTTGATCGCTTTATAAGACCTGGACCTATTTTTATTGTTGCTCGTTCGCATTGAATAAGACGTCGTTTGGTCGTTCACAGTAGATACGAACGCAGTAGCGAAGAAATAACGATCGCAAATACGATCATAAGTAACGATTATCGTTCCATGGAAATGAGTGAACGATTTCAGGTCTTTCGCAATAGCGGTCGTTAGAGATCGTTAATGATTATGCGAACGATAATCGTCCGGTGGAATAGGGCCCTAAGACGCAGACAGATACTTCGAGACCATTGAGACACTTCATATAGAGTAGGGAAAACCCAGCGACTGTCTCCAGCTCCAGTACACAAAGCTTTGTCATGTAAATTACCTGACGTGCTGCAAAGTCCCAGGTGTGATCACAGCCCTACAGTATACACACACACACACACAAACACCATACAGTATACACAGGTGAAAAACCATTGCCAATCAGGACGCAGCTTCCATCTCTAGGGAACTTTCCCCAATCATCAATTCTTCCCATAACTTGAATACAAGCCGCCGAACCTTCAATGACATTCAGATGGTGCCAGACTGGTAACGTATCAGAGCCCCCTAAGGGCCCTATTACACGGAGCGATTTTTGGCGACTAACGATAAATAATCGCAAACAAGATTGTTTATCGTGAAATTAATCACCATATTACACAGAACGATGGTCATTAGTTACAATCGTTACTACGATTGTTATTGCGATCGTTACTATGATCATTTATTCCTTCTGATCCCAGCAAAACAATGAACAATGTGCAATTACACTGAACGATTAGTGAAAAAACGTGGAACTTGAGCGAACGTGGAATTACAGCGAACGATTAACGATAATTTCAGGGTTAGATCTAAATAAATGATCAACGACGTACGAACGATTTCTTTTAGCTTTCTACAATGTCTCCTCCTTTTAAAGGCCCTATTCCAGGGAACTATTATCGTTCATAAACTCGCTCCAACCACCGCTCGTTAACGATAATCGTTCCGTGGAATAGCTGTAAACGAGCGGACGACAACTGCAAAATCGTTGGCGAGTCATTTAAAATTGTTTTTCAGCAAATCGTTGGTCTTTGAAAGATAATTCGCTAATCGGTTTGTACAGTTAGAAAACTTTCAGTTGTTCGTAAAAAAAGTAGATGTGTCGTATGGTCATGGTCACCCCGGTGAACGTTTTAAACGGACATGTAACGATCGCAAAATAATCGTTACACTACATATATCGTTCATGTTCCCACGTGTGTAAAAAAACAAACAAAAAAAACAAAAACGTTTAGTGATCGAGCAGTCGTTGGAGCGAGTGTATGAATGATAATCGTTCTGTGGAACAAGCTCTCATCTATAAGGCCCTCGGTATACCCAGGCTGATGTGTGTAGACGCAGAGGTCACACCGGGGGATTGTGTCGCCTCATTAACCATCTCACACCCAGTGCATTCCACACACACAAACCTTATTATCGGTGCAAGGAAAACACAGTTGCCCAGGCGACCAGACCCCCCCCCCCCCCCATACATCACACTACGGAGACCACATGGCCCTCACCTTTTAAATTGCTTATTCCCAATCCACAGGATATGTGATAACTAGCTGATCAGTGGGGGTCCCATCACCGAGACCCCCAGCAGCACAAAGACCAACTGTGTACATGTAAGGTCTCCATTGTTTATATATATATATATATATATATATATATATATATATATATATATATATATATATATTCCACCTCCCCTGTCAGCCATCATTCTGCACATCTGCCCCCTAATACCCCCATGTTAGTGCGCCCAACTCCATACACTCTCTCTCTCTCTATATATATATATATATATATATATATATATATATATATATATATATATATATATATATATATATATATATATATATATACACACATACAGGGGAGGTTATATATACACCCATACCTGCCCCTAATACCCCCCATGTTATTGCCCCCACCTCATATATATATATATATATATATATATATATATATATATATATATATATATATATATTATACCTCCTCTGTCAGCCATCATTCTGCACATCTGCCCCCTAACACCCCCATGTTAGTGCGCCCAACTCCATACACTCTCTCATATATATATATATATATATTTATATACACACACATACAGGGGAGGTTATATATACCCATACCTGCCCCTAATACCCCCCATGTTATTGCCCCCACCTATATATATATTATACCTCCCCTGTCAGCCATCATGCCCCCACCACCTGCCCCTAATAGCCCCATGTTAGTGCCAATACCTCACTATATAACTATATATATCCTCCCCTGTCAGCCATCCTGCCCCCTAATACCCCCACATGTATATATATATATATATATATATATATATCCTCCCCTGTCAGCCATCCTGCCCCTAATACCCCCCTGCTCGTGCCCCCCGTCACCTGCCCAGTATAACTCCACCCCCCCGCCAGTGTCCTCACATAACCCACCGCCGAGCTGCCACCTACCTGCAGGTCACCTGCCGAGTCCAGCCACCCACGGGGGGATTATCCGGGAACGCGGGCAGCGGGCTCTTCCCTGCTGCTGCGGCTGCTGATGGGAGAGATACAGGCGCCGCCGCAGCTGCCTCCGCCATTCCTGTTTATCCCCCCTTCCTTCACGACGCCGGAACTTCCGGGATCACATGCTTCCGGCAGGGGGCGGGGCCGGCCAGTCCAAAACTTCCGGTGAGGGAGATGAAAAACAAAACAGGAGCCGATTAGAGGGGGCGGGGCTAATGATTGGACCCACCTCCTAATCCCTGACCGACGCTACTCTTACCCAATGAGGGCAGAGGAGTACGATAACCCCGCCCAGAGCATGCTCCTCTGTTGTCATGGCTACAGAGCTGAGCTGTTATGTCCGATTGTGTTCTCATTGTCATCTGTATTGTCACCTGGATGGGAAATAAAATGTCATTCCGCAATGTTATTAACGTTCCCATAAAGATTCTGATGCGTCTTATTGTTTTCAATAGGAATCTGCACATATGGCCTGGTATAATACCGCTATATAAGGGCCTGAATAATACCGCCACATAAGGAACACTAAGGTTACCAGAAAATAGTGACTGAATAATACGGCCACACTGTTACTGAATAAAAACCACTATACAAACATATATACCGCTATATAAATAATACTGTCACACTGTTACTGAATTAAAAACCACTATACACAGATATATACCGCTATATAAATAATGCTGACACACTGTTACTGAATAAAAACCACTATACAAACATATATACCGCTATATAAATAATACTGCCACACTGTTACTGAATTAAAACCACTATACAAACATATATACCGCTATATAAATAATACTGCCACACTGTTACTGAATTAAAAACCACTATACACAGATATATACCGCTATATAAATAATACTGCCACACTGTTAATGAATAAAAACCACTATACACAGATATATACCGCTATATAAATAATACTACCACACTTAATGAATAAAAACCACTATACACAAATATATACCGCTATATAAATAATACCGCCACATAAGGAACGCTAATGTTACCAGAAAATAGTGACTAAATAATACTGCCACACTGTTAATGAATAAAAACCACTATATAAGGGCCTAAATAATACTGCCACATAAGGAACACTAACGTTACCACAAAATAGTGACTGAATAATACTGCCACACTGTTACTGAATAAAAACCACTATATAAGGGCCTAAATAATACCGCCACATAAGGAATGCTAACGTTACCAGAAAATAGTGACTAAATAATACTTCCACACTGTTACTAAATAAAAACAACTATACAAAGATATATACCGCTATATAAATAATACTGCCACACTGTTACTGAATAAAAACCACTATATAAGGGCCTAAATAATACCGCCACATAAGGAGCGCTAACGTTACCAGAAAATAGTGACTGAATAATATGGCCAAACTGTCACTGAATAGAAACCACTATATAAGGGCCTAAATAATACCGCCACATAAGGAACACTAACGTTACTGGAAAATAGTGACTAAATAATGCAGCCACACTGTTACCGAATAAAAACCACTATATAAGGGCCTAAATAATACTGCCACATAAGGAACACTAACGTTACCACAAAATAGTGACTGAATAATACTGCCACACTGTTACTGAATAAAAACCACTATATAAGGGCCTAAATAATACGCCATATAAGGAACACTAACGTTACCAGAAAATAGTGACTAAATAATACTGCCACACTGTTAATGAATAAAAACCACTATATAAGGGCCTAAATAATACCGCCACATAAGGAATGCTAACGTTACCAGAAAATAGTGACTAAATAATACTTCCACACTGTTACTAAATAAAAACAACTATACAAAGATATATACCGCTATATAAATAATACTGCCACACTGTTACTGAATAAAAACCACTATATAAGGGCCTAAATAATACCGCCACATAAGGAGCGCTAACGTTACCAGAAAATAGTGACTGAATAATATGGCCAAACTGTCACTGAATAGAAACCACTATATAAGGGCCTAAATAATACCGCCACATAAGGAACACTAACGTTACTGGAAAATAGTGACTAAATAATGCAGCCACACTGTTACTGAATAAAAACCACTATATAAGGGCCTAAATAATACTGCCACATAAGGAACACTAACGTTACCACAAAATAGTGACTGAATAATACTGCCACACTGTTACTGAATAAAAACCACTATATAAGGGCCTAAATAATACCGCCACATAAGGAACGCTAACGTTACCAGAAAATAGTGAGTAAATAATACTGTCACACTGTTACTGAATAAAAACCACTATACACAGATATATACTGCTATATAAATAATACTGTCACACTGTTACTGAATAAAAACTACTATACAAAGATATATACCGCTATATACTCCGTACAGTGACCATATAGCGGTATATACCAGGCCATTCCTATAGAAAATGAATAGGGTGGTGGTGGAGTACTGCTGCCCCATGTGGGTCCCAGTTGTTGATACTGATGGACAGCTGCCCCCCATATCAGTGGGTGGGTGACTGATCGTCTCCTAGGACAAGAAGAGGACAGCTCCTCACTGGTAACCAGGGGACGTGTCTGGGAATGTGGAGGTCAGGGCCTCCAGTTCTCCATCAGAAGCAATGAAGCCATTTATTTTGATGTGATGGAGTCTGAAAGTCAAATAGTTTTCATGATCTGACCTGGAAGAAATGAGATACAGTGAACTTTACAATACCTGAAAGTTAACAAGTTAAACTGTTAATATAAATAAAGTTATTTGAGCCGGACATTCTAAACTTTATTTATAAACACCAAAGCAGACATAAAGGGCACTTGTTGCCCATAGCAACCAATCCCATTTCAATTTTTAAACTTACAATAAATGTGGGCTCTGGTTGCTATGGGTAACGTCATATCTCCCTGCAAAATGGGCGTCAATGGAGATGAGCAATGAAATGTGCCCCAAAGTGGGTGTTGGTAAAGAGTTGAGGGATTTTGAGGTGAAACATAGGCAAGATATAATAATGCCCCCTGAAAAATGGTGGAAGGTGTGGTAAACTGGGTATAACCACCAACGAGGTGAATAGTTGTATGCTGCAAGTTAGGGCCCTTTTACACAGAAAGATTATCTGCCAAAGATTTGAAGCCAAAGCCAGGAATGGATTTGAAAAGAGGAGAAATCTCAGGCTTTCCTTTATAACCTGATCTGTGTTTATAGTCCATTCCTGGTTTTGGCTTCAAATCTTTGGCAGATAATCTGTCAGATAATCTTTCTGTGTAAATGGACCCTAATGGTGCATTTACACAGAGAGATTTATCTGACAGATCTTTGAAGCCAAAGCCAGGAACAGACTATACACAGGGAACAGGTCATAAAGGAAAGACTGATATTTCTCCTCTTTTCAAATCCCTTCCTGGCTTTGGCTTAAAAAATCTGTCAGATAAATCTGTCTGTGTAAACGCACCATTATGCTGGGTTTACACGGGACGATAATTGATAATTAACGATTGATTAACGATGATTAACGATGTCGGAGTAACAATTTTTTTTTTCATAACAATCAGCGTTCAGATGGTACGATATATCGTACGGAAAAATCGTTTTGCGATCGTTTTAAGATCGCGCGTCCGCAGCCCGGCCCCACGGTCAACCGCAGCCCCCTGCGCCGCCCTGATCGCCACCCCCGCCGCTCCGATCACCACCCCCGCCGCTCCGATCGCCCCCGCCGCCCCGGCCACGAGCATACCTTAACTGCTCCGCGTTGCAGGTGTTCGAAATCCCCGGCTCCCCTCTTCAGTGCATTGATTGGCTGAAGAGGGAGCGGCGGGGGTGGCGATCGGGGCGGCGCAGGGGGCTGCGGTTGACCGTGGGGGCCGGGGCTGCGGATGAGCGGGGGGCAGGGCTGAGAGTGGACCGGGCTGCGGGCGCGCAATCTTAAAACGATCGCAAAACGATTTTTCCGTACGATATATCGTACCGTCTAAATGCTCATCGTTATGAAAAAAAAAAACGTTACTCCGACATTGTTAATCGTGCGATCGGGCCAATTATCGTCCCGTGTAAACCCAGCATTAGAATCTGTTCACACTGACATTATGGTTTCCATTATATAGATAACATGACACCAATGATGGACCCCATTGACATAACATGGTCCGTCAGCCTTAAAGGCGTATTCCCATCTGGTAAAGATGGTTTCCCGGCCGCCTGTGGTATGTTTGGAGGTGATGAGGATGTCAAAAACAGTTGGAGTAACTTCCAACTGATCCCCGCAAGATATTCTGTTTACGTAGCTTGTTGAGTTGCATAAAAAGCATTGCTCCCATTAACGTAAATGGGAGCTAAGCAAATTGCGTAACTCTTTTGATTTAGCTGTCTGGCTTTCATACAGGACAGAGGTGGCTGGGAAGCAATTTTTATGAGATGGGAATACCCCTTTAAGGCAGGGAGGGGTAAATTGCAGCCATCTTGTTCCTTCCAAAACAATAGGGTCAGGTGGAGGCAAACCAACATGCTTGCCCCTTCTCTCATTTGTCTATGGAGAGTCGGGAGGCTACCATATACCTTACCCAAGTTGCATTGCATACAGTGTTATTGCTGCACTTTCCAAAAACAGCTCCCCTTTGTCCTTAGGTTGTATGAGGTATTGCAGCTTGGCTAGATTCACTCTATTGAAGCTGAGCTGTAATTCCACACACAATCTCCAGACAGAAGAGGGTCTGTTTCTGGAAGAAAGCAGCCATGTTTTTCTTTAACCCTGGACAGTCCCTTTAAGGGTACGTTCACACTTACCGGATCAGCAGCTGATTTCATTTAATTAACTGAACACAGCATCAAATCTGCACCATCAAATCTGCTGCGGATCCTGTGGGTGTGAACGCACCCTAAGGGTGCGTGCACACTACGGAATTGCCACGTATAACCCGCGGCGTATTCCGTCGCTCGTCCCCGCACGCGGCGGCGCGCTTTTCCGCCGGTGCCATAGACACTGTTCTGTGCACGGGCGGATTCCGCTTTCCGTCGAAAGAATTGACATGTCAATTCTTTTGGCGGAATGCGGAATCCGCCCGTGCATAGAATAGTGTCTATGGCACGGACGGAAATGCGCGCCGCCGCGTGCGGAGAGGAGCGACGGAATACGCCGCGGGTTATACGTGGCAATTCCGTAGTGTGCACGCACCCTAAAGGGGTTATCCAGCCCTACAAAAACCACTTTTGCACCACTCCTGTCTCCAGTTGGGTGGGGCTTTGAAACTCAGTTCCATTGAAGTAAATGGAGCTTAATTGCAAACCAAGCCTGAACTGGACACAAGAGAGGGGGAAAAGTGGCCATGTTTTTGTAGCGCTGGATAACCCCTTTAAGGATGGGGAATTGCTGAGGGTCTGACCACCGAGGTCAATGCAGTTCCAAACCCAGCTATGTTCCTATTGATAGTGAATAACGCAGTGGCCGGGCACGCACACGACCTCTCTTTGATCTTCACTTTCGTAATCGGTGGGGGTCTGGGGAGATAGGTGATCAATTTTAATCCTGGGAGAACCCCTTTAAGCGCCCTAATCTCATAAGCCGTGACATGTACATGCCGTGTGTCAGACGCAGTGTCCGGTGTCTGGACGTCAGTTTTATTAAAATGACCATAGACGAAATCACGGATAGTAGTCGGAGCACCTACCATTGTTTTGGCTCTTAGGGCATGCTGGGAGTTGTAGTTTCACAACAGTTTTCAATCAGACGATCATGACCAGGAGTACCAGAACGTAATAACATTTAGCTCAGTAGATCTCATTCTACGTTGGTCTGTGATGCCAGCGTGTACCCCGCTCCCTCCTCCCCCTGTGTCCTTGTTAGGAAGCAGGCATGGTGCCCCCTGGCCCACCCCCTCCCCTCACCCGCTGGTCTATTGGTTAATGATCAGCCAGAGACTATCTGTGTTTGGTATGCAGGACAGTGTGAAGAGGAGGGACTGGTGCCCCCCCCCCTCCTTCTCTCACTATAGAAGTGGCGTGGGTCTCTGGAGGTAAGTATGGCACCAAATTAGCCCCCTGTATTGAATCTAGCATGCTACGTTCCTTCAGTGTCTAACTTTTGCCAAGTAGGAAACTTTTTGCACCGAATTTACTATGCTTTCGCCCATAGTCGACCCTTTAAAGGGGTTATTCAGCGCTACACAAAAATGGCCACGTTCTTCCAGAGACAGCCCCTCTGTTGTCTCCAGTTTGGGTGCAGGTTTTGTAACTCATTTCAATTGAAGTGAATGGAGCTTAATTGCAAACCACTCCTGAACTGGAGACAAGAGTCATGCTGTCTGTGGAAGAAAGTGGCCATGTTTTTGTAGTGCTAGATAGCCCCTTTAAGTGAAGTAGTGATCTAAGTGGCAGTCATTTCTACGTTTTCGTGACTGGTCGGAGTCAAAACTACAATTCCCATCATGCTTGGACAGCTGAAGCCAAAGCTTTGGCTTCCAGGTGTGATTTTCCTTGGACCAGCTGTGTACAGAGGGCTACCTTTATGGTAGATATTAGGGAAAGAAAGATTGGACATGTTCTATTTCAACTGTCTGATCCTTTTGTTGAAGGTGTTTACATATGCATGCTCAGCTAAGTGGAGAGTACACGTGTGTTAGGGGATCAGGAGGGATAGCTGTAGGTTGGGATTTTAATTGCCTGATCCTTTTGTCAAAGGTGTCTGGCATCGGCTTTTTCCTCCCCATTAACAACATACGCATGCTCAGCTGATCCGAGAGTATGGAAGTATCTAGAAAGATTGCTTTTGGCTAAAAGAGTGTTTAGCACATAGCTATCCTAAACATATGGCCAGCTTAAAGGGGTACTCCAGCGGAAAAAAAAAATATATATATATTTTATTTCCCCTCCAAATCAAAGTTGTCATTTCTGTAAATTTGTAGGTTACTTCTATTAAAAAATCTTCAGTCTTCCAGTACTTATCCGTTGCTGTATGTCCTGCAGGAAGTGGTGTATTCTTTCCAATCTGACACAGTGCTCTCTGCTGCCACCTCTGTCCATGTCAGGAACTGTTTTTCTATGGGGATTTGCTACAGCTCTGGACAGTTCCTGACATGGACAGAGGTGGCAGCAGAGAGCACTGTGTAAGTTTGAAGAGAATTCACCACTTCCTGCAGGACATACAGCCGCTGAGAAGTATTGGAAAATTGCAGATTTTTTTTATTAGAATTGATTTCTAAATCTGTATAACATTCTGACACCAGTTAATTTAAACAAATTTTATTTTTGCCGGAGGCTAAAAACACATGAGCAGCACCACACTTGTGCAGCAATTGTCTGCCGCATTTCAGCCTCATGCAGCTCATGTATTTTCGCTTCAAGATGAAAACCCTGTGGACATATCATGTTATTTTGGCCACTAGATGGCACTGGATTTACATGCAAGGATTCTATTCATTAGAATGGGGAAATGTTGGCTGAAAGTTCCATTTAGATAAATAGGACATTCAGAGACGTTTCTGTACGTCAGCCACCGTCACTCTAACCCAACGAGGTCCTCAATATGAGCGGTGTTATTCTTCAGTAAACTGTGTCAGTACTATAGCCTATTTCCTGTTCAGCGCTCCCCGGAAGGAGATCACATCATGGACGGTTCTCACCGCTGAGGTCGTAGATCATTCTGACAGTCAGCTTATATATTCACAGCAGGTCGTAAAATGAGTCACTTTTTGGTGTTAATGTTTGTCTCTGCTTGTTTTATGTGTCTTCTATATTCCTTTCTGCTATGCAATGACATAGAGCTGGTGAAAGAGCTCTGGACTGTACAGGTCGGCACTGTGCTGAGCGAATGACCTACACAGTACAATGCTATAGATGGCCTGTGGGTGAGAAGAGGTTACTGATGCGCTAGGTTTGCTATATAAAATATGGACAGGATTCCAGAAGGATTACGTCAAGCACTACCCTGATACTTTTGCTGAGGCTGCTGAGAAGCTAAAGGGAGGGGGAAGGAGATGACTACGGCTTCATGAGTGTTGGTAGATATAAGGGAAGCCTTAATTTACCTTTAAGGAACAGTGTGACCGATCTTCAGTAGGCAGATTAACTCACTTTGTAGTTACACAGGTTACAGGTCTGCCATTAACACAAGGCACAGCTGCCCACACCTTCATGGGTTGTCAGAGATGAGAAGGAAGCCTTGATTTACCTTTGAGGAACAGTGTGGCCCACCTTCAGCAGACAGATTAGCTCACTTTGCAGGTACACAGGTTACAAGTCTTCCATTAACACAAGACACAGCTGCCCATGGGTGTTGGTAGATATTAGGGAAGCCTTGATTTACCTTTGAGGAACAGTGTGACCCATCTTCAGCAGGAATATTAGCTCACTTTGCGGGTACACAGGTTACTGGTTTGCCATTAACACAAGGCACAGCTGCCCACAGCTTCATGGGTGGACAGAGATGAGAA
Source organism: Dendropsophus ebraccatus (assembly GCF_027789765.1). Lineage (NCBI taxonomy): Eukaryota > Metazoa > Chordata > Amphibia > Anura > Hylidae > Dendropsophus > Dendropsophus ebraccatus. Next base: position 12,941,638 of record NC_091454.1, on the reverse strand, counting down.
GGAAGCCTTGATTTACCTTTGAGGAACAGTGTGGCCCACCTTCAGCAGACAGATTAGCTCACTTTGCAGGTACACAGGTTACAAGTCTTCCATTAACACAAGACACAGCTGCCCATGGGTGTTGGTAGATATTAGGGAAGCCTTGATTTACCTTTGAGGAACAGTGTGACCCATATTCAGCAGGAAGATTAGCTCACTTTGCAGGTACACAGGTTACTGGTCTGCCATTAACACAAGGCACAGCTGCCCACAGCTTCATGGGTGGTCAGAGACCCAGCAGCCAGGTTACTTCATTTTGCAGGTACACAGCTGTAGCTTTCTCAGACTCTCTGTTTTTCTCCCCACCCCCACCCCCACTTCCTGTAATTTGTCCTGATCTAGCTGTTACTAGAGACAGACTTCCCCTGCCAACAGTAAATGAAAAGCAAATTGCAGGGAAGGGAGACACCTAGTGGTCAAAAGTTTTTTTTTTTTTTTTTTTTTTAGGGTTAGGAATAATTTTTGGTTAATAAAGTAATGTACAAACATTGCTATATCACATGGAAGGAGGTTTTCTTGAAACACCATTGCTTATTTGAAGGTGTGAACCAGTTCTAAAGTAGGACCCTGTCATGTCTGGTGGCTTATCTCCCCAAGATTAAAAAAGAACAGCAGTTGAAATCCAAGGTGCCCAATCCTGCCATTGGATGGGAGTTGAAAGTTTGGCCAACACTTATCTTACGTGTATAACTATGACCCTGGATGAGTGAGTGGATGTGCTATTCACATCATAGGTCATAGCATTATTTAATAGTTTGTTTGTTTTTTTTACATCAGATCGGATGAACTACAATGCTGGTCTCTGCCCTTAGAAGATGTTCTTCCGGAGTACCCGGCGCCATGATCAGGGCAGGGGGTGCCGTGACCCACAGACGGTTGGAGAGCCAAAGTAAGTTCCCTTTGTAAGTCTTTAAGAGTTCTTAAAGGGGTAGTTTACAAACAAAAATCTTTCAAATCAACTGGTCCTAGCAAGTGACAGAGATTTGTAATTTACTTCTATATATATATATATATAAAAAAAAAAAAATTCCAGTACTTATCAGCTGCTGTATGTCCTGCAGGAAGTGGTGTATTCTTTCCAGTCAGACACAGTGCTCTTTGCTGCCACCTCTGTCCATTACAGGAACTGTCCTGATCAGGAGAGGTTTTCTGTGGGGATTTGCTACTGCTCTGGACAGTTCCTGCACTGTGTCAGACTGGAAAGAATACACCACTTCCTGCAGGACATACAGCAGCTGACAAGTACTGGAAGATTGGAGATTTTTTAATAGAAGTAAACTAAAAATCTCCAAAACTTTCTGGAACCAGTTGATTTAAAATAATTTTATTTTGGGGAACTAGCCCTTCAATACAGGGATGGGGAATCTACACCCTTCAGCTGTTGTAAAACTACAATTCCCATGATGCCTGGGCCTGGCACACATTACACACTCATATGGAGATTGTCATTAAGGGGCCTTGAATTTAATATTTTTATGTCTTGCCTGAACCTAAATTTCCCCTTTAAGGCTCCGCATTCAGAATCCATCCCAGCGTGGAGGAGGCACTGGCGGAGGGCCAACCAGTCGTGGCACTGGAGAGCACCATCATCACACACGGGATGCCGTACCCTCACAATATCAGGTGAGGGCGGATGTCTTGTGTTCTTTCCGTTGATGTCCGACCCCCGCTGGTTACTGACGCTTGTCTATATCATGTATGTGAACAACAGCATGGCCAACCAAGTGGAGGAAATAGTGCGGGCCAATGGGTCAGTACCCGCCACTGTGGGCGTCATAAAGGGCAAAGTGCACATCGGCCTCTGCGAAGAAGAAATCAAGTTCTTGGCAACCGGCAAAGACTGCGTGAAGGTGTCGAGGAGGGATCTGCCCTATGTGCTCAGCCAGGTTTGTGTCATATACTGCTAATGGCATAGGAATATGGGTGCCGCCATGATGGATATTCTACGCTCTATCATGGGTATCTACATTTATTGGGGGATATTTATCAAACATGGTGTAAAGTGAAACTGGCTCAGTTGCCCCTAGCAACCAATCAGATTCCACCTTTCATTTTCCAAAGAGTCTGTGAGGAATGAAAGGTGAAATCTGATTGGTTGCTAGGGGCAACTGAGACAGTTTCACTTTACACCATTGTGTTGTAATTCCTGCCTCTTCCAGGGCCTGTCAGGGGGCAGCACCGTGTCGGGGACAATGGTGGCGGCACATCATGCCGGGATCCCTATCTTCGTCACTGGAGGGATTGGCGGAGTACATCGCGATGGCGAGAACAGTACGTTATTTCTTTCTTTTTATAGCATGGTAGAACTATCTAAAGTATTACGGTACGCGGCGTTCATTTAAAGGGCAACTCCATCTTTTCCTCTTTGGCTTCAGCAATGGATGTCAGTGCTGATCTGACCGAACTTGGAAGAACCCCAGTAGCTGTTATTTCCGCTGGGGTGAAATCCATCCTGGACATTGGCCGGACCCTGGAGTATCTGGTGAGTGAGGAATGGCGCGTTTACCAACCAATCAGAGCTCGGCTTTAGTTCTATTAATGGCACTTCATATACAGTTGACAATATACAATATGGCCCCACTTCTCCAGTTTCCCCCCTGTTATATGCAGCAAAAAAAATAGATTTTTGTGGGTGAGCCCCCAAGTAGGTGGAGCTTATATTAATTGTATTCAAAAGGGGCGTTCCTGTCAGTTTAAACTTACAAATTTGTCTTGTCTGCCCCTAGTGGTCAACTGTGGAACTGCTAGTTCATCAGTATAGTACATGGAAGCCATGGCTCTTAGGAGGTCCTTAGGAGGACCTCTGACTATATCCTTTCCTCTTTATTGTATCGATAGGAGACCCAAGGAGTCTGCGTTTCCACGTTTGGTGATTCCAGAGACTTCCCGGCTTTCTTTACCCCGCGCAGTGGCTTCAAGGCCCCATATCATGTCCGCGATGAGGAGGAGGCCGCAAAACTTATCGGTACGGTGGTAGAAATAGGATATTGTGATCCATTGGTCATCATGGCCACTGTTCATGTATATTGTGCCATATCTTCCTCCCACAGCCAGTTCTCTGGAGCTCAGGCTAGACAGCGGCGTCTTGATCTCGGTTCCTATTCCTTCTGAGTATGCTGCGTCTGGACAGATGATAGAAGAGGCCATTCAGCAAGCATTAGAGGAGGCCAGGTAATACGTATAACCAGGGGCATGACTATGGTGGGTGTAGATGGTGCAGTCATATACATAGGACTATGGTGGTGCCATGCCTGGGTCCTATACAGAGGACTATTTGCCATGCCTGGGTCCTACACAGAGGACTATGGTGGTGCCATGCCTGGGTCCTACACAGAGGACTATGTGCCATGCCCGGGTCCTACACAGAGGACTATGTGCCATGCCCGGGTCCTACACAGAGGACTATGTGCCATGCCTTGTTCCTACACAGAGGACTATGGTGGTGCCATGCCTGGGTCCTACACAGAGGACTATGGTGGTGCCATGCCTGGGTCCTACACAGAGGACTATGTGCCATGCCCGGGTCCTACACAGAGGACTATGTGCCATGCCTTGTTCCTACACAGAGGACTATGTGCCATGCCTTGTTCCTACACAGAGGACTATGTGCCATGCCTGGGTCCTACACAGAGGACTATGTGCCATGCCCGGGTCCTACACACAGGGCCGGTTTTAGACTAGATGTGGCCCTGGGCAAAGTTAAAGGTGGGGCCCCAAATGCTGAAATATTTTAGCAACAATTTAAGGTCCCCATACATGTTACTCTTTTGTTGGTGGTACCTGTTGCTCCTGGTGGGTTCGGCCATCAGCGTAAGGTGTATGGGGCTCTCTGGACAGTCCTCTGACAGATGATATCAGTGGACATAGGGGGTCGAGCTTGATGGAAAATCAACGCCCAACCTCTTTGTTCTCAGAGAGATAAGCCGGCATCAGATCTGTATGGCTATGGCTTTCCCCTCTCATAGAGAACACAGGAACACTCAGATGTGCCAAATTTCTGTGTATGGGGAGGACGGGACCGGATGGGACAGATAATTGTCAGCTGAAGGATTGTTCAGCCAGCAGTTATTGGAAGTGTACGGCCACTTTTAAGGCCGTATTACACGGCCTGATATTCCGCAGAAGCGAGCGCCAATCTGGTAGAATGGAGCTCGCTTAGAGAGCCTACTACATGGCTCTTTTATGATGCAGCAAAAGCTATGGAGGAGATTTATCAAACTGGTGTAAAGAAGAATTGGCTCAGTTGCCCCTAGCAACCAATCAGATTCCACCTACTTAGAATGTGAGTAATGAAAGGTGGAATCTGATTGGTTGCTAGGGGCAACTGAGCCAGTTTCATTTTACACCATGTTTGATAAATTTCCCCCCCTATGTGTATATATACAGTATATCATTAGTGATGTGTGTGCAATCCTTGCTGTATATAGTAAACAATAAAGATATATACTACCTGATTAAAGTCCCCCGGTGTCCTCAGGCCTTGTCTGTGATATATACTACCTGATCATGTTCCCCAGTGTCCTCTCAGAGCGATAGCGTCCTGATTCGGACAATTTTCGCTCCATGTATTAGGGCCCTTACTCAGTTCAGAAGGTTACATGCCGGGACTGCCGCTATATGCCAGGACTGCCGCTATATGCCAGGACTGCCGCTACATGTCAGGACTGCAGCTACATTATGAGTCTGCCGCTACATGTCGGGACTGCCGCTACATGTCGGGACTGCCGCTACATGTCAGGACTGCCGCTACATGTCAGGACTGCCGCTACATGTCAGGACTGCCGCTACATGCCGGGACTGCCCCTACATGCCGGGACTGCCGCTACATTATGGGACTGCCCCTATATTATGGGACTGCCGCTACATTCTGGGACTGCCGCTACATGCCAGGACTGCCGCTAGTGGTGTAAACACAAGAACTATTTATATGAATTGCATTAAAAAAATAAAATAAAAAAATCACTATAATCAGGACCAAATATTACCTCCATACCGTTATTGAAGAAAACACACTATATATAGGCTAATATTACCACCATAAAGTGACCGCCCCATAATGACTTTATATACACTATATACAGACCAATATTACCGCCATAGAGTGACCACCGCATGACTCTTTATATACACTATATACAGACCAATATTACCGCTATAGACTGACCACTGTATAATGAATGACTCTATATACACTGCATAATGACACTTTATACAGACCAATATTATTGCCAAAGAGTGACCACTGCATAATGACACTTTATACAGACCAATATTATTGCCAAAGAGTGACCACTGCATAATGGCTCTATATACAGACCAATATTACCGCCATAGACTGACCACCACATAATAACTCTATATACAGACCAATATTACTGCCATACAGTGACCACCACATAACTCTATATACACACTATATACAGACCAATATTACCGCCATAGAGTGACCGCCACATAACTCTATATACACACTATATACAGACCAATATTACTGCCATAGAGTGACCACCACATAACTCTATATACACACTATATACAGACCAA